>NW_003852396.1:53081079-53159862 GCF_000181295.1 Otolemur garnettii
AGACCTATATCAAGTTCTGAAATAGCATCAACTATATAAAATCTCCCCAAAAAGAAAAGCCCAGGACCTGACGGCTTCACATCAGAATTCTACCAAACCTTTAAAGAGGAGCTAGTACCCATACTACTCAACCTTTTCCAAAATATAGAAAAAGACGGAATAAAGAGTAAAGACTAGATTCAGGAAAATTTTCACAGTATATCTCTCCTTTAGAGACATACTATATTTATTTGACAGTTACCAAGCAGTGTAACATAAACTTCACTGAGATTCTGAATTATAGGTGGTGCTTTTTAAAAATTTGAGTATTATGAATACTCAAATATTATATACCTGCTATGTTTTTATATGGAAAACACTCGGTGTTATAGAAAAATACTGAAGCTGACACATGATTTGAAATTTCCTGAAAAATGAAAGATTTTATCTTAGTTTGTAGGGATGCTATTATAATTTATAACATATTGAATCTTTTTGCTAAATGTTTTATGATTTTTAACTACTTTGTGGTTTCCATTATTCATGCATCAGAAAATGCACAGATCATTGTCACTTTTAAAATGTTGCTGTCTACAAATATTTAAAAATAAATGCTTTCCCAATTCTTTTACATTAAAAATATTTTGCTTATTACAGAGAAATAGTTTCCTAGTGGGAAGTAACATGAATGTATTAACTGAATGAATTAACTTAATACAGATTAAAAGCTACTATGAGTGTTTGATCTCTTGGGAATTTTACAGTCGTGATTCTTTCTCATTTATGGCAATCAGATGTATTAAAGTAATAGGACTTTTTGTTCCCCTTTCTCCTTTTAATTTAACTTCCTTGGTCTATTATCTACATGTGCCTTATAAGATGTGTCTATTTTATAAAGCTCACAGAATGTCTCTCAAGCAACACTATCACCCTGAGCTTTTTTTTTTTTTTTTTTTTTTAGCAGGAAGCACATCCTCTATCCATTACAGTAGATCCCTTCCTGCCTATCCCTAGCAAGAAACGTGAAGTTAGAGTCACAACTTCTTTACCTGATATCTTCCAGACATGATGCCTGATACAAATCTGATGACTTAATATGTATTAGACTCTCAAAAGTTTGAATGTAATATAAGTGCCTTCCCCCCTCAAAAAACAAAAGCATAAAAACTAAAACAAAGCTCATGCACATTTTTATTTCTAAAAATAGATATGTGCACCATGGAATATTATACAGCCTTAAAAAAGATGGAGCCTTTACCTCTTTCATGATTACATGGATGGAGCTAGAACATATACTTCTTAGCAAGGTATCTCAAGAATGGAAGAAAAAGTATCCAATGTACTCAGCCCTAATATGAAACCAATTTATAAATACCCACACTTCCATATGAAAGCTATAACCCAACTACAGCCCAAGATGAAGTGGAAAGAGGAGAGGGAAGGATGAGTGGAGGGAAGGTAATTGATGGGATCACACCTATAGTGCATTTAACAAGGGTACATGTTAAATCTACTAAGTGTAGAATATAAATGTCTTATTAACACAATAACTAAGAAAATGCAGTGAATGCTATATTAACCAGTTTGATGAAAGTATTTCAAATTGTATATAAAACCAGCACATTGCACCCCATAATTGCATTAGTGTACACAGCTATGATTTAGTTTAAAAAAATAGATATAAAGTGAAGATCTGGAAAGATGGATACAGTGGAAACATTTAGATTTATTTATTTTTAGCATATACATAAGTATATATGTATAAGATTTATATACTAAAATTTTATCTTTTTTTCATTGCTATATGTTATAATCTTTGAGATGAATGAATTGTTGAATTCTTTTAGGGATATAGACATTTATTTATTAAATTATATTTATTTTGACTGCTTTTTATTAATTTTGATTTATTATTTTAAATTTTATTTTTCTTCAAATTAATATGAGGGTACACATTTTTAGATTATTTTGTTCTCACTTTCAAGGTAAAGTTCCACTTGTAAAAGAATACTTCACTCAGGGGGCATGCTGTCCTATTTTATCACAAAGACATTTGTACCAGATTGTTTACTGCAGCTCAGTTTATAATTGACAAGTTATGGAAGCAGCCTAAATGTCGATCAGCCCATGAATAGATCCAAAAATTGTGGTCTATGTATATCAAAGAATACTATTCATCCATAAAAATATGGAGGCGTCACATCTTTTATGTTTACTGGATTCAGTTGGAACACATTCTTCGTGGTAAAGTATCTCAAGAATGGAAAAATAAATATCCAAAGTATTCAAAATTTTTAATTAGTTTTTAAATAACTTTTATTTCCAAATATGAGTGGGCACTACAGAGATTCACATAACCGTGCATTCTTTGGTGTTTACTAGTGGAGTCATTGATTTATTTGTTCAACAAGTATGGTTGATAAAGGGCATAGTGTTTAAAACATTTTTGAGAAGTTAATGCATGCCCTCTGCTGATAGTTAAGCCCTACATTTCCCTCAGTAGATTTCATGGCATTGCATTTGATAAAAATGCATTTCTCACATCTCTTTACTGCTTAAGTAAGTACAGTGATTTGTGTATGGCTTTTGGCTAGAATTCAGGTATTATATCTTAAATAATAGATAAATAGATGTTATTTTAAGCTATTGATATGTTGAGCTTTTCTACCTTTGAATAGAATAAAATATCAAACCAAATCCTAAATACTGATTATATAATGCTGCAGTATACCTATAAAACAATCAGAAAAATATTTTCCATATTTCATATGATATGAACTGAATTATTTTAAGAAACAAGCATGCTCTAATATCTTAATGAAATTAATAGAAGTGGTTCGACTGTTTCCAGCTTTTAAAAAATTGTGTTTATTGGTATGTATTTAAGTATATTTGTCTCTGAGCCAAGAACTTCTCTTTTATTTTGGTTTCTTTTTCAACTCTATGTAAATTGACTGAATAACATATATTCAGAGAGAGACTTTTCAATATTCAGCGCCTACTGCCAACATCTTTGGAAGAAAAGTGAGGACTAAGAATACTAAGTAGACTGGAAGTCAGAAGGCTTGAGTTCTTGGTTGTATTTAACAAGTTTTCTTCTGTTTATCCTTATGTGTTGTACAGAAATTAGTGATTTTCTTAGTCCTTTCTGCTGAGACCTAGTCCCGTGTAGCAACAATTCAGGGACTGCTAAGAAGGTAAAGGAACTTTTAAGAAGTAAAGAATAGGACTCTGGGCTCCACAAACTGTCCTGCCCCCAAATACACATATTTAATTATAGTTTCTTCTCTTTTATATCATAAGTTACTGGGCTTTCACATTGAGATTTTACATGCAATTTTGATTAAACAATGGAGTCTATTAATAAATTGGTTTGATAGTTATCAAGGGAGGTAAAGCTATGATACCTGTCTAAAGATGCATTAATAAGCTATCAAATTATTATACAATCAGCTTTTGTGTACTCACAAAATGTCAGGGATAAAAACACACTGAGAACATATCAATGAAAAACTATGGTAAAACACTAATATCTCTATGCTCCAGGTTTTGTTCTAAGTATTTCTTCATATATTAACACATTAAATCCTCACAAAATTATATCTTATTCTTTTTACAAAAGAAAGAGTTTAAAGAGAAGTTAACGCAAAGATATTGCATAAGTTGCCCATGATCACCCTTCCAATAAAAACGAATGAGCTAGGACATTGGCCTGGTAATGTGCTCTTAGAATCCACATGCTTATCTAGTATCTCCCACTATTCTGCAAAAAGAACCAGGGCTCTGCCTTAGCAAACTTTTAATTCTGGCCAAAGGGACAAGCATTAATCACCCACAAGATGCAAATAAACAGATAATTACAAGCAGTGGTAACTATTACCAAAGGTAACATCAGGATTATAACACAAAAAGATCACCACTTAGGCTGTCTGAACACTGAGGGAACAGCACTTGAATAAAGATTAAGGCATTCTTCCATATCGACTTAAAAAACCTTGAATTGAAATTATGTGTTCTTCAGATACTACCCTTAAATGTTTAAAGTGTATGCTGAAGTAATCAAATCGTTTTAGACAAGTGATGGGCAGAGGGTGTGAGAAAAATGCAATTATTTCTTACTCTTTGCATCTCACACTTCCGAGGTTCATTAGGTTTAATTGTCTTTTAAACTTAACTTACGCCAAAACATTTTAATCACCTCTTTGTTTTCCCACAATCTACCTTTCTGCCTTTGTTCTATATTTAGTATCCCTATCCATGTTTAATATTCATATTTTGACTCATATTTCCGATGGCTAGAGTGCTTCTCATTCATCACAAGAGCATCAATGAAAAGCAAAAGTAGTTGGCATATTTTCCCTTTGCCCCTCTTAGCTCAAAGCCAAACAATTAACTCATCGGTGCTCTATTGTACTTCATGCTACTTAGATAGAGTGGTTTCTTGGGAAGAACAGGTAATGCAGTAACTCACCCAGCTATCACCCACCCACATCTCCCTCATAGGGCTGGTGAACTGTGCTTACGGTTATACAAAGAAGAGCTCTCCAGCTTATAGAGTTAGTATCACCACTAAGAGAGAGAGCAACAGAAAGCAGGGGAATATGCTCTTTTCTACAATTCGTAATGGTCTTTAAACCATTATCATCTGGCTATTTGAAGAATGGAGGTCCTACTGCCTTTTGTTGGGATCAACATACAAAAATCTTTTGTGGAGGTTACAAATCTTGAATTAGGTATGTATTGCATTTGGTTTGTACCATTACAGCCTATATGAGTTGTTTATGGCCCAAATCCATTTGTTTTGTTGTACTGCTTAAACTGGATGTCTGTTCTTTATCTTTTGTTACATATTTCGATGTCATTCCTATATGTAAGTAGAAGAATAACCTTAAATTCTCAATTACCCCCCTTGAATAACCCTTTTCAGGCTTCTCAATACAGTTGTATAATAAGCTCCTAATACACTCTCTCCCTTCTTTATATAATCACTTAACCTTCTCAATCTCTACCACCTTATTTCAGATTACACTGCCACATATATTAGATTTTTATTACAGTAACATGTTCTTTTTTTATTACCATGTACTTTTTTGGTGTAATACTGCATGACAAATCACACAAACTCAGCTACTTAAAATACATATAATTTATTTTAACTCACACAGTTGTGTGTCTTCAGGGGTATTTGCTGATATAGCTAGGCGTGGTTGGGTGAATGCTTTTAGCTATAACTTAAACTGTGTGTTTCATTCTGGTCTGCTCTGAATGCATTTCTTTTGGAACCCAGGCTGAAGGTTAGTGACTGCCTGAGGAATCGTTACTTTCCGATGGGTATAGGAGAGTTGCAAAAGAGACAAACCCAAGTCCACACGCACATTCCTAGCCTCTGCTCATACAATACCTACTAATAACCCATTGAGTACAGAAAAATGCACGGCAGCTCAACTAGTAAAATAACCTTACTATACAGAAGAGAGAGAGTCAATATTAAAAAATAATAATAATGATCTAATATACCTACAAGGCCCAAGTGCAAATGTATGGCTTTTCTGCCTAAGAAAGCAGTTAGAAATTTAAGTACTTTTCACAACATACTGGGAAGTATGTTCCTGGCTCCTTCAACACTGCTGTCCTCTATCTTGTCAGGACGTTTCAAACTTTTCCGACCTGCCAAAATCAGTTCTATCTTACAAATACCTCAATTTTGTTTCCCATTAGCATGGGATTTACTTCAAAGGCTCAAAATTTCCTTGCCACGGTTTCTTTGCTGAGGCTTTCAAGGGGAATATCTGCTTCTGCATCGTGGTGCCTTTCATCTACCCTTTTCCTCAGTAACATCAAGCATCCCCTATTATGTTTCTTAGAATTTATGAAATGCTTATACCATGTACTTTTTATCTTATTTAGTGTGTGCATATGTGTAGTACATTATGTTTTATTATTTTACATTGTATTTTATAATGTGGGCATATATATATTTTATTTATTTATTTATTTATTTGGAGTTTTTGGCTGGGGCTGGGTTTGAACCCGCCACCTCCAGCATATGGGGCCAGTGCCCTACTCCTTTGAGCCGCAGGCACTGCCCAATATATATATATTTTTAAATAAATAAAACTAAAAATGTAGGTGGAAAATGGTTACCTGATATTCATAGTAATCATTTACCTCTGCAAGTGGCATGAGCAAGAGTGTGGAACAATTATTCTAATTTTTATAATCCTTATATTATAAACTAACAGCAGCTTGAGAAAAAATTCATATGTAACATGCTTCCATTCCACTGGCAAAGTGAATTGAAGATTCATGAAGTGGTCTTGATTCTAATACACTATGCTAATTAGTGAATCAAGATTAAGTCAGAATGAGTGTATTTCATCACTATGATTTCAAACAGAGGAAACTAAGATTACCTGAGTGTGAAATTTAAAAGTGGAAGAAGTAAAGACTCAATGGAGACATAAGCTAATAAAATATCATGTAAGAACTTAATACACTAAAAAATCTATATTTAAGCTACTTTGTTAACATATAAACATGACTATTTTCAGATATAATATTTTGTAACCACCTGCATTTAAAAGTGCAGTTGAAAAAATTGTGCATCTGTAAAATTACTTTATCTAGTATTAACTGGACTCTGAGGAAAAATAACACTTCATTAAAGCTCTTTGTATGAGTCATTTCAGCCTGTGACTGACACACTCTTGAAGGACAAGCTACAAGTTTGAGTAAATCCTCCATTCCGAATCAATCCACCCAACTCCGATATTACTAAATGCAATTCTCTCAAACAGTGATAATGATGATTTTCATTTAAAATTTTAATAAATTATTTTTTTGTCATGGCTTTCAGGCGTTGATCTGTCTTATGGCACATAAGATCCCTAATTCAGGGACAGAAATTCTCAGGGAGATTATCTGAGGATAATCCTAGTCCACACACACATTTCTAGCCTCTGCTCATATAGTACCTACTAATATCCTATTGAGTACAGAAAAATGCCCAGCAACTCAACTGGTAGAATAACCTTACTATAGAGAAGAGAGAGAATGAAACATTAAAAAATAATAATAATGATCTATAATAATGAGGATTAGATGGAACTGGCTGGGGTTTCACGACGGTGAATTAAATTTCCTCCAGACAACAGCATGTCACAGTTATGTTGCGAGTAAATCTATCAAAGAACACAACACTGCTCAGACAAGTTGACTGTCCCAACTTCTACTTCACACTCCATTCAAGAGCAAAATGAAGAGAAGTCGCCACCTCAGGCTGTAAGGGAGTGAGTATAATTATAATGATGACCGTATTGATTTTCATGCCTTATCAACTGTGAACCATGCCAAGAGCTTCATAAGTCTCATTGAATTTTGAAGGCATTCTGATAAAGAAAAATATTTTATAAATCTTATTTTATATATAAGGAAACTTATCTTAAATAAGAGTAACTACCTTCCATAGTTTACCGGTACAAAATGAGCTTTTGTTTTCCATTAGAATTACTATTTTCTTTTTAATTTAATTTAATTCTCACATTTGATACTCAAAAGTATCCATTGTAAAGTCTAGGTACTGTGACTGAAAAAGGATGCAATACTAAATTGTTAAATTTGGGCAATATTTGTCAGTAAATATTTAAAGTTGTTAAACACAGACACCTTTTTTAATTTGGAAAAATACTTTATTTCACAGTATATTAAAAATAAATTGAGATAAATTTTCTATAAAAGAAATGGTAATGAACATAGCCATTATTGAAATTAAGTTGCCAAAATTTAAATGTGTTTTAGTAGAATAAAGGAAATACATAATCACAACTCGTAAATTCTTAATTATTTTACAATATTTACTATGATCTTTATCTTGAGATTATTTTAGTCTGTTATATATATATTATTTATATACATATATATGTATATCTTTTTTCACAGAGGGAAATGTTCAATAATGTCATGTCAATAGGTTAAAATAGGCCATGGTAGAAATTTGCAAACTTACAGAACAGAAATTGGCAAGTGCTGTAAATCAGGGATTGATTCTACTGAGGAATCATCTAGAACAATGAGAAAAATAATATTAGTTCAAGTTAAACTAAAAGTACCTTATTCTTACAATACCCTTCTTGTAGACACCGCAAAACTGAGTAAATATTCTTCTTGTATTAAAAAATTACATGTACTTCAGTAAAAAAGGCATTCATGTAGGTGAAAAACAAGTATTTAATAAAAATGTTAGATGTTTTTGCTTGTTTCCTCTTGATTTTGTGCATTAAGTAAAAATATCAATCAATACTTAGTTGAGAATGACTCTTTTTATTTTCATCCATTGCTTGGCTATGATATAAAAGTGGGGGGAAATCAATGACTGCATTATAGAAAAATCAATTAAATGTAGAGGATTTACAATAAAGACAGCTGCACATTTAGTATCACTTGTATATTGTTTCCTCTCTGTCTTTATTGCCAACCAGACTCTCCTGGCATTTGTATAGGTATGTACAGACACATATAGTATCTCTGTGTGTAATTTGCAAATATGTACCTAATAGTTTGTAGCTATATGGAGACACATATAGTATCTGTGTGATCCTACAGTGGTTAATATACATTATTACACAATTGTCCAAATTCAGAGAAAGTGCAGTAACAAGAGTGAACTCTAATATGAACTATGGACTTTGGATAATACTGATGTATCAACTTAGGATAACTAATTGTATCAAATGTTCCACTCTTATGAGGAATGCTGATAATGGGGGAGTCACGTGTGTTGGGCTGGAGGCATATGGATGAGCTGTGTATTTTCACCTCAGTTGTGCTGTGAACCTAAAACTACTTTAAAAATAGTCTTTTCTCAAAGTAAACTTCATGGCGATAGTTTCACTGTTCTAAAAATCCTCTGTGCTCCATTTACTTATTTCTTTTTCCCCACTTACCCTGGCAACTATTGAAAATTTAACTGGATCCATAGGTTTGTCTTTTTCAGAATATCACATAGTCAAAATGGTACAGTATGTGGCTTGTTCAGATTGACTTCTTCCACTTGGAAATATGCAGTGAGCTTATTCATGGCTTGATACCACTTTTATTTCAGTGCTGAAAGATACATGTGTCCCATTGAGTGTTTATCCATCCACCTGCTGAATAACCTGTTGGTTGCTTCTTAATTTTAGCCATTATGAATAAAGCTGCTAGAACCATCTGTGTGCAGCTCCTTTAAGTAGCTCCCAGACAGCTGGATTTTATTGTGAGATTGTATTTAGTTTTGTGTGAAGATCCAAATTGTTTTCCAAAGTGGTTGCACAATTTTTCATTCCCACTAGCACTGAAGGAGTGTTTCTGATGCTCCACGTCCTAATTAGCATTTGATGTAAGTGTTCTCAATTTTGGCTATTCTAATACTTATTTAGAGCTATGTCATTATTTTAATTTGTATTTCTTTGAAGCCATGTAATGTGAAGCAGGTTTTCCTTCATACGTGTCCTTGCCTTCTATTCATTTGCTTTGATGAGATGCCTGGAAAGGATTTTGCTCCATCTTTTACCATGATTTGCTGTGTGTATAATTCACACTCATGGTTTTGGCCCAAATTTTCAGGAAAAAAAATATTTTAATTTTTTAATTCAAAATTTTATAAGTTTGTATTTAGGTACTTGATTTTTTATTATAAAGGAATTCTAGCATTATTTTTGTTTCAACTAGACATTTATTCACTAGTGAAGGAAAGTGAAAGAGAATAAGGAAAGAAGGAGGGAGGGAAAGGAAGGAATGAGCAAGGAAGGAAGAAAGGAAGAAAGATTTCCCAGTATGATAATGATAGACCTCTTGGCAAACACATCATCGCCTTTAAAAGTGGAGTTAATGTAGGGGAAATGAGGATGATTTTCAAGAAACGTTGGATGTCATTGAAAGTTTTATTTTTATTTTATGTATGATACTTTGATATACCTACATGAACTAAAAGTAATCTTTACTGCATACATGAATCAATAGCACTTACACCATTTCCATGTAATAAGGAGAGATCTGGGAGCCACAGTCTCTTTCCTGGAAATGTCTTGAAGATACCATTGGAAAAAAATATACTGCTTTTATTTGGATTGAAGGTTAATGTAAGGTAGTTTTGAAGGTCAACAATGATGGAGAAAGAATATGCCCTCCTTCTAACCTTTTGTTTCCAACTTTTTGTCTTGGAGTCTGATTAGTCTAAAAATATTTTAATTATGTTAAGTCAAAAAATCATCAACATTATACATGTTTTCATTTTATTTATCATGACAATAAACTGTATAATTTCATGAGGGTGTAAGAGAGTGTTGGAAAGTATGGTTGATTGAGAGATTGCACACTCTAGCCAAAGACATCTGGAGATGTCACATAGCAGAGCTTGTGATTGGTCAGCCTAGTTATACCTCCAGCTCTTCCAGTTGCTGGGTTTGTACCATAATTATAGTGATGCAACTTTATTTGTTTTACCTATTATTGTTAGAGTTGAATGTTAAATGAACAAAAGAATGTTAAATAAAATATTTAAATGTAGACATAGTGACACAGATTAGGAGCCCACTAAACACTAACTATTTTTTATTCCCCCTTTCCTCCCTCTCTCCTTCCCTTTCTTTCTCCCTCCCAGCTTTCTTTCTTTCTTTTCTCTTTCCCTGCCTTTCTCCTTTCTCTCCCTCTCTCTCTTTTTCTTAGCAATTAAGAGAATACAGTTAAGGACCTCCACCCCCCTCTTTTGTCACTAGTGAGTCACATAGCGTATTTATTTTTAGGTAAGGTAAAGCATTTAAAGAAATAAGCTATGGTATTCATACTGTGTACATTATATATATGTATGTATACATGTGCACATAAGAATGAAGAACGTGAGCATTCATTCCTGAAAATTGTCTCTTTTATAATTAAAGTATAGAAAGTTGCAGAGCCAGCCACATACACAGAGGGTGGTGGGTTAGAACCCAGCCCTAGACAGTTAAACAACAATGGCAACTGCAACCAAAAATAGCTGGGCATTGTGACAGTGGCCTGTAGTCCAAGCTACTAGGGAGGCTGAGGGAAAAGAATCACTTAAGCCCAAGAGTTTGAGGTTGCTTTGAACTGTGACACTCAAATGGCACTCAACCTAGTGCGACAGCTTGAGACTCTGTCTAAAAAAAAATACAAAATAACAGTATTGGAAATATATTCATGAGGCACTGTAATTATAAATACTTACTCTTTTTCCCTTGGGGACTGAAACCCTGGTATATATTTAATTCTATTAAAAATAATCAATAAATGTCTAAATCATACATATATACACATATACATATGTGTATTTGTGTGTATATCTGTCAATATGTGTTTGTGTCTATATATGTGTGTGTATATACACATATACATATATATGGAGAGAGAGATTAGGAATAATCAAGTAGAGAAGTAAAAATCAGCCATGGTCAATTTAGGAATTTTGCATATTATTTCTGATGAAATTATATAATAATTTTTCACAAATATAAGTCCCATTTGATTGGAAATAGAAAAAATTTTCATTTATTGCTTATAATTACAACTATTTATTTAAAATAGTCTAAAATTCTAACCCAACCTTAACTGTAACAATTTTTGACTGAAATATTTCCTAATAAGTATGCCTGTCAAGTAGATATTACATCTGTAGGCCACAAAGGAACATGATAGTGTGAAAGCCCCTCATCTTAATTATATCTATACTTTGATTCCTTATTCAAAGCATGTAAATGCTTATTCAAAAATACTTTTAACTGACATTTATTTTATTACTAAAGAATGCTTGTGATATATTCTAAAATCTGTACCTTTCTGTTTTGATTAAAAGGTCTCAGGTCACACTTTCTAGTTTCTTGGTTAAGTATATAATTGCATATGTTTTTTGCTTGCATGCCATTTTTAATTTAATAAAAATTCTTTGATAGTGAGGTCACTCCAATGAAAATGGAAATTATCTGAAACTAATCTTAAGTTTAGAGACCACTCTTGAGGCACTTTTGCTATAGAAGTAACACGTTGCTAGGTAAATAATTGATTTTATAACCTAAGAAACATTCCTTTAAAATTCCTTAAGTGTATTAGAACATAATGTTGAAGAGTTAAAATTATGATATAAAATTAACAAATAACTGTAGCACATTATTAATAAGTAATTCATAAAAATTGCTTACATACATTAGAGAAGAAAAATCTCATGGTGTACTACAGGTCTGCCTATTTTGACTTCCATCAATAGTATATAAATGCTCAGATTTTCTATAGATATTGCCAATATTTGTTTCTATCAGGACATGCATAAATGACAACCTCTTGATTTTTGAAAATAACAGCTACAAAATAAATTGAAGCCCATTCAACCACTTTACTATTTTAACAAATACAATTCAATTTTTACAAATATAGAAATGTACATTAGCAGTATTTTAACTTTTGATTAAATTTACAAATTTCCAAGTAGCAATGAGGCAGTAAGATATAGAAAAAACTTATGAATTTTAATCAGTATTGAATTTTAGAATGATTTTCACCTTCTACTTTGGTATGTTATTTAATCTCTCTTCGTTTGCTTGGCTACCTTCCATATTTTCCTTTTTCCTTTAATCCATGTTTCTATTGTCAACTCTTCACCAAGAGTAGTCACCTCTAGGAGGGAGGTCTTGCAGAAGCATTTGAGGGATCAAGGTGAGTCACCATGCAGTACTCCCGAAGGACATTGGTGAACTAATTAAAACAAAAATTTTTTTCAGAGTGTAACCAACCTGAGAATTACAAAAGGAAGTTTATGTAAAGAAATTTAGAGAACTACTGAATCTCTTTAACTATCGCTGTAGTGAACTGGCAAAGTTTCCTGATTCTTACTAGACCATAGTCCACTCCTATCATTGTGCTTGCCAATACATGTATTTACAGTTTTCTACTAACTGTGGTGTTAATATCTGATTTATGAGTCACTTTCTGAAGCCATGTTTAACTTTATGTATTCTATTATTCTCCTAGACATGAAGGTAATTTATATTCTTTAGAACAAATCTCTCTCTGGGAGATTGGAATGAGGACAAAGATTAGTTCAGCCAATCTCACTATGTTTACAAATTTTGGTGCTATGAATTGCCATGTTTCTGTCCTATGAGGCAGAAGGGACTGTGGACAAAAAATAGTGGAAGAGAGAGAGCTGATGGTGATGTGTAAAGAGATGCACAGACTGGAGGAAAATTTCTTAAAATTAATGGTTTACAATTCTCTATTTTTCCTGAGTTCTTCTTCTACTCTTACTTCCATGGAAAACTGAATATCTTCACTAGATATCTCCCTGATTTAGTTTAGCTACCTAGGACTGCTTTCTATAAAAATTCTCCAGATTACTGCATTCCCTATGTTTGAATTTCCCCATTCCACAATATTACCCAGCCAGAAACCAAACAGTGATTCATTAAGTTTCTTCACTGTAGTGTGTAAGTGTAGCAGATGTGACAAATTCTTAAGACAGCATGTTCTTCAGAGATTTATGAGAAGGGGGAAGAAGTGCTATTAAGTGTCCAAAGAAAACATGTGTTTTTAAAAATTTATTATTAAAAGACAAACCTCAGATACATTAAATTTAGAAGAGTTTATCTGAGCACAGAACAATTCATGAATTGGGCAGCACCCTAAAGAACAGCTGTTCACAGAACGACATCTAGCACTGTGGGCAGTGAGCTTTTATCGATTGAGCACATAAACAAAGTAGAGAAATCAGCTAACTGGGACACCTGGGCATCTGCCTGCTTTAGACATGTTGTGGTGGGTTGGTTACCCCTTATTGGCTTAAATCTGGGTACTTGTGATTGGCTAAAATTTACCTGTTGTACTTGTAATTTAGGTTTTAGTTTTTTTATATAAGATAGGTTGTATTTTGCTCTGTGGGGACTCAAGATAAGATGGCAGCCTCAGACCAAGTTAATTTAACATTGTGAAAAGATGTAACATAAAGGTGAATAGGGGCAGATCTTCAGTCAGACTATCTTGCTAAAATTCTGGTTCCACTGTTATAAGCTGTTTGAACTTGTGTAGTCTTGTTGTATACGTTTGCATCTGTTTTCTTATATTTAAATTAAATATGATAAAACTTATCTCATAGAGTTGTGATAATTAAATGAATTAAAACTTGCCTAAGCCCATGAGCTAGAGGTTGCTATGAGCTGTGACGCCATGGTACTCTACCAAGGGTGATAAAGTGAGATTCTGTCTCTAAAAAAAAGTAACATCCTCAGAAGAGTGCCTCAGACATAATAAACATTAAATAAATTTTGTATATGTTGATTTTCTCATTGATCACATAATGGTGTATCCTTCAGGGATATTTGACATTGTAAATGTAACAAATTTGGTACGTTAAAAAATACACACATTCTCATCCAACCCCCTATACACACATACACACACACACACACGTGCCCACACACACAGTCATCCATCCATATACATGGATTCTGCATCTATGAATTCAACCAGTTATAAATCAAAAATAGAAATAAATTTGTACCTTCACTAAACCTAAATGATTTATTTGTCTTTATTCCCTAAATAATACAGAATAACAGCTGTGATTTTTAGAGACAGAGTCTCTAATATAATAACTATTTAAACATAATTTATATTATATTAAGTTTGTAAATGTTCTGGAGATTATTTAATGTATACTGGCATATATGCATAGGTTATTTGTAAATACTACACTATATTTTATCAAGGACTTAAGCACCAGAAATTTTTGTACATATATTTTATGTAGATAAAAATAGTGTAGTGGCTGGGTATTTTTATGTAGTTCCTAAAGATCTAAAGTACACAAAACTTTACTTTCCCAGTGGGATTTTGTAGAAATTTATTTTCCCACTTTTCATTAAACTATAATAGTACAGAACTGGTTTTTGACAGATCATCCTGGGCTTCTGAGACATGGACCTATCTCAAGATTGCTCTTCTAAAATATTTTTGTGACAGTCTCATCCTGAAGCAGGCAGGAAGATAGATGAAATAACAGGAAACCATTTATTTATAGGAATTGTTTTTTCATTGATTGACACCTGAACTCAAAGGAAATATGGTTTTGTTTTTCCCCAAAAGAGTGAATCATGTCTGTCAAGCTAAATTTTTCTAAGTCAGATCTCCTGTGTTTCATCTGATAAAAAGGAGAGTTGTTGCTATGTCAGAGCACAAAGCTTGGAGCTCCTTAAACCAAATTAAAATTATCCTGATTTGTCATGCACTCTGTAACAAGCCCATTAATATATTTTCTGCTCCACCTCTTCATTAACTGGTAGATATTGTGAAAACTTTTGTTAAAATTTAGAATCTTTGTAATTTGTCTTAGTTTCTTCCCAGACCCTTTTAGCCTTTTGAAACTCATTGGTAAAAATGCTTTCTTTCAAACCGACTAAAGTTTTCAGCTTACATATTAATAAAAGTCAAAAATGATTTGGAAATAGGACAACAGAGGTGATATTTTTACTATAATTTAAAACTTTAGAATGGAGTAGGAAAAGTTGTTGATGGTTCTGTCTACTCTATTATGGGGTTTTTAAATAATTTTAAAGATACTTTTATTCCTTGGTATATTTTATAAAACTGAAAAGAAATCAATTATCTAGCAAAAGCAATTACAAAATATTGTGAGTGAAACGTTCTAAAAAAGAAAGTGCCACATTCCATCTTCAAACGTAAAATTCAATTATGGTAAAACTAAATAAGGTTTAGAATCCTTCATGTGTTAAAAAAAATATAGTCCTTAGATATTTTTACCCAAAAGATTTAGACATTTAAGCCAAGATTCTTCTCCTTTGTAGCCAAGTCTTTGAAGCTTTAATTGTCTTCCTTTATAACTTAAATATCAAAGACATAAAATCACAACAAAAGCCTTAAAATGTTGGATGATTTTTTAAATTATTATCTTACACATTTAGGTTTTTCTTAAAATATGAAATTAATTATGACCCTGATGCAACATCTTAGTGAAGAGTTTTACTTTCAGCAATGTTTATGAAAGTCAAGGATCAGTGAAGCAAAATGCAAGGATATTACTAAAAGGCACTGAAAATTAGTTATATAAGGAGTATTTGTTGTCAGCAATTTGAATTCGAGAGGGAAAAATTTACATAGTATGTGTGTAACTCGCACTTGGACAAAGATTTTATCCCCAATAGGAAGTATAATCTCACTTGAGTATTCTGTAAAAAGTTTGTCAGTTTTGGGCAGCACCTATGGCTCAAAGGAGTAGGGCACTGGCCCCATATGCCAAAGGTGGCGGGTTCAAACCCACCCCTGGCCAAAAACTGCAAAAAAAAAGTTTGTCAGTTTTTATTATTTACCAGAGTAAAATAGAAAAAAACCATTTTCACCTGAGATTGTAGGAGTTTATGGGATGCTTATTTATTTTTTGTTTTTTAAAATTAAATCATGACTGTGTACATTAATGCACTTATGGGGTACAATGTGCTGAATTGATAAACAATGTGGAATGCTTACGTTGAACTGATTAAGATGACCCTCACCTCGTTGGCTTATTTTTTGTGGTAAGGCACTTATACTCTATTTTTAATAGTTTTGAAATGTACCATTGTATTATACACAGTAGGTAAGGTTATTAATTAAGATCTAGTTGCCTCATGGTTGAAGTCAGTCTGTAGGAGAATCTAGGTCATCTCTCTTCCACATTAGTATTCTAAGTGTGGCCCACAATGAAGCAATATTAGCCTCACATGGGAGCCCTCAGAAATACCTACAGCGTGTGATCTTCCTATAAAGCACCGAATCAGGATGTGTGTTTGAACAAGATCTATTTCTTATAGGTTATCCAATTCGTTGGTTTACTATTGCTCCTAATTGCTTCTTATGACCTTTTGCATTTCTGTTGTATCAGTTGCATTAATCTTTTTATCATTTCTGTTTCTATTTGTCCTGGTTTTTCTTGTTTAGTTTTAGTTATAGTTCAGTTGCTATTTTCTGTTTTTCAACTCTTCATTTCACTTACATCTGCTCTGTTCATTATTATTCCTTCTTTTTACTAACTTTGAGCTTTGTTTATGCTCTTGATTTTTCTAGTTCCTTGAAATGCAGCATCAGGTTTTTTTTTTTTTTTAATTTGAGGTGTTTCTTTCTTTTTGATGCAAGTTTTTATTGCTACATACTTTTCTCTTAGAATGGCTTTTTCTGCATCCCATGAATTTTGGTGCGTTGTGTTTACACTTTGTTGGTTTCAACAATTTCTTCAAATTCCATATTAATTTCTTCATTGGCATTTCTGTTATTCAGGGCATGTTGTTCGAATCGCATGTAGGTTTGAATTTTTCAAAGTTTCTTTTTTGTTATTGATTTTCAGTTTTATTCTAGTGGGGTCAGAAGAGATACTTGATATGGTTTTAATTTTCATAAATACATTGACTTGTTTTGTGTCCTAAAATGTAATTTATCCTAGAGAATGTTCCATGAGTACCAGTAGTTCAGAAGAATTTGTACTGTTTAGCTGGTGATTGGAATATCCTACATATGTCTGGTAGGTCCATTTGATCTAAGAATTTAGCTTAATCCCAAAGTTTCCTTATTGATTCTCTCACTAAATGATCTGTCCATTAAAATGGGGTAATACATTATTTTTATCATATTTCAATCTATCTGTCTCTTTGGACAAGTTAATATTTTCTTTTTTATATTTAGATCCTCCTATTTGTACATATATATTTATAATGGTGGTGTCTTCTTGCTCAATTGACTCTTTAATCATTACATAATGACTTTCTTTGCTTCAGGGCCCACCAAGCAAATTAATGTGTGGTCTCCACCCTAAGATTATTGTAGATCTTAATCATCTTTTATCAGGATCCAAGAAATAGGTCAATTGTTTAGAAAAATGAGTTAGTCATATATAAAGAATTATATACGATGAATCTTTTTTCAATATAGTAATTATATGCTATGGAATGTGCATAATGTAAAATTTTTCATTGCATTAGTTTTAATAGGCTTTAATTTTTAGAGCATCAGCTGTTTTGACTGCACAACAAAATTAAACAAGAAAGTATGGAGATTTCCCATATCCTCTTTACCCCCAACATACATAGGCTTCCCCAACATTAACATACCCCATCAAAGTGGTACACTTTTTATAATTGATGAATGTACACTGACCCTTTGTCATCCATAGACCATGGATTAAATCCAAATTCACTCTTGGTGTTTTACATCCTATAGGTTTAGACAAATGTTTAAGAAGATGCATTTGCATTACAGTAATATACAAAATAATTTCACTCTCCTAAGAATTTCCTCTCCCCATCCAATTTATCTGTACTTTCTCCTTAACCACCGACACCCACTCAGTATTTTGCTGGTTTTATAGTTTTGTCTTTTACATAATGACCTATACTTGGAATTATACAGCATACAGCTTTTTATAATTCCCATTTTCTTCACTTGTTAATAAGCATGTAAGTTTTCTCCATGTCTTTTTATAGCTTGATAGTTCACTTCTTCTTAGCATTGAATCATATTCCCTTGTCTAGATATACCACAGTATGTTTTAATGATACAGCTACTGAAAGAAGTCTTGGTTGCTGCCAAATTTTAGCCATTATAAATACAACTTTTATAAAGACCCATGTAGGTTTTTGTGTGGATATAGCATCTCAATTCCTCTGGGCACATGTCAAGGAGCACATATGGTCATATGATAAGAGTAGTTTTAGTTTCTCAAGAGACCAGGAAATTGTCTTCCAAAGTGGCTGTACCATTTTTCATTCCCGTTATCAGTAAATGAGAGTTCCTATGGTTCCACATCCTCAACAGCATTTATTTTTGTCCATTCTGGATTTTTTGTCATACTAATAGGTGTGTTCTGGTATCTAAAATGACCTATAGCATGTAGCATTTTTTGATATATGTATTTGCCATCTTCTTTAAGAATATTTGTATTAATTTCTTTCTTGACAAGATGACCTTTTCCCCATTGTGTTGCCTTTTCTCCTTTTGATAATTTAGCCAACTGCCAAATATCACTTGACTGAAATTCTGTGGGTTTATTGCTAACCTTTGATTCTGTTCCCTTTATGTATTTGTCTATTATTTTGCCAGGACCATACTTTCTTGATTATTATAGTTTTCTAGTCAGTATTGAAGTCAGGTTGTGTCAGCATTCCAACTTCTTTTTCTTCAATATTGTGTTTGATTATTTTTTTTTTTTTTGTCTCTCCATATAAACCCTAGAATAAGTTTTCTGACATAAAACTGAACTCCCTGAACTTTCTGAGATTTTGATTGGGAGCACATTGAATTTCTGTTGAATCTATAAATCAAGCTGAGAAGAACTGACTTTTTGACAATATTAAATTTTCCTATAAATAAACGTAGGATATCTCTTCACTTAATTTAGTTCTTCTTTAATTTTATTCATCAGACGGGTGAAAAACTGAATTGTCAAGACCACAAACTATAAAAGTACTAAAAGAAAACTGAGGGAAAATTCTCCTGGATTTTTGTTCTAGACAAAAGATTTATACCTAAAACTGTAAAAGGCAGAGCTTCAAAAAACAAAAATAGACAAATAGGACTTAATTAAACTACAAAGCTTATACACGAGAAAAGAAATTATCAATAGAGTAAACAGACAAGCTGTAGAATAAGAGAAAATATTTTCAGGGGACTAGTATTCAGAATATATAAGGAATTCAAACAACTCAACAAGAAGAAGACAAGTAACCTCATTAAAAGGTGGGCAAAGGGCATGAATGGATATTCTTTAAAAGAAGATAGAAAAATGATCACCCGAGATATGAAAAACTGCTCAATATCACTATTATCAAAGAAATGTGAATTAAAATCATAGTAAGATGTAGAGGAAAGGACACCATACTTAACAAGGACAGTTACTGATTCTTATCACATTAAAAGGAAACACTGAGAACAGGACAGTCTCCTTGCAAGCCTAGAGATGTTTTGTGACTTAAGAGCAATTTTCCAAGTAACTCAGTGTTCTCGAATGAGATAAAGATCAGTCACTCATTAGTAAGCATGTGTTAAACATTGATGCTTGGTACTTTTCCATGGGGGTTCTGGGGAAAGGCCACATGAGGAAAGAGCATGTGGCAGTCCTTACACATGCAGCCCTCCTATATAATTACCTCAACTCTCCACACTGGTTGTGTATAACCTTAATAAATAGCTGTTGCAGAGGGGGCTCTGGGCTACCCTGAACTTAAGGTTAGCCCACCTCCTGCAAGGTTGTACTTCTAATCGTGTCCTGCCTGATTTCTTTGTGCGGTGACTAAGACCAGAGCTGTAGGGATTGGGATATCTCACTACAGTCAGTAGGACTACTATAGAAATGACAGAAAATAAGACATGATGGCAGGGATGTGAAAAAAAGAGAACTTGTCACAGTGTTGGTGGGAATGTAAGCTAGTACAACCATCATTAAAACAGTATGGACATTTCTCAAAGAATTATAAACAGCACTGCCATTTGATTGTGCAATCTCACTATCGAATATCCACCCAAAGAAATGAAACTGATTTATCAAGAAGATAACCTGAACCAGTACATTCATCAGAACACACTGCATAGAGATGTTGTGTACACTTCATGAGATTTATACCAAAGGATTTTATATGGGGAGACAAATGGTGTTATGTTTTAAATTTCAAATTTCATTTATTTCCTGTTGGGATACAGGAAAGCAATTGATTTTGCATATTGACCTTATGTTCTACAACCTCCGATAGTCATTTATTAAACCTAGGAGTTTGTGGTTACTGTTGTTATTTCAGATTTTCTACGTAGACAACCATGTCATTTTAAGACAGTTTTATTTCTTTCTTCTCTGTCGGTATATATTATATTTTCCTTATTATTCTTATTACATAAGCTAGGACTTCATTATGATGTTAATAAGGAATGTGAAAGAAACTATCATGGGAGTGCTAGGGGGTATCCAGGGGAACAATCCCTGAGACTTCTTCAAACCTACAGAAAATAAAAAGAACCCAGAGATGCCAAGATGGGCTGGACTAGGCCTGTGTGTTCCAGAGTCAACAGATGGGAGGGAGTAACCTCTTTAAATAAGTAGTTAGATTAGGAAACCTGGTTTACTTCCCCTGCATGAATAGAACTAGCTTCTCCTCCACCCCTTATTTAAATTCCTAGCCTCTCTCTATATCCAGTCTTCCTGGGAACTTGGGACTCTTTCCACCAATCTTTTCCATATGAACTTTTATTAGAAATTATTAAAACCCTTCTGAAGAGGCCGGGGGTGGGGGACTGCATTTCTCAGTTTACTCGCCCTGAGTTAATGTACACCTTCTCCAGGGACTTTCAGGCTTTGTTTTAAACTCATCCATTTTCAGCATCGTTTTTTCCAGCTGGCTTTCAAATCAGATCAGGGTTCACGTCAGCAAAAACTCCCAGCAGTACCCTGTTACTAATCTTAGTGGAAAGCTTCGGGTTAGTCTCATTAAGTGTGATAGCTATTTTTCTGTGGATATTCTTCATCAAGTTGAGAAAATATCCCTGTCTTGCTAGTTTGCCAAGATGTTTTAACTATAAATGGTGTTTGATTTCCTCAGTGCTTTGTCTGCATCTATTGATATGAATATGTTATTTTTTCTTTCGTGGTTCATTGATGTGATGGATTACATTAATTGATTTTTAAATATTGAGCCAACCTTGCATACTGGGAATAAATTGAGTTTGGTTGTGGTCTGCAATACTTTTTATACATTATTGGATTCAATTTGTTCATAATTTTTGAAGTTTTGCATCTGTATTCATGAGCTATATTGGTCCGCAGTTTTCTTTCTTAAAATGTCTTTGTCTGGTTTGGATATTAGGGTAAGGCTGAAATCACACAATGAGTTGGGAAATATATGTTCTGTTTCTAGCTAGTGAAAAATGACAGACTATTACTATAATTTTTTTCCTTAAGTGGTTAGCATAATTTGCCGGTGAACTTCTCTAGGCCTGGTGCTTTGTTTTTGAAGTTTACTGATTTCCTTCTTTCCTTTATTTATATATTTTTTTCTTTTGAGACAAAGTCTCATTCTGTCACCCTAGGTAGAGTTCTAGGACATCATAGCCCACAGCAACCTCAACCTCTTGGACTTTAGCAACCTTCTTGCCTCAGCCTCCAAGTAGCTGGGACTACACATGTGCAAGGCTATACCCGGCTATTTTTTCTGTATTGAGTCAAGCCAGGTCTCCTTCTTGCTTAGGCTGATCTAGTGTTTCTGAGTTCAAGCAATCCACCTGCCTCAGACTCCCAGAATGCTAGGATTCCCGGTGTGAGCCACCATGTCGGCTGGTTCCTTCTTTTTAATAGTCATAGGCCTATTCAGATTGTCTTTTTCTTCTTGTGTGAGTTTTAGCAGGTTGCATTTATCAAGGACTGGTCTGTTGCATTTTTGCTGTTAAATCTGTGGTATAGAGTTGTTCGTAGTACCCCTTATTATTCTTTCAATAGCCACAGAATCTGCAGCGATACCTCTCTTTCATTTCTAATATCAGGGATTTATATCTTTATCACTTTTTTATTCCCTTATTTAGTCTGACTAGAGGCTTATTGATTCTAATACTCTTTTAAACAACTAGTTTTGTGTTTTGTTGATGTTCCATATTTGTTCCCTATTTTTAATATTGTTGAATTTCTCCAATAATTTTTATTATTTCTGTTCTTGTACTTACTTTGGATTTAATTTGTTCTTTTTCTAGCCTCTTAAAGTGGAAGTTTAGACAATTCATTTTAGATCATTGTGTTTCTCAAATATAATCATTCAATTCTAGAAACCTCAATATAAAATGCATTATAAAATGCTCAGTCATATTACTTCGCAAGAATTGCTAAAGCAACATTTTGAGATTATTTGATATTTTCACTTTTGATGCATTTTTAAAGAGAAAATCATTTATATGTTTTCCTTAAAACTATTCTTTAAACTAAAATCCAACGTAGTATGAAAGCAGTGTAATAGAATTTTAGACTAGAAGTATTTCATTCCAGACCAGTAACCTCAATTTATTACAGCCCTTTCGGTAAATTCAATTAACTGCCTTGTCTAATGTAGCCTCTCTCATCACTAACATATGTAAATAAGAATGCATATATCATCCAGGGTAGTGCCCAGATTAATCATTATTTATGTTCAAATCATACTAGTTTCATTACTCACGCTCTTCCTCTACCTCTCTTGCAAAGCTTAAGTACTTAGGCTTCATTAGCACATTGTTTAATCCTGGTCATGAAGGTAATTGGAGTGTGTGTGTGTTTTTGTGCTGATCGATTAAGAATAAATGCAGTTTTGTGTCTGTAGCTTTTTGCTGCCCTGCAAGAAATAGCCTGTCACCCAGCAAGAAATGTATGCGAGGCCCTTAATTTTGAAATCATGCCAATTCCCAAAATGATTTCTGAAGTTAACAAATGAGGTCAGTAACATTTTGTACAAAGCACGTTACAGAAATGTTACAAGATGGCTTTGTGCTTTGGTTTCCTTCTGTGCAAAATTCCAACCAAATGCCATCAGAAGATTGCCATTGCTGACATTTCATCTCTGAAAGGATACTCTTTGTTTTATCTGTCTAAATTGTTTATTATAGGAGGCATATCCTCTGTAATATTTTAAGAATAATTCCATAGGCTCGGTGCCTATAGCTCAACCGGCTAAGGCGCCAGCCACGTACACCTAAGGTGGCGGGTTCGAATCCCCAGCCCGGACCCGCCAAACAACAATGACGGCTGCAACCAAAAAATAGCCGGGCGTTGTGGCGGGCGCCTGTAGTCCCAGCTACTTGGGAGGCGGAGGCAGGAGACTCGCTTGAGCCCAGGAGTTGGAGGTTGCTGTGAGCTGTGATGCCACGGCACTCTGCCCAGGGGGACAGCTTGAGGCTCTGTCTCAAAAAAAAAAAAAAGAATAATTCCATAGATGTTTAAATTATTCCAGTTTTAAAATACATATTACATATGTGGTATAAATAAATGATCTAAAAGTTTTGTATTTCCCCCCAAATCTCATGATATACAAGAGGATATGCGAACACATAAAGTATGCTACATAATTCTCCAAATTTTTTCACAATGATTCTCAGCTTCAGGGTCCTAAGACATTAGTAAAACCAAGTATAACTGAAAAAAGTATGGAGCGTAGGAAGTAACAATATATCAGTTTATTAATTTAAAAAAATATACCATACCATTGTCAATGATAGGGAAAATTGGTATATGGTGTACATGGGAACTCTTTGTAATATCTTGAATTTTTTCTCTAAATATTCAAAGTTGTTAAATAGCATTTATTAAAAATAAAATAAAATATCCAAAATGCAGTTCTTTACTTGCTGCAGCCACAATTCAAATGCTCGGTAATCAAATTTGGATACTAGCAGTGATTACTGAGATATTTTATTTATTTATTTATTATTTTCTGTTTTTCAGTTTTTATTTTTTGGGGGGCGTGACTCGGATATGAACCACACTGAGACATTTTAGATGTGGAACGCTACAAAGCCTAGACAAACCACACTGCCTATGCTGTGTCTTCTCACCTAGTCTGTCACGCGAAATGCTTAACGCAGAGCGTTTCATCATCATGCATTACATTCACACATTCCCATTTGCTTAGCAAATTATCAGAGGTATTATTATTGTAAACCTAAATTCAATGCAATTTTGATAACAGAAAAGCAGAATGGCTTGACCATACTCCTCTTAAGGGAAGGGATTAAGTGGTGTTTCTGTCTTAAATGTCTTGTATTTATCAAATGCTTATAGTCCACTTTTTGTCTTAGGTACATGGGATGCACACACTTTTGCAAGAGTAGATTGGAAGATGAATATATTTCCTTGTATCGTATATATAATCTTGGAACTAAGTTTGTATAATGTTGAGACATAGAAACCCCTAGAAATTATAAATGAATGGCATGTGTTGGGTTTTTGTGTGGAGATTGAGGAATACATACTGTGAATGATTTTTTGTCCAGTAGAAGAATATATATGTTTACAGAAGAGAATCCATAGTTCTCACCAGTTTGTCAAAGATATCTGAGACTCAAAGCAATCTTGAATCATTACCCATAAAACAGAGCTATTTTATCCTGAAGCAAAATATCTAACTCCTTTCAACCTGAAAGAATAATAACTTAAATACTTGAAGACTTTTGTACACCCTACATCTTTACATCAAAAAACGAAACTTTTGTTACATAAATACTATATTTAAATATGGAGAAGGAAATGGTCAGGGATGGCGATGAGTATATGAATGAAAAACAAATAAGCCACTTCTAGGAACGTGTTACACACGTTCATTCTGTGAAAAACAGTTCATGTGTTTTCATGAATAAAGAAAGAGCTTCATTTGTTAAAGTGGTTGTACAGATTTTTGAAAGTTATTGGTGGTTCCTCAAAAAAAAAAAAATTCATCTCTTTAAATACAAGTACAAACAAGACAGGACAAACTTTTGGTGATTTTAATAACGCGTTGTAACTACTTAACTATTCAAATTTCATTGATCATTTTATTTAGACTCTTCCAAGATGACTCAGCGTCTGGTTGTTTTTAATGCATCAGGGCTTCTAAGACTCAATGATTCATCAACTTTGCTTATCCTAGCTGCCTTAGTCTTTTCTTATGCTCCTATAACATAATACTGCAGACTGGGTAATTTGTAAAGAAGCGAAATTTATGTCTGGAAAGTCCGGACCTTACATCTGGTGAGGGTCTTGGTGCTGCATCCTCTCGCGGAGGAAGGTGGAAGCATGAGAGAGCGCCAGACAGCAGAAGAGCAAGAGCGGCTCGACTCCTTTCTACAGGAAGTCCAGTTTTCCAGTAATGACATTAATATATTCATGAAAGCAGAGCCATTAGGTCCTAATCACCTCCTATTAAGCACTACCTCTCAAAAATTTTACCCTGGGGATTAATTTCCCAACATACAACCACTGGGAACAAATTCAAACCCTAGTCCCAGCTGTGACTGACTTTGGCAGGAGACTCCAGCCTAGGATCAAATGAAAAGAATGTTCTAATCATTTTTCATTATTATTTTAAAGATCACAGGTAGTCGTTCAGATTTTTAATTTAAAAACTAGAAAAAATGCTTAAACTATACTTTTTACCAAGTGAATAAGACAGAATATTTATTTCCTATCATTGTTTTCTAGCTGGAGGAATGGTTGTATTATTCTACCATGAATTGCCTTTTAACCACCATACAGGAAATGCTAGAAGTTTAAGACAATATAGCATCATTTGTGACATGCATCAAAGAGAAAATAAAGTTCAGCAACTGATTTCTTTTTAAATAACCTTTGGAACTGTAACTATAATTTTCTTTGAAAATAAAAATTCTGTCACTTAGAACATGATGTGTTTCCTTTCGATTTGAATTAGAAACTTATATTCAAATTGAAAGAATGTCCCGAAACCTTGTCAGAATTACTGATTTAGAAATATATTTAGTATAACCCAAATTTGATTGACATTGAGTATAGAAAATCTAGATTTAACATAAGTAAGAAAACGTCTCTCAAGGGAGGCCTCCCAACAGATGTTTAGCTTTCACCCTTATTTTAAAATGTCCATTAAAAGCAATTTGAAAAGTTCAGTTTAGGTTGCGATAAATTATGCATGGGTGAGAAGTTATTCCAGCTGATGGAATTGTGAGTGTGATATACTGACATAGACTTGTTGCCATCCGGCATGGGCTGCCTCACATGAATACAACAATTCAACCCAGGCTGGGAAACAATCACTGACAGCAGAAAGTGAGGGGCCTTAATCTAAAACAAATAGCTGGGCTCCAGACAATTTTAGACTGGGAACCCCGATTATGTGCGCACAGGCCCTCATTTTATTTTAACAACATCCTAGGTTGGAGATAGCCCGAAGGGGGAAATGGGGATAGAAAAGGGGGACATCATATTACAGATTGAAAACCTGAACCACCTTAAAGAGATGGGCTGAACCAAGGTGGCATTATTATTATGTTCATGAGCAGCCAAGTCAATAGCAAAGCCAAAATCAAAACCCAGCTCCCAGACCTCTTAGTCTTGAGCATTTTTCCCCAAATTATCAATCACCAAAATATTCCTTAGATACTCTTTATTTTTTTCTTAGTACCTTTTTTTTTTTTTTTTTTTTTTTTACCCAGAAATTCATGGGAAGAGGAAATTACTATTCCATGAGCTGATACTCTGGGTTAGAGAAAGTATTGCAGGTTTTCCATAAAACTATAATTAATTCTTATAACAATCCTATGTGAATTACGAAATAGATATTATTCTCCTGTAGTAACTTGTAGATAAAAGTGAACTTCATGAAGGGTAAAAGGGTAGTAACTAAAGTGCTATGGGTATGAAATCAGGGTCTGATTGTCTTTCTGCTTATCTGGTTCTTGATAGTGATTAACGATGATTAGCTAAGCTTAAAATGAACAAATACTGTGGGTGGAGGCTAATCTAATTATCTGAAAACAAATGCAGCTCTTTTAAGGGTTACCCTAACAGCATAGCTTGAGGTAGTACTTCTTCTTTAAGACAGAGTGTTTTTGAGTCTCCTTTCTTTGAGAGTCTCTGATTTTATAATAATTGTTATAAATTCGCTAATTAATAGCTAATTATTGCCTTTTTTGTTTTAACAGTATCTAACCTAAATTTGTATTTATTATAATTACTCATGATGACTTATACTTAAAGAGGAGTAAATGTAAGGAAAATTTTCTCAAGAGGGAAATGATGCCTTTATCACTTATCAAATTTGGCATATAGGGACTTAAATGTCCATATGAAAGCATTTAAAGTGCTGGGAATATTTTTTGTGTGTGCTTATTTTAGGACTGGGAAATCAGCCTTATCACTGGCAGTTTCTCAGTTTGTAGTTTAGGAGTTTGTTCTCATTTTCATTTTTTTTCTACTCTCTAATGGAATTTTATTTTTGTTATCTTTCATTTATTCAAGGATTAATAGGGCACCAACTTCGAGCTAGGCACCCTTCTGCATTTCTGGGATTCATCTGTAAAGTAAAAAGGATTATTACTCAGTGCATTTAGATTCTAATAAAATTTACAGAGCTCTGAAGTGAGGGACTTTGAAAATTATCCAAGTATTCTGAGCTTCCTTTGTTCTCAATGAGGAGCAGATGGTCTGTGATATTGTGTAGGGCACTCAGAATTGTACGAGAAGCTCTCACGAGTTGCCCGTGTGGGTTTTGATTTCTAGCTCTTGATCGTAAGAACCAAGCAGGAAAATGTAGACTAAGTAGTTATCTATGGAAATATTTAAATGGTTTTTAAACTCTTATTGTGGAATATTCAATAAGCATTTACATAAAGGTTAAGTTCACAAAATAATCTGAAATATCACGCAGAAATAAGGAAGCTGAAATTTGAGAAGACTCTTAATATCCACGCATAACTCACTGGGAGAAGAGAGAAAGAGACAATTAATACGCCTAACTCTGAAATCAAGGAAAGTTCTTCAGATGGAAAATAATTGATGAACTATTTTAAAAGAGAATAATAATGGTACTTTTTAGAAATTTACTAACCATAAAATACAGTTAGCCATAATCTCATTTTGATTCTAATATTTCAGCATTGCTAACACTTCTTTCCTTTAGATTTGAAAGGCAGGATTAGAAAAGCTAAAGATATATAGACATTTGTTTCTCTGAATGCAATTTGCTAAAAGTAACTTGTTTATTTGTTTAATGAGCAATGCATTTGCATCCGGTCTTTTTTGGAATCCCTTGTGAAAGTGTAGGCAGAATCTCTCTTTCTGCCAGGTCTTCTGCCTCAGAGATTTCAAGAATGAATCCATGGGACATCAGGAATTAAACTGGTTTTTAAAGCCTGTTCGGCCCAGAGAATGAGGTTTTCAGCCCTAGGTAAATGAGTCCTGCATTAAGTATCCCAGAAAATGGGTTCTCTGTCCAGCCATGAGCAAGGGAACACTGTCTCAAAGGTTTTCTTCCTTCTCTAAAGATGGATATCTATAAGGGTAAAACCTCAAACGCACCTCTTAAGTACTAGTATACTTGTTAATCAAAAATCTATAAAGATTCTTCCTGAAGTAAAAAGCTGGTGCCCTCCTAAGCCCGTGTACTTACTAATCATGCTTTACCGTGATCATTTTTTTCCATGTTGGTTTTTATTGTGTGACATTCAAAATGATATGGGCAAATCTATTTTAAAATAAAGAGGAGTACCACCTTCCAGTAGCTGATCAATGAGCTACGTGACTGTTCTCAGAGGTTTTCCCCATGTTGATTGTAAATCAATATGTGAGTGGATACAGGACATTCTCTAAATTAACTGGACTCTGCTAATGTCAATATTGTGAATGTTATTTTGATAGAAATAGTTGGCTTGAAGTTTGGGAAGATTATCTCCTATTTCTTACCTCTGTGCTTTCATCAAGACTATCGTTTTTCAATATCTTTGTTCACTTTGAAGAAGTGATGTTTTCATCCATTATGACTGGCTTAATTTTTTTTTTATTTTTACATACAAATGTGTTTACTAGGTTTCCAATTTTTGCCTTCACAAAATCAAAAAGGCTTAAAATTTAATAACAATAACAATATTTAAGATAAGGACTAGAAACAAAAACCTCATAAAGAATGAATGGAGATAAATACATTCATAAAAGAAATCAGAAAATTGCTGCAATGAAGTATTAAGCAATAATAATAATAGTAATACAAAGACAGTAACATTCACATTGTCAAATAAAAGTATGTCTATTACAAAATGCTTTGACTCTGAGGTTCAGTATAGAGTCATCAATTAACTTCTTCTTATTATTTTTTTCCCAAAGTCTCAAAAAATAGACTGGCTTAATTTTTAAATAATCACTTTTTGCTTATAACAAAAAAGAATTAAACTCTTAGCTTATTGTTCTTGTAGTAATTAATTTTACACTTACATATTTTCTTTTTACACAGCAAAATATTTGGCAAAGCATTTGTGGACCTAGGTAGTAGTTGTATAGTTACGTATTGCAAACCTACTGTGTTGTAGGCATTTACATTAGAGGGGGCACTCGAATATCTCAAGGACACCAATGAGGGCACGGTTTAGGTTACAGTAAAACCAGAGACTGAAAAAAAAACTTTTAACAATGTTCTTTCTCCTCATTTAATCTCTTCTTTCTTCTTTGAGATTTTTAATTCTTGTTATTTTTGTTTATTTATTGTTTGGGGGCAGATAGCCTTTACTACTAAATGTGTGCTATATTCACTTCTCTTTTTCACTTATGTCACTAGCTCAGTTAAACATTCCTGAAGGTCTTGGGCCTTTTTTTTTCACCAGCTATACTATGTTTATGGGTATAGACCCAGAACTTGCAGCATTTTTTCCCATGGGGTGACATATTCAAAGAAACAGTCATTACGAGCTTGACCAGCACTCCAAAAGATATCAGCTGAAACTTCATCTTACAAGGCTGACACATGTTATCTGCGTCAATCCTTCCTACCATATGAAATTTAGCTAGAAGATAAATCAGAAAGGGTTATATACTTTGCCCTAGCAAGGTGACACAATTGCTTGTCAGATCTATTATTTAAATTCAGACTATCTTAACTTCTTAGCCCAATCAAACCCTATAAAACAGATATGGAAGCTCTCAAATTTGTATTTTGATGGAAGAAATATCATTTTAGGGTGAAAACAATTTCCCATATTGAATCATTTGTCATATAGCTGCTCTTATCAAGAATGACCCAGTTCTTATCTATGAGATCCTGTGCTGGCACTTATAAACTATTTCTTTGCATTTCTGGTGAATTCTCTATGAAAACTAATAAACATTTTATTACTGGGGAAGAAAATTGCTAAACCTCTTCAACAAGGGAAAAGATTAAAAATTATGGTATGTTCAACTAGGGATTCTGTTAAAATCTTCCCTTATCCTGGGCATCAGTCTTAAAGAAAAAGTATGAGGATGAATAGCAGCACAAAACCCAGTGGTAGCAGTGGTTTGCAGAAGTGGAAGGTACTGATAAGAGCCTGCTCTCTTAAAGTGATGCCTTTCCATACATTAGGGAATGCCTGCAGTCTGCTCATAAAGGTAAGCTGAATAGCTGCACAAAGCATGAGGGGAGTTTGATATTAGAAAGATTGCCTTTAGGACAAGGGATATTTCCATACAGTTGGAGGACTCAAACTTGATCAGTAGCATAAATGCATGTTTTCTTTCAGTGATCCTCCATATCCCGTATCATCCCATATATACTAAATACGACAGGATAATGCAAATATGGGTGGAGCAAAAGGAATGAAAGTAATTGAAATTCCACATGGAACAAAATCATTTTATCAGCACCTCTGGTTTTTTTCTCTCATTGACTCAGCCTAGATATTGCACGGGTATATGACTTAGTAGCCAAGGTGGAGACAGACTTGTTAGCAGGAGAGCAGTATGGTCTCTCGTGGTCAGAGGTAAATTTTAGGAATTAAAAACTGGAGAATATGGTTTAGTTCCTGGGGCTAATTTATTCTAGTGCATGTATATATGTACATCTGTCGTACAAATATTAATAATATTTTAAGAAATTTACAAATTATATCTCATTTAATGTGATAGATTACAGAATTGTGAATTACTGTGTAATAAAGGCAAGAATACCTACCTGAATACTCTTATGAATCATAAGAGTAATACACTTTTTAGCCAGATGAAACATCTTGAGAATGAGATCTTCAAACTGTACATAAGCTGGGTTGACTTTATTAAATCAGGCACATTTCTTAGCATATAATCGTACATTTGTGTTTACAGAAGCATTCTGGTATACTAATTTCTCAAGTGTTCAGGAATCAGTCAATTTTGAATGATTGATCAAATAATCAATCATGGACACCAATATGAACATATAGATACAATAAAAATAATTATTAGAAGTTCTATATTGGTAACAACAAAAACTCATTTAAAATATATATATTTTTTCCCATCTTCTTGGCCTTAACTAAGAAAAATGGCTTTCCTAACCACATTAAAGTCATAATAATATCTGTTTGAACAGGAGCTTAATAGAAATAATTCATATTTGCAGATATAATCAAATTCCAGACATAAATGTAACATGTATTTTCAAATTGACCTCCTCTGAAAAACTGATCTCTTCGTAATAACTTATATGATACAACTGAGACATTCCCAGATGCTCTGCTATTAACAAATACTGATTGCCAAGATGGCTGGGCTTTCTTCAACTCTCTAAGGTATTAAATGGAGTATGGGTATAAATAGAAATAAAACACGTAGCCTGGTGAAGGCTTGAAAACTGGGTGATTACCTCCTGGATTTTTGTTATAGCATTCTTTTCATTATGCACTGGGTTTACAATTTTCACTATAAAAAGTAAAATATAAAAAACACTTGGGCATATACATATATCCTTCAATAGTATATCAGGGATGAAATTCTGGATTGGTCTATGGCAAACTCTATAAATCATAATCTTCCTAAACCTCAATTTCCTTAACTGCAAAATTAGAATTTATTTCACACATTGCTGTGTGGATAAATACATCATGTAGGTAGACTTCAAAAAGAGTCTGAGCCAATCAATGTTTCTATGTTGTCTTTAACAGAATTAGAGAATGGCTCCTCAGTACACAAATATTAACACAGATATGCAAATGTGTAATGAATGTGGGATGCATGTATTTGGGCTTCCTAGTGTTGGTGATATCCAATCCGTGTAACTGTATGAAATAGCATTAAAATCCTGCCATAATATAGGTGCTAAAACAAAGCTCGTGAACATCGATAGGGAGTTATGTCCCTGGAATTTAAAAATAGTCAGTACATAGGAGAGGAAGTGAAGATTATGATGGCATGTGCTATATTGTTAAGCCCCCATGTGGACCTCATCAATTTCAGTTCTTCTACTTACAAAGCTACTTTGGTAAACCATAGTTGTTAGTGAAAAAATTAAAAACAAAATACACTGACCATCAATTTCACTCATTTTATGTTAGCTGCCAGGACTCTGTGAAGTGAATTCCCGGGGGGCCCAAAGTACCCATTTGCCACTCCCAGAGAAAGGAAGTAGGGCTGCTCTGAGGGCGCTCCTTCAGTCTTCACTTCTGCTGTCATCTCTAATTCTCCTATTTTACATTGTATTTGCCTTGTAAAGCTACTTCACATCATTTTGATTAGAAGAAAATGGGGTTTAAATCTAAAATAAATACCTTCATAAATACACATTATATGTGAAATGGAAAATGGGTGAAACTTCACATTTTCCAGAGCTGTTAAGCTCAAAATCATCTTCTATATTGTGAAATGGGGTAGAGGAGGGAATGCTGATGAGGTACCGAGGTGCCTTACTATTTGCTGTGGCTGCCTTTACAAAGTGAAGCGTGCCCATCTTACTGTGCTTCACTCTACTGCGTTTTGCAAAGACTGGGATTTTGTGCCTGTGACAGTTTGTGACAATCCTACGTCACACAAATCTATTGGTTGTTTTCCAACAGCATGTGCTCATTTCATTTCTGTGTCATGTTTATAATTCTTGCAACATTTCAAACTTGTTCATTATTATTTTATATGTTAGGGTGACCTGATGTTTCTATTGTAAATATTTTGAGATCTCATAGATCTCATGCTCATAGAAATGGGCAAATCTATTCAATAAACTATGTACCTGTTCCTATTGCTCCACCAAACAACCATTACTCTCTTTCTCTCTTTTCAGAGCCACCTATATCTGAGACAAAACAATATTAAAGTTAGGCTAATTAATGATCCTACAATAGCCTCCAAGGACCTCAAGTGAACTAAAGAACCCCATGTCTCATGATTTAAATTTTTAAAAAGTCTAGAAATGATTCCATTTGGAGAAAAGGCATTTTGAAAGCAGATATAGGTGAAATCTGGGCCTCTTGTGCAAACAGTTATCCAGCCTCTGACTACAGAGGATGATTTCTTGAAGAAAATTAAGAAAATGAAACAGTTAACATGGAGAAAGTTTTAGGGATCTAACTGAAAAATCAAACCAGTGACAACATTCCCTTGTGCCAAAGCCTAATCCAGAATGAGGCACTAAATGTTTCCCAACCTATGAAAGTTAAGGGAGAGGTGAGGAAGCTGCAGAAGATAAAATGGAAGCTAATAGAGTTTAGTTCATAAAGTTGAAGAACATATCTCCATAACATAAAAGAACAGGGTCAATCAAGTGTTAACACAGAAGCTAGAGCAAGTTATCCAAAAAATACAGCTAAGATCATTGACCAAAGTACCTGCAGTAAACAACAGTGTTAGAATGCCTGGCTTCAAAGTGCCAAAGAACAGAGTGACTCTTTTGTTAGAGAAGAGTGTAGCTGGTGGCCTTCAGTTGAAGCCAGTGCTTCTTTACCATTTTGACAATAGTAGCGCCCTTAAGAATTATGTTAAAACTACTCTTCCTGTGCTCTATAAATGGAGCAACGAAGCCTGAATGTCAGAACATCTGTGTATGGCAGTGTACTAAATATTTTAAGCCTACTGAGAAAGCCTACTAATTAGAAAAATATATTTCTTTCAAATATTACTTATCATAGACAACGCCCCTAATCACCCAAAAGCTCTGACTGAGATGTGCAAGGAAATTGATGTTGTTTTCATGCCTAGTAACACAACATCCACCCTGTAGCTCATGAATCAAGGAGTACTTTTTACCTTCAAGTCTCATTATTTATGAAATATATCTCATAAGGCTATATCTTCCATAGACAGTGATATTTGGTGGATTAGAGGCAACATAAATCGCAGCCCCTCTGTAAAGAATTCACCATTCTAGACGTCATTAAGAATGCTCAGTTTATGGGGGAAGGTCAGCTGTCAACTTCATCAGGAGTTGGAGGAGGGGTCCAAGACTTTTGTAAAGAAAAAAAATAGCAGATGTGGTGAAATAGTAGAACCAGAATTAGAAGTGGAGCCCGAAGATGTGACAGAATTGCTGTAATCTCATTATCAAACTTGAACATGTAAAGCATTGTAAAACATGACAAGGTTTGAGAGGACTGATTTAAATTTTAAAGTTCTATTGTAAGTCAGATATTATTAAACAGCATTTCATGGTATGAGGAAACTACTCATGAAAGAAAGAGACCAAAGTGGCAAACTTAATTATTGTCCCATTTTTTTTAAATTGCCACAGTCACCCCAAACTTCAGCAAGCACTGTGTGCATCAGGCAGCAGCCATAAACATTGAGACAGGACCCATGAGCAAATGATGATTATGACTTACTGAAGGTTCAGATGGTAATTAACACTTCTCAGCAATACAGTATTCTTAATTAAGGTATGTACCTTTTTAGACTTAATGCTATTGCATACTGAATAGAGTACATTGTAGTGCACTGAATAGACTACTACACAATAGTGCAAATATAATTTTTACTTGCACCAGGAAACAAAAAAAATTGCAAATTTATTTCAATATTTGTTTTATTCTAATAGTCTCAAACTGAACCCACCGTATCTATAAGGCATTTCTGCATCACGGAGTGGATTAAAGAACAGAAATTTGTTAGAATTGTGGATGTTAGAATCCAAGATAAGGGGCCATGCTTTCTCTGAATGAAGGACAAATCTGTTGCAAGGTTCTCCTCTAGCCTTTGTGAGTTTCTTGGATTATGGCAGCCTAATTACAATCTTCACATAGCATTCCCTCTGTGGGAGGGTGGTGTCTCAATTCTCCATTTATGAAGATTTGAATCATCCTAGATTAGGAGCCCACCTACTCCAGTATGACCTTAACCATTTCTGGAAATCCTTATTTCCTAATAAGGTCATATTCTGGAATAATAAAAGCATTCCATATCTTTTTGCTGAATATCACTATGGCCACCTTCTAAGTACTCACCTTGGGAAGCTTTACACTGATGCCAGCAGTGAGGTATGTACCACTGTATGTAATGTATGTTTCTAGGATGAGTTCATGAACTTAATTGTCCCATTTCACATAATGACAGCTACAATGGCGATTCTAAAAAAAGAGATCCAAAACTACTTTGAAGGGTAGACTAGATCCTGGTGTCTGATGCAACGGGAGTCTTCAAAGTTGACCATAGTAATATTTGGTAATGAGGTATGGAGCATTTGTTGTTGTTGTTGCAGTTTTGGGGGGGCTGGGTTTGAAGCCACCACCTCCAGTATATGAAGCCACCACGTCCAGTATATGGGGCCAGCGCCCTACTCCTTGAGCCACAGGCACCGCCCAGAGATATAGAGCATTTTTCTAGATTGCGTTCATGAACTTAATTGTCCTCAAATACATATGTACACATATACACAATTACCTAACTAAATATAACATATGCACGTATATTTTTACAAATATATATGCATGTATATATGCGTTGTGGTTTTATAAACTGTTACTGATATGTTTATTTATGACCATTTTACTAGATACTTTCCAACAGCTGTGGGGTATTCCATTTTTAGATGCATCTTATTTTTAATCCTTCCTCCATTAAAAGATATTGTCTTTTCTAGTGTTTCAGTATTGTAATATTTGGACTAAGAATTCTGCAATAATTTTAAGTAATCTTTTGTTGCTCCCTTAAGTTAGATTTGTACAAGTAGAGTTATCACCTTTTTGTGAGAAATCATTTTAGGAATCTTGACACAAGTTGGCAAATTACTTTCTATTAACTATATGAGCAGTGCACTCTCCATATAGCTGTAAGAATAAGTTTTAAAATGGAACCCATGTTACTTTCTGGCTAAGAACCTAGACAGTGGATTTCTGTTACTCTTTAAATCATATTCCCTTCATTTATTATTATGCAGACACAAAAGGCAAGAGAATTTTTCTTCCTTTCCTTTGGTTTTTAGTTCTCCCTCCAAATAAATTTGAGCAGAGGGTCTTATGTGTTATGCTGATTCTCTCTTGTGTGGTGTTTTGAAATCAATCACAAAAAAAGACCCTGCCAAATATAGATACAGAAACCTAATGCCTTAGACATATTACCAGAAAGGAAATAGTCCCCAAATTTGAAGAGAATTATTTCTTCTTCAAAGCTCTATGATGATTAGGTACTCAATTTGTCCTTGATGTCCTTTAGCTGGGACCCTGCACTGTTCCTGTAATTATGTGAGGGGGTCAGGCAGAAAGTTCAATGCCCAAACAGATACATTTCCAAACCCATCACAAGAGCCTTCAAGACATTAAATAGCTCTGAGTATATCTTTCCTATAGTTGGTCTTTGGCATCAGCTCTTCTATTTTCATGAAATAACCTTTACATGAATATTGGCATAATTTTGTCATGTAAGTTCTTCAGATGTATTGTCACACACAATTTTTTCAGAGAGGACTTTTCTGACCACTGTTCATTTCTTTTTTTTTAGGTTTTTTTTATTATTAAATCATAAACACATAGATCATGTATACATTAATGCAGGTATGGGGTACAATGTGCTGATTTCATTGGTTAATATAAACCTCATCTTGTTTACTTAATTATTGTGTTAAGACATTTAGACATTTATACTCTATACTTAATAAACTGACAAGTACCCTTGCATTATGCACCATCGCTGTGATCCCACCATTCACCCTCCCCGACTACTGTTCTAAGGTCACAGTTCATCTTGTCCTTTCTGTGTTCTGGTCCTTTTTCTCCAATATGATCTTAAAATAGTATTCGTTATTTATCACATAAATATTTATTGTGGTTTTTCCTATTACTAGAACATAAACTTTATGATTAACTTGTCTTTTATTTTCAGTGAAATGTCTTAATGTAAATTATCTCTTATGTCATGCCAGGCACATAGTAGTTCTTTGATATGGATATGATGCATGAATAAATGAGGTAATTAAGGAGAAAAGAAACACTTTCTGTGGGCCATTTACCAATAAATAATTACTAACTAATTATTGTGGCATTCTAAGTGATCCTGCAGACAAAACTCAGAGGAATATCCAAGAATATGCCAAGGCTCCTAAGAACAAAACTCAAGAATTCTGATACTCCAGTGAACTATTAACTTGTGAGGCCATCTGAGATGTTGAAGAGGGAGAGCCACTGATGCAGATAGACTACTGAAGGGGGCTTTCCCACACACAGGTGCTCGGAGGTACAAGGAAGAGCATGCGTAGTCTGTGTTGCCATTGAATTTATTCACTTAGAAACAGTCTTTTGTGGGCCCGAAAAATCTTACATATCTGTGATAGATATATCTACAGATACTTAATATTACAAGTATTTTGTCCCAATAATGTACCATCTCCTCAACAGAACATACACACAGACATACACACACACAACACACACATATATAAACATGCACCACACTGCATGCCTATGAATAATGAGATTCTCCTATCCCCACGATTATTTCTCAAAATAATGAGTATGTTAAAGGCACACTTTATAGTTTTAATGGTTACACATTTTACTTGTAAAAATATAACTTTCTTTCAGCAGTTATAATATAAAGCCATGGTCACCAATTTGGAAATATCGAGAAGATAAACATTTTGACTACACTATGACTCCAATAGCTCAGGTTGACACCATAATTCCAGACTAGTACAACTGACTTCGCACTTTTCACATCACCTATTGTAAGAGGAAAAAAAAATGTGTTGCTATAAGCCACTAAAGTTGTAATACTTTGTTATAGCAGCAATAGGAAATGAATGTACACTCTGTTCCTATATTCCAGTCACGTAACAAATAAATATAGTAAGTCAAGGAAATTGCAAATTAGTTGAAGAGATAATACATGAGTATATGTACAACCAAGCAAAAGGACAGAGGGCTAAAAATTGGTAGACATGATAAATGGTACAGACAATATTAAAAGATAGTGATAACCATTGACAGTTAAATTCTTTTTGCATTTAACATATGGACAGACATTGCCTAATGTATTTACATAAAATATTCATAACAACTTTGCCAGAAAAACTGCAAGTATCCTTACTTTTCAGGTGAGGGACCTGAGATGAGAGAGGTTAATTACATCCCTTGGTCACTCAATAGAAAAAGTCAAGATTTCAATCCTCATATACCTGCCTCCCAAGGCAAACATAAATTTCATAACTTCTGCTGGGTTCTAACATGATCATAAGTAGCTTTCTGAATGTGGTAGAAGCTCAGTAAGTTTTACATTGCATAAATAAATAAAGTAATTAGTAACAAAAGAAACACACTTTGGAGGGACCATCTACCACCAAATAATTTGAGATGGAAGGAAAGATATTAACAAGTCTGCCCAGTGGTATGGAAGTGGAATTTTCAACTCTTCATTTTAGCAGTGACCACAGTACCTTCTTTTGCCTTAAGTTATTAAAGCTTAGCAAAGGAAGTGGATTAGAGATGTTCATAGTTCATATTACAGCTGCCCACCAAGATTTGGAATGAGAACAAAATGAATTTGAAAAATATTAGGCTCTTGGAAATGATCTTGATCGTACCAGCTGAGCATTTCTAAGCAGAATTGATCCTGAAAGGAAAATTTCTTCCTCTAATTTTCATAATGTGAAAGTAAAGTGGAAAAAAATGATTTCATCCTGTTTAGACAAATTCCTAAAGCTTCATTTTAGGACTTGAAAGAATTCATCATTCTGTTGTGCCAGCCGAATTTTCACAACTTGTGTATAATCACTTCTGGGACAAATACAAATGCTAGTGAAGACACTGAAAAAAATAAAAAATTAATATGAAACACAGTTACCTTTCAACAAGATACTATTAAAGTAAATAGCAAAAGATGAGTTATAACTCATGCAAGACTAGAAACAGCAAGCTACTGAAAACCAAAACTTGGCCCAATGCTTTAGGGATTTGCTTCCATTTTTAACAAAAGGTGGAAATTTGTCCAGATGGAACACTCAGAAGGATCAGTAACCAACAGCTTCTATCGCTGGTGTGCTCAGTAGCAGAAGATGAAGAATTAGTACCTCTAGGGAAAAAATGAATCTGGCTGTTTTGCTTTAGCATGTCTGTACACCGCAACTTAAAAATCAGAAATTGTAGGGAGAAAAAAGAAACCCGTCATTTTACATTCAATTCTATTCTTTATTAAAATTTATTTTTTCAGGAACGCAAGTAACAGACCAATTGAGACTAATTTTAATTAAAGAGTTAGGGGAAAAGAATGTGTGATGCACTATGGTTGACTGTGAGAACCTAATTCTACACCTACAATCACAGATATACATTATACATCCATATATATGCTCATAAACACTAAAACATTTTTCTTAAATTGTTGAGAGCAGAACAATTTTTAGTAATATTTGTAATATAGCCCAAACACTGCTGTATATATTGACTTTGTGTATCTTTAGAAATAAAAATTAATTGATTAAAATTGAATAAAAATGTTGATTGAATCAAGTATTTTTCCACTGATAGAGATGTGAATTCATACCTAAAGAGTGGTGGTGATTTTCTCAGGCCTTCACAGCTCAGATTCCAGCATAAGGACAATGTCGTTAAAGGAATTGCAAACTGTACTGACCTAGTTGATATCTCTTGCTTTGCTGTTTTGCCATTAAAATTTTGATGTTATCTGTGGCTATTGGGCTTTTCAATGATGACACTAAGTGCTTAGTGTTCACACTTCAGAATCATATTTTTGTGGTGCAGGTAGAACACCCATGAATTTTGTTTGAATCAGTAATGACCAGTTCAGTTGTGTTGACCACCAAGTCCAGCAACACATTTGGTTGTCTGTTCAAAGATTAGAGTAAAATCCCTTTCCTCTTAACATAGACTCAGGTGACCATAACATTAATTTTAGAATCCTTTGAGAGGCTACTGAGTGATGTTACCTTTCAAACTCTACATGCTGACCTGCAAATATGTTCATGAGAGGTGAGACATTTTCTAAATATTGAAGATAAAAGGATGAGAAAGACTACAAAATCTCTAATAAAGTGTCATCAGATTGAAAAATTAAAGTAGTTGGATGATTACTTGAATAATGATTTAAGTAGAATTATGACTGAATTATTCACGTTAAACTACGGTCAGCATGGTATGGCGCATTATTTGAATGTCAGTCGAATGCTAGTGTTGGAGACCCCCACCCAATACTGTTTTGAAAAATGGGAGTTAAAATTGTTACTCACTTCTATAATAATTGTTCACATTGCTTTTCATCTCTTGAACGGTATGAGCTTTCTTTTGTTTTTTCCTCAAATTTAAATGATACGCAAGAATGAAATTGATATTGTATTTGTTTTTGCTTTTTCCTATGTGCTTAGCATAGCCCTGTCTAACAGGTATCTGGAAATCTTATCACTAAAAAAATCACTCCGTACACTTACACTGACTATCATTATGTGCTCATGGGGTGAGTAGTGGATACTTGGAGATCATCTCCCACAGTCATTTCTAGTAAGCATTTGCTGAGTAATGAATGCACATTAGACCCCCAGTACATGTTAGGATGCTCTAGACATCACCTAGGTCAGATAGCTATTACATGGATGATTTTTTGATTACTATGATCTTTCATAATTTGATTACTATAATTTCTTGATTATCTTGTGGTGTCTAAAGTCCTGGGCTAAAAAGAATTCTAAACTACATTGCTAATTAGTGAGAAAGTGTATTGGTAGAAATCAGTGTTATTTAATTAAGAATTGAGACTGAGGGTTCTGACTTGGTTATTAGTTACATATCATTCAGTTTTATACCAAGCAATATTTTTTTCTCATAGATATGGAATAATTATAAGCACCTTACATTATTCATTTAATATTTTCCTTCATATGCTACATTGATAGACACGTTACATCATAAAGCAAGAGTTTGAAAACAGAAGGAAATTTATCTTATTTTTAGAATTGACTACCTATGAAAATAAAAAACAGATCATTATTAAAGTTCAGTTTATTCAATCCTATAAAATTAAAAAATAATACATTTCTGGCTTGGTGCCTATAGCTTAGCAGGGCTAGGGCACCAGCCACATACCCCAGGGCTGGAGGGTTCGAACCCAGTCCAGGCCTGCTAAACAACAATGACAAGAACTACAACAACAAAATAGCCAGGCATCGTGGTGGGCACCTGTAGTCCCAGCTACTTGGGAGGATGGGGCAAGAAAATCACTTAAGCCCATGAGTTTGAGGTTGCTGTGAGCTGTGACACCCTGGCACTCTACCAAGGTTGACATAGTCAGACTTTGTCAAAAAAAAAAAAAGGGAGAGAGATAAATTTTTATACAAGTAGCACTTGTATAGAATTTCCCAATTTAGTACTGGGAAGAAAGAAAAATATTTCAAATATGACATACAAAGAAATGATATTAAAATATATATATAATATTGAATAAAAATGAATCTTTCAATAGAAAAAATATAAATGATATGATCTGATATAACAGAGCATAAATGATATGATGGGATAACATAATATCATTCCTCATAATCATTTTAGAAAAACATAAAGTACCTAGTGTTGTTGCCAAGGAAGTTAATAAGGGCCTTTAACTTCTAAGTTAATCAAAATCTATAAGGCTTTCATATAGGAATATTAAATTAATTCAATTTAAGTTAAAAATCAAAATAAAAACTATAAATGCCATCTTATCTAGCAGTTGAACTTCCAGCCATCATTTTTAAAGATATAGTTTCTATATATGGAAAAGTTTGTGAATAGGAATTTTCTTTTCAGCTTCATTTTATTTAAAAAAAAAATTTAAACAGTAAAATTTCATTAGTTGATGACTAGTAAACAAACTTGAGGGCTCCAGCACTGTGAAATATTCTGTGTAATTAATACAAAGAATGATGGGTAGTGATGGATGTTTTAATTGGGTTTATTATTGTAAACATCACACATACACACTATATATACACACACATATACATATATATACAGAATCCTCATGCTATAGACCTTGAATATATAGAACATTTGTCAGTGAATTATTTTTTTTAAAAGACCTGGGCATTACTGTCACTAATGAAGGATGATTATTAATCTATAATGTAAAATAGTAACTTAAAAATGTATTTGGTAGTACAACACAGATCTTCATTTCTTTTATGACCATTTTTATTTGGTTACCATCCATTTTCATTGCCCAGTGAATTTAGAAATGAAGGCAAACAGGAGCAACTTGGTTGTGGATATTGTTTACCTTGCCCCCATGGTCTGGCAGCATCCCAATTTCTGTCACACAGTCAAATCAATACTCTGTCAATATAGATACTTAATTCTGTGCCTTATTTCTTTAATTAACAGCATCACGAAGAGTCCTGTATGAACATGGCAATGTTTTCTGTCAAAAGCATTCTTATATTACACAAGTGAGTAGATGATACGGTGCAGCTGCTACAAAAAATATTAGGTTTTCCCCCTAAAATTAAATATAGAATTGTCATAGTATCCACCAATTCTTCTTGTGGATATATAGCCATAAAAATTGGGATCTGGAATTCAAAGTGTATCTGTGCATTCAGGTTCACAGAAGCACTATTCAGAACAGCCGAAGGGTGGGAGCAAGCCAAGTGGCCATCAAATGGTGAATGAGTAAACAATAGTGTGCTATCTACATACAGTGGAATAGTACTCAGGTTTAGAAAATGTTGAAATTGTGATACACACATGTACTATGATGGGCATGAACCTTGACAATATTATGCTACTCCAAAGGCAAAAGGACAGATAATGTTGACTTCATTATACGGAATATTAAACTCATAGAAGCAGAGAGTAGAATGGTGGTAGCCAGGGACTGAGAGGAGGGTGGGGATGGAGAGTTAGTGTTTAATGGGTACAGAATTTCATTTGGGAAAGGTGAAAAGCTCTGGAGATGCCTGGTGGTGATGGCTGCACAACAATGTAAATAGACTTAATGCCATTGACTGTACATTTAAAATGGTTAAAATGGTAAATTTATTTAAAATGGTTGAAATGGTAAATTTTAGGCACATGGTAGCACAAAAAAATAATATTTTTACATTGAGCACCAAGTATTCAAACTTCACTGTACCAAATATTATAGGGACAAGATGGAATATTTTCTTAAGTGAGTTATTAACTGAAATGATAATAACTACTTTTAGGCAGGATGAAACCAATGGAAATCCATAGCTTTCTGATGTACGCATCGGTCACCCCATTTTTCACCTCTATTTTTTTCATTCCAGCTGCAGGAATGACTTCATCATATGTCCACATTTTGTGTAATATACCAAATCCCATTGGGAAGGGCTATGTTCTTCTAGGCCATATTCCCCCAGAATATACTGTAACTCAATTTTTAAAAATCTAGTCCTTCACTCTATTTAAACCAACTCCTCTGGTTGATGGGATCAGATTGGTATATGAATGAAACTTCAAATGCTAAAGACAACCCTTCATTCCCAGCTAAGCATATATCTGTGTTATCAAATACAAGGGTCCAAGGTATGACCCTCAGAAGTTGAAACTCCTAAGGGGCTTCTGCTTTTCCTCTTTTCCCTAAGATTGAATAATGAAACTTCTAGTCTATCCTTTACCTCCGTGTTGTCTCTCTACTGTTGTCAGAAGTAGCAATTTATTCTATAATTCCTTCTTCAATAACTATTGTCACTATAATGACAAGATACACAGGCACTTTGCCTCGCAGGACTTTTGTTTGTACTTTTACTATTTTCCTTGCCATCCCCAATGAGAGTCTCTTAGTCATGGTATCACACTGTGTTAAAGACCATCAGTGTTCTATTTCTGATGACAGGATAGCCATTTATTTATCAAATGTATGGACAGCCCTATTCCAGATATGCATATGGAACTTCTCTTACTAGGTCCACTCATGGTATTAATTAATGCATTAAATGATATCCCAGAAAAGAAAGAGATGCATATGCTTGCATAGAGTTTAAGAAATGACCATCAGCAGAGATGTGGACAAAGTTAAAGAAAACTAACAAAAGATAAGGAAACACTCTGGGCTTAGTAGTGAAGAGAAGGAACTATCACTCCTAGGCCTGAAGAGACAAGGGAAGTGAGGCTTAAAGAAATGTCTAGATGCAGAGGAGCAGTACCAGCAAGGCCCTGTGGCCTTCAGCAGAGGAGACCCACCACGGCCATCTCAAAGCTCAGCATGGACGGAACCATGGGAAAAAATGTCTACCTCTCCCCACTCCAGGCTCACATCTCCTGGAGTGCTTCCTATGATTGAACACAATCCAAACACAGAGTGGAAGCTAATCATAAAGATCACACTCTTGGACGTAGTGAGGAAGGAAGGAAGAACACAGAAGAGAACAAACAGAATACACTCAGCACAGCCACCTTTCATTTCTTTAAATACAATTGTCGATCTGGCCATCTTCACAAAATAATGTGTTACCTGTGGCTTCTGCCCAAAGATATATATATATCTTTAGCTTATATCTATATCTATATATATAAAAGGCCAAGCTCCTCATTTGTTCCCAACCTAACCCTCAACTTAAAAGTGAAGCACCTCAGTTGGGACACTGTTTACCTGAATCACAATGGCATATACATGTTGTATGGCTTGTTCTGCAAGCTTATGGGCAGGCATAAAAGTCATTCCACAGTAGCAGTGATTTTTCCTTTTTTTTTTTTTTTCTTTAGCTCTTTTCCAAAACCGTCAGGCAAAATGGGTGCTAAATTACATCAATTTACTGAAATGGCGGTGGCCTGAGTAACTCGTATATAGACAACCATTTGAAACAAACCATCAGATACAAAATGCTGAAGTGAAGATTCCCTTATTATGCCAGTCGCCTTTTATTGCTATCTGCAATATAATAGAAAAAAGATAAAGAAGAATGGCTTTGTGGAATAATATACTTTAGCATATACATTTTTATTCATTATAGTTCATGATCGTCTGCTGGGAAAGACATTCTTAAAAAAAAGTTTCTGTAATCTAATAAGGACAATAAAAAATCCCATATATCATTTTTTTTCAATAGACATTGTTCTCATAACTATTTTAGGCTTTCTTGAAAGGCAAAATCTCTATGATATACATCTTTCAAAAAATAACTGACTATGTAATACTAAAACTATTTGCCTTTTATCAGTGAGCGTTCTTATTTGCAAACAAGAAAACCAATTAGTTTTAATTAATAATTAGTTTAAGCAGGACAGAATTTATTTTTAAATACTAAATAACTCAGAAGATCTTTTAGGGAGAAGGAAAGATTGGGGCATTGAGGTTATAAAGCCTGAAAAGACAGTCTAATTACAATCCAGTTGGTGTTCCTTAAAGACCTCACAAGCCCAGGGTGTAAACATTGTATCTTACACAGCTGATGATGAGTTAGGCATGAAAACCTCTACCATTCCACCCTCAAAACTGACTATCCTTGTGAATCTGTAATAGTTTTTTTTTTTTGCAATATCTGTTCCCTCACAGTGTTTATTTTGCATAAAATCTGACACTCGCACCTCTGATTGAGAGAAAGGAGTCATATACTTTCACTCTATGTTCAAGGAAACTGAGAAAGTTGAGTTTCTGATTTCCCAGTGTTTGCTCTGGAGAAGACAGAAACCGCACCAAAGATGCCAACTTTGGAACTTTACTACAAGGAAGGATCTTTGCCAGAGCTTGGAGTATAAAATACTCTCAAAATCCTGCTTTAACAGATGAAATCCTTTTTACAGAGATTAAGAAGAAAATGAATTGACTTAGTAAAAGAAAATGAAGTATATTAGATAAGAAACTTTTTTTTTTAATTATAAGGAAGGCTTGGGGGATCAACACCACTGATTCAGACGCCAAAGTCATCCTGTGATATGGGTCTTCCCTCTGTTTAAGCAGTTTTACAAGGGGAGAGGAAATAAGAAAATGTAGGTATTGGAATTGATTATCTAAATCCTAAAGCAACAGAACCCATATGTTAGAGCATTCAGAAATAGTCTAAAAGCCAAGAAAACATCTATTCCATAAAATATTTAGTATTTTTAGGAACTAAAATTAAGTTAATCTGTGCCTATAAATAAATTAAATTAATCTAAATATTAATATAAAATATATTAATATCTATTCCATAAAGTATTTAGTAATTTTAGGAATTAAAATTAATCTGTGCCAATATATCAAAAAAGAATTTTCAACTTGCATACTAAAGCAGTGGTTCTACAATTCAACCAAGGTAAGAATTCCCTAAAGAATCTTGCCAAGTTGAAGATTCAGATTCACTAGATCTAGATGGAAGCTGCCCCTCTGCATTTACAAAAGGTTCACAATTAATGCTTATGCTGCTAATACAGGGCAAGTGGCGCCCTAGCCAGCTCAGCCAAGTGAGGCTGGAGTACCCGCTGCCTCCACCTTGGTGGCAGCCAACAGCGGAACTAGCGGGCTGGAGCATAGGCAAGGGTAGGGGGAGCCTCCTTTCCCCACCAGAGGCTCCAGTAGCCAAAAGGACCGGACAACTGCTAAGGAGACACTGGCACCTTGGTGTCTCCTTCCCTTTACATTTATAACTAAAAAAGGAACCCCCATTTCCTATGCCTAGGTCAATTTCATGTAAGTTTCCTAGGCCTCAATTGTGAATGGACTATGTCCATTCATTAGTACATTCATTCACTTTCCCCCAGCTGATGGAACTGTATCCATTCATTTCCTGGCCTCACCCCATGCACCTATGTATACCACTAATGGAGAGAGACAGAGAGAGAAAACTGAGAAAGTTTTTCTCTCCCAACTACAGTTTTATCTCCCTTCCAGGAACTTTAGTGTTTTTTTGTATGCTTTTCTGTAAATAAATTCTGTTTTGCCACTGATCTGTGGTCCGCAGATTTATTCTTCAAATCATCCAAGAACCTGAAAGTCTGGTATCACTACAATAATCATTTATTATTTCTCATTGATTTGATTAATCACAGAGTCAAGAGTGGCTTAGGGCTCTTATGTGATTATATGTGATACTTGTGTCAGATATTTACTGACACAAGTTCATTTAGTATGTGTATCCAATCTCTTTTTTCAATGTGCTGTGTTCATTACATTCGTTTTATTTTAGTTATCAAATAATAAAATATGTTTATAGGTTCAGTTACAAATGTTTCTTATAATACCTTTCCTCAGTAAAGTCATAGTTTTCTTAATTATCAATCCACTACTTTGAGGCTTATATTTTAAGAAAATATCTTTTATGTCTTAAAAAATATAAAAGTGGTATAAATGTTTTATGAGTATTAACTTATAATTGCTACCTTCAATCTTTTCCGTATATAACTATACTGATATTACTATTCATAAAATATCGATATTTTAAGCTGATGTTCAATGTGTTTTGTTTGAGGATTACTCATATATAAGCCATATGTTAAAATAAAATATACTGTAATATTTGTGCCTGTCTCCCCAACAGACAGTGAGATATTTGAAAACATAAGTTCTTTTTGTGGTTCTTTTTATCCTTAATGCATGGTACAGAAAGGCACTTGCTATTTTATAAATAAATAATGGAATAAATTTACAAACGCTTACCACAGTTACAACCTAGAGCATGACTTTAATACTGATGTTCCAGACACCATTGAGTACCTTGGAGTGCTTCGGTGTCCTCATGAGAGGAGCTGTCTCTTGAACAGCATATAAAGTGTACTCTCAACACAAGTGTTTCTCCCAAAATGAATGTCATTCATATGCAGAAAAAAAGTGGTAGTGATAAAACTTTTTAGAATAGTAAAATTTGTACTGAATATGTCCTTTAAATAGTGCCCATTTTGATCGTAGCATGCAGAGCCATTTGCTCTTAAATTGTGAAACCAACAAGTTCAATTTTAAAAGACCTATAAAGGGGACAAAACTAGTAGAGTGCAGACTATTTAAGGATTAGAAACCAAGACATGATGACAGCAGTGAGCAAGTACTGCATGAGAGACGAGGGAGAGAGCAGAAGGGTGTGATTCTAGATGTAATTACATTGAATTGGGTATCAAGTTACCTTCAAACATCTCAGTCGATTACTCTTCACTGATTTTAGTAGAAAACTGTAGGTAGTTCATCTTAAAATATCTATAAACTCTAACCAGATTGGCTAAAATAGACATTTAGATAAAATCACCTCAGTAATGGTGAAGACTGACAGAGATTATTTCCTTTCCTGTCAATTCCAATGTAATTGAGATCCAGGAAAATACAAAAGTCCTATTTTTTAAGGAAAAATAGGTTTTGAATCACTTTAGTTTTGGTTTTATTTTAACTATACTATTTCTACACATATAACATCAGGATATCACTCTGAAGATCAGAGGTAAATAAAATTATCTTATCTCAGATCTTATACTCTCCTTATGGGCTCAAATGAAACTTTCAGTGTTTCTTATGGAAGAAACATTTATTTAGTTCTTCATTCAAATAAATTTAATTGGAAACTTATTAGGATTTGTGTTGGGAACAATTAATACATTTCACCCTCCACAACAAGTAGGACTTCATGAAATTATTATTTTTAGAATATATGTTGGGTTATATAATGTTTTACTTTTATTTTTTGAAAGAAGAATCCATGGCTCAGCGCCTGTGGCTCAAGCGGCTAAGGCGCCAGCCACATACACCTAAGGTGGCGAGTTCGAATCCCCAGCCCTGGCCCACCAAACAACAATGATGGCTGCATCCAAAAAAATGGCCGGGCATTGTGGTGGGCACCTGTAGTCCCAGCTACTTGGGGGGCTGAGGCAGGAGACTCGCTTGAGCTCAGGAGTTGGAGGTTGCTGTGAGCTGTGATGCCATGGCACTCTACCCAGGGGGATAGCTTGAAGCTCTGTCTCAAAAAAAAAAAAAAAAAAAAAAGAAAGAGGAATCCATTGAAAAACTATGCCTGAATATAGTTTCTCCTTTAAGAAATATGGCTTGTTAAAAAATTCTTTACACTTATCCAAATTACACATAGCTTTACAAAATAGGATATGATAATTGTGTATCTGACATAACTTGAAACTTGAGAATTATCATAATATAAATGAGTGCAATGTATATGTTGTGTTGGAAGGGCAATGAAAATGTCAATTAAGGAGAAATAGTGATTAACCACGTGAAATGCTACTGGTGGCATGAAGGTGGTAAGAGTGAAGAATGAACCTATTGGGGTAGAGCAAGATGGCACATAGCACACCTGAAGGATCAATAGGCTGAACTTTCCTAGTATGACTGGGGAAAGAAAGAGAACCAAACCATACCTAGTATGGGGACCTTAGCACTTAACTCGGGTGCACAGTGAGGTGGTGATATACTGGAGACAGTGTGTGATCTGGAGCAGTGGGGATTTGACACAGTGGGCAAGTCTTTGGGAGCTGAAAAGAATGGCCAGACCCCCAATGGAGGTCTTGGAATGGAGGAAGCCTATCTGCAGTTTTTAGTTCTTGAGGGACACTGTGCATTGAGTGGAAAGCTTGGAAGAGTGGGCACACTTGAACAGTATACAGCAGCCAGATTTGAGTGCCAGTTGGTGTGACTTTGCCATGGATGTGGTGCCAAGCCAGGAAGCCATACTGCAGAGGCCCCATATCCCAAGGGTGCCATCATGGGAAGGTCATGAAAGGAATAGGGCGCCAGCCCCATATACCAGAAGTGGTGGTTTCAAACCTGGCCCCAGCCAAAAAAACTGCAAAAAAAAAAAAAAAAAATTGATCTTCAGTTAGAGCCTGTGGCTCAAAGGGTAGGGCACTGGCCCCATTTGCTGGAGGTGGTGGGTTCAAACCCAGCCCTGGCAAAAAAAAAAAAAAAAAAAAATGAAGAAGAAGAAGGAAAGAATATAGGCATATGGGGGCACATTACTTAAACTGATGGAAGCCATTTACAACAAACCCACAGCTAAAATACTGAATGGAGTAAAACTGAAAGATTTCCACCTAGAACTAGAACCAGACAAGGTTGTCCTCTATCCCCACTACTATGTAACATAGTGCTGGAAGTTCTAGCCAATACAATCATGTAAGAGGACATCAAACTTTCTCTCTTTGCTGAGGATATAATCTTATACTTAGAGAACCCCAAAGACTCAACCACAAGAATCCTGGAAGTGATCAAAAAATACACTAATGTCTCCGGATATGAAATCAATGTCCACCAATCAGTACCCTTTGTACACGCCAAAACAGCCAATTCAAGAAGCTAATCAAAGACACAATTCCCTTCACAGTACCTTTAGGAAAAATGAAATAACTAATAATATACCTAACAACAGAGGTGAAGCACCACTATAAAGAAAATTATAAAACACTAAGAAAAGAAATAGCTGAAGATATTAAAAAATGGAAGAACATATTATGCTCATGGCTGGAAGGCATCAACATTGTTAAAATGTCTATACTTCCCAAAGGAATCTATAGATTCAATGAAATCCCCCATTAAAACACTAACACCATACTTTCAAGATTTGGAATAAATGATTCTACATTTTATATGGAAGCAGATAAGACCCTGTTTAGTCAAGGCACTTCTTTGTAATAAAACAAAGCTGGGGGCACCAGCCAACCACACTTTAGGCTATCCTACAAGGCCCTAGTGATCAAAACAGCTTGGTATTGGCGTAAAAACAGAGACATAGACACTGGCTGTTATTGGCATTTGGAACTGAATAGAAAACCATGAGATACAACTAATATCATATCGTACATCCACCTGATTTTTGACAAACAAAACAAAATCATTTACTGGGGAAAAGAATCCCTATTCAATAAATGGTGCCATCAGAACTGGATAACCAACATGCAAAAGACTGAAAATGGACACACACCTTTCACCACTCACAAAAAGTGATTCATGATAGACAAAAGATTTAAATCTAAGGCATGAAACAATAAAAATCCTGGAAGAAAGTGTGGGGAAAACACTTGAAAATATTGGCCTGGTGAAAAAATTTTTAAAGAAGACTTCTGTGGCAATTGTAACAACAACAAAAATAAATAAATGTGACTTAATTATACCAAATAGCTTCTGTACAGATAAGGAGACAACAACCAAAACAATTAGACAATCTTCAGAATGGAAAAAGATATTTGCATATTATGAATCAGATAAAAGCTTAATAACTAGGATCTACAAAGAACTCAAATTAACCAACAAAAAAAGAGTCAACAATCCCATATATCACTGGGCAAGAGACATGAATAGAGACTTTTCTAAAGAAGACAGATGAAAGGTTAACAAATGTATGAAAAAATGCTCATTGTCATAATCATCAGAGAAATACAAATCAAAACCACCTGAGATATCACCAAACCCCAGTGAAAATGGTCCACACCACAAAGTCTCAAAGCTGCAGATGCTGGAGTGGATGTGGAGAGAAGGGAAGACTTTTACACTGCTAGTGGGACTGCAAACTAATACAACCTTTTTAAAGGCAGTATGGAGAATCCTCAAAGAATTCAAATTAGACCTCCCATTTGATCCTGCAATCCTATTACTAAGCATCTACCCAAAAGTAAAAAAAAAAACAAAAACAAAACTCATTTTATCATAAGGACATTTGCACTAGACTGTTTATCACAGATCACCAATCCAGGGATTGATTAACAAGCTGTGGTATATGTATGTATGTGGTATATGTATATATGTCAGCCATTAAAAGAGATGGAGACTTTACATTTTTTGTAATAACCTGGATAAAGGTGGAACACATTCTTCTTAGTAAAGCATCACAAGAATGGAGAGGCAAGAATCCAATGTATTCAATTCTAATATGAAGGCAGTCAATGACATACATAATGTATGGTGGGGCATAGAGGAATAAGGGAGAGGGGAGGAGGAAGAGGGTCAGGGATCGTAGTGTATGGCCTACCTCTTAGGAGTGGGACACAATTATAAAAGGGATTTTACCTATGGCTCCTATGGCTCAGTGGGAAGGGCACCGGTCCCATATACTGAAGGTGGGACACAATTATAAAAGTATATGGGCCCCATATACTTAGGGGTGGGACACAACTATAAAAGGGATTTTACCTGTGGCACCTATGGCTCAGTTGGTGGGGCACCGGCCCCATATACTGAGGGTGGTAAGTTTGAACCTGGCCCCAGCCAAACTGAAACAAAAAAATAGCCCATTGTTGTTGTGGGTGTCTGTAGTCCTAGCTACTTGGGAGGCTGAGGCACTCTACCAAGGGCAATAAAGTGAGACTCTGTCTCAAAAAAAAGAAAAACAAGGAAGGGCTTTACTTAATAAATGCAGTGTAACCTAATTCTTTGTACCCTCAATGAATCCCAAACAATAAAAAAAAAAAGAATGAACCTATTTTTCAGCAATTTGAAAAGTTTCCTAATGTAAACTTCTAGGCTTTGAATGAAGGTATTTGTGTAAGCTTTTAAGTGCATTTTGCCTAAAGAATATTGCATCTGAGAAAAGAAAATGCTAATGTAGTAATAAGATTAAAATTTAAGGAACATACAGCACCAATGAAGAGCAAAAATATAAAATGATTTACAATGTAAAACTGAAAACTGCCATGACACAAAGCTGAAGAAATAAATACAATGACATATGTTGCAATGGACTTGAGTAGAAAGCATTGATGCTGAGCTAATTAGAACAAAATATTCCTTAAAGAGATAAATTTTTACTTGGCCCAGAAGGTCATGTTTAGGTTCCAAAAGGACAAGGAGGGAAACCATAAATATTGTGGGTTGATGCTTATAATTTATGAAGTGCAAATGGAAATGAGATTGGTTGGAAATTAAGCAATAAATATGAAGTCTAACTATTGATATTTACTGATTACCTGCAATATGCAAAACACTCACCAGTGCATTACCTTTATTATCTCCATCTCCTCAGTTGCTAATAACATTTTATATATTTATTTATTTAGAGACAGAATCTCACTCAGTCATCCTGAGGTTGAGTGCCATGGTGTCATAACTCAGGGCAACCTGAAACTCTTGGGCTCAACAGCTCCTCTTGCCTCAGCCTCCCCAGTAGCTGGGACTATAGATGCCTACCACAACACCTGGCTATTTTTAGAGATGAGGTCTTGCCCTTGCTTAGGCTGATCTTCAACTCCTGAGCTCAAGCAATCCACATGCCTTAGCCTCCCAGAGTGCTTCGATTACTGGCGTGAGCCACCACCCCTAGCCTTGTTAATAACATTTTAAATGTTAGAACATTTAAACATTAGGACAAAAACTAGAGAAATTAAGTAACTTTGGGAAAGTCAATTAACTAGCAAATTAGGAGTCCAGGTTTCAAATCTTGTCTACTTAACTGCAGAGCTAATCATAATATACTGTAGCCACTAATCATAATATACTGTACAGCTTTCAGAAAATGACAACAGTTGAGTTTTGGTTTAGAAGTTTCTCTCCTAGGAAAACCCTGAAAACTTTGACTACAACCAAAATTGATGGAATCAAGGTGCATTTTTCCTGGAATTTTAATTATTTGAGAATATCTTTTGGCAGATTTATTTGGTGACAGTGTGCTTGAGGTCTGCGATTATTTTTACATGTCTGAATCACCTAAAGTTCTGTTGGAATGTCTTGCAGATAAACATGACACAATGACAAATTGATATTCTACATCATAGAGGCAATAAAGCAGGCTTAATTCTAGTTGCTTCATATATTATTATAATAAGATGAAAGCAAGAATATTTCTGAAATACTTGTGTTAGGTTGTCCACTTACAAAAATAAAGGCTTTTGTTCAGAATATGCAAATAGGACATGTTGATGTTAATGCCAAAGGGAAGGTGGTGGATGGCCTAGGAAGAAATATTACATGTTCATTAAAATACATTAAGTTTGATATGCATAGATCTATGTGGACATGTCACATGGACATTTGGAGTTCCAGACATTTAATTTGGAAGTCATTAGTCTTTTCCTCAATGAGAAAACTAAGACATAGGTATAGACGAAGAACTAAATACCGAGACAGGTCATTCCAAAGTTCAAAAGAATGAGAAACAACAAAACCAGATAAGTGTCAGTAAGAAAAGAGAAAAAATACTCCCCACTGAAAACTTAATACCACAACAGTAATTCACAAAAGTACAAAGGTAAAATGTCTTGGAAGGCCAATGAAAATGTCAAGTAAGGAGAAATCGTGATCATCTGTGTGATGTGTTACCGGTAGTATGAAGAAGAGAAGGATCAAAAATGGAACTTTTTTTTTTTTTTGTAGGCAAGAACTTGAATGAACTGAACAGTTATCAGCATCAGAAACCAATGAGGAGATACGAAATTATCATCTTATGTCAGAAAATTTCTCATGTTGGCAACAGTATAGGTCCTGATGAATTCTAAGTGACTGCAGCATTACCTCTACCCTGTGAGTGCCCACTGGGATTCTGGTGAACAATGGAACTATTGATTTAGCAAGGTGGAAGTCAGTGCCCCAAGTTCCAAATAAATTAGAACTGTATGAATTCCACCATATATGTAGTGATAGATTTCTAAAAAGTTCAGAAATATATACACTAAATTAAAGATAGTTAATACCATAAGACATGAAGGAAAACAAATGGATCACATAAAAGACTAATTTGATTTCCTTTGCATTTTTCAAAAACCCCTTCCCTATTATTGGTGTTAGAATAAGTCAAACGCTGGTGTCCTAAGAATTCACCCATTAATGTAATATCAGCACTCCTATGGAGGCAGGCTTAATCATTCTGGTTTAAAATAAAAAGGAAGATGGTGCTGCCATTCATACGTCCTTGATTATTCTACCCTGCATCGAAAATTCTCAGATGATGCTATGGACGAAAATAAACCAAACACATTGTGTGCAACGATAAACTACATGTGCGTGTATAAACTATCTTTCTAAATATACTATAGGATTTTATTATCTGCTTGAGGTACACCTGATAGTCTAGCATATAATCAATTAAGAATTGGTCAAAGCAGTAAATATTTGCCAAGTTTCAATCAATGCACAAATAACAAACCAGGGGTTTATTTATTCCATCTAATGAATTAACTTGACATCTTTATGTGTCCTGTTACTATTAGCATTTGCACGTAACATTTTTAAAACAAAGGATATTTATATATTTCATTTGGCTAACAAATACATCTTATTAATTTGGAAAAATACATTTATACATATTTGGCCTAAAGAATATGAGAAAGTAATTTTGGTAAAACTCAAACTATTGTCTAAAAAGTTGGCATAAGAGTGAGAACTACTTTTCATCAATGTACTGAGCTACCTGTGATGATGGGATGAAATTGTTCTTTTGGCCTGTGGAAAGTGACAGGTGTTCAGCCCTTAATTAGGTATGTCAGGGCAAAATATCTTCACTATAATTGTAGGTGAATTGACGAGTTTTTCCTAATGATTTCACACCAAATTTATCTTGCCTAGTTACACTCTAGCTGCCTTACTTCTTAAATTGCAATGCCTTATTATATTGCCTGGAAGAGATTTACATTGACTTGTGAAAACTGCAGGCTCCTGACAATAAAAGCTCATTAAAGTATAATTCAATACGTACACTTATATTTTGTTACATGCTAGTTCATTTGTGTGCCATCCCATTTGTTCTTTCAAACAAGAGCTCTGTGTACCATTCTCTGCATCATTTATCCAACAAATATTCTAAGATGTTTGCATAGCAACAGCTTGCCAAACTTAAAAAGTATGATAGATCATTCTCATGTTTTTGTTTATTTTTAATTATTCTGTACATATCATTTGTACATATGTATGGGATGCCTATGATATTTTGGTACAATCATACAATGTTTAATGATCAAATTAGGGTAATTGGGATATCCATCCCTGCAAATATCTATCATTACCTGGTAATGGAAACATCCCGAATCCACTTCTCTAGTTATTTTGAAATATATAATAAATTACTGTTAACTATAGTTGCTCAATTGTGCTATTGAATATTATGTCTTATTCTTTTTTTCTAACTGTATTTTTGTACTTATTAACTGAACCTCCTTTATTCCCACTACCCTCCGAGCCTCAAATAATCATCATTTTATTTTCTACCTCTGTAAGATACATTTTTAATCTCTGATTTATGAGTGAGTACATGTGCTAGTTGCCTTTCTCTTGGCTGGTTTTTGTCACTTAATGACTTCTGAGTCCAACCATGATATTGCAAATGATCTCATTTTGTTTATTTGTTCTGGCTTAATGATACTGCATTATGTATGTAGGTTACATTTTCTTCGTCCATGCATCTGTTGTTGGACACTTAGTTTGACTCCACATCTTAGCTATTGTGAATATTGTAAATAAACATGGAAGTACAAATATGTCTTCAATACACTGACTTCTTTCTTCTAGATGTGCACCAGCAGTGGGACTGCTAGGTTATATCTTCAAACTGTTTTCACAATGGCTGTGCTAATTCCCATTTCTATCAGTAGTGTGTGAGGGCTCCCCTTTGGCTTTACTGATAGCCTCATTTTTAGGTAAGAGACATTTGAACTGGGGGGAGGCATCTCTTTGTGGTTTTAATTTACAGTTCTCTGTTGATGAGTGATGCTGAGAATATTTTTATAAACAATGCTGGATATTGATTTGTCTTCTTATAAGTGAAAAAATATGTATAATAAAAACCAAGAAAAATTGAAGAGACATTGAGAGGAACAGAAAAACTGGAAAGATATTCTATATTCATTGATTGGAAGACCCAGTTTTTTAGTAATGTCAATGCTTCCCAAAATGATGTATGGGTGGAACACAATTTCTACAAAAGACCAATGGCATTCTTTACAGAAATAGAAAAAGCAATTCTAAAAGTTATATGAAATCATGAAAGACCTTGAATAGCCAAAACAATTCTGAGCAAAGAAGAACAAAACTGGAGACATTGCATTACCTGACTTCAAATTAAACCACAGAACTGCAATACTCTAAACAGCATGGTACCACATAAAAACAGATGTATAGACCAATGGAACAGAATAAATAATTCAAAATAAATTCAACATTTAGAGTCAGCTCACTTTTGACAAAGGTATTGAAAACATGTAAGGGGAAGGAGGTGGTATTGTCAACAAATGGTACCAAAGAATCTAGAAATAAACTAGACTCCCACTTCTCACTATATATATAAATTAGACCCCAATAGATTAAAGATTTTAGAGCAGACCTGAAACTATGAAACTACAGGAAGAATTAATTCAGGATATTTGTCTGATAAAAGATTTCTTGATTTCTTGAGTAAGACGTCCCTTTTAGATTATATAAAGCTTTAATAAACCTTCTAGACATCAAAGGAAACAACGAATGAAGTGAAGAAACAGCCTTTATAATAGCAGAAAATATTTGCAAACTATTCAATTGAAAAGGCTTTAGTAACTGAGACACAATACATAACATACTCAGCAGTCAAACGAAAAGAAACGAACTAATTTAAAAATAGGCAGAAATTTTCATCCTTTGCAGGCTACATTCTGGTTTCAGAACCTTAAAGGTGAAAAATTATCTACATAAGAATTTATGAAATTAAATATATTCATTTTTATATTAGTCACTATGAACTACATTATCTTATGTTCAACTAGTCTTTTTCTTCATCATTTGCAAATGCATGTGTTTAAATCGCATATACTTCCATTTGAAGAATTTTTTGAAATATTTAAATTCAAACCAGTGTGTAGCTAAAGTCATCTTACTATAAATTGTTTTATGCTCAGTTGGTTCAATACCTTAAATAGAAAATGCTTTCTCCTTTTATTTTAAATTTAATTAACCTCAGACAATGTGATAGCAGGTTTTCAGCTGCCTGAGAGCAATGAATGATATGTTTTATTTAGATCTAAAAATACTGTGATGCACACATTTTCATAACTTATAATTCATGTAAGCAGAAGTAGCCTATTATTCTGAAATTTTACATAAAAATGTGTGGGGGTTTAATCTTTGCACTTCATAGTTTTGCACACTATGTACATTAATACTATTCTTTGTATTTTTACTAAGATGTATTATCTTACTTCTTCACAATATCCTGAGCTTTGGTACCCAGATTTTTTATTAATAACACCGAAAATTATTTTAAAGAGAATTCTGGCTAATACATAGCTTGAAAGTATAAGTTAGAGGTTCAGTTTTGCCAATATATAATTTTTAGGAAGAAAATACTTTTTAAAAAATGACTAGAATCATTATAGTAACTCATTTTTGTTTTATAGATTAGAAACTTCTGGGGGGTTTCAGCTAAGTACTGAAATCAGCTATGCTATACCAATTTGTAATATTTTAGGTTCTCTTTCAACAATCAAAACTAGGATAAATAGGTTTATTCTCTAAAAATAATGTTTCAATGTCATTGTCAAACTGGATACTTTTAAGATGCAGGTGGAAATATATAATGTTAGGTTAGGCTGCATTTCTAAGTAGGCACAATTGTGTTTTGGAAAGCTTGTTAGGGCCATTTGGTCCGTCCAGCCACTTCTCTAAACTTCACATTTGGAAGCACTTAGAAAATATATGTAAAAAGTATCTGCCTTTTGGTACAGAAGAGAATGGTTGGAATATATTCATTTTTTCCCCTTTTCCTGGGAGCTTGGTCAGGACCCTGTGATCCATAACAGATTATATATTCTTGTCTACTATTTTGCCTTATAATGTAGTAACAGAAAGACATTTTTACAAGTTGGAGAATATTCATGATGGCATAAAAAGAGTTAAGTATTTTGGGTAGTGACCAATGATGTCAGTTCCAAAGACAAGTAACTTAAATGTCTAATGCTGTAGAGCTTCAGCTGTAGCTGTATCGAGGCATGCCAAGTTAGTATCTCACTTCCCTTAACTCTGCTTTTTCTTTTTATGGATGTGTTCATCCATAAACTCTGTTCTGGTGCTACTCTCTGATGGTACTTTGCTAACAATTCTAGCAAAAGTCACACATTTCTAACTAAGTAGTCAGGCTTGTGCAGTAAAGTCTAAAACCATATTTTCATTGATTAGAACTTAGCACTGAGCCATATGTTTCTCGTAAGTGGAGACAATGTTCCCAACCAAACAAGCTTAATGTCAAAGAAGAAATGTGTCCCTTGGAGAAATCAAGGAGTATAATTAGAAGAAGAAAAAATAGAAGTTAGCTAGGGAATTAGACATAACAGCAATTTTTGTTTAACATGGGCAACTTATAAATGACTTTCCTTTTAACTACTCAAGTGGAGAACAAGCAATTTCTTGAAGCACAGAAGCCTGTGAGTACAGAGATGTAGATCATGGCAGGAAACACCAGACGAGAATAATGGGGATCAGGGTAGCTAAAACCGATACACTCAGTTTGTTACTCTTGAGAATCCAAAATCTAGAGATGAGCCTCAACAGAACTTCCCAATTGTCTTCAAGGAATCTTGCAAGAAACTTTCCTTTGACTATATTAAGTCTGAAATCTGGAAAGAGTACTTCACATATGAATATATATAAACTATCACATTTTGTTTCTGAAGGTAATTTCAGACAATATACCAGCCTCATAAAGGGTGCTATAGTTTGGATATTTGTCCCCTCAGAATCTCATATTGAAATTTGATACCCAGTGTTGAAGGTGGGACATGAAATTAGGTGTTTGGGTCATGGGGGTAGCTCCCCTATGATTGGCTTGATGTGATCTGCATAGTAATGAATTTTCAGTTTATTTTTTGCAGTTTTTAGTCAGGGCTGGGTTTTAACCCACCATCTTTTGTATATGAGGCTGGCACCCTACTCCTTTGAGCCACAGGCGTCGCCCGTGAATTTTCACTCTAAGGGTGCCTGTTAGAATAGAATGTTAGAAAAAGACTGGCATTCGCCTCCTCTCTCCCTTCCTCCTTTTCTTTGCCCTATGATGCCTGCTTTCTTTCACCATGGGTGGAAACTTCCTGAGAAACATGAGAAACAGATGTTGGTGACACACTTCTCTAATAGCTTGCAGAACCTGGGCCAAACGAACCTTTCTTTACTGCCCAGCCTCAGGTATTCTATCAGTACCAGCGGAATGAGACAGAAAATTGCTATCCAAGACTGGGTTGTTGTGCTAAAGTGGAAAATGTGAGAGAGGCTTTGGGACTGAGTAAGGGGTGGGTTGGAAGAGTCTAGAAGACTGCTAAGAAGACAGAAAAACTAGGGACATTTTGGAACTTAAGAAACTGGTTATGTGGTTGTCACCAAATGTTGATAGAAATTTGCACAACGAAGGCCAAGTTGACCAGGTCTCAGAAGGAAAGGAGGCACTTTGGGGGAACAAGGGCAGAAGTCACCCTATTATGCCTTAGCAAAAATCTTGCCTGCATTGGTGTCTGTGTCCTGGGACTTGGTAGAAGGCTGGAAGTGAGAGTGATGATGGGAGTACGTGATGGAAGAAATTTCTAAGCAATAATGGATTCGAGAACTGGCATGGCTGCTTCTAACAGGCAATAACTACCTATCAGAGAAAAGAAGGCACTTAAGTTTGGGTTTTGTAATTAAAAGAGAAGCAGATGGTAACACTTAGGAAAAATTGTAACCTAGATGTGTGGTCGATAAGGAAAAAGAAAAACATTTTTAGGAGAAAAAAAATTAAGGGGGCTAGAAATAACCATTTGTGAAAGAGATTAGCAGTAATAAAAGGGGGCCAGGTACTAATACTCAATGGAAAAAAAGACTCAAAAGCGTTTCAGAAATCTTTGTGGAAGCCCCACTCATCACAATTCCAGATGCCTGTGAAGAAAGAATGGTTTTGGAGACCTGCCTGGGCTCCACTGCCCTGCCCCATTTCAGAATGCTTCTCCCACCAGCCTCCCAGTTGTTCAGCCTCCCTCACACCTCAACAGGCCCCAGGTGCTGCTTGGACTGTACTCTGGAGGATATAATCCCTAAACCTTGGTGGCTTCCATATGATGATAATATTCAGGTGCGGATTAAGCAAGAACGATGAAGGATTGGCAACTTCCACCTAGCATAGATTGCATATTGCCTTTTATTTATTTAATCCTAGATACTTTACATATTAGTATTGAAAATATTAAAATAATATTAAAATGTATGACAATATTCTCTTTTTTTCCCCAAATTCCATTGTCCTGAATATCTACGTAAAACTAAAGCAAATTTAAAGCTTAATATCCATGGATTGCCTAATACTCAACATCTATATGAGCACTTTAAAATATACCAAACATGCAGACGCCATACGTATATTTATGAAGATACGGTAGGTTTACTGATATTGAAATAGATCAATGACTAACCAGAATGTAGGCCATTTCCTTCACAATATTAGCATGTTCCGTCTGAAAATACATTGCTTTATCTGCAATGTAGGCAAAAATTTGAGGATATATAGCTTTGGTAAACCTACAAAACCTCCCTCCCATTTCCTCCAGCTTTAGTGATGAATTCTACTACATTAAAAGTTTTAATATCAGAATTTGAACTGCAAGTCATGTAACTCAGAAACACATGCCAAACTAACTCTATGGGCTTCTTTGCTACCAAATTTAGAGTTGAAAAGCTAATTGTCCAATATAATTTTTATCATTTGATGGATAAAATAAGTATCTGGAATACTTATTTGCTATGCATGTGTGTGTATATATATATATATATATATACACACATATATATAAAGATGTTTGTTCCATATCAAACATCTTTGATGTTATGTTAACAAAAAATATGCAGACACAATTTTTCTCTATGCAAATTTAGAATTTCTTTAAAAATACAGAATTTCTAGAAAAATGTTTATCCAGGAGCATTTAGGGATTATGTTGCTTATCTAATATATTTTTAAGGCAAGAAAAAGCAAACCAAAGCGAATACAGAGATTGAGAGACTTATGCGTGATTGCACAGTCTTCATCTAAATCTTGTATGTATCTCAAGGCAGCAATCAAACCAGCTATCCTGAGACAGAGTTCTTTGTTTTATTTAGTTAAACATTACAAAGGCAAATGCCTCTTGAACATATTCAGTTGAAATTAAACTTCCTATGCTGTTATTTCTTATGTTATCAAAAACAGAGGGCATTAGAGTTAGAAATAAGATTTTCATTGTGATTTTATTGATAAAGCATTTACATGAAGCTCCTTAATAAAGAAGAGTAGCAGATGTATATATCAAGAACTAAGTTTAATTTGTTAACATCATTTCATTTGACCAATATCTGCAGACAGAGAACTCAACTGGTAGAGTGCATTTCTTAACCTCTACACATCTATTTCTGTAACTGAATACAAACCAGAGTTGTTATATAGGGGTGTTATGCGAGTGTAAATAGATAGTGTTTCTAAAGTAGTACTTAATATAAAACCTGCACAGAGTAGACAGCACTCCAGTGTTGATCCCTTCTTTTTGTTCCTGTTTATTTTAACAGAGCTACATTTTATGTTATTGGTTATTGGTTAAGAGAAATATAGTGAGAAGTAAATATATTTTTTGTTTTTTATGGTAGTTCACAGGCAAATCAGATTTTAACTATACACTTAGCGAGGTGTGAGAAGCACAAAAGGCATTCCCCAGGTAACTTCCTGGGAGTAGTGTCACACAGACTCTCATTACCTCAAGGTAAGGGCTGAAGGTCCCTATCACTCCAGCACAGTGATACATAGTGGCTGTGTCACTCTGTGGCATTGTTTTGGAATTTATTTCAGTTCATACCCCTTAATATGTCACCTTTATGACATGGGTGAGTTGGTACTTTTTTCCCTGTTCTTTACGAATTCCCAAACTACTAGTAGCATTTTCACTTGCCTTTCAAATTCAGATAATAAGGATTTTGTTTATTATTTTCTTGCCTGCGTTAAGAGAGAAAACAATGATGATTTATGAACTGTAAATTTGAAAACAAACAAATGTGAAAATGTAACGCTATAATGTTACAGCTACACAACTGCATTCAAGCAGAAGTTAATTCATTCAGTAGATGTTGTAGAGTACCTGGTTATATAGCACTAGAAAAAAAAATGTAACATTTATACAAAAGGTGCTTTTAGGGCGGAACCTGTGGCTCAAAAGACTAGGGCGCTGCCCCATATACCAGAAGTGGTGGGTTCAAACCTGGCACTGGCCAAAAACTAAAAAAAAAAAAAAAAAAAAAAAAAAAAATGTGCTTTTAGAGCTCAGGATTTTAGGTAAAGACTCATTCTTTAAAATACTCCTCTGTAAGTTTTACATTTTCATACGCTAATATTTCACACCCTCTACAATACAAGTAAAGGTCAGTCTTAATAGATATGTAATTGGGTTCTTATACAGTAGAAAAAGAAGTCAATTGGAGTTTAATCAGACAGAATGTATTTGCATGTCTATATATATGCATTATTTACATTGTTACCGATTTTGCACAAATTAAATTCTATCTCTACAAAGTTGTTAAACATCTCAAAGAAAATGAAGCTTATATACGTCATAAAAAGAAATGACTCAGAAAAGTATGATCTTCCATGGAAGCTGCCTTTTTCTCATTGAAAAGTCTTTTAAAGTCTTTCCTTTAGTACATTCAGATTCTTATTCTTCGCTTATGGACCCCTGTTTTAAGAGACTTTATCAAATTCTCTTCATTAGGATGGTTCACTGATCTTTCTCATATTTTAGCATGTTGGTTAAGCTGCATGGCCCAATAGTTTGAAAGATCTTGTATCAATAATGGGTCTGCCAAGAGTTGATGACTTGTGGCCATCTACTTAGGGTCTGTTTCTCTATCTCTTCATCTGTAAACTGAGATAAATATTACTGTAATGATTAAATATAATAATGTATCCAAGTGTTACTAAATGCTTAGTACAGAGTTCTTTATAAATGTTTGCACTTCTTACTAATATTTTCTTTCATGGTTATTATTAGGGATAATTTTTAATAAAAATATTGGCTTTTGATGCAAAGTGATGATAATTATTATTGCTAATAGCAAATAGATCATTGTTATTATTATCATTAATTAGGGCAAATTCTTGATTAGACCATTCACTTCTAACACTTCTGGGCTCCCACTCAGCTCTGACTCTGAGTATCCCATCCTGATTTGCATTGTCATTATTTAAATATCTGCATCCTTCACTTACAGGATTGAAAGACTCTGAGACAGTATATCCAATGTTTCCCATGGCGTTTTGTTGATGTCTCTAATCAATAAACAGTTTTTAAATGTTGGTATCTCTGCTTCCAAGTAGCTTATCTACATGCCAAGTAAAATAAGTAAGAAGTTGTCTCTGTATTCAAGAAATCTCAACATTCTGATGGGAAACAAATAATACCAAGCATTCACTGAGTGCTGTGAATGTGTCCCAGGTACTATACCAAGAAGTAACAGGCACGCACGACCTCAAGTAACATCCCAACAATCATATAATGTTTGTCGTAATACCAACCCTGTATATCATAGAAGCAACCAGACAGCTTAGGGGCAAAGTAAGAAAATCTATTGCAGCTTATGAAGGAGTTGTGATGATTAATTGCCAGGTGGGAGAATTACAGAATAATGCCTAAGGTAGGAGTAATGGCATAAAACAGGCACAGACTATAAATAGAACATCAGGAATTTGAATTTATAAAATAGTAAAAGGGGTCTATGTTTACCTGACAGTTGCTAAGATGGGGATACGGAGCTAGAAGATAGACCCAAGTCCAGTGACCATAGGAATTTACATACTAGGATAAAATGGTCTTAGGATTGATTCCTTCCTAAGGCTTTCTGAATTCAATTAAACATTTATAAGGATAAAATTTTAAAACATAGTTACTGTTTTAAAATAATTTTTGGTTGTGAAAGTGAACGTGTAAAAATAAGCAGAGTCTTTTCTTCATATATGTGAAGCAAAATTTTTTAAATCTTTTGTAAATTGTAAGCCAGATAGATGCAATTCACGGGAGGCACATTTTTCTCCAAAAAGATACATATTTTCCACTGAGAGATTAGCAATACACTTGAATGTCAAAATACATCCTTATCATATATTTCCTCACTCAATCCTGATTTTTGAATCATAGGAAAACCTAAAAGGAATGAAACAGATTATCCTATTTGTCTCCTCCTGGGACTTAAACACCTACAATAAAATGAAATGTGATATTTTCATTATGAATTGATGATTACAAATATATGACCCTAGAGAAAAGGCATGTTTTTCCTCCAAGTGTTTTTATACATCCTCCCCTCCTCTGTGCTCATCCACAGCACCACACCATCCAAATCCCTACGGCAGCAGGATCCTGACAGGACTCCTGCCATTCTCCAAGCTATTTTCCAAAGGGTAGCCAGAAAAATGTACCTTATGCAAATTTGTCCCAGGCTTTCCTCCCTAAGATAGCTCAGTACTTCACCAATCCTGCTCGATTAATCTGGCATTGTTAATATGATAGGCTGGTCTCTGAGCTGCTGCTGCCTCCCTCCTCAATATTGTCAACCTTGACTGCTACCAACATTTGGCCCTAAACATCCTAAATGATAAGTGGCTTTACAATGTCTTTATCTGTACCTTATCTTTATTCCTCTGCTCATTTTCTTTTTCTTTCCCCCTTACATCTGAAAGGACTTTGCAGCATTTTTTTCACCTGGTTACTTCATACAGTTCCATACAACTCTGATGTAAGTGCCCTATTATCCAGAAATCTTTCTTGAATACCAGATACAGGATAAGATTCCTTCCTCTTTTCATACACAATACTGAAGTTGTATATTTATGACTCTTGTGTGACCCCCAGTTGTAAGTCTCTCAAGTCTTCCCCAGCCATCCATTGTGTCCTGGCCAACACTTATACACTATTTAAAACTCCAGCAAGAGTCAATATTCTTCAGAATTTTGCCCCTAGTAGGTCTATTAACATCACTATGGATTGATAACAAATGTGCTTTCCGTTAGCTTATATTATATTATATTATATTAAAATATATTTGGTTTCTTCTTTATGACTTCCATACTTTTTTTTGTTTTAAGCATTTCTTAGGCTCTATATTTGAGCCTGATTTCTGGCACATAGTAAATGCTCAATTATTAATTCAATAAGTGACTGCTGAGAGACATCTGGGTGCAGGTATGGTTCGATCTTGCACATACAATGATACACACTATTCCCCTCAAGTACTTTATGATCTCAAAACAGGTATCATCCCATAGTTTCTCAAATAAATAAAATATTACCATCACTAGAATAATAGAATGAACACGCAGCTGTGCTGTGCTGCTCAGATAAATGTGTAACAAGGGCAAGTAAAACAGCAAGAAGAGACGGAGAAGAGATCCCTGAGGAGATGAGACTGCAAACCATATGCAGATAGACGATCTGAAGTGGTTTAACATTAACATATTGTATCCGTAAGTAATGACCTTCCAAAGCAGAGCATCAGATCCAAATGGGCATACAGTGACGTCTAGAAAACTTATAAGGAAAAGTTATCAGTAATTTTGATCTTTTTCAGGAGATTGTAGAGGAAGAAATACATCCTAATTCATTCTACAAGGGTAGCCTTAGTGAGAGACTAACTCTGATTATATGAATATGTCAATTATAACACATACTTCAAAATATGTGCATCGAATATGTGTACATAAATAGAGAACCGAAACTTAAAACACACGTTCATTTCCATCAGCACTTCAAAAAATGGAATACCTAGGTGGTACCTAAAACAAAATACTTACAAGATCTATGTGAGGAAAGGACACAATTCAAGTTGAAGATTTCGAGGAAAAGCTAAAATAAACTAAATACGAGGAGAAATATTCTACATTCATGCATAAGAAGACCGAGTATTGTCATGATTAAGGTGTACAACTAAAGCAGTCCTTTAAAGGTCCTTGAGGAAGCAATAAAAGGGTAAAAAGGAGCTGTGTTTACTTGAACTCTAAATTTCCAATAATTAGCCTAAAGCTAAAAGGAAGAGTTTATTATGAATCAGCCTTTGAGTCCCTCTGAAACCTCCATTTTGATCAGTACTGATGTCAGCTTAAGCCTGGGAAAATCCAAGCATTTATACTTGTGCATTAAGTTCTTCATAAAGACAAAATTTTATTGGTTTTTCCTCAGAGCAGCCTTTAAAAATAAAAAGAATTGGGCGGTGCCTGTGGCTCAAAGGAGTAGGGCACCGGTCCCATATGCTGGAGGTGGCAGGTTCAAACCCAGTCCTGGCCAAAAACTGAAATAAATAAATAAATAAATAAATAAATAAATAAATAAAAGAGAAAGAATCACTACATCTAGGCCATGGGAATGAAAAAATATATACAAATTTAAGCTCTTCTTTAAACAGATAAGCAATAAGTTTAAAATAAGAAAATAAACATGCTAATGTTTTTATCATTAATTCTTTTCAATATATTTCATTTTTTAAGTAGTCATACAATTCTAGAAAAACTGCAAAGACATTACAGAGAACCCCCGATATAGTCCATACCCAGTTTGCCCTACAATTGGCATGTTAGTGTGGTGCATATAATGCACTTAATAGCCAATCTGGACAGCTTGTTATTAACTGGAGTCTGTATTTTCTGCACATATTCTTGTCTATAAAGGCATTTTACATAATGTCTGCTCTGGGATACCATACAGTATACCTCATTCCATTTCATCATCCTGTCTCCGTAGGCTGTTCTTGGATAGAAACCTCGTTTTTTATACTTTGTCAGCTTCAGGATTCTTGGGAGTTATTTTAGAGAATGCCCTTTTGTTGGACTGTGTCCGATGTTTTTCCTCATAAGACTTATTTCTATCATACCATATCACGAGTACCCACTATGATTATGACCGCCGATGTTCCTCTTGATATCGTGTGGCTGAAGGAATGGTTTTCCGGCTTCTCCATGGTGCACTTACTTTTTTATTCCCATTTAGGTACTGTACTCTCTGGGAATGAGTCGTTAGGCACAAACCATACTTAATAAGAAGGAACTGCTACATCTGTTTGAGGACAGAAATCTATAGGAATTATTTAAAAATTAATTTTCATGGGAAATTTGTCTCCTTATTTATATATTCAATTAATTGATTACAATTCTTTGAAAATGAGCTCTGTTCTCTCCTGTAGTACCAGAAGTACAAGTTGTCATTTTCACAATGACTGCTGATTTGGGGAGCAGGAAATGAGACTGGGATAAGTTAAAAACCACACGATTCTCTGTTCTTATTAAGAATTAGGGCGGCACCTGTGGCTCAAAGGAGTAAGGCACCGGCCCCATATGCCCGAGGTGATGGGTTCAAACCCAACCCCAGCCCCCCCCCCAAAAAAAAATTAATCTGAAGTGATCAAACTTAAGATGATACAATTGAACATCAGTAGTGATTAGTACCATGAAAGCAGAAGATGAATAGGCAAAATTACTTTCAGGCAATATCAGTAATTCTGAGTAATATAATGAAAAGAAAATATCATTTCTGGTAGGAAGAACTCTTCTTCTTGAATTTAGTTCTTACCTGTTGTTATTTTTCATGTGAGAATACACCTAACCAGTTAAGTATGACTGCAGTTTTCTTAAAAGCACAGCAGAATCCTCAGAGTATATTTAACTTTAGGAATTGTAACATCAAATGCTGTCAGTACAGCAGAAATGAAAGGTAACAATGAATAACAGTTCAGAGAAGACATTCGGATTTAAAAGTTCACGACATTGTGTTTTTAGAATCCAGAATTTCACTCCCAAACTCAACCCCACGTCTTCTCTTCATTCCCATATAAAGTACTCACTTAGACTTTACTACAATTTCAAGATGATGGCTGTTGATTCTGCATAAGTGGACAGGAGTTATTTGTCAATTTTTCATATTTGTTAGAAATATTAAAGTTATGTACGGGCACCAGGCCCTATCCAGGGGCTCGAAGACATCTAAATGAAAATTACTTTCTGCTTGACATCTGCAAGTTTAATGTAAAGGTTTTCTGTATTTTTCTCTTCTTTGCCAAAATTCTGATGCAGAAATTTTTCCAGGGATTTGCAATAGGTGCCCTTGGAGTCGTTATAGATCCGTGGTTCTCAAACTGTGCCATGCATTTTAATCACTGGGGAACTGTAAATATACTCATGACAATTTCCCATCTATAGCGATAATGATTTATGGTAATTAGTCTGAAGTACATTATGAAAAATGAGATTTTAAAAGCACCGCGATGTTTTCATTTATAGCCAAGATGGTAAACAATGGAGATCCTTAACACAGAAATAAAAACAGACTCTTAGAATATGCCTCTTTATCCTCACCATTTTCCTACATTTATATAAGTTGATCTCTCCTTCGCTAACCCAGATATTGGTTATCTGTATGCAGTCGGTTCATTTCTGGCCAGTTGTTTGCTATACTAGTCACTCCATTCCTTCTACAAGCTACCATTTATCTAGCTGTCACCGCTCCAGCGCATTCCTGTAAACACATGCTTTTAAGTACTTATCTACCAAGAAATTACTAAGGAAAATTTTCAGATAAAAGTAAATTTATAAGTATAAATATTTTTTACAAAGTATTACAAAAATCTGAAAATTTATTTAGTTATCTTTGGTAAGTCTTGAAGTGTTAAATACCTATAACTCAGCATACGTGCCATTTAAGGGGCAATAAACACATTTTTTTTTTTTTGAGATGGAGCCTCAAGCTATCCCCCTGGGTAGAGTGCCATGGCATCACGCTCACAGCAACCTCCAACTCCTGGGCTCAAGCAAGTCTCCTGCCTCAGCCTCCCAAGTAGCTGGGACTACAGGTGCCCACCACAACGCCTGGCCTTTTTTTTTTTTTGGTTGCAGCCATTATTGTTGTTTGGCGGCCCGGGCTGGGGATTCGAACCCGCCACCTTAGGTGTATGTGGCTGGCGCCTTAGCCGCTTGAGCCACAGGCGCTGAGCCAATAAACACATTTCTAAAGTTAAAATACTTTATGTTTAGGTCAGTAAATGCGTATAGTTTTTCTTTTTTAGATTTGTTTGTTGGCTAAAACTAACTTTATCCTCTTTTAACACTATTACATTGGTTGGTATCCAGAAAAGATTTGAAATTATATGCTATACATTTTCTTTGGTTCATCTAATTTAAATATAAAATAACATCATCACTTTAGATCTTGATTTCCAGTGACATGTCTTTGAATTTTTTCAAAGGCATTTGTAGCAACTTTAAATTAAAATTAACTTATCCTCCATCAAGTCAAAAAATTCACACACACATACAAACCCACGCCCACAAACCCCAATACAGTGTCATTACACTGTAATATACTGTTATTCTAATTGTTAGGACATCTTTCCAACTAGTAATAGCTTTCTGGGTGTCCTACCATAAACACCATGTAGTTGTAATGGTGTTTGAGAATGATTTGTGTTTAACATTTACCAAGGCATAAGTGAGAAAACCGCCCATATTGTCTCAAAGACAATGAAGGAAGACTTAGTCTTTTCAAACCTACCTTTGGAGGTAGAAATTAAGGATTCACTTTTCTTGTTTCTTTTTCTCCCATAAAAATTCTTAAGCATATAAATGTCAAGCCTACAATTTTATTTCTTACAGCATGAGTAAAAAGATATTTCATGTTATTTTTTTCTTTCTTGAACTCATCTCTCAGCCTGTTCTTTAGACCGTCTTGAAGCCACTGGCAAAATGATAAAAGTGTTTAAGCAAGGGATAGCTCATCAGGTTAGATTTTTAGAAATATGCCTCAAGTACTTTCACAGAGGAAAAGATTAGAGGGCAAAAAGCTAGAGACAGAGAGAAGATTGTCATATTCTGGGTGAGCAATAGTGAGATAATGGCAGCTGAAAAGGAAATAGGGGAATGAATTTGAGAACTATAAATGTGACTGTTGCAGGAATTTGTGGAGGCAAATATGGTATCAATAATAAAAGATGCTTTTTAAATTAAGAAATATGATAGGGACTAGAAGGGCAGAAAGATCCAAGGAGGTTCCATTTTTATGAAACATTGTAAACACATTTATAATTAGAGAGAAAGGAAACAGAGGAAGAAGATTGAAAACTGGGTGGGAGGGAGGGGGACAGAAAGGGGGAAGAGAGAGAGAGAAAAATTGGTGCACAGTTCCACAAGTAATAACAATATGGCCATAAATCCAAGTGGATCAATTAGACGATAAGGGATGTACCAGTACTTGAGAGAGAAAAAAATTTGGTAGGAAAGAATAAAGGTCTTGTAACTTTTGATATAAAAAGAAGTAAAAAAAACCCAAAAAAACAAAAAGTTAGATGCTAATGAACTTAATCAAAAATATATATATATATATATATTTTTTTTTTTCCTCAGTAAAAAATATCTCTCTATGACTCAGTGCCCATAGCATAGTCATTACGGTGCCAGCCACATACATGGAGGGTGGCAGGTTCGAACCCAACCTGGGCCAGCTAAACAACTACAACAAAAAATAGCCAGGCATCCTGATGGGTGCCTGTAGTCCAAGCTATGTGGGAGGCTGAGGCAAGAGAATTGCTTAAGCCCAAACATTTGGGTTGCTGTGAGCTGTGAGGTCACAGCACTCTACCAAGGGTGACATAGTGAGACTCTGTCTCCAAAAAAAAAAAAAAAAAAAAAAACTCTCTATGGAAATAGAGAAGTCTTTTGGCCTGGTTGAAAACAAAATAAACATTTCAATACATCCTTCACTCCATATCAAATGCTCTTACTCTACAGTTACAATCTTCTGTACATTTTTTTATTTTTGCTGTGTCCATATTTGACTGCTTTGTCATCAAGTTGTGGAAAAGCAAGTATGACAAAGCACGCTTGTTTCACAAGAGGATGATGTAGGTTTGACAAGAAGAAATGAAATGAAATGTGGTCTTAAATAACAGACAAAATGAACAGAGATAGGTAAATTTTCTAATTGGATCTTTGTAAATCATAGTGTGTTCAAGTAGAGAGATACTAAAATTGCCATTTGAGTTTGGCCAATAGTGATTTACCACTGTCCTTGCAAGATATTTGCAAGCCACATGAGTGAGGTCACCCGCACTAGTCTAGATTCTCTTTTATACGTCATTTCCCTGGAGTAGTGCACTGGATCAACATAAAACACCCCTTTTGCTAGGGTACTATTGATTGATATTGTTAAGGAATGTGGTCCCAGGCAACATGCACATTTGAGCAAACTTTGGAGGGTGACAAATTGTCTTCACATCATGCTCTTTGCTATTTCGTCCCTGTGTATGTGAGACTGCACACCATGTGTTTGAAGCTTTGATTCCTCACCTATGAAATTCAGGTGACAATACAAAACCATTGAACATAATGCAATGGGATATATATATATATATATATATGTTATATTTCTCACACACTAGCTGGCAGGTAGCATGACGGGTTAGCTAAGGTAGACTCTGAGTTCTATTACCTGGTTTGAGTCTAATTTCTGCCAATTACTCGCTATATGTAAAAAGAAAAATAGGATAGTCTATAATTTAGATTCTTTATTCATAAAGTAAGGATGATAATAGAATTTTCTCTTTAAGGCTGTTATGAAGATCATATGAGTAAATGTTTGTAAGATGCTTCAAACAGACAGATCCTGTCTGATTAACAGGAAGTGTTTGGAAATCCTGTGATATATTTTGAATGTCAAGAAAAATTGATAAGAAAAATTTAGCTCCAACTATGCGTAAGTGCATGATTTAATGCACATGCCTGTAGGTGTATGTGCACTGATGCATGCATGTGTGTTAGAAGCAAAGAGTAGAATACAGAAAACCTCATTTTAGAAATAATTTTCGATATAAAAGCAAAGAGTAGGAAAAGAATAAAAAAAGACACCCCATATAGAAATAATTTTGAAATGTCTTCCACAGGAATGGAGACCTTGAGTTTACTTTTTTTCATTAATTATACTCAGCTAGTCTGGTAAGATGATTTTATCTTATACATCTTTTACATTTTGATTCACTGGAAATTGTATTATGAAATAAAGAGTCTCTAACACTTCATAATCTTTTAAATGTTTTAATGTACAGATAAATTGTATGTATTTATCATTTATGACATGGTATTTTGAAGTATCTGTATATCATGGAAAGACTAAATTTAGCTAATTAACATATTATTATTATTTTTTGATGAGAACTGTTACATCCACTCTCTTAATTGTTTTCTCTCCACATTGCTAAGTATAGTCAGAGAGGAGGAATGTGTTCAAGAGATACAGTGTACACCCAATAATATTTCAACAGTAGAGAAACAAAGGAAAAGTTGTATCTTAAAGGTAGCTGAAAATGTAAGAGTGGAAATTAAATGAACTTACTGTTTCAAAGGAGGTCGGACAATTAACTTTGTGAACTCATCTTAGAAGAAAGTGCTACAGAGGAGAGGGGCAAGATGGCCTACTGGAGGCAGCTTTCATAAGAAGCTCCCATCCAGAGGGAAGGATAATGACCAGAAAGTACCCAATAAAGCTGAGAGTGAGAGATGAGCTGAGAGAGAAGAGTGATAACTGCACATTAGTTCTGCTGAGGCAGGTGGAGACTCCAAGAAAGCAAATGTCAGGTACAATACTCATCCGTCCCCTCCCACAAGAGAGATTTTTATTTATTTTATTTTTTGTTTTTTTGCTCTCTGTGGGTTTTCTACAGATGAGCAATGAACTGAGGACCTCTTATTTTACCTCGTGGCAGTTAGTTGCAGGAAGCTGGGACTACTTCTCCACAGGGACTCTACTGTGACCCTGAGCACTCTCTTGCCAGGCACGAAAGTTGAACTAATGTTTTTCCCTGCCATTTAAAACTTCCAGTCCACCCTTCCCCCTCACCTGATGGTCCTGAAGCCTAACCCCAGCAGTGACCAGAATGTATGTGGTTCAGTGCCAGAACTGGGCACTGCAAGGGCTGTAGTACAAAAGCTGCACTGTAGGGGTGACACCTGTCACTCAGTGGGTAGGGCACTGGTCCCATATACTGAGGGTGGTGGGTTTGAACCTGGCTCCCAACAAACTGCAACAGAAAATAGCCAGGCATTGTGATGGGGGCCTGTAGTCCCAGCTACTTGGGTGGCTGAGGTAAGAGAATCATGTAAGCCCTGGAGTTGGAGGTTGCTATGAGCTGTGTGATGCCACGGCACTCTACCAAGGGTGATAAAGTGAGACTTTGTCTCAAAAGAAAATTAAAATTAAAATAACAGTGAGCCAAGCAGTAGCATAGACAAAGGGGGAGGCTGTAGGGCTTGGCTCTGTAAAAGTGCAAACCAGTTGTGGGAGGAGGCTTGCCAGTCATGTGCCCCACCCTACCAGAGTCACTGCACCACACCCTGCCCTGCTGAAGCTGCAGTGATCCCTGTACTCCCAGAGCCACTGCTCTAGCTGCCTCCCCAGCTGCAGGAGCCACCTGGGAGCTGCACAGGGACACCTCCCATGAAGATTCAGCAACAGTAGAGAGATACTGCCAGGGTCTAATTTTGGAGAGACACGTCCTACTCTGAGGACTGCCAGAGGAATCCAGACCTAGCCCTACAGAGACACCAGTGTTGTAGAGCAATTGGGGCAAAGGTACAGTGGCTGAAGGAGAAAATCATTTGCTGACTTGTTATCCTGAGGTTCGGACTGAGCTCAGGTGGAACACTCCACAGCTGCATTGAATACACAAGGAAGGTAGGCTTCAGCTCCCCCAGCTGGCTGGTGGCAGAGGGTGGTGACCGGGCCAAGGGGGCATTGACTTTCCTTTGACTCTGGCAGACACAAAGCTCTGACACATCTACTTGTTGGAGGGAACAGAACCACAGCTCCATGGGCTTACCAGTGACTGGGCATGAAAGAGGTGCAAGGTGGGGAAAGAGACATGAGTCCCCCTGGTCCACGTCTGCCACTGGGCAGGCCTTCCTGACTTCACAGAGCATGGGAGTGAGCCACACTTAAGCAGCCAATAGGGACCTGCTATCTAGTTGCTGGAGACCATTAGAATTCTCTCACTTGAAAATTGGTACTGACTGGGTCATTTGGATTGGAACTCCTGACCTGGGCCAACAACCCAAGGACCTCCAGGGTGGTACCCTGGTTGTGTGGTAGTAGCAGGAAGAGTTGATATTCCTCTTCCAGTTGTTGCCCGTGTGTGTGGGGTGTCTTAGTTATTTGTATTTCTCCACAGCTGAGACTTCAACCCAGAGTCAATGATCCACTAGGATTGGAAAAATACAGATGAATACAAGACAGCAACACCTAATCCCACCACACCAAGCAATACATGACAGAGCCACCCAACACAACCACATCAAGCAGGTCCAAAGAGTCCCAGACTGTAATACTATACACGTCCTTTGCAAAGCTCTAGGGGAAAAAGCTACAGTCACCAGTCCCAGCTCCTTACCAAAGGACTGGTTATCCATAACTCCAGGAGCTCCCAATTCAATTTCACCTTACCTGCCCATCTGGCCAAATGGTGAAAACTAATCCAGGGGTGGAATCAGTGAAAAAACTTGGGCAACATAAATAATCAGAGTAGATCAACTCCCCCAAGGAATGACAAAGCAGACACACCAGATGATTCCATTCATAAACAGATGGTTGAGATGTCAGAAATCAAATTCAGAATTTGGATGGCAAATAAGTTTAACAGAATGGAAGTAAAGTTGGAATTAGAAATTCTAGGAATAACTCAAAAGTTGTCTCAAGAATTCAATTAATTCAAAGACAAAATCACCAAATATTTTGACACATTGAGTAAAGCATTTGCAGCTCTCCAAGATATGAGAAATGCAGTAGAATCCTTCAATAACAGAATGGACAGGTAGAAGAAAGAATATGGCACATTGAAGACAGAGCTTTTGAATGCTCCCAAACGCAAAGAGGAAGAGAAGTGGAGAGCAAAAATGGATCATTCTCTTAGAGAGCTATGGAAATACTCCAAAAAGCAAATATAGGAATCCCTGAAAGAAAAGATATTCCAAGAGGCACAGAGGCTTTACTCCTAGCAATAATTGAGTAGAACTTCCCCAATGTAGCAAGAGATACTGAAATTCAGGTAGCAGACAGTTTCAAAACCCCAGGACCACTCAATTCAAATAAAGCACATCATAATTAACTTCACCAAAGTTAATATGAAGGAGGAAATTCTGCAAGCAGCCAGACATAAGAAAACTATAACCTACAAGGGGAAGAATATTAAAATATCTGCATATCTCTCTGCTAAAAATTGTCAAACCAGAAGAGGATGGTTATCAACTGTCAATCTTCTAAAAAAAAAAAAACCCAGAATCCTTTATCCAGCTAAAATGAGTTTCATTTATGATGGAGAAATTAAATACTTTAATGACATTCACATGTTGAAGAAATTTGCCATAACTAAACCAGCTCTCCAGGTTATTCTCAGACCATCCTCCACAATGACCAGCACAATGCTCTACCACTAAAGTAAACTCACCCAAAAACTTCTGATCAAATCCCAGTTTTCACAGTGGTGAAAGGTTTAAAAATATCCACTAGACTTTTGAAAAACTCGACACACAAAATACTAGCAAGCTTATCGATACTCTCAATTAATGTGAATGGCTTCAATTGCCCTCTAAATAGGCACAGGTTGGCTGACTGGATACAAAAATTCAGGCCAGATATCTGCTGCATACGAGAATTTCCTCTTAATTTACAAGATAAATATAGACTCAGAGTCAAGGAATTATAGACCAATATCTCTAATGAATATTGATGCAAAAATATTCAATAAGATCCTAGCAAACAGACTCCAGCAACACATGAAACAAATTATATATCATGACCATGTGGGTTTAATCCCAGGGTCACAAGGATAGTTCAATATACATACATCTATAAATATAATACATCACATAAACAAAAAATAAAGACCATAAGATTCTCTCAACTGATGTACAAAAAGCTTTTGATGATGTCCAGCATCCTTTCATGATTAGAATGCTTAAGAAAATAGGAATAGAAAGAACATTTCTTAAACTGATAGAGGCCATCTACAGCAAACCCACGGCCAACATTGTATTGAATGGAGTTAAATTGAAATCATTTCCACTCAGATCAGAAACCAGGCAAGGTTGCCCATTGTCTCCACTGCTTTTTAACATTGTAATGGAAGTCTTAGCCATCACAATCAGGCAAGAGAAGGAGATCAAGGGTATCCAAATAGGATTAGAGGAGCTCAAACTGACACTCTTTGCAGATGATATGATTGTATATCTGGAAAACACAAGGGACTCAACTATAAAACACTTAGAAGTGAACAAGGAATACAGCAGCATTTCAGGATACGAAAGCAATAATCAAAAATCTGTAGCCTTTATATATACTACCAATAGTCAAGCTGAAAAAACAATCAAGGACTCTATTCTCTTTACAACAGTGACAAAGAAGGTGAAATATCTGGGAGTTTACCTAACGAAAGTCATGAAAGATTTCTATAAAGAGAACTATGAAACTCTGAGAAAAGAAATAGCTGAAGATGTTAATAAATGGATAAATGTACCATGCTCATGAATGGGAAGAATCAAAATTATTAAAATGTCCATACTACCCAAATCAATCTACAGATTTAATGCAATTTCTACTAAGCACCTGTGTCATACTTTAAAGATTGAGAAAAAATAATACTTAGTTTTAAATGGAAACAGAAAAACCTCAAATAACAAAGACATTACTCAGAAATAAAAAAAAAAAAATCTGGAGGAATCACGCTACCAGACTTCAGGCTATACTATAAATCTATAGTGATCAAAACAGCATGGTACTGGCACAAAAATAGAGAGGTAGAAATATGAAACAGAATTGAGAACCAAGAGATGAACCCAGACACTTATCGTCATTTGATCTTTGATAAGCCCATCAAAAATATAAATTGGGGGAAAGATCCCCTATTTAACAAATGGTGCTGGGAGAATTGGCTGGTGACTTGTAAAAGACTGAAACTGGACCCACACCTTTATCCTCTAACAAAAATTAATTCTCACTGGATAAAAGACTTAAGAAATGAAATTATAAAAATGCTTGGAGAGAGTATAGGGGAAACACTTGAAAAAATTGGGA
>NW_003852396.1:53159882-53212758 GCF_000181295.1 Otolemur garnettii
CGGCAATTGAAGCAACACCAAAAATGCATTCCTGGAATTTGTCAAACTAAAAAGCTTCTGCACAGCCAAGAACACAGTAAGTAAAGCAAATAGACAGCCCTCAGAATGGGAGAAGATTTTTGCAGGTTAAGTTTCTGACAAAAGTCTAATAACCAAAATCCACAAAGAACTCAAACTTATTAATAAGAAAAGAACAAGTGATCCCATTTCATTGTGGGCAAGAGACATGAACAGAAGCTTTTCTGAAGAAGATAGGCTCACGCTCTACAGACACATGAAAAAATGCTCATCATCTTTAATCATCAGAGAAATGCAAACCAAAACCACTTTGAGATCTGATCTCACTCCAGTAAGAGTAGCCCACATCACAAAATCCCAAAACTACAGATATTGGTGTGAATGTGGCAAGCTAGTACGTTCTTTTTGGGAAGAAGTTTGGAGAACGCTCAGGGATCTAAATGTACCCTTGTCATTTGATCCTGCAATTCCTCTACTAGGTGTATGTCCAGTAGGCCCAAAATCACATTGCAGCAAAGATATTTGCACTAGATTGGTCAATGTAGCTGAATTCATAATTGCTAAGTCATGGAAGAAACCCAGGTGCCTATCAACCCATGAATAGATTAATAAATTCTGGTATATGTATACCATGGAATACTATGCAGCATTAAAAAAGATGGAGACTTTACCTCTTTTATGTTTACATGGATGGAGCTGGAAAATATTCTTCTTAGTAATGTATCTCAGGAATGGAAAAAAAAATCCAATGTACTCAGTACTACTATAAAACCAATTTACAATCACTCACACTTTCATATGAAAGATGAATCACAACTATAGCCCAGGATGAAGGAGGGGAGGGGAGGAGGATGAGAGGGGAGAAGGGTGGTTTGAGAGAGGGAGGGTAAATGGAGGGACCTCACCTACCAAGCATATTGCAAGGGTACAAGTCAAATCTATCAAGTATAGAACACAAATGTCTTAACAAAGTGATTAAGTAGATGAAGTGAAAGCTATGATAATTAGTTGGATGTAAGCATTCCAATTTGTACAAAAAAATAACACACTGAATCCCACAAAGGCATAAATGTATTCATGATCTATGTATATATGACTTAATAAAAGGGAAAACAAGAAAAAGAAAAAAGAAAAAAGTGCTACATGCCTCATCTGAATGTCACTATGGTTACTTTGAGGAACTCCCCTTGGTAAGCTGTGCACTGAAGCCAGCACCAGGTCAACCCCTCACAGCAATTCTGAAACTCTTTTTTTGGGAATGGCCATTAGTGCTGTTGTCATATGAGGTCTGACAATTAAGCTTGCAAACTTGTCCTATAAAAAGTGCTACATACCTCATTGCTGAATATTATTACAGCCACCAGACGATCAGGAAAGTACTTCGAAAAGCACTTTCTAGATGCAAGCCTCAGTATACATGTTACTTAATCTCCAAAATAACTTCATTAAGTTGGTCTAACATTATTATTCTTTTACAGTAAGGAATTAGGGGCTTGGAGGAATTTCTTTTTTCTTAACCACGGAGCTATATTTTGCTATTATTTCTAGAGTTTCTACCCCCCATTTAATTCCTTAATTCTTTGAGATATTTTCCAGAACATGACTCCAAACAACAGAGGAATCCTCTCCTATGTTCTTCTAGTTCAGTTTAGCTATAGTATTTGTGTAGTTGCAGCTGCCAATAGGTTGGATGATTAGAGGAAATTAACTCTGAGGCCCTTTACTGTTACTTCAAGGTAATATTAAATACATTTCACATAGCTTGTCTGTCTGTCAGGTAAAGGCAAACTTGGCAGGTAATTATTTTCTTGTCACGGTCACCATAATACATGTTTCTGTTTCATGTATGTCTAACATTTTCCAAGAGTCAGATATACATATAGATATATAGGTATTATGTATATGTAACATAAACAAATACAAAACTAAAAATCTCAAGATTTGTATGAGACCAAATATATTTAGAATAAGTGAAGTGAGAAAATATTTGTTTGTAAAGCTATTTATAATTCAACTTATGAATAAAGCTATTCATAATTCAAATAGTTTTATTCATAATTTGAATGATACCAAATACATAATCCATATTTAAAAGATTTATATCCACTTAGCATATTACTAAGCAGTCATTACATGTAATGTTAAAAAAGGAGATCATGTTGAAGTGGTCCGACATTAACCATTTAAAGAAACCCCATTTTCCTAAATAGTGTATGAATAATGGGAAATCATATATATAAACAAAGAGAAAATTAAAACAAAAATAATTTTTTTTCTTTTATCTGGAGTATATATATATATGCAATTTTAATTTCTAAATATATTATTTTACTCAAATTTTGTCATTACAAGTACATGTTATTTAGGAGAATAGTTACTATTAAAAATAAGGAAATAAAATTATAACAATTAAAGTAAGAAAGTATTGTTGTAGTTGAGTCACATGGTATCCTATATGGTTTTATAAAAATTCAAGTAATCGTGCCAAATGATGTTTTGAAATTTTCTCTCTTCTTTGCTGCAAAAAGGAACTCTATCCTGACCTTCAATTATGTCACATCTTACACATGTTGAAACAGAATATATCATTTAAAAAAATCACTAACTTAGGGTGGCACCTGTGGCTCAATGAGTAAGGCACCAGCCCCATATCCTGAGGGTTAGGGGTTCAAGCCTGGCCCCAGCCAAACTGAAACAAAACAAAAAAAAAAAAAAAAGAAAGAAAAAAATCACTCATTTGTAACTTTCTTGTCCTGAAAGAATTTGCTTTTTTTTTTTTTTTTCATAATAGGCTGTTCAGTTACTTGGAGATTTCGAAAACATCACCGATGGGATCTCTGTCCATTTTTCATCCTGATAGGCTTGCATGTTCACATTATAGAGCAGAAAATATTTTGAAACTATTTTCATCTATTTGAAATCTAGTTTCACAAAAATTTACAATTATTCTCACATTTCTTATAATGCAGTGCTTTATGTAATTTCTTTTCATTTCTACCAGATGCAACTGAAATTGGAGTGCCTAAACAAATAAATAGTACTATATTTTAAATGCAAATCTTAAAATACTCTCATTGTTATAAAAATATCTAACAGCTTGTAATTAAAAATGAATCCTGTGTTTCTTATTATGTTTATTGCCATTAGTCATTTTCTTGCAGTTACTTTTCCATTCTCTTGTGTAATTTTGTTACTTAAGGCTCTGTCTATAAAATGTTGTTTATAGAGGATGCAATTCAATTCAGATACCAGTCAACACTATGCTTAAAGCTCCTCCTAGGAAGTGAAGTGAAAAACAGAATATTGTGCAGATTATTCAAAGTAACAATTTCTTCCACAGAATATTAATTAATCCAGTAGCTTATATCATTGTTCTACATAATTTTCTCAATTAACAGTTCACTATTGTCTGCATGGATAACACACCAGGCTGCATTGTATTGTGTTTGTTAGTATTTTTTTCAAGAAGGAAGGTCAGATTGCAAAGTTACGAAGGCCTGGGCTCGTTAGGTTACTCTTCCTTTTCTGTGCTCACTCACAGGCATCAAGTTCAGCTCCACTAAGGAGAGCTGGGCCAATTGAGTTAGAGCAGTATGGAATCCTAAAGTAGTCAAGTTAGTAACAAGAAACTCACTTAAAAAACTGATAATAATACTAATTAATATCTTACCATTTGACAGTTACTGCTCTAAAAACACAAATTGTGAATGTTGTTCCTCACAATATGTTTAGGAATGTTGTTATGCCCATTTAATAGGGAAAAACAAAACAACCTGAAAATTAGAGAAATTATTCAGCTATCAAATTATTGTTAATTTGACATTAACAATATCACATTAGTGGGGACTAGGATTAATCTTGTTTCAAGAAAATCCATACATGCAAGTTTATAAACAGGAGTCAGGACTAGGGAGCAGGGCAAATTCCTGAATAAGAAATGAGAAATAGGGCAGTGCCTATGGCTCAAAAGGGTAGGGTGCCGTCCCATATGCCGGAGGTGGTGGGTTCAAACCTAGCCCTGGCCAAAAAAAAAAAAAAAGAGAGAGAGAGAGAGAAATAAAATAAAAGATCTGAAACTATTGTCATAAACATAATTGATACAAGTGTGGGTTGATCGCCAAACCTGTTTAGACAAATTCACCAAAAGAGAAAATTTGCATTCTAACAGAGAGAAGCTAAAGACAAATCTTAATGCATTGAGTAGTTTAGAGAAGGTAATGAAGGAAAGAATGTGTCTATTTAGTATGTGGGTGCCAGAGTGTGTGCTTGTGTGTATGTGTGTGTGTTTATAAACCTGTTAAGAAGTGCGTGTATCCATTTTATTTTTCCCTGAGCTACTTACTAGTAAAAATGCAGTTCAGAATAGAACCACTAGAAAACTATAAGCTGGCATGAGTTATTCAAGCAGTTCGATTTTCCAATTCGTCACTTACTAAGAATGTTCTAAGAATAATGTGTTATGTGCTATTCTTTGGCATTTTTAGTTAAAAATATATAGCATTCCACATTTTCACTAAAGGAATTCAGTTTGCCTTTATCTGGAGTTATTTAAGAAACAATTAAATGGATGAAATTGAAGTTTAGCAGTTGCTTAAATATCACCAACATATTTGATTTTCTTTTTTAAATTTAGCTATGGCCAAAAAACGTTACCATGATTCAAGTGTAACACCCTAAAATTTGAAAACTCTAATTTGCTTGTTTTCTACTTATGGCACTATATGTGTATTTGAATAGACGATTCTAATGAGTAGCTTAAATATTTTCCATGTGGGTATCAGATAGTATAGCAATGAATAGCAAACCTTGTACCTTATGCAACTAGTATGCTTAAAAGCCTGCTGAGTATGCAATAGAGACCTTACTATTGGCATGTAACCTTTATGTCTTGCTCTCTCTCACCTCCATATCTCACTTCCCTAATAAAAATGGTGATAGAGACCAAAATTAGAAACATATGGCAATAACCAAACATCAGTCAATGAATGTTAAACCAATGTAAAAAGAGGAAAAAGGGTTGGGAAAGGTTGCCCTGAACTTTCTCTGGACCTTCCTAGATGGAGGAATTGGTGACCTCCGTCTATAAGATGGAATCCTTCCTAGTTCATAACTAAGCCTGACCACATCAAGGACAGTTTAACAGTATCAAATTAGTGGGGACTAGGATTAATCTTGTTTTGATTGGCTTGGATTCCACTGTGTTAGAGTTACCAAAAATTGTTGTGTCTATGAAGTTGATGTTGGGACTGACCTAAGAAAGAATCAGAATTTCAACTTATAGATAAGGAAGTAAAGGGATTTGAGTTATAAGGTATAGCTTTCAAAGGCCATGGAAGGTAGAAATGGCATGGTACATTCTAGAGATGCAGCATATTTCTATGGATGAAATAGAGTGTGTGGGAAGACCCTGAGGAGGACAGAGGTCAGATGGTCAGTGGTTATTTTATGTCATGCTAATGAGTCTGGATTTCATTCACACAGGAGAAGCATAAAATTTTATGATGCACTTTTGAAATCTGTGGGAGAGTTATTGGATGTCATAACTATTACATATTACATTAACTATATATGCACTATGAGATCTTTTGGCATATAGTAGGAAATGGATGAGGATAAAAGTTATGTTTTAGTGCTCAGGGCAGTTTTGAAAACCAGTTTTACATCTAGTAAGAGTTGACTGTTCCGTTGGTATTCCATTAGATAAAAACTATTTTCCAATGATCCAAATATAGACACTAAAACTGATTTCTAAATAAACTGTGTATATTTTTGCAAAGTTTTTACACAAACTGAATTTTTCATGCGTGTGACAACTTTGTAAGTTATTAGCTATTCTAAGATTACCTTTTAAAAATGTTGTTTATCATTCTGTAACATTATACCATCAATACACTTGTGATATTTATTTATTTAATTGTAACTTTCAAAGGCTTCAATTATATTTAACACTTTATAAGTTTCTTGATCTTGCTGATGATAAATATTGTTCTCTAATCTCACTTCTCATAATTTTCTAAAAATGAATTATATTTTTAATTAACAATTCATAATTGTTACATTGGGAGTAAATGTTATATTTTGAAATATACAGGTGATATGGAATGAGTAAATTAAACTAATTAACATATTCATCCACTCACTTGATGTTTTTTGAAGTGATATATTTGAAATTTCCTTAGTTGTTTTGAAATATGAGATACATCATTATTGCCTATACTCATCCAGGTGTGCGATAGGTATGAAAATCATCTTTTACTCTATCTAGCTGAAAATTTATACTCTTGGACCAGCACATCCCCATTCTCTCACTATTCTCTACTTCTATGAGTTCAACTTTTTTTTACCTACTACGTATAGGTAAGATCATATGGCACAAACCTTTTTGTGCCTGGCTTATTTCATTTAAAATAAAGTCTTCTTTATTTATTCATGTCCTTTAAAATGACAGAATTTTGTTCTCTTTAATGATGAATATAAATTCATTATATGAAAAGTGCTGAAATGAATAATATTTATTAATATTCATTCAATATTTATTTAATATTTAATTCTTTACATGAATGATTCACTGTCAAATGCACTAAAAACACAAATAAAATTGATCTATATTATTACAAGTGAAAATATAGTAGAGTTGTCATATATAAATATAGTGCAAAAGGGGACTGTTTGTCTGTGATAATGAAGTGAATTTAAGTGTCACCAACACGACACTTCTACTCAGATAGATTTTTGATTTTCTTCTTTTTTCACTAATCCTATACTCTTGTCCAGCAAGTGTTCTTATTTCTGTATTAGGATTGGAAACATGAATCCAGTTATAACAAGTAAATAAATACTACACTAAGCACATTTTTTTCTTTTCTTCAATTGTTTTATCTACTTCAATTTTGTAGGAGTATATGTCATTCTACTATAAGGATTGAATGTAATCATCTTTGGAAATAGGAGAGTGAACAACAGGTCTCTTCAGTATTAATCATATCTTTACAGTCTTTTAAATTGAATATTTAACAAAATTTCTGATAGGAAAAAGCCATAATATTTTTAATATGCATATATTCTTTCACTAAAATATTTTAAGAAAAATGAATTGCATGGTGCCCTATATTATTGCCAACATTTTCCTCCAAATAATATCTAGATCAGGAAATAATTTAATTGTTCACAGTCTAAGTTTAAAATATTTTATTCCTGCTAAATATGTCTATAAACTCTACAACTACTTCTTTATTGGTAACCACAATTAATAATACCTAATTTTATAGAGATTTTATTCTATTTCAAATAATATAGTGAAAAATAATTCCTCTTCCCTATTTCCATTTTAGACATTCACCTATTAACCTTGTGTCTCCAGTTTGAATACAGAGAAGCAGGAATTGTGTCGTTATCTAGATTTCTGATAAACTTTAAGCAGAACCATATACCTTGAAAAGAGTATAGGATGAAAGAAAGGTTTTTCTGGTGTATCCAGATGAAGTGGAATGATTTTGAAGTGTTTCTTCTTTTTTTATTGTCTATAAGATTTGGCATGATCCGTTTTTTTGAAATTATCTTTTATTTTTATTTATAAATATTAGTTCTCTATTTTCTGAGGCTTTGGAAAAAAATAAGAAGTTAACTGATGACTCCATACTGAACCTCAGAGTCAAAGCATCCTAGGATAGACAAACTCTTATCTGACAATGTTACTTTTTTTTGCATATTATTATTGCTCAGTATTTTGTTGCAGCAATCATCTGATTTCTTTTCTGAATGTATTTATCTTCGTTCTTTATGAGGTTTTATTTTCTAGTCCTTTTCTTAAAGGACAGTTTATTATTATTATTATTATTATTATTGTCATTAAAAAAAAAAGAAAGAAAATCTCTTCTACAATGTTTCCAAAAATAGAGATGTCCTCACTGAAGACTTTCCCAACAGAATTTCAATTTTATCTTAAGTTTTGGAATTAATCACATATTATATATTGTTATTAAAAATAATAATTGTTCCTATAAATGAAAGTGTGTCCTCCAAAGGGATCCTTTCTGCTTTCATGGGCAGTATAGCTGCTAAGCTTACAAAGTGCTATGTTAGTCAGCCTGGACTTCTCCTGTCCCAGGGGACCTCTGCCACTACATGGACACAGTGAAGGTCATCTCCTGTTGGACTCTGGCAAACATTACAGCTTTAGCAAAAGTGAGGGCAGAAGAAATGATTTGCACAAATACATAGTAAATGCTTTAAAATAGAAACATTATATTTTATTAATTTTTGTATTAATAAGTTATCATTCCATTCTATTTTTTTGCATATGTTCTGTAAATATTATCTTTTGGGTATCATGACTTTTACATAAAACATCTTACAGTTTAACAGTTTATTTTAAACTGATACAACTTCAATACCATGAAAACAAAAACCTACAGTTTAACTCCCCCTCCCATACAGAATCACTTTACTGTACTAAGGTCAAAATTTAGGTTTTTATACTCCAATTGAAAATAGTCTCCTCCAAAGAAATCATGCATATAATCGATAGGCCTTAGGATGATGAACATTGAGTTCAGACCATTACTGTTTTTCTAGAGTATAGAAAGTTAACTTCAAGTTTAAGATCAAGTATAAACTCTAAAGGCACTGTAAGCATTCTTGCATGGTCCATGGCTCTCTATCATGTTATCATTACTTGTAATTCACATTGCATCTTTCTTTTTAACCTCATATTTACAGTACCCGCATTGACAAATGCAAAGTGGGATCAGGAAATTAATAAAAAAAAATTTGGCTCATTTTTTTCTACTTAATTTACCACATCTCCCCATGGCTAAATTTATCACTGAACATCTCCCTCAAATTTCTGTACGGCATTGAAGTTGCCAAGAGACACCTCCTTCCTGCCGTCCATGTGCTTTTGCACCCCACATAAAAGAATAATTGAGTTTTCAACATTTTTTCTGATTAAAGAAATCATATGTTTAACATAGAAATTAATGGACAAAAATAACATTAATAATACTATTGAAAGATGATAGTATCATTCTCATTTTACAGCTGGTGAAACTGGAGCAGCTCATAAGATTAAATTTGATTAAGTCCATATAACTAGTTAACATTTATCATAGATATCTCATATTTTATTAACATCATTGTAAATAAAAAATATTGCACGTAATGTATGATTTTTAATTTAAGTGATTTAAGATTTTTCCTGCAGCTGACATTTATATAATTTAGTTTTTCCCATTGTAAATAAAAGTAACATACTAATTGTTAACAATTCTGTCTTACACTATTATGAAATAATAAGTTCCTTAAAAGCAAAGATCTCCATTTCATCATTTTAGTGTTCATATTCTCTTCTGTTATCTCTTTCCTTGGGTAGCTTTGAATATAGTGCCTTACCTATAGCAATTGGTCAATAATTGTTTATATATAATTGATTTAGAATAAATTCCCAGGATTAGAGTCTTTTGGAGGAGGAGTTTTTTATTTAACTTCAGAATATTAAGGAGTACACGTGTTTTGTTACATATTTTGGTTTTATACAGATTGAGTCAAAGTTATACACTTAAGTGTCCCCTTAAATGTGCACGCTACCCCATAGCTTTGAATTTACACATCCCCTCAACCCCTTGCATTGCTTGATTTTCATTAAGATTACTTTCATTCATGTACTGATTGATTTGTACCAAGTTGGTATTAATCACGTGTTCATTTCTCCATTCTTGTGATATTCCACTTAAAAGAATGGTTTTTAATTCCCTGAAGGTTGTCTGACAAGATCCTAGATCACCAGCTTTTTTATGGCTGAGTAGTACAAATACACTTTTGAAATTATTAATATGGGAACTGACTTTGAAGTCTCCTTGCCATTATACAGTCATGACCTGGTAGAATGACACACTGTTGGAGTCATTGTGATACAGAACACATTCTCATACACACTCTCAGTGCTTCAACCTGAAATGTGGTTTGCCATCTGTTTAAAGTTCCACTGAATTTGCCACATCTTATTAAATATTTTTGAACTCAATATGCTAAGTACTATGTATCTCAGCAATGAAATGGTCAACCGTCAGGTCCTTTTGAGAATCAAAAAAAAAAAAATGATTTAAAGAGTTTTTAAAATGGTGAAAGCTGAGTGGAAAGATAAGTGACTTTTATTTAAGGTAATTAACATACCACTCATCAGTATATTGTTCAGATTTTCTAAGGCCATTTTATGAGCATGATATTTAGGGGATTTTTTTTTCTTTTTTGGAAAACCTCACATCATTCCATGTCCAATTTTCAATAATAATGATCCCTCCATCTCACCATTTCCATCTTGTCCTTCCCCCCTCCAGTTGGCCCACCTATTTTCGGTCATCTCATTTGCAAAGCTAAATGTAAACATTCAGGAAAATTTTCCTATTCTTAATTTAACCAGTCGTGCTTTATTGCACCATTTGTTCTTTTAATGTTGTACAGGGTCAACTCTTCTGCTGTTATCTGCCAAGTGTAGTGCTCACAATGTTGCGGAATTTGACAATCAATGGTTTTCTCAGTGACAGAATGTCACAGCTTTCATTCAACATTCAATGTCTCTCAAATACAATTTATAATATTCTCTATTTCTCTCCAGGGAACATTATCTTGTAAGAAAATTTAAATGCTATGGATGTATTTTAAATGCTTTTACAATTTTATAATATGTTAATGCCTCTGCTAGACAATTTCGTTTGGGATTTATTTAATAGCTTCTCAAATTATCCTATTGTCTATGCTAATTCATGCACTGAATAAAATATAAAACAGTCTTATTCTTTGTATAATAAAATTCTTTCTGAGTATTTTGTAAGTATATTGATGCATTTAACATATTCTCCTGAGTAAAGTATCTCAGAATGGAGGAAAAAGTATCTAATGTATCTAATGTACTCAAGACTTCTATGAAACCAACTTATATTTACTCACACTTTCTTATGAAAGATAGAACACAGCTATAGCCCAGGAGGAAGGAGCGAAATAGAGTTGGAAGAGAAGGGAAGGGAGAGGTTTGATAGAGGAAGAGTAAACAGCAGGACTACACCTATAGAATATATTGCAAGGATACAAGTCAAATCAATCAAGCATAGAACATAAATGTCTTAACAAAATAATCAAGTAAATGAGGTGAAAGCTATATTAATTATTTTGATGTAAGCACATCAATTGTATAAAAAAATCAGCACATTGTACCTTACATATGCATAAATGTATTCATGATCTATGTATATGTGTCTTAATAAAAAAACTCAAAAAATAATAATTTTGCATAATGTATGTAATAGTATCTAAACATTTATAACAAATTATATTTTCCTGAACCTTATTTTTCATATATATAATTGGAATAAAAATATTTATATGCAAACTCTTATACTTTCAACTATTGTGTAGGACATATCTCTTGCCTCTCATTCCTCATTAAACTGAAATTTTCTCCATAGTAGAGGGATACAGCATTCCAAAAATGAAAAAACTAGCCAAGGCATTAGTCAGAAATAAAAACAAAGCAGGAGGAATCATGCTACCAGTCCTCAGACTATACTATAAATCGATAGTTATCAAAGGCATGGTACTGGCACAAAAACAGAGGTAGATGTATGGAATGGAATAGAAAACCAAGAGATGAACCCAGCTACTTACCATTATTTGACCTTTGACAAGCCAATTAAAAACATTCAGTGGGGAAAAGATTCCCTATTTAACAAATGGTGCTAGATGAACTGGCTGGCAACCTGTAGAAGACTGAAACTGGATCCACACCTTTCACCATTAACTAAGATAGACTCTCACTGGATTAAAGATTTAAACTCAAGACATGAAACTATAAAAATACTAGAAGAAAGTACAGGGAAAACACTTGAATAAATCGGCCTGGGCAAATATTTTATTAGGAGGATCCCCTGGGCAATTGAAGCAGCATCAAAAATACACTACTGGAACTTGATCAAACTAAAAAGCTTCTGCACAACCAAAAACACAGTAAGTAAAGCAAATAGACAGCCCTCAGAACAGGAGAAGATATTTGTAGGTTATGTCTCTGAGAAAGATTTAATAACCAGAATCCACAGAGAACTCAAACGTATTAGCAAGAAAAGAACAAGTGATCCCATCTCAGGGTGGGCAAAGGACTTGAAAAGAAACTTCTCTGAAGAAGACAGGTGCACGGCCTACAAACATATGAAAAAATGCTCTCCATCCTTAATCATCAGAGAAATGCAAATCAAAACTACTTTAAGATATCATCTAACTCCAGTAAGATTAGCCCATAACACAAAATCCCAAAACCAGAGATGTTGGCAAGAATGTGGAGAAAAGGGAACACTTCTACACTGCTGGTGGGAATGTGAACTAATATGTTCCTTTTGGAAAGATGTTTCGAGAACACTTAGAGATCTAAAAATAGACCTGCCATTCAATAATACAATTTCTAGGTATATATCCAGAAGACCAAAAATCATATTATAACAAAGATATATATTCGTACTAGAATGTTTATTGCAGCCCAATTCATAATTGCTAAGTCATGGAAGAAGCCCAAGTGCCCATTGACCCACGAATGGATCAATAAATGTGGTGTATGTACACCATGGAATATTATGCAGCCTTAAAGAAAGAGGGAGTCTTTACCTCTTACATGTTTACATGGATGGAGCTGGAACATATTCTTCTCAGCAAAGTATCTCAAGAATAGAAGAAAAAGTATCTAATGTATTCAGCCCTACTATGGGACCAATTTATATCTTTCTTATGAAAGCTATAACCCCATGATAGCTCAAGAAGAAGGGGAAAGGGGAGAGGGAGGGGAGGGGAGGGGGAGGATGGGTGGAGGGAGGCTAAGTGATAAAATTCAAAGAAAAAAAAAATAAAGTAGCAATTCAATGATTGCCAGGCTTTTTTAAGGGTAGAAGATGGGTGGATGGTGAGGTAGAAGGTGTTTTTCTTGGCGGGGGGAGGAGAGCAAAGAAACTTTCTATGTAATTCTGTGACACTATACATATGACAAACTCTCAAGACAAAACACTATACATATGATAAACTGACATATGACACTAAGATACATGACACTATATATATGATAAACTCTCAAGACTTTGGACAGTGAATCTTAATGTATACATATTAAGACAAAAATCCTTAAGGAGTTTGACCAATTCCAAGATGGAATGAAGAATGTAATGGTACAAACTAATTACATTTACAAATGTCTGTACATTTCTTCTCTTCTGAAGGGAGTAGAAGAAAAGAGTATTGACATAAAAAAAAATTAGAAACGAATAGAATTTACAAGATAAAAGGGAAAAGTAACCATGTGTGAACACTGTACCCTACATAAAAAAAAAGTAATTTCCCTAGACAAATAGATTAACACTTCTGAAACCATTATATGTACATAATGGAATAGAACAATTAAGTAAATGGATGACACATATGAGAACCAAGTTTTATGTAATAATGGATTAGATATGGAGACATCAGTATGAATTCATGCTTACCTTCCTGCATGGACTACTAAGAGAGTTTTGAGACAGACTGTATTGTGGTCCATTATTTCACCTCCAAGAAAGTCCACAGCATCCTTTCTGATTCACATGTTTAAGTTTCAACTTGCTGCTTGTTCAGCTTATCAGTGTTGCAGAAGGCTTCATTTGTTTACATCCACATAGATTTTATGTTTCTTGATATCTGTGTATCTCAATACTTTCATAGTGACCATATAATATATACATACACATCATAGGTATTGAAAAGTATCAATGAAAGTATTAAGATATATGAAGACTATATATAACATGCACATATATATGGATACATGTAAAAAATAGGTATAAGTATGTATGTACTTGGGTTAGATAGCATATTATTCTCTTGTTCTACAAGCTAAGAATGCTTAGAAATAACTAACCTTCAAAAAAAAATGAGAAAATCTAGTACTCAGATCTTTGCTTTTAATACAATTCCCCAGTGAGAGATTGGTTCTGAAGAAATGTGGATTTTAGTACTAGAACAAAAAATGCACAAGAAAACCCTGAGCTTCTTGTAGTACCAAAAGTAAAGAAGTATTCAGCATAGGATGCATGAAAGGGATATAGGGACCTCAATGCCTACAACTGGAATATTTGAGCAGTAAAAATAAATTTGACTTAGTAAAAGATAAATAAAACTGCATTGACTATAATCCAATGCATAAAATAAATCTCTATGAGTTTGCATTGATAAGAAAATAATTTAATGAATACATAAATAGTAAAAAAAGACAAATCCTTTCAGATAAATTCCAAATACACATTGACATTTTACACTCAAGAAGGAGGAGCTAAACATCCTTCTCTTTAAATGTGGAATGTACATAGTGACTTCCATCAAAAGAGCAAAGATTTTAGATTAGTTTTAGGTCAATGGTAAAATTGAAAATAATATACAGAGTTCCCTTAAGACCCGGTTCCCACATCCTCCCTGCTGTCAACACCCTACACCATAGTGATATGTTAGTTACAATCAAATAACCAATATCGACATATCATCATCACCACCCCATGTCTATGTTTTCTACATAGTATTAGGCTTTATTCTTGGTATTATGTCTTCCATGGGTTTTATTAAGTGTATAAAGTTCTGACATGTATCCTCCATTGGAGTGTCACACAGAGCAGTTTTCTTACTCCCCAAATCCTCTGTGTGCCTCACCTTTTTTAGTATATTTTCTTCAACCTGAATTGATTTTGTTACAATTCTGTCCACACACTGCTTAGGTACCATGTCACATCCCTGTTTTGGAAATTGTAGAGGTTCTTCATTTCCATTAAATTCACATTATCACATCAATTTGGGGCTGCCTGAAAGCTCTTGTAACATTATGTTCCATAACTACCATATTCTGCACTGTAACCAATCAAACTGGTTGACATTTTGTTCCTAGAGCACTTTGTTATGTTTTTATTCATTTTTTTTAAAATCCAGAGTGGGCTTCCTCTTTTCATAATCTTCCTAAAGTTCACCACTCCATCAATAATCATGTCAAAGATATTTCTTTTGCTGGTGCCTTTTCTTGGTACCTCAAATGAATGTGATATCTGCTTTTTCAGTACAAATATAGCACTGCATACAACCTCTTTAATGCCTGAATCTCTTTTACACTGTGATTGTTTGCCAGGGTCCCACCCCAGGGGCAGGGTCCTTTAAGACCTGTGGAACCAGTAGCTAGCAACTGAGGAAAAATGAAGTTAAAAGTGGTGAGAAATAAAAAGACAGGACACACAGAATAGAATTTCCAAAGGTGGAGACTGGGGGCCACCACTAGCTTGTGGAGCTCTAGAAAATGGGTCTGAGTGTTGTTCCACTCAGCTTTTATTGTAATCTATGTGTTCATTTAGCCCAGAAGGTAAGCTAAGGAAGGGAATGAAACATTAGCAGTTTCTCTGAGTAAGCATGTTAGTTCTGATTCTATCTATAATCATTAACTTTAAGGGTCTGGCAGCCTTGAGAAATCCGAAACTTGAGCCTTGTGCAGGGGCAGCCTCCTGTTAGTGGTCATGCATGCAGATCCCTGGGGGAGCCTCCTGTTAGTGGTCATGCATGCAGATCCCTGGGGGAGGTGAGATACCTCTAATTTCTCTGTGGAGCAGAGGCAGTGGTATAAGTTGTCCTCTGAAGACTTGACAGAAAAGAGGAATTTTCCCCTTATGTCCACCCAGAGGCATTTCCCTCCATGGTTAGGGGACAAGCCCTCCTGCCCACATCAGGGCTCAGGCTGTTCCCTTGATCTCAGCTATGGCCATTATATGAATCGGTACAATGGGTATTTACTTTGACTGTTGACTGGGCAGGGGTCGGCCTGGTTAATGTTCTTTCCCAGGCCTTGCAGGCAGCTTTTGCTATGGCCATTGTCCTTCAGAGTGCTTACAGACCCAGCAGGGTATTTGCAAACTGTATCCCTTATGGGCCAGGCTGCTAATAAAACCAGACACTGCTCAGACAATAACTTAACTGTTAGTTTAAAAGAAAGCTACTTAAACTGCTTTTATTCTGCCTTGCTCAGTTGATTTCAGTTTTTTCCCTTTCATGGTGGTGTTTTGTTTTCCTTTGCCAAGAATAGGGTCTTTGTCCCCCATTCTCCCTGCATTTGTGCATGTAAACAATCTCAAAGTATATACTAAGCACAAAGACATGCTTTACTCTGCTATGTATCCCTCAACACTACTGTCTTAGTACCCTATATTGTTGCTTGTCTTAAATTAAGATCCTACTCCAAACACTTTGGAGAAATCCAATGGTTAAAAGAAATTTTAATTTCCAATTTAATTTTTCTATGTATTTAGAGAGAAAATACAATGACAGAACCAAAAAATAAAGTCACTGTACTAGACAGGAAATGATAGAAAGAGAAAATGAGAGAGGTGGAGATGTTTAGTGGCTTTTTAGAGACCATGATTAGGTTAAACTTAGGGAATATTAACAAAAAATACATTAGTTATTTTATAGCAAAATTGCTTTAAAGGTAAACTGGTTAGGATGACTTTTATTCAAGATTATTGCAGTAGAAGACAAAGAGCAGAACTAGAATTTGAACTCAGCTGAAATAAACACAAGAAGGCTGAAGTAGCAGAAAAATACTGAAGAAGTCTGGAAGATCTGTTAGAGGAATATGTTGATGGTATTGGCTTATTCCTGACTTTGCAGGTGTTTGTACCTATAATTAAGCTGTCTCTGTTGCATGGTGCTCATGAAAGTTAGGCTTCCACCTCCCACAGAGGCACAGAGATGGTTCCCTATTTTTCTTGGTGATTATATTTCAAAGGGATCTGTCCAGGTTCTTAAGGAAAACATCCTTGGGTGCTAAAACTGACAAGAGGCTTTTAAAAAGTTTTATATATGTCTCAAAGGGCCAAGGAAAGATTTCACAGTTACAAAGTTTCTAAAACAAATGCTTTAAGGAAAAGGATGTTAGACAGTTAGAATTAGCAAGAAGCCTATCTACATTTATTCAGACTGAGGTGAGCATTCATTTCATCTTGTTCTTTTATCAAAGACTGAGGGTAAACCCTCTACTTCTTTGGATGTGCTTTCTTCTTTTTGCCACATACAAAGCTGTTGGGTAATGTTTTAACAAATTGTATAGAATTTATCAATGAACATATTAATAAATAAGGTAAAATTATCCTTTAATAGATGGCAGGATTTGTGTTGTCCTTTGGTCTCCACAAATAATCTAGAGTGTATGTGTTGCTACTACCTCAGCTTTTAAGAGGAATCTTATCATAAAATACATACAAATGAACCTTGATGAAGTTATAGTAATGAAATAAGCCAGTCACAGAAGGACTAATGGTTCAAATGTGGAAAATGATCGTGCTATAGAGAATAAAACACCTGGCAATGAACAGCATTGCCCAGCCCACACCCCTCATGTACCTCTCAGCTGACCCTGAATGCAGGAAGTGGCGGGAACTGGAGGGTTTCTGTCAAGCAGCTGAAGTTGGTGGACACTGGTGAGATGAGTGACGATGGAGGACTCATAGTGAACAGTGAACACCGGAAAATGACACATGGCATTTGGGATCAGCCACCTGTCAGACATGACAAGGGGAGCTGTGACACAGTCCCTTCCCCTATGCCCAATTCCATGGAAGGAAGTGATCCTCAGTGAAGGAACAGACACATGGGCTACTCAGCCATGGATCCTGCGCTTCCCAGTCTGAGATTTCTATAAGCAACAGCAGTAATATAAATGTGCATCAAAGTCCCCCATTTGTATAACAGATGTGCTAATAATGTCCTGCTTAAGCATATTGTGTTGTGAAATATAGTAATTGCTGAAGTGTATATTAAAACTTGCTGCTTTAAATCATTTTTAGGAAGAGGCTTAACGTTAACTCATTAATTTTATATAATGATGTTAACAAAATCTCTTGGTTTCCACACACACACCAAAAATGTGGAAAATGATTAGTATTCAATAATAGAGCAAAGGTATTTTGTTTTCCATGAAAAATAAATATATATAAATAAAAATTTATGTACTGTCTAAGTTTATGTATGTATACTCTAGGTCTGCATAATTACAGCATTGCCTAATGATGAATTTTTCAGAATGTATCCTAATAAGTGATAATTGACTGTACTTTGTTTAACCCAATGCCCAAAATATTATTCTTTCATCATGTAGTCAATGTAAAAATTATAAATGAAATATTTCCTCCTTTTTGTTCTGAGTCATCAAAATCTGCTGTTTAGATTCACAGAAAATCTTAATTTGGATTTTAAAGTTTATATGTATATTTAATATGTATTAAAATTCACAAAATGCGAAGTGTAAAAAGTAAATTCAGATACCCAAGTTGCTCCAAAGATGCTTAAGTTTTCCAACAAATAAAATAGTTTTTTAAAATTTAAAGTTCTTAAAAATAAAGAAAATTTAAAATCCAACCCTTCTGTGGCATTAGTTAAATTATAACATAATCACATCTGTCTCATGGCTAATGAATTGTACAGCAAAACACTGGGACTTCTAAGTTGCTCATTCTAATTCCTGCTTCTACTTTATTTTGAGATATTTCTCTCTGAATTGTTTTGGACTTTTCAATCAGGAGTTGTGGAGAAACCAGTACCACCTATGTAATCCTTGAGGGACTCTTGGGCTCCATTTAATTCAAATAATTTATTTTATAATGAAGGAAACAGAGGACCAGGAAAAAAAAAAAGAAACTTGAGAGAACCCAGTGAATGACTGACAGATATAATAGTACAACTCGGAGTTTTATGCCCCAAATCATGGACTAGAGGAATCAGTGTACCACTATTTTTGAAGAGTGGCCTTAAGTAAAGCAAAGTTCCAGTGAAAAAGATATTTTGAATCATTTAGGCAAACGTAAGTTCCAAAATTAACCTTTGAAGAAAAACATTTTTATTGCGGTAAATGTTTAGTAATGGAACTATATTCCACTCTAACCTATATATTTGAAACCTGCCTCTAGAGTGAGGAAAGAAAGAAAGGAAGAAGATAGAAATGAGAGATAGAAAGAAAGGGAGGGATGGAATGGGAGGGAGGAAGGGATAAAGGAAGGAGGAGAGAGCAGAAGAAAGAAAGAAAGAAAGAAAGGAGGAAGAAGAAAAAGAAAAGTACAGAAAATAAAATCTAGCACACAAGCGCTATTCTTGGATTTTCTAATTTGTCTAATTACAAGGGCTTAAACGGAAAATATATTGTAGTACTCGAGTCACTATCTTTCCTCTTCCTTTCAGAAAAATCATGAAGCTCTTGAGTCAGAAATTTCTAAAATAACGATTATGACTCCCACATCTCACCTTCCAACTTCTATTTAAAGTCCTCAATAGGTTCTTTCAGCACACACACACACACAAATGTGAGATAATATAATGTCTTCATATGTCAAAGCAACATCTTGCACATGATAAATGTACATAATTTTTATTTATAAAATTTCTGAATATTGAGATTAGTCATGGATAACAGAGTCTAAGCAATTTTTCAATACTATTTTCACCAAATGAAAAAATATTCCATAGAGAAATATTTATAGGATTCTCTTTTGAACTAGATACATTAATTTCTAATTGATTTACTTTAACGATCAGTGCTATTTGCTGATTCTCAACTAGGGAAGATAAATCTATTGCACTTGGTAATGCCACAATTCTATAATTTAAACTTTGTTACCCTTCCTTGGTGTGACAAATTTGAAAACATTTCGAGGAGTCCATGAGTTTCCATTACTTATGCACTGTGCACACTTTCATTTGCTGGGTATATATTCCATCATGTTTTAAAATTTTTTAAAAGTTTTCAGACTGTACAGCATTGAAGATAAATAGCATGCATTTTGTTTGCAAATATAAAAAGCAGGCAGCATAACTATATATGAAACAAAATGATTAATGGAACTAATGTAAACTTTCTTTTAAATTAATCATACTGTTATAAAAGGTTTAATTTTGTGTATTTAGTATGAGAGCTATCAAATTTGGGAAATCTCAAAGGCTTGTATCAAACTATACAAGTCTGATAACAGATTTTCCCAGTGGGACTCGACCTGTCAAGATAAATAGAGGTATTACCACCCATTGGCTATAACATACTCTTTTTTTTTTTTTTTTTGCAAATATGTTCTTTAATATTTATAAAAGAAATAGGTTGCCATTGAATTTCTGGTATTTACATAAACACACCCATAATGCAAAGTAGAACATTAAAGAGTTAACAAAATGTAGATGTAAAATGGAATACTGCTTATCAAAAGTGCGATTTATTTTTATGGGGCAAAAGGAAGAGGAAGACAAGAAAACTTTACACAGGACCAGAACATCATTGCTGTACTGTGAAAGGTGGGCATATCTATGCCTGTGTGTGCAAACAAGCATAGGCTGGAGATGTCAGGATTGCATTCAATATATGTAGAGTATAGCGTGCTTTCTGCCAGTGTCTGTTGGGAATTTTTGATAAAAGCCATTCCTTCTGGAGTTAGGTGGTATTTCACTGTGGTTTTGAATTACATTTTGGTAATGATCAGAGAGTTTGAGCATTTTCACATGTTTATTGGCCAGTAGTCTGTCTTCTTTTGAAGATCTACTGTTCATGTCTTTTGCCCAGTTTTTAATGGGGTTTGTTGCCTTATCCTTTATGATTAGCTTTTATTCTTTGTGCATTCTAGAATTAGCCCTTTATCAGATATATACCATGTGCATATTTTCTATCATTCTGTATGTCTATTTGTTCTACTGCTTGTATCCTTACCTGTGCAGAAGCATTTTATTTAGATCAGGTCTCATTTGTTTATTTTTTGTTGTTGCTGTGATTGCTTTTATAGTCTTCAAAAAATCTTTGCCTAGGCTGATATCTATAAAAGTTTTTTCAACATTTTCTTCTAGTATTCTTATGATTTCATGCCTTAGGCTTATGTCTGTTATCAATCGTGAGTTAATTTTCATGAGTGTTAAGGGATGTAGGTCCTGTTTTAGTCCTCTACGTGTTGCTATCCAATTTTCTCAGTATCATTTATTAAACAGGGATTATTTTCCCCAGACCTACCTACCCTTACTTCAACATTCCCACTGTTGAGTATTTACAAAAAGGGGGAAACTCATTTTATCAAAAAGATACTTGCACTTGAATGTTTATTGTAGTGCAATTCACAATCTCAAAGAAGTGGAATCAAATCCAATGCCTATCAATACATGAGTGAATTAATAAAATGTGGTATATGTACACAGTAGAGTACTACTTAACCTTTTGTAACAATTTGGATGGAACTGGGGGCCAATTCAAAGTAAAATATTGCAAAAGGGGGGAAAACACCACATGTATTCACTATTGAATTGGAAATAATCAATCAACACTTATATATTAATACGATAAGAAAAGTCAATGAAAATAAAGCAGGTGGGAGAGTGGAGGAAGGGGTTGGATAAATTCACACCTAACAGAAAGGAACCCTATACATGGTGGGTGGGACTGCCAACTTGTACAATTTTTGTGGAAAGTAATATGAAGATACCTAAAATGAGGATTTCATAATGCAATCATGTCAATGTCTCTGATATATAAATATAAACTTTAGTCTCTCTCTGCTCTCTAAGAGAGAAGGCGGGAGGGGTGAGGGAAGAGCAGAGAGAGGGAACGGGGGGTGGGATCTTGGTGTGTGACACAGCTTTTGTGGGCAAGACACAATTATAAGAGGGATTTTATGTAACAAATGCAATCAGTATAACCTGGTTTGTGCCCTCAGTGAATACCCAACAATAAAAAAAAAAAATTGTCTTGGTTATTTTTGAAAGTTCTAATCTGCCAAGATGTTTTAGAATACAAATTATTTTAAGACTCTGAATTAACTTTGAATGATGAATTGAATAAAAATAATTTTTGTAAGAGTGACAATATATTAATTTTAACTATCTGTATACATATTTACATATTTAAAAAATAAACTTTGGTTTTCCAATGTTGCAATCAAGTTATATTTTGCATGCACCATATATATTTGTTGAAGCTAATTCTATGTTTTAATCATATTTTTCATGTTTTCTTTTCCCCAATTCTTTACAATATGTTGGAAACAATGAGATGTGTCAGCTTGAATCAACACAGAAAGAAAAATCAAGTACCACTGTGTTTGACTTTCAAGATGTAAGATTAATTTTAAAAAGAACTGAATCACACAATCCATGTGTAAACAGTGGCATAAACACTTGTATAATGCTTATATATGCCACGGTGAAATGCTGCATTCATATATAATGTAAAGTACCTGAACATTTTTCCTTCAAGTATTAGAAAGTGAATACCTCTGGGAGTGAAGTCTGCAGCTGTTTGTTTAGAAGGTGCAACTAGGCTTTTAAGGCTTAGTGAACGAGAACTCTGAGAGGTGAGTGAATGGCATGTAGACTGAATAACCTGCTCATTTTTATATCCCCTGCATCAGGGCTGTTGAAATACAAAGAAAGCAGGATGTGATTCTCTAATATTCTCCCCCAAAAGTAAATACAACCTTTATGATAGAAACATCATACTACATCACACTAAAAGGAAGAAAGATTTTTAATCAAGAAATAATAATAAAAGAGGATTTAATCAACATATGAAGCTAAATCCTGATTTTTTTTTACACATTCAAAATACGATAATTTTAATTCTTGAACATCATTAGATATAAGCTTTTGGTGTACTCTATTTAGACTTGAAAAAGAGCATATAATGATGGCTACATGGAGAATATTCAGAACCAGAGTGTCTATGCAGTTAAAAAAATTGGAGGGTCCAAAAGAAGCTGTTAATGCTTAAAAGGAAACCATATTTCATCTGAGGAATTAACACAGAAAATAAGATAAATGGACCAATTCAGACTCTTTTTCTTATGCTGGCTGCCAAAAAAGATTTTTTAAAAAATAGAATAAATCAGAGTTCTTGCCACTGAACTTTCAGTATTTACATAAACACACCCATAATGCAAAGTAGAACATTACGCAGTTAAAAAAATGCAGGTATAAAATGGAATACTGCTTATCAAAGGTGTGATTTATTTGTATGGGGCAAAAGGAAGAGGAAGACAAGAAGATTTCACACAAGACCAGAACATTCTTGCTGTATTTTGAAACGTGGGCATATCTATCTATGCCTGTGTGTGCAAACATACATAAGCTGGAGATTTCAGGATTGTGGTCAATATATCTAGAGTATAGAGTGCTTGAAGGTATAGAATGGAAAAATGCACCTAGGAAAAATAGACATTGATTAGTTTGTAGAGGATCTGAAAATCCTATAAGGGCATTGAACTAATTGGGAAGACAGCCACAGTTTGTCAAAGTTGTATGCAATTGAATGACAAAGCCAAATATTTTATTTATTTATTTATTTAAGATAGAGTCACACTTTGCCCCCCCCTTGATAGAGTGCTGTGACATCTTAGCTCACAGCAACTTCAAATTCTTGGGCTCAAGTGATCCTGTTGCCTCAGCCTCCCAATTAGCTGGGACTACAGGCACCTGCCACAATACCCAGCTATTTTTAGAGACTGGGTCTCACTCTTGCTTTGGCTGGTCTTCCCAACTCCTGAGCTCAAGAAATTCACCAGCCTAGGCCTCCTAGAGAACTAAGATCATAATCCACCATGCCTAGCCAGATATTCAATTTTAGGAAGAAGGACAGCTTTGTTTACAAGCAACCTGTGCCCTAGTACAGGGCTTTCATTGCAAACAGCCTTATACTTGTGGAGTCATGTCTTTTCCTCTTTTTCTTTTTCTTTTAAATTTCAGGTTAATGTGAAGGTACAAAAAGCTAAGTTACACTGTTTTCATTTTTTAGGTAAGGTCCGTTTTGTTGTCGTGTCCAACACCCAAGAGATGTGACCATTAAGTGGAATATACCAATTCCCCTCATTCCTAATACTCTCTCCACTCCCTCATTCCTCCTCTCCCCAACTTGAATTAAATAAAGTTTTTTTTCTTACATGGGTGTGTATTAGATCATCTACTGGCTTCAAATTAGTATTGAATACATTGGATACTTGCTTGTCCATTCTCATGATAATTTATTTAAAAGAATGTGCTTCAACTCCATCAAGCTTAATATAAAAAATGTAAAGTCCCCATCTTTTTTATGACTGAATAGTATCCTATGATATATATATATTGTTTCTACATTTTGGAGATTGTAAATTGAGCTGTGATAAATAATCTAGTGGAAATGCACTTATGATAAAGTGATTTTGTTTTCTGGGTAGATGCCTACTAATGGGATTTCAGAGTTAAAAGGGAGATCTAATTTGAGTTCTTTGATGATTCTCCATACTTCTTTTTAAAGAGGGTGTATTAGGTTGCACTCCCACTAAAAGTGTTCCCTTCTCTTCACATCTGCTCCAGAATCTGCAACTCTGGAACTTTGTGATGTGGGCTATTCTCACTGGGATTAGGTACTATTTCAGGGTGATTTTGATTTTCATTTCTCTGAGCATTTAGGGACAATGAGCATTTTTTATGTTTTTAGCCATTTGTCTGTGTTCCTCAGAGAAAGTTCTGTTCATGTCTCTTGCTCAGTGATAGAAGGGATGGCTTGCCCTCTTTTTGTTGATTACTTTGAATTCTCTGTAGATTCTTGTTATCAACCCTTGGACAGGTTTCATAACATGCAAATATCTTTTCACTTTCTGAAGGTTGCCTATTTGCTTTAATTCTTGTACCTTTAGCTGTGCAGAAACTTTTCAGCTTAATTAAGTCCCATTTCTTTTTGTTGTTGTCATGATTGCCAATGACATGTCCATCACAAAATCTTTCCCCAGTCAAAACTCATCAAGATTTTTCTCCACACTTTCTTCAAAGATTTTTATTGTATCATGTCTTAGATTTAAATCTTTTGTCTATCTTAAACCAATTTTTGTAAGTGGGGAAATGTGTGGGTTGAGTTTTAGTCTTTTATATGTGGTTATCCAGTTCCCCCAGCAGCATTTATTGAATAGGGATTCTTTTCCCCAGTGTATGTTTTTGTTTGGTTTATCAAAGATCGGATGACTGTAAAAGACTGGTCCCACTACTTGGTTTTCTATTCAGTTCCCAATGTCTATGTCTCTATTTTAGGGCCAATATCATGCTGTTTTGATCACTATGGATTTTAAATATAACCTGAAGTCTAATAGAGTGATGCCTCCAGCTTTGTTTTTATTACTAAGAATAGCCTTAGCTATACAGAGTTTTTTTTTTTTTTTTTTTTTTGTCTGTTTCCATACAAATGAAGAACTATCTGTGCAGTTCTTCAAAGTATGATTTTGGTATTTCAATGGGGATTGCAATGAATCTGTAGATTGCTTTGGGTAGTATAGACATTTTGACAATGTTGATTCTTCCCAGTCAAGAGCATTGCATATTCTGCTATTTATCAAAATCTTTTGCTATTTCTTTTCATAGGGTTTCATAGTTCTCCTTGTAGAGATCTTTCACCTCTTTTGTTAAGTAGAATCCTAGGTACTTCGTTTTCTTTGAGAATACAATGAAGGGAATTGTATCCTTGATTTGCTCTTTAAGTTGGCTGTTATAAGTATACACAATTAATACTCCTTTGTGGACATTGATTTTATACTCTGAGATTTCACTTATTTCTTAGTCACTGCTAGGAGTTTTTCATTGAGTCTCTACAGTTTTCTAACTATAAGATCATAACATCAGCAAAGAATGAGAGTTAGACCTCCTCTTCCCCCATTTGGTTTCCCTCTATATCCTTCTCTTGCCTGATTGCATTTGCTAGAATTTCCATGACTATGTTCAATAGTAGTGGTGATAGAGGGCACCGTAGTTTGGTTCCACATCTAAGTGGAAAAGCTTTCAGTTTTACTCCATTCATTATTATATCAGTTGTGTGTTTATCATAGATGGCTTCCATCAGTTTAAGAAATGTGCTGCCTATGTCTATTTTCTTGTGATCTTGTTGGAAAAAACTGCTGAATTTTAACAAATACATTTTCTGCATCTATTGAGAGGATCATCTAGTCTTTGCTTCTGCTTATATTGATATAGTATATTACATTTATGGATTTACATATGTTATGAATTTACATATGGTGTATTACATTTATGGATTTGTATATGTTGAAACATATGTAAATGTGATGTAGCCTACTTGATTGTGATGTATAATTTTTTAATGTGTAGCTGTAATCTATTAACTAAATTTCATTGAATACTTTATATCATTATTCATTAATGAAATTGGTCTGTATTTCTCCTTTTTAGTTGGATCTTTTCCTGGGTTTTGTAATAAGGCGATTTTTGCTTCCTAAAATGTGTTGGGGAAGGTTACTTCTTTCTCAGTGTTTTGGAATAGGTTCTGAAGTATAGGTACAAGCTCTTCTTTGAAGTATTGATATAATTCTGGCATAAAGCCATCTGTTCCAGAGATTTTTTTGTTGGTGGTGGACCCTTTTTTATCATCTCCTCAATTTTGCTGCTTGACATAGTCTATTCAAGTGATCTGTTTCTTCATGGTCAAGTCTTGGGAGATGGTGTGATTCCAGGTATTGGTCAATTTCCTCCACATTGTCAAATTTCTAGGAATAGAGTTTCTTATTGTAGTCAGAAATAATCCCTTGTGTCTCTGTGGTATCTATTTTTATTTCCCCATTTTCATTTCTGATTGAGGTTCTTAGAGATTTTACTTTTCTGTTTCAAGTTACTCTGGCCAAAGGTTTATCCATTTTATTTATCTTTTTAGAGAACCAACTTTTTTTTTATTAATATTCTGAATGATTCTTTTGTTTTCCATTTCATTTATTTCTGATTGAATTTGTTTATTATTTTTCTCCTGCTAGGTTTAGAATTAGATTGTTATTCCTTTTTCATTTCCTTAAGATAATTCATTAGGTTATTTATGTGATCTCTTTCTGTTTTTAATATGTAGGTCTCTAATGTTATAAATTTCCCTCTTATGTCTACTTTCCAGTACTCTACAGGCTTTGGTAACTTGTAGCTTCATTGTTGTTATGTTCAAGGAATTTAACAATTTCCTTCTTTATCTCTTTTTGACCCAGCTGTTATTCAGCTAAGGTTATTTAGTTTCTATGCCATTATGTGGTGATAAAAATATTTGTTGCAGTCTAGTTCCACCTTACTTACCTTATGGAGTGAAAAGATACAAAGTATAATTTCAATTATTTTAATTTTGTTGTTATTTGTTTACTGTCCTAGGATATGGTCAATTTTGAAGACTGCCCCATGGGCTGACAAGAAGAACATATATTCCTGAGATTTGGGATGGTGTCTTTTGTATATGTCTATTAAACCCAATTGTTCTAGGTTCACCCCTAAATCCTTTGTATAACTTTGTTCAGTTTCTGTTTCAAAGATCTGTCCAGTTCTGTCAGAGAAGTATTAAATTCCCCTGCTATTTCAGTGTTTAAAATGTCACATTTCTCAGACTAATTAAGGTTTGTTTAATCAATTTGAGAACATTTAAGTTGGTTGCATAAATGTTTAGGATTGAAATGTCCTCTTATTTTATTTTCCCTTGACCAATATGATCACCATCTTTGTCTTTCTTAACTTTACATCCTTTAAATCCACTTGCATCTGAAACTAAGATTGCAACCCTTCCTTTCTTCTGATTTCCATTTACCTGAAATACTGTTTTCCAACCCTTTATCCTGAGTCTTGCTTTGTCCTTCAAGGTTAGTTGTGTTTCTTATAAATAGCATATGGATAGTTTGGTTTTTTTCTCCAATCAGCCAGCCTGTGCCTCTTCAATGAGGAATTCAAACCATTTACATTTATTGAAAGAATTGATAAGTGTGTTGGACTTCTATTCATCTATTTTGTGAAGGTCTATTGCCTAGTTTTATCCTTTGTGCTATTGTGGAAGCTAGGTGTTATCGTTTAGTTTGTGGGTATTTACTTTGTAGGTGGTCCATTGTGATGTTCAGCATGAAGAATAGGTCTAGTATTTCTCTTAGATTTTGTCTTGTTACGGCAAATTTCTTCAATGTTTGCATATCAGTAAATGATTTGATTTCTCCATTGATTTGGAAACTTAGTTTAGGTAGATACAGAATTCTTGGCTGGAATTTTTTGTTTAAGAAGGTTAAAAGTAGATGAAAATTCTCTTCTGGCTTGGAAAGTTTCTGCTGAAAGTCAGTTGTCACCCTTACAGATCTACTCTTACAGGTCAAGTTGAGAAAGAGGTCATGAATAAAGACAATGTTTCCGTATTTTTTAACAACAATTTTTACCTGCTTTTCCATATAACAAGGTTTCCTCCTTGTTTAGGTTTACACTGGGCCCCACAGTATTATGTTCTATCATAAGTTAGTGAAACTCATCAAAAAGCTGGCATAAGATTGAAATATTTTGTAACTTAATTTGGAGAATTATCCTTTATCATTTAATCAAAAACAGATTTAGATAGAAGATGATAAATCCTAGCAGGATCATCCATGACCTATTTTTTTTATTTTTGTATTGAGTACAACATAACAGGATATTCAGATAAATAAAAAGTATAACAGGGTAAGGAGAGGAACTATAGCATATGAAAGGCATATGAAAACATTGGCAAATGCAGCATTAGATATCATATCTTTCCCAGGTATTTTGCTGGACATCTTTTTATAATTAATCTTATTTAATTTCCATTATCTTTCCATAACTGTAAAAGAAATACTATTTTTTTTTTCTGTAATACAAGGAAACTCAAACTCATAAGCAGTGTGCTCAAGGTCATGAGTGTGATGTTAACTATAACATAACAGTGCTAATAACACCATAACCTTGCATTCTGATGCATTATTCTACATTTTTGCATTTTGTTCAACACAAAGTTTCTCCTCTGTACCTCACAAAAACCTCACCATGTCCTATGAGACAATAGATACATTAAGAGATTAAGAAAAGTGCCTAAAGCTTCATATTAAAAATAACTGTTCTGAGAGTCAAACAAGGGAATCTCTCTCTAGAGTAACCATAAAGCAGAGTTTGCATTTCCCTCCAAGGCAAGAAAACTGAAGCTCTATTCATAACAAAGAAATGAGAACCACAGAGATTCCAGGCAAGGGGATACCAAGTTAACCAGTAAAGGAGGGTTTTTTTAGTTTGTTTTTGGGGGGTTTTTTGTTCATTGTTTTTTTCCATTTCCCCTTGCCCTGTTGCTAACTCACAGAAGTTAAGCCATAAAACTTCTCAAAGAAATACACAATGGTATATGTATAGTGGAAAAGTAAGAGCTCAAAAGTCCAAACAAAACAAAGCAAAAACCTTAAATAAACAAACAAAAATTATTCAAATCCTACATTTTTTGCTGGATAATAAATAAACACACCACAGTATCTCTAGCTTTTAATGATGGGGAGAAGAGTTATGATGCATTCTAGTAAAACAATTGGGGTAGGGTGATTAAATGAAATCATTTGCCTGTCACATACTAGGTATTTGGTAAATATTAATACTAGTTTCTATATTGTTTTCATGATCTCTATGTTCTAGCATAATTCTAGATAGCTGTTTTGAGTAAGTGTATCTGCTAACATTTTTCAAAAACTTTTATTTTTCTTATATTAATATTTCACTTTATTCTTTGAGAGCAGAGGTACCTGGAAGGGCTATAATAATAGAAGGCAGATCAAAATAATAAAAAGCAGTGCCAAGGGATGTTTTTCAGGTATGAAAACTTTGGCCTTGATGCCATTTTCATAGGAGTAAATGAATTCTCACTTATAGTTCCCTCTAAAACTGGTTGTTGAAAAAAATCTGTCATCTCCTCCTCACTCTCTTGCCTCTTCTGTGTGTGTGATCTATGAATACACCAGCAAGACATAAACTTTAATCCTACTTTCACTGGTTTCTTAGTTGTGTCTTTGACAGATGGCTTCAATATTCTGAATTTCTCATTCATGGAATATAAAATCGTGATTCTCAAACATTTTGGTACTTAAAAATGCCCTAACATTTTTTGCAAGCATATGTGAATTCTATCTTTTTAGAATGTGGGCAGGCCTTAGATGGGGGCCCACGAATCCCAAACATCTTAAATAATTTATTCTTCTATCACAGTACACACTTTGGGAAATAGTGGCATTGATAATGATCCTTAATTTTTTTATGATAGTTATATGTGTCTCAGTTTCATTATTGGTTATTTCTCACCAAAATTATAGCTTATAATTTTAATATTAAGTATTTGTGTACACTGGGCACAGTTCCCAGGTTGGTGTCAGGGATCCTGTTCATTCATAGATGCCATTCTGTGTACCCCAAGCCACTTGTACCCTCTTCAAGGAATATGGGAATTAGCCTTGGCCCTTTGATTCTTTTAAATAGACATAGAAAATCTGAAATGGATCATTGAGAGTTTAGGGAAATATTAAATTTTCAGTTCTAAATATGTTTAAATTACTTCAGAATGAATTGTTATTATCAGAAGTTTTGCTTAAATTATAACATTGATTTCACATGAAGAAAGAAAAGAATATACCCACCCCCCAAATCCCTTATCCTGCAGTTTGTAAATGTGCCTCATATTGTTTAATAGAATATCTACAGTTAAATAAATTGTGCATTTTATTTTGATTCAAGGATTAAGACTCAATGCTCAATTTAAATGGGATTTTCAATGTTTGAAACTCCTAGAGGTAAAATTGTTGGATTGCTTTCTTACTACACTGAGGAAATGAAAGGCAGTGATGCCTTTTGCTTTAGGTTTCTGTTGTTACACTTGCTTGCCCATGTCTGTCTAGGGGGAGTTTATTCAACAGAATGTCATTGCCTGGGGACAATGAGAGGAAAGAATGTGTAAAGAGTAAGAAGTCCTAGAGCAGAGAAACTTCTGCAAGCTTAGTCAAGTTATAACTGAATTTGGCAGGTATTTACAAAATCCTTGCTTCCTATTTTTCTATGTTTATTAGGTGACATTTTCAGGCTTGAGTGAATTGTTGGCAGACATTTTGTTTAAAATAAACTTTTAAAAATCCCTAGGCTATTTAACACCTTGTTGAACTGGACAGAGACCACATATTATTGTTTCTTTGGGCAACACTTAATAAAGCCATGTGAACAGGTTGACTTCGTCTGCAACATTGACATAACTGGCATTCTGTAAGAGGCAGGCTCACCTCCAGATATTGCAGAGCTGATATAAGACTTCCAAGGTCATTGGATGAATTTGCTGCTTTCACATTGCGTATCTGAATTTAGAATGTGCCATTCTGTCACTCTAATTTTATTTTCATATTGGAAATGAAGGTTAATTTATTAATTTGAGTGAATAAGATTGAAAATATAAAGCTTTCCAATGTGGTTAGTAGGAAGAAGGCCAAATAAATTATGTACAAATGCAGTACAAATTTCCATCTGGTCCATAATTCTGTGGCTGCTCACACTCAACCCCCATCACCAAATTCATAATAGCTCCTGTTTCTGTCTTCAGAGTTGTTGGTTTATATCAATAAGGCAGCTAGTATCACAGTCTATGAGCTTATTTGTTTTAGGTTTACTTAGTTATTATTTAGAAGACTTGTCTTTTTGCCTTACTTTATTAGTAACTTGTGATTAATTGCCATCCTTTTGTATTAATTTTGTCATCTAAAATTTATTACTTTTAGTGTATATTCAGTAATACTTATTGAATATAATTGCATAATTTTGAAGTTAGATAGCACTGTAGATTGTAACACATTTAACTCTTTCACTTTGAAGATAAAGAAATTAAAATTCAAAGAAATACAATTTAACCTAAGGTTACTGAACAGTTAGTGATCATCTATGTAAGAACCCCCGTGTCTTGCACTGTCTATAAGTTCAATAATAAAACACAGTGTCTGTAATTGGATTCAGTCAGTGTCTAGTTAAGCATTTAGAATTTGATCTTGTTATTTTTCTTTTTTGTCTATTTTTGCCAGTTTCTTTTCCATTTTGAACAGTAATACTGAATTAAATTAATGTCTTCTTTTCAAAATATAAAAATTACATTTGGAATAACTGGTAGTATCAATTAAAATTTGCATAAAACATGCAAACATTTTCAAGCAAGATGATTCATAACTCTATTTCTCTTCATAATATTCTGAATATTGTGCTTACTTCTAGCCACCAACCTTCTTTATCTCTTAATTAAATGAGCTTGGGAAACTGAAATTGCTGAATTTTTATTGGTAGTTTTTTCTTCCATCATCAATGAGAGACAGGAAATCTGCCCATGCACATAGCTCAGCACTGCCACAGGCCACACTTAGCAACTGAGAAAACTACCTTACACAGGGTGCGAACAACCACAGCATCCATCTAGAACCTAGACCACCATCAATGGCTCACAAATAGGCAAAGCCAACGGTTATTCCTCCAGATATGCTACAGACATTTCCTTGTGAGTAATGAAGGGAAGAAGCCCCATCTAAACAAAATAACATCCAAAATAAGAAGCAGCAGCTGCTTGATATAAGAAGGATTCAGCAAAAGGACTCCGGAAATAGGAAAAATCACAGGGAAAGATCATCCCCAAAGGGAACACCAGCTCTCTAGCAATGGATACCAATAACAACCAAAAATATTAAAATGATAAAGAATCCCAAATGTGAATTCTAAGGAAGTTCAATAAAATTCGATGTAAGATATAGTACTTCTACTCTTCAATGGGAACTAACTGATTTGCCCTCCTGTGCACAGATGGAAGTAAAACTCAGCAGAAATCAAGCAAGTAAGGGGGGAATGAGGGAATAGGTGAAATCATACCTAATGGGTAAAATAAACACTCTCTGGATTATGAACATACTTATGAGTTTGACTCAAGCACTGCAAAACCAACCCAGGTAAACAAAACTTTGTGCTCCCATCATTCTGACATTTAAAAAAATCAGAAAGTGAATGAAAAATTCACTAAAGAGATCAACATATTAAAAAAATAGAAAATCTTGTTGAAAATTTCATTTAAGGAAATACAAAACACTGAAAAGTTTTAAGAATAGAATGGACCAGGCAAAAGAAAGACTCTCAAAACTTAAAGACAACTCTTTCAAATTAACCCAGTCAGTCATAAAGAAGGAATAGAGTATTAAGAGGAAATGAACAAAGGTTACAAGAAATAAGGAATTATGTAAAGCAGCCAAATATAAGAATTACATATGAGTCATGAATAAGGAACAAAGGATTGAGAGGTAAGAACAAAGCTTATAAGAAATATGAGATCATGTAAAACAGCCAAATATAAGAATTAAAGGCATCTCTGCGAGTGAAGGGGAAAATGCACGAGGGCTAGAAAATCTAGTTGAGGGGCTAATTGAAGAAAAATTCCCTGGTCTTGCTCTAGCAAGATTTAGACTACCACATATAAGAAGCTCAAGACACATAGTCATCAGACTGGCCAAAGTCAACACAGAGGAGAAACTCCGGTAAGCCATGTGGTGAAAACATGTAACTTGCAAACAGAAACCATCAGACTCACTGCAGACCTCTCAACAGAGACCACATGAGCCAGAGGGACTGATTTGAGCTCCATTCACAGTCTTCCTAACCAGAACAACTGCTAGCCTAAAATTATGTATCCTGCAAAACTAAATTTTATATATAAAAGAGAAATAAAGACTTTTTTTCGAGATAAACAAAATGAAATTTGTCAGGACCAGACCTGTCCCACTGGAAATACTCAGAACTGCTTTGTACATGGATCAGCACAACTGACACCTGCCAGTGTAAAACAGTCCCAAAGCCAAAGCTCAGAGCTCACATGTTATAAGTAAGCTCCTACATCTCTTGCTATAACGACACAAGAGATGGCAAAAATGTCTAAGATTTCATTGAGTGAAAGAATGTGCAGAAAAGCAGTGGGTTTTTGAGATAGGTATTTAACCTTTAATGAATATGAGTGTTGACCTTTTATTCTTTCCACCAAATCATCAGAATATACTAGATAAAAGTGTAAATAAAAGAGGACATGATTAAATAGCCTGAATACCTAGAAAATCAAAGAAAGAGAGACCAAAATTATTCTTATCAACATGATGAAAGAGTTTGAAGTAGAACTAGGTCAGTTAGATATATATGTAGGTAAAGCAATGAGATTTATATAGATATACCTATATTAGATATATCTCAGGCCAGCCATGGTACCCACAAGAAAGTAGTAGGTGACTCACTCAAGGTCATACGAAAATAGAATCAGTGTTGTCAGGTATCTTAGCATTGAAGTATCAGCTAGGACACCTTCATCTGACTGATCAGGGGTTGGGAATATTGATATAAATATCAATTTCTGGATCACATTCTAGATTTACTATAAGAAATTTTCTTGAACTACATCCTATAAGGCTGCTTTTTAATTATATAGTCAGTGAACCTCTCCACATTCAATTTTAAGGTTCACGGATACATACATGCAATTCTATCCATGCAATCAATATTCTTTTAGGTAATTTTCCTTTGTGAGCTCTATCTTGTTATTCAAATTTATAGCACTCCATGGGGAATGCAGTGGATTACAAGCTCCTTACATAGAGGATCTGTTCGCTCCCCACTGTTGGCAGTTTCTTCAGCTAGTATCAAAGCAACTTTGCTCCTCATTCCTGCGTTCTACCTCTTTTGCAGAGTATTCCCGACTACATTATTTATGCTACTATGTCTTCATTCTGGCAACTTGATGGGACTTCCTGTCTGAATATGTAATACTGACAATATATATGATGGCTGAAAATAATAATCATTTTAATAATCATTTAATCAGCCTCTAGACAGGATTTCTGTGATATGATTTCCATAGCAACAAGCGGTTTTGGAATCTATTGGTTTCATTGCTTTTTCCTATGTTCTTGTAAATCATAATGAACTGTGATTTTATTTTCCCTTAAAAATAAAATGTTTTGAATTCCACATTGTATTTTAAGCATTGCTGATACCCAAAGATGTCTGCTGGGGGAGGTAAGAAAAAAGAAATAGAACCTTGATCATGAGGAGATCAGAAAGCTATTAAAGTGTAATGTAACTCCACTCAAATACAGTCTGTATACGTGTCAAATATTTTGTTCTATTTATTAAGAAAACAGCCAGTAAATGTTATTCCTAGTCCAAAGAGCACTTGAGAAATTAAATGTATATAGAAATTTTTAGGCCAGATGTGGTGTAATCACAGCACTCTGGGAGGCTGAGGCAGGGAGATTGCTTGAACTCAGAAGTTCTGAGATAAGCCTGAACAAAAGCAAGACCCTACCTCTACTAAAAATAGAAAAATTAACTGGTGTTGTGGTGAGCACCTATAGTCCCAGCTACTCGAGAAGCTAAGGCATGAGGATCACTTGAGACTAAGAGTTTGAGATTGTTGTGAGGTTTAAATGCAAACTTAGCTTATGTCCAACAGAGCCAAAATCTATAAACTTAGAGCTCATGTGTTCTACCAGAAAGAAATTATTTGCATCCCTACACAACAAAAATATTCAAGTTAATAATTATTTTAGTACAATTGTAAAACAGCCCGTTTAATATAAATTCTATCAAAGTTGCAAGCTTGAAATTGCACTAAAGGCATCAGGTGTAGTGGTTCATGCCTGTAATCCCAGCACCTGGGAGTCAGTGGGTGGATTGCTTGAGCTCACAAGTTCAAGACTAACCTGAGCCAGAGGAAGACCCACGTCAATAAAAATAGCCAGGTGTTGTGGCCGGAACCTGTAGTCCCAGTTACTCAGGAGGTGGAGGCACCAGAATCACTTGAGCCCATGAGTTTGAGGTTGTGCTGTGAGCTGTGAGCTGTGAGCTGTGAGCTATGATGCTATAGCTCTCTACCAAGGGCAACAAAGTGAGATTCTGTTTCAAAAAAAAAAAAGAAAGAAAGAAAAGGAAAGAAAGAAAGAAAGAAAAAAGGAATTGCACTAAAAACAATAAATAAATAAATAAATAAACCCAGTAATCTTTTTGCCTATTTCCAAATTACAGATAATTTTCCTGACAGGAGGAAATATGCTTCAGGATAAGAAAAAAATATCTTCATTTAATTCAGAATGAATTCTGAAGTAACAACTGGGCCACCATCAATTGTAAAAAACAGAAGACAGGGATAATGTGCGATAAGCCAGCTGCTGTTTAGATCATTAAAGGACGTGAATTTGAATGATTTCTTGAAAAAACAGTGATTGTTTCAAATCCTTCTGTGCCCAAAAGGAAGATTATAAAGTACAAAAGGGCTAAATTCAGAGGAGTAATTAATTTTTCTGTTCCTTAAGAAAAATCTTAGCCTTATGGTGATTCTCACTTCGACATCAGAGATGACTTTCCTGTGGGCTGTGTGTGTGGGCATGTGTAAAAGACGGCTTTCTAGGATGTAGCTCGAGAAAATTTCTTATAGTAAATCTAGAATGTGATCCAGAAATTTATATTTGTATCAATATTACCAACCCCTGATAAGTCAGATGACGATGTCATAGCTGACACTTCAATGCCTGGGTACTTGACAATACCAATTCTACTTTCACATGACCTTGAGTAAGTCATCTACTTCTTTTGTGTGGGTACTATAAATAATATGGCTGGCCTGAAATATATCTAATACACACCATCCTCTTACTTAGCCCCGAACCCACAGTCTGTTCATCATTCACTTCAGGTTGATTCTGCCCAGGGCCTTTGCATGTCCAGATCTTCCTGTGTGGCATGTTTCTTGTCTGGAAAATCAGATAACTTTTGTCATGGCTTTATTCAAGCCATTATTCATTTGTCATCTTAGTGAAGCTTTATCTAAATGAAAGCCACCCACCTGCCTGTCTCTCTCACTCCTCTTTGATTATTCTTGTAAGTTAGTAAGGTACAGAGCTAAATTCATTCAAGAATAATCTGCATCCTGGAGAATCAATGAGATGCAAACAATGAACATCAGCTTTCAGTAGATATGAAACTCCCTCATGTGCCACTTATAGATGACACATATTCATCCAAGTATTTTCTATATGTGAGCTCACTTAATTGTCACATGATTCCACTCAATTGGTATGAGGGGAGGGTTGAGAAATTGTGTCATTCTAACAACAAAAATAAAACTTATTTAAACATATATTTCTTACTAATTCTACTATCTTTTCCAATCATATCTAGTGTTTTCTAGTACTTGCTAAGAAATTATGTTCTGTTATGATCTTGGTAGAGAAGTGGATATTGCTGTGAACAAGTGGTGTTTTGGTTACATACAGGCAAATGTGTCATTTTGTATTTTAAATATGGATAGGTTTTTGTGGGGGTAGGAAGAATCACTTTTAGAATCTTCAAGATTTATATTTTGCTCCTCCACTATGAAAATGGTTGTCAGAACAATTTGATAATAAGTGAGCAGGTGTTAAAACTATGTAACATCCATTTATGCCCTTTATTATGTCCTTAAGTCAACTTGATATAAGGAAATGAATTCGTGTCTTTGTTAGGAGAAGGAACCATAGGCATTGATTAAATTTACCCATATGGATAAAAAGGGTAAATTTCAAAGAATATGCCTCTTCACTCCAGGGTGAGTGATGGAGTAAGACTCCCCCCCCCCAAAAAAAAGAAAACAAAGAAAAAAGAAAGAAAGAATGAAATATGCCCATTATATAATCTATATATTATGTGTATTGCATTATATATATATAATTTTTTGTTTAGCCAATGAATTTGACTTTTTCCTCTCTTTCTCCATAAATTTCTATTCTTTTCACTTTCATACTATGTGGGTCACTTTCCTAAGCAATTTATATAATAAGCAAATGGATATATGTCAAGCAATGGAGGCAAGTAAATGGATACTGGGCACAAAGGCCATTGGCACAAGCTTACTATATTTCAATTCATCAAGACTTGACTCTATGCCAGTAGGCCAGATACTGGGCCAGAAAAGAACGAGTCAAAGCTTATGTTCTAACTGGGAACAGTGAGACACATTTTTCAAGACACTTCACACACTCATGTGCCTGTGTTCAATGTCAGGTTTTTTCACGGAATATGCCTACTCATTCTCTAAGTTGTTACTCAGGTACCATCTTCTCCAGAAGACCTTCTCTGGCTCTGTCAGTATAAATTGGTTTCCCTACCATAGGCTCTTTTGTTATTTTTGCTTACTTGTACCTATCTTCCTTTTGATTTATTCATCATGTATTCTGTGAGGGAGAAAAAATCTGTTTGCATGCCTCTATCCTACTTGGGTCTATATTGTCACAAGTGTTCCATTATGGATGATTTTCCTACATGTGGAAAACATCCTTTTAATACTCTAAAATAGAGTAAATCTGTACATGAAGTTTTTTGTCAAAACCAGACAATCTGTTTATTTAAAATAAATAGCATATTTTCTACTGCATTTATTGCCTAATCATGATTTCCAAGTATCAACCATATTTGCATTGCATGGGATTAATACATAAAATATTTTTACAAAATACATTTTTCAAAAATAGTTTTCAAATTGTGGAGTCTTAACATTAGGGATAAATATAAATATATGCTAAATTTATTTTTTTTTATTTTGTAAATGTAGTAATATTTTGCATACCAAAGAGTAATATATTAAAATATAAAATACATGTACCTACCATGACCTTTAAAAATAATAGAATATAGATATAACTAAAGTCGACCTTACTTCTCACCTTGAAGTATAAGATATTTATCTATATGTTGTTCTTTCATTTTTTGTTTTGTAATTCTCTCTAGGCTCATTAATTGATACTTACAAATATTAGTCATTTACTTTAAAGAGGACCACTTTTATAAGTATCAAACCAGAAATTTGACATGCATTAATAAAAACTATTACAGGCTGGCTCGGCGCCTGTGGTTCAAGTGGCTAAGGCGCCAGCCACACACACACCTAAGGTGGAGGGTTTGAATCCAGCCCGGGCCCACCAAACAATGGTTGCGGTGACTGTTGCAACCAAAAAAATAGCCAGGTGTTATGGCGGGCACCTGTGGTCCCAGCTACTTGGGAGGCTGAGGCAGGAGACTCACTTGAGCCCAGGAGTTGGAGGTTGTTGTGAGCTATGATACCACAGCACTCTACCCAGGGGGACAGCTTGAGGCTCTGTCTCAAAAAAAAATTATTACAGGCTCATTGCATAACCATTCAACAGACTTTATGGGTAGTTAGGATATCATAAACAAAACTTAATATTGATCAAACACAGAATAAACTGTACATTTAATGTGAAATAAATGAATGATTACATAGTATTATGGAAGGAGTATGGTGAATTGAAGTTTACTTTGTATCATATTCACATATTGTTATCATGTCAAATCTTCTTTGAAAAGATATACATATATGGAGGTTTTCCTCAAAACTTTTTCTTATTTTACAGGTATCTCAGTCCATTTTGACTGCTATAACAAAATATCATGTACTTGGCGGGTTATAAACAACAGAACTTTAACTCTCACAGCCTGGAGGCTGGGAAGTCCTAAATGGAGGCATTGGCAGAGTCTGTGTCTGGTGAGAATGAACTTCCTGATTAATAGACGGCACCTCTGGATACATCCTCACATGGAGGAAGAAACAAAGGGTCTCTCCTGAGCCTGTTTTATGAGGACACTTGTCTCATTAAGAGGGCTTTTCCCTCATGACCTAACCTTCAACTTAGAATTTCAGCATATGTACATTGGAAAGATGGAAAGATTCAGATCATGGCAATAGTTTGCAAATTTTTTACATGGGGTGATGGCCTTAAACAAAAAGATCACGTGTGTAATTAAAGGAAACACATAAACAAGTCTATCTATAGCATTCAGAGTCCAAAGAAATCTATTTTTGTTTTTAACATATTTTTGAAAATATCATTTTCTCTAACTAAAATACACTTATAATTACATTTTCGTGGTAAGTGCTATCTACTGTATTAAGCGTCACAAGTCAGTTCACAGAGAGGCTAGGGCTATACTATGTCTAAGAGAAAGTGAAATAATCTTATCTTTCAGGAATTCTGAATAACCTCTTCCATTAATATTTCAGTTGGCCCACTTCATTCCTTAAGAAAAATAAATGTTTGCAATCTGGCCTTTATTTTTACTGTATGTTTATGGAGGATCAGAAGGAAGCAGAGGGAATGGGACTGAATTCATTAAAAAAATCATATACTGTAAAAATATTTTCTGTGAGGAACTTCCAGAGTTCTAGAGAATCTTCTGGATATTTGCAGAGAAACCGCTGCATGACTGGCAGTGATTTGATATCAGCATGGTGTTTGGGGGATCAGCCTTCCATTCATGAAATCATTCCTTGAATACATTTCCTGAGCAACTCCCCTGTGTCCAGTTCTTGAGCTAGACTCATGTCACCCCTATGACATGCACTGTAAAGCAGTAAGTCAGATGCTATTAGGAAAAATAATTAGAACTAATTTTGCTCTTTATTTTTGTTTTTAATTTTACCCTAATTAAAGGTAAGTTGATGACCTTAATTCTTGTGTGCATGTTTTCCTTTTATACAGGACAGAGTTTAAATACAAAGTTGTTCCACATGTATCATTTTGTTCACCAAAATTAATTTTTAACAAATCCAAGAATCATGCCAATTGAATCCCCTCTCATTTTACTAAGCTTGCTGTCTATGTTGGTTTTGTTTTGTTTTATCTTCTTCTGTTTTTTTTCTGAGCTCAACTCATACCCCAGGCTGTCTACTTTCCTGGCAGTTTACAAGGAGTCTATTAGGGTAATTTGCTCAAATCTTCAGCTTTCTGAAGAAAGCTTCCCAAATGTCAGAGGGATCATTGGAAGGGCTCTGAGACACTGATGCTCAGTCCCTGTGATTGGGGAGGAGAGGTGTCACATATGTCATATTTTCTACTAGGGAAGCCAATTGGAAGACTTTAAGAATGACAGAGCATATTGGCCTTGTCAGAGCCAGGGCTGTAGGGTGTTTCTCTGATCTTTAGAGAAATATTTTCATAAATGCAGTGATCCTGGCTGTCCGTTTCCCCTCTTTCACTTGAATAAACTCCTCCTGTACTAGCAAATTCTTAATTCTGCGGTACCATCTCTACCTGATCTCTATCTGTATCATCGCAGTGCTGTAATTTTAAACATCCGTGTTCTTCCCACAAATATTTCTGTTTGGGGTGCAGATAGATAATTATTTTAAAGTTAAACATAAGAGCACTGATATTTTGTATAGCTTATCTAAGCATTCAAGGGTTATGAGCATGAGACTGAAGGTGGTGCAGGGTACCACTGATGCAGGGGCAGTTGGCAAGAAAGGAAAGATTTATAAGCTGTCACTGGAAGCAAGACTAAGAAAATCATGTGAATAGCTGAAGTGAAATGTCCCTAGTCAGAGGTTATGTGGCAGTGCCTGATCAGTTAAGCCTAAGTGTGGTTTTACTCTTTATATTGGGCTTTGCTTTGCTATAATGCCAACCCAAGGCACTAGAGTTGTATCAGCCTTAATGGCCTCCTCATTAGAATTTTAAATTAGTTATACTTACTTAATTTTATATTAAAATATATACACAAAACTTGTAAAACAATTTCATCATAAGAACAATTGATAGCCAAGAAAAAAATTCTTTGCTGGAGCCTTCATTATATTGGGACTCAAGAAAGCACACCGGGCTTTGCTGCTCATAAGTTGTGGCATTGTGGCCAGGTCCATTCTTTTTTTCTTTTCTTTTTTTAAATTAATTAATTAATTAATTTTTTTGTAGTTTTATTGGCTAGGGCCAGGTTTGAACCCACCACCTCTGGTATATGGGACTGGAACCCTACTCCTTGAGCCATAGGCACCACAGCCATGTCTATTCTTGATCTGTGTTTCTGGGCCAGCCATCTGATGGAACTAGACTGAGTGATCACTCAGATCCTTCCCAACTCCAATCATCTGTGTATGCATTTAGAGAGATCATAGCTGCTTGATAAACCTATTCAGTGAATACATGAAAAATAAGAATCTTTCTTAAAAGAAACATTACTCTGAGAAAGGAATAGATGTATAAGGGTGAAGTCTCTCTATTTTCTACACCATATCTTCTAGGTGCCATGTATATTGGACTAATTTTTATTTTTCAGGACTAAAATATTTAACAATATATCATCAATATTTTTTTCCTAAATGAAGTGATTATTTAAATAAAATGTGTTTTATACAGTTTTACCCATAATACAGTCTAAAACTATCCTTTAAAGAAGATTTGAGTCAAAGTAGAAAAGGACAAAAGCTAGGAGAGATAATCTTAGTAGGAAGCAAGTATTTGTTAAGGAATATCTTCATTGATTGGAGAGGTAGTTACTCAGAGGACAACTTATGCTACACTCAAAAGTTTTCTTAGAAACTGGTTAAATGAAGAGACTACTCACACAGATGCAAACAAGATTATATTGTTAAAGTTAGATGCTCACACTATGTTCAATAAAGGGAAGGGAAAGAGCAAGCAGTGTTGAAGTGAACATGAGCAAGCAACATCAAGGCACCATTACCACATCTAGGCCTAAAAGACAAAGAGATGCGAACAAAGTTACTGCAGCAAAGATAGAAATGATGAACAGTAGTCCATCCTATGGAAGCTTGTATCATATATAGACCTGATAGAAAAGTATTGTGGGGACTTTCTAATATTCTTCCTGCTGATACCATTGACTACCTGCATCCAGAGGGTGATGGACCTTGGAGAATGTGGGGACTAAGTTAGTAAAGTTACAAAATAAATATGCAATATAAATGGAGAATATACTGCATCTAATCCTTTGGTCTCTCAGCATCCATTCATGCCTTTTACTTGGAAGAAGAAACTCACAGTTTGCTTGTCCCCACACAGGGAACCACAAAGTCCCATCCACAGCCACAGTCATGGCTGAGTGATGCCAATTCAGTCATAGGTATAGCTGGGAATTAAATAGTGAATTGAGACATGATGAATACTCTGTGTAGAATTGGAGAGAAATGCGTTCAAATGAATAACAGTGACAACAACGAAGCTGCTATAATTCTTCATCTATAGCAAGACAGTATGCGGAATTAGATCATCATCACTTCCTTCTTCCACCACTCATTTCACTTTGTTCTTATCTCTTTCAAAATTTCAGCAGGATGGCACCGTTATTTCCCAGGTAAGACAGCATAAATCATCATTGAATCCTATACCTAGTGGGCCTGCCTCTTTAGGGGGACTGAAAATTTCATTGACAATTATTATTTGGAAAAATGTACTATGACACGACCAGGAGATCTGGCAGAATCCAGACCTTATTTTCTTTGTCACTCCAGCAAAGCTGGAGTCCTATTTCTTCTGGATAATGAAAACCAATGGTTCCAGCCAGTATGATAAATGCTTCTATGTGTACTGGCTCAACTAATGAAGGGACTAAAATAGTTTACATTCCACTATACTAGACAGAGATTTAGTTCAAATCTCAGGAATTTTTTGCCTAAAATTCATAATATTTTTTTTTCAATGTAAAATATCTATAACTACTCTGCTGGATGTTTCTCCTGTAGTTTTTCTTATCAATGTAGATTTCCCTCACTTGTAGTTATTAATTTAAGATTTCATCTGAGACTTTTGATAGCATGTAAGCCATTATCTTTAATATTAATAACACATACATATAAAATATAATAATCTACAAAAGAAGCTGTGTATTATATGACATTTATGTATCAGGAATATTTTATACCACTTGATTAAAGTGTGTGCATTAATTATATCATTCTCTTGTATAATATATAATATTGTTTTTTTAAAAACAAAACCAAAATGTAGAGACAACAAACAAATTTTCCTGGTCATAACAGGGAGGCACTTAAAGGTGGCAGAATAGTGACTTAAAGGTAGAATATCTTATTTCAAGTTTTATTTTTATTTAAAAACAATAGAAAGTTTTGGAACTGCAGAAATATTGATTGCTGTTTCTCTAAGCCCTGCACGTAGTAACACTCTATAATTCGGAGGAAATTTTATTTAAAAGTTAATTTAATTTTATTTGCAAAGCGATTTGAAAATGGAGGAAGAGTACTTGAGGCTAATGAACTTGAGTGTCATGTTAGATTGTGGGTCTTTAATCACTATCATTTCACACAAAGGAGCTTGAAATTGCCTGAGAGGAGAAGTTTAATAGTTGAAGGATGCTCTATAAAAAAAAAAAAAAAAACCACCGAAGCTATAAATGGCAATTCAGATGTGATTCAATAAAGAGGCAAGAACTGTATTTTCAAAGCTGTATTTGGGGATATTTGTTAAGAATTATAAGTCACAATTTTTTGGACTAACTTTATATAACAAATTATTTTGAAAATTGCAGCTGAGAAAATGATATCTATGTGAATTTATTATATCCAGTTTTAAAAATTAATATTGGGAAGAAAGGATATTCTATGAAATAATTCTAATCTCCATCTGATAGGCTGTTTTTGAATGTCCATGCTATATAGAATAGCCTAAAGCTATTCATACCATGCGGAGTACACAGAAAACAGTGATAATAATGATTGACATTGTTCAGCTGAGTTCTGTGCCTTCATTTATTTTCTTGGCCCTCAGCAGTCAAGTTCTCTCAAGGTACCTGCAATAATTCACTGGCAGAATCATTCAGAAGGTAAATGTAGATAAATTACCAAGTCACACATGATAAAGGAAAGAAGGCTCTTGGGAAGAGCTGCCACTTAGCCAAAAGTTTGAGGTGACCAGAGAACCAAGATTACAGGGAAATGACGGGGGTCTTACAGCTGGAGACAAGTCTCAGCTAAGTGATAGCTTCGTCACTGACACTGATTGATGTCATCGAAAAAGATTCTACTCTGCCTGGCCAAGCGAGAGTCACATAATATATTCCATGCTTTTTCTGTGTACAGCGTTAAGGAGGAGGGGCTGCTACCTTAGCAAAATGGATATTTGCACTGAGTATTTTTTCATGTCCATGTACCAGTTAATACTTACATAGACCCAAAGAGGAGAATCTTTTTTATTATTCCTATTTACATATAAAAGAAAAGAGGTCTAAGAGGTTAAATGACCTCCTAAAGTTATTAAAATACCTAATTAACCTTTTCTTAAAAAGTTGGTATTTTATATATTGTTTAATTTTTTCTTCATAGCTACCCATTATGAAATTGTGAAGCAAAGAAGATATTTGTCCTATCGTGGAAATGTGAACTGTCCTGTGTTATTTCTTGAGATAACACACCTTTGAAGGAGTACAGATATTGAGTAGATGGCTGAGCTGCACAGAGAGCTTCTTCAGCGTTGAGGGCTGGGGCTGTGACCGAAATGAGAGTACATAGAGCTTTAATGATTAAATCCAGAGCACTGCTTAGAAATTATTGTAGTTTATACATTTTAGTTTATCGGCTCTAGTAAGTACACACGTATTGTACTGAAAAATATTACAAAATAAAATTTAAATGTTAGTATCTTATTTCTAGATGATGAAGGTGGAGATTATGCAATAGATTTAACTATAGAAAACTAACAGGTAGAATAGGGCAAATCTTGCAAGCCACAGGAGGAATAGCTCATACTCTGTGAGGTGTGTGTGAGGATGGCTAGATTGCAGTTATTGTGGACAAGTAAAACGAAACCAAGACTAAATGCAAGTGCTCCTTGGATAGGGAAACAGCCTCTTCCTGTAAGTAATTTCTTTTTTATTAGGGCTACTACTTTTTAAACTCTATATTTTTATTACCAATGGAATATTCATAAAATAGGCTGTGGGAGGATGTAACTGGTTCATGAACAAACAAGTGTACAATCAATTTGAATAATATATGTGATTTATTTGTGGTATGTTAAAAGGACATAGCATTGCAACTACAGAGCCCTACCACCTACATAATATAACTTAATTCCCAAAGTAAGTTTGAGAAAGGATGTGGGTTACTAATTCCACATTATTTTTCAGATGAGAAACCTGAGGCTCACATATGTTTATGTTCCCTTCTCTTATAAAATGGGATATCTGATACCTACTTGTATCAGTCAAGGTACAGTCAGATGACAGAACAAGTCCATAATGTCAATAAGAAAATATAAACTAAAGTACAATTAAATAATGAAAAGTCATTAATTCCAAAGAAATAGAAATAACTAAGCATATGATGAGAACAGCAGATACAGGAAGAAGCCACTGTCGCAATTGGTAAGACAGAGTTCCTAACAAAGAAACAACCTTGAAAGAAACAACCTCCTTCAACACAATAGATTAGGAGCTTGTTGGAGAGAATGCGTTACTGAGTAGTGGAGAAGTTTATAGATGTGCCAAAAGCTGAAACTGGCAAGTAGGAAACTACTCATTGTGATGCCAGAACTCTCTGAGATGCTGCCTGCTGGAAAGGGTTGCTACTAGACAGTCCGTACACCACTGGCAGCTGACTTACACAGGGGCTAGAAGACAGGAGCACACTTGCAATAATAAGCGAAACCCTTTTCTCTTTCAGTGTGCAGTCTCATCTAATAGCACAGTCTAATATTGTGCCATCTGGCAAAGAAGAAATGTTCATAGGGTCCAAGTCTGGTATCATAAAGGCAGAGAAATGATTAAATTTGGATCGAAGAATAAATTAGTAACTAGCAGACCATCTCTTAAGGGTGTTTTATGAATCAAAGATACAGAAATAATTTGGAAATTGCACAGAAAGTTCCAAATGTAAGACAGCATTCAACTCTGGAAAGTCTTTGCAGAATATCAATATATTGCTTATTGTTGCATGTAGCCGGACTATCTCATTTATGTGCCCCTCAGTTCAACCAATAGTTATTGACCAGCTATGTAAATTAATAACAAACTAACACATTCAACACATTCATTAATATTTTGATTCAACAAATATTTCAATTCCAACTATTTTCAAGCCATTGTTTTCAGTACTAAGTGTTCATTGATGAATAAAATAATCATTTATAAAATCTGACTTACAAGGACAAAAGGAGCTGGCATTCTGAAAGAAGGTAGGTACAGAGGATAAAAGAGGTAATAAATAAACAAATGAATAAATAAATAAATGCATGCTGACTGGAGTTAAATGATGCAAAGAAAATTGAGCATGAAAATAAGAGAAGTGTTAGAGGATTTTGCCAATTTATTTATGTATCTTATTTATTTATTTTGAGACAGAGTCTCACTCTGTTACCCCAGGTAGAGTGTGGTGGCATCATGATAGCTCACTGCAACTTCAAACTTCTGGACTCAAATGGTCCTCTTGTCTCAGCCTCCAGAGGAGCTAGCACTACAGGCACGTGTCACTGCATCCACCTAATTTTTTTTTTTATTTTTGGTACAGACAGCGTCTCATTCTTGCTCAGGTTGGTCTCAAACTCCAGAGCTCCTCCCTCCTTGGCTTCCCAGAGTGCTAGGATTACAGGCGTGAGCCCCTGTACCCAGATGCAACATTAGAGTTTATGACATCTTCACTGAGAAAATGACATTGGTGCAAAATCCTAAAGAAAGGGTAAGGAAGAAGTCATAAATATATTGGCAAGAAGAATAACATAAAGAGATCATAGAGATGGTATCATGGAGGTTAATACAGGCCATTAAGACTTTGTTTAATTCCCTTGGAGTGGCCATTAGAATTTTCCCAGAATAGAGTGATGTGATTATATTTTAAATCAGAGATTTAATATAATGTGCTAAGGAAAGACTGTTAGGTAAAAGATAAAAATTGAGAGACCGGTTAGAAAGCTATTCTAATATTTCAGATAAGATATGAGAGAAAATTTCACTAAGCAAATAAGGAGGTCCTTTGTGGGTATTTTTAAATTACTTTCTTAAAGTTTTGAATCAGCATTTTAAGTGTAATGATTAGATATTTTTGGTAGTGTATTTTGTTAAGTAAACATTCAAAACTTATTTGTTGAAGGAAATGTTAGCTTTGAAAATAGTCAATTTTGTAGGTTAATAGTGTCTTTTCTCAAAAGAATTTTGACTCTTGTTTGCTTTTATGTTCATAAAGTCTAGTATCATTTTATCTGGTATTATTATAATACTAACTTTTTAAAAATTTATTTGGTTTGATATGAGGGTATATGTGATGAGCTTACATTGTGTGTGTTTGTAAGGATAAGTCTGAGTCATAGTTGTGACCTGTCCCTAGGAAGTGTGCCATTTACCTGTTCATTGTACCTGTGAGGCGGGAATGTACCAAACTCCCTCACTCTTCCCCATTTCTGAATCTAACTCTCAAAGTTTTTCTAATAAAAGACCAAATTATATAATAACAGAACACTGTTAATGGGGTAGATACTTATCACAAAACAGTTTATACAGAAAGGAACAGAGCATTGGCAAATGTTATAGAATATTCCAGAGGGAGAATTAGCTACAAGTTGTTCTAAATTCAGAGCCTCGATGGTATCATGAGATCTTTTCTTTTCCTTTCTTTTCTTTTCTTTTCTTTTCTTTTCTTTTCTTTTCTTTTCTTTTCTTTCCAGAACCAGCTTTGCCTTGCTGCCCAAGCTGGAGTGCAGTCTCACAGTCATAGCTGACTGTAGCCTCAAACTCCCAGATTTAAGCTGTTTCCCTGCCTCAAGCCTCCCCAGTAGCTGGGGATATGGGTGCATGCCACCAGGCCTGGCTGATTCTTTGTAATCTTTTGTAAAGACAGATCTCCTTATAGATTATGTAGACTATGTGTTCCCAAAGTGCTGGGAATACAGGTGTGAGTCACTGTACCTGGCCTCAAGTTTTCCTTCATGCTTTTCTACATTGCTTTCTTTTAAATTGACTTCTCTCCCAGATAAACTCATCTAAATTTATGAAAAAGATGCCTGCCACATACTTTGCATTTTGCTTAAAACAAGGCAGAAAGTGTGTCCCTTTCTCTCAGAAGTTCTAGCAAAATTCCTAGGATCAAGTTGGATTGGCCTGGTTTGATTCACAGTCATTAGTGAATAAATAATTGCAACTACAGAGTTGCAACTTTTAATGGCCAGATCTAGATCAACTTCAACATTAAGCAGGTGGTGGGGAGGTTCAAACTCAATAAAGCCAAATTAAATGAAAATCAGGGAGTGGATACCTTATGGAATGCTGCATGTGCAGTAGCGTAATGTCAGTCATGGATGCCCTATTTGTATATAAAAGATTCAGAGCCACAGAAAGATGCACTAATGTGTTTCACATCAGAAAGTGAACTTAGGCTCAGTGCCTGTGGCTCAAGTGGCTAAGGTGCCAGCCACATACACCTAAGGTGGCGGGTTCGAATCCAGCCCGGGCCCACCAAACAACAATGACGGCTGCAAACAAAAAAATAGCCTGGGCAGTTGTGGCAGGCACCTGTAGTCTCAGCTACTTGGGAGGCTGAGGCAGGAGACTCCCTCAAGCCCAAGAGTTGGAGGTTGCTGTGAGCTGTGATACCACGGCACTCTACCCAGGGGGACAGCTTGAGGCTCTGTCTCAAAAAAAAAAAAAAAAAAAAGAAAGTGAACTTACTGATAGACTTTGGCTGACATCATTACATCCAGGCCACTTAGCTTTCCAAAGTGTCTATGGTTCAGATTTTTAAGGACCCAATATCACAGTAAAATATCATTCATTCTTTGGGGAACATAATAATTTATGATCAGTGTTTTTCTAAACAATTAAAAGTCACTTAAAGTAAGAAAAAACTGACTAAGGTTTAAATTCAACTTAAGTAATACACAAAGTGGAGGAAATGACTTACTTTAATTTAATAAAAATATCCTTTAATGTCTGAAAAAGCATCTGAAAGTCTTTTTAAAAATCATTTACTAGACAGAAGCATACAATTTTATGTGTATTTGCTTAAAATATGTGAATATGTTATAATCAAAGTCATTCATCTTAAACATGCCTTGTTCTGAAATGACCTTTATCCTTACAGTTCATGTGAAACTCATTTTGTCATCAAAAATATAGTGTTTCAATGCAATTGAGCTAAATGTAAATTACTTCTTTTTGTAATTAAGACAGTTCCAAAATATGACAAAGACAACTTAGTAAAACAGTTCAGCACTGGTCTCATCTATGTATACTGATGCAGAAATATTTCATAAAATAGTATCAAATAGTATTTTGGTCATCAGCAACATAAAAACAATATCATTATTTTAACAGGTTTAAAAGAATGCAAAATAAAAGCATCTTTCTGGAAGAGATGTTAAATACCGATGTCTTTCCATTTCTTCAGATTCCTTACTTGACTAGAACCATAAAATTCCAATCAGGTCAATATATTTTCAAATGAATAACCAAAACAGGTATAAAATTAATTTTAAAAATAAATGAAATAAAGTCAAATGATATGAAACCAAAACTTAAAAAGTAGATTTTACTGGCTCAGCGCCAGTGGCTCAAGTGGCTAAGGTGCCAGCCACGTACACCTAAGGTGGCGGATTCAAATATAGCCTGGGCCCACCAAACAACAATGATGGCTGCAACCAAAAAAAAAAAAAAAATGGCCAGGCATTGTGGTGGGTGCCTGTGGTCCCAGCTACTTGGGAGGCAGAGGCAGGAGACTCATTTGAGTCCAGGAGTTGGAGGTTGCTGTGAGCTGTGATGCCACAGCACTCTACCCGGGAGGATGGCTTGAGGCTGTCTCAAAAAAAAAAAAAAAGAAAGATTTTACACTAATAGAATTTTAATGAAACAGTACAGAAGTAATAACAAAAAATTTATACATGGATATAAAAGAGAAATATAGACAAATGCATAAGTATATAGATTCTCAAAATACTCAAATTTATGTAGAAAATAACCACATGTGGATAAAATGTATAAAAATAATAAAAAGCAAAAAATGTTGTGTATTAGATCAGGCAGACAAACTGGAGAAAACAATTTAAAGCTATGATTTATGCCATATTCAGAAATGACTTAGGAAGGTTAGAGAATAAATATTATGGATAGATGATATTAAGGTAAATAGACATAAACATATTATACAGCAAAATCTGAAAAATTGGAATTTCATTAAATATTAGCACTAATTAATGCTTTCAGAATGAAAAGCTATGGGAAAATGCCTTCAAAGCCAATCTACTATAATGCTCAGATTTAGAGTATGCTACAATATAACAAAATATTGGAGTATACAAATACAGTAAAATATTTAATTTTTTAATATCTCTTACCATATTTGTTTATGATACTCTTTTCCTATAACATTTAACATATCATGTTTCTTCACAAGTGTAATGAGAAATGATATATGAGACATATTGCATTAGAAGATTACTCACAGTAATCTTAAAAATCTTTTAAAATCTAAAAAAATATTACAGTAATCTTAAAAATCTTTTAAAATCTTTAAAAAATATATATATAAGAAGCAATGTCTAGTAGATTGGAAAGTAAATGCATATGAATTTTGGAGAATGTAAGGTATCCTACCTCTGCAATAAACTTCATGGAGACAATTTCCAGGACAATCTGCCCTATACAAATACCTAGAACATGGTTAAACTAATTATTATTTAATGCTTGGTGAATGAATCCAAAAACTAATTTATTAAATAACAAAGGAAATAAGAATGAGGAATATCTTTATTTACAATGGCAGAAATGTACTAATATAAATACATTGATGATATAAAACATGACAGAAACGACCAAAGACAAAGGGCATGAGTAGGCATTTATACAGAAATAGTACAAAATAAACAAATATATGAAGTAAGGTCCTCCTATGCTAAGAATTTAGAAAATCCAAGTCATTAAAAACTGAGGTACTATTTTTCCATTATCTTAGAAAAACAGAAAATAATATTCATAAATAACAGTGATACTCAAGTAAAACTAGTATATTCCCACATGGCATATAACATTTTAAAATATATAAATCATTTAGACATTAGTATATCAGCAATATAAGTAATGAATATTTATTATTTTTAATAAGTGTTACTTATTATTTTTACAAGTACTCCAAAGGATGTATCTTTATCAAATAATTTGAAAGTAGTAAAATACATAAAGAGTTGCTTATAATAGACGTCTTTTTTTCTTAACTTCCTATTCTTTTACTAAAATCCACTTCCAGACTTAACTTCAGAGAACTAATTCTAAATACTCTCTGTGATCTTGTAAAGCAAACTATCTTATAAAATTTCTCCATCCTAATTCACAAATGGGTGGACACTTTATCCAGACATGTTTATCACAGTAGTCTCGGCATTCCCATTGGGGATTGACAAGTGATCCCCAAGGGATGAACATCAACTTTGATGTGTAATATTCAGATTCTCTTCTTTTTTATTTTCGAGAATTCTGAGATGTAAGTACATTCTTAGCTGAAACTGCCCTCATCCATCTTTCTTGAACTCAAGGAGAAAATGACTGCATACTTTAATGAATGCCTCAGGAAAGCAAAATCAAGGGGGGGAGAAAAGAAAAAAACGTCTAGCACTGACTGAGCTTCTAGATGGAGCAATACTTGACAATGGACGATCTGGATGTTTTCTGTTAGCCTTCCCAAATACATGCATCACCATCCCACCCTTTGCCTTTGCGTAGACTACATCAATGGAGTCTTTTTTCACATGACTTCTAATTGGATTCAGCCAATTATGGTTCCCTTAAGCAAGCCTCTGAGACTAGGGAGTCTAGGTAAAAATATTCTGTAGAGAACGGACTCTCCAGGTGGTAAACACCGTGGCTGTGTCTGTCAGGAAGTCTGCTGGTGTTGTCACATAAGGGGATTTTACTGGGTCCTCGTTTTTTCCTTCCAGAAGCATTCCCTACTAAAGGTGGAGAATGGGGGCAAGAGGACACAAAATTTGTCGCCATTGCTTTGAAAGTGCTTTGCAAAACATTCTCATGTAATCCAATTTTGAACACAAAATTAGATCAACAATACATGAATCTTAAATATTGAAAGGGACAGTGTAGGGTGGTGCCTGTGGCTCAAAGGAGTAGGGTGCTGGCCCCATATGCCAGAGGTGGCAGGCTCAAACCCGGCCCTGGCCAGAAACTGCCAAAAAAAAAAAAA
>NW_003852396.1:53212790-53235091 GCF_000181295.1 Otolemur garnettii
TTTTTTTTTTTTTGATGTTGCTAATGGTAAGCAAATTGAGTCTTATCTAGCACATTGATTTTTTTAAAAAAACAGGAGGGGAAATATTTAATGCATGAGAAAGTTGCAGTTTCCACAAGGTTTGTGTCTATTGAATTTAAAATTAAGAGAAAAGTAAGGATTACTTCTGATTTCTGGATTGGGGATTATAGGAGCTATTTGATAAGCACCTATTAAAGGGGAAAAAAGTATATGCATTTTCATTAACATTAATCTTATTCATTTTAGAGGACTTTTTATCCTGCATAAATGAATATAATTTGTGTGGGCCTACGTTAGTCACAACACATGAAAAGTATTTAGTCTGACTTCATCATAAATTAATATAGATATGTATACATGGAAATTAGTTATGATAAAATAAAAATGTAAATGTTAAAATGTAAAACCAAAGACACTGGGAACCTTTCCATTTATTTTACAAACTCAAAAGATATTTCATATTTTCAAATTCTATTAATTGAAAATTAGCAACTTAATCTCTTAATAAAAATTCAACTGCTATACATCTCCTCTGCTACAAAATTAACTGTTTTATAGATCAGTCACATGATGGAAAAATGAATTTTAATTTCAATTTTATTAAACTGCATAAACTCTTTTGGTATGTCTCTAATTATTCATTCTTAAAATATTTCCTGAAGAGTCCTCTGAAGCGCAGTTAGGGAAGAGTAACATGTAAATCTAGGGGAATATTAACTCGGGGAATTAATGTCCAGATAGAACGAAATGGGCATCTTTCTTTTCTTATTGTCATGTTCAGTGAGACACACACTATTCACAGTCTCAAACAAAATATATACCTATAGCTATTTTATATTTTATTTTATATTATAGATTGCATTTTTATGGTTAAAAAAAATCATTTGCTGTGTCAGTTGGTCCCTGGAACAGAGACATGGAGACAAAGTTGGAAATGCAAAAGATTTTTGGCAGATGATTCTTGGGAACAATAAATACGGGAAGAAAGAGGATTGACTAAGAAGACTTCACACTATGGTGTAGTTTTGAAATCTGTGAAAAGAAAGAGAAATAAGAAGTGGGCACAAAGACTCTCTCTCATGACAATGTTCATCTGACACTATGTTGGTCAATCCAACACAGAGCTCCAGAGCAAAAACAGCCTGCTAGAGCAGTCCAGAGCGCCGGGAATGACCATGTCACTGACTTGAACACAGAGATGGATTCTGAATGCATTTTCAGCAGAAGGTATTCAACTAACTGCACTCTTGCAATAGCATGAGGGGTGTAAATATAGCAGACCTCTTCAAGTGTCATGATCCTATTAGGGACCAGCCCCAAACTACATTGTGAGTTTTCTACCAGTGACTGGTGGGGACAAGAGGATGAGGGAGAAACGAAGATTTGAAGACACAAAAAGAAAGCTTTTGTAATGTTGGGTGGGCGCTTTCTGCCTACAAGTGTGAGGACCAATGGAAGCCCCTAGTTCTGAGCTAGCTCCATTTTTATTACACACATCACTGTTTTAATCATGAATCTAATGGAGGAAGGCTAAATCCCTTATGTCGTGGTTCTGGATGGGCTTGTATTTTTTAATCAAACTATTTTTTTGACTGTGTTAATTAGACTGATTTAGTTCTTACTATTATTTTAAGTTATTTATGATTTTAATACAAATAGAGCATGGGACAGGGAGTATAGTCTGGGAGTGGGATGTCAAAGTAGGTCCCAATTAGACCATGCACAGAAACCTCAAGCATGGAGATTAAATCTCAGGGAAGTCTTGTCTTCAGAAGAGCTGGTGCTTCTGTCCACATTGAGATGAGAGAAGAAAGGAGGTATTTTTCTCTTGATTTTTCTTGAGAGACTTTTTCTCTCCTAATGAGGTTGAGAGAGATTCTTGAGAATCTTTCTTCCAGAAAAGATAGTCAGAAGACAGAGAATTAGTGACCTGCAGCCCCCTTGTCCTATCTCCAGCATGTTCTGTATTCCTTTGCCAACTCCCAAACACGCTAACTCTCTCTAAGAGGGCAGCCCAGCTGCAGCAAGCCTTGTCTCTCAGGGCTCAATGACCTCTCAGCCAGTCATGCTGGGGAAGAGGTGAAGCTCCAGCAAGACAGTTTGCTTGAAAATGCCAGGCTTTGGGCGGCGCCTGGGCTCTGGAAGTAGGGCGCCAGCCCCATATAACAAGGGTGGCAGGCCTCCACCAAACTGCAACAACAACAACAACAACAAACAGCCAGGCATTGTGACAGAAGCCTGTAGTCCCAGCTACCTGGGAGACTGAGGCAAGAGAATCACCTAAGCCCAGGAGTTGGAGGTTGCTGTGAGCTGTGACGCCATAGCACGCTACAGAAGGTGATATAGTGAGACTGTCTACACAAAAAAAAAAAAAAAAAAGAAAGAAAGAAAAAAAAAGAAAGAAAGAAAAAGAAAAAAGAAAGAAAATGCCAGGCTTTCAGGCTGTCACTTCGCAACAGATATGGGGTTTCTCTGATTCACTTCTTTCCTGTCTCTGTTCCCTTTCTCCCATCATGTCTAATCATTTTCTTAATTCAATTCTTAACCTACTTATAATAAACAATTGAATATTGGTTTTAAGTTTGTTAAATCATTATTTTTAGTAATGTAAGCATATTAAGATAGGACTCTTCCCTTAAGTACCCACAGGTCCACTCACGTGGTCCTTCCTTTTTGCTGAATGAATTTACTTGTCTGCAAATGTTTAAGGATACACGCACCCAGACTTCTTGAGGATCTTTCTTCCAGAAGACAGAGAATTAGTGACCCGCAGCCCCCTAACCTGGTTTGGGATCATAATTGTTACTTGTGATTTGTCTCCTCTACTTTTCACATGTAATTTTTATTACCATTGGGCAACTTCTACTAGTTTAAATGGACGTAATGGAGACATGGCGCAAATACTCACCCTAAAAGAACTTGAGAAATTACCAATCATCCCTTTCTCAGTTCAGATCATTATGTCTGCCATTCACAATCTCAGATGGACAAGGTATTACCAAAAGGTATTTAAATAGATGGCTCTATAGTCTTCTATGACCCCATTATGAAAGAGCAGACATAACGTCCCTTGTTTGTCGGAGGAATTATTCATTCAAGGATGGTGATTCCTTCTTTGCAAGCTGATTCACTGTCCAAAGGAGTCTCAATTTCCCAGTAAAAACCAAAGATTAAGGCATCTTTCCTGTTTCCTGGAAATATAAGTTCCCTTTGTGGCCAGAACCTCTAAGAGTACATCATACCCCAGTAAGTCACAAGGGATGAATAAAAGCAGCCATTCCTCTACTCCTCGGTGTCTGGACCCTGGTGTTCTTCCTATTTCGTGTACTTAGCTCCACATAAAGGTCTCTGAATCAGTGCATGTTCTCATCCTGGGAGACAGTCTTCCCTCTGAACTGCTCCTTCAGCTATGCCTGTTAAAAGGCCATTCCAGATTTCTATGAGAGACTGGTTGCTTCCAAGCACTGCAGGACATAATATGACCAGTGGATCCGTGGTTATGGATTCACCTTGTACCTCTTTTGCTGCAGTGTAAATTCGGTCCTCTGACCAAATGCCATGCTGTGTTGCCTTCTGTAATTGTGGATAAGTATCCCATAAGCTCATGCATGGTGGCATTGGTTGAAAACTTATTTTAGGAAAGATTGAATACTGGTAAAGTTTATGATTCTGAGCTGTCTGGTTGAATAATAATGCACTTTGTATTATTTCAGATTTTAAACAAATATTGTGGTTATACCCCTTGAATTCTTGTCTCCAGATGAAATACTGTTATGCATTTAGTGAATGATTTCTGCAGATTCATTCCAGTCTTCAACAAATAAACCAGAAAATTTTCGACAGTTTTTACAATTCAAACACTAATAAATGAATTATTTAAGGTACATGGACCAATATTAATTAAGTTCAGTCTAGATGGAAATTTGAATCGTATTTAGAAATGTGGATAAGGCATTGACCGTAACATTGTATAGTAACTTTACACTTTGTTTTGTGTTTGAATGAGTGGTAAAAATTATGAGAACATGTGAAAAATCTTTGTGCCTCTGACAATATAGTTGGTGAAAGAGAAATAAAGGCCATTTAGCAAGAAAACTACTCTGTCTCCACTCCTCCATCCATCACAGAAGTGTAAGAAAAGTGTAGTGTTGTATAAATTCTGGAAATACTAAATCTTTCTCTATTCATTCTTTTTAAAAATATTTCTTATGAATGTTAAAATTATTTTCACTGTCTATATTGCTGGATACAACAGAATCCAGATGAAATATCCATTTGCATTTAAAATGGTGCATTTTTAATCCATCAGTCAATTTTCTAGCTGTGTTTGAAACTTACTGAGATTTTTTTTCATTCACATTCTCCAATGTTTTGTTACCTTTTAATATCTTTCAACAAAATGTTATTTTTTTTTTCAGAAGGATTTTTCTCACATTATGTTGGATTTCTACCTGAGTAGTCAATATTTTTGTTACAGAGACAAATGATATCTCTTTTAAAATTATTATTTTATAGGATTTGTCTTTTTATTCCTGGTTTACTTCACTCAGCATAAGGTACTCCAGTACCATGCATGTTGTCACAAATGACAGAATTTTCTGCTTTTTCAAAGCTGTAGTGTATCCCATTGTGTACCACATATTTTTATGCATTCATCTCTTGATGGACAATTTGGTTGTTTCCATATCAAGACTACTAGGTAAAAAAAAAAAAATGTATATTATGCTATACTTGAGCATGAGAGTCAAACAAAACAAAATAAAATAAAACAAAAAAACAGGTGAGGGGCTTTCAAATACAAAGTTTTTTTTTTTTTTTAACAGTTTTTGGATGAGGCTAGGTTTGAACCCATCACCTCTGGTATGTGGGGTTGTCGTCCTACTCCTGGAGCCACAAGCACTGCCCAAATACAAAGCATTTTTAAGTACATGTCCTAAATTATGAAACTTCATTTGGTAATAGAGTAAAGCACATGAAGGAAAGCTATACAGGTAAGAATGCAATTTCTTGTAACCATTTTTGTTAGGTGACAAACCTTTTAACATTTCAGTTGAATGTTTTTGGAAATTCTACTGTAGGAACAGGAGAAAATCATAGTTGGGAAAATATTATTAAACCTGTAATCCAGCCTACCTGAGGTCTTGATTAAAGTGTTTACTCCCATATTTAGCAGATAACAAAAAATAGAGAATGTTGCTGTGTCATCAGACTCTAAGAAAAACTAGCCTAGTACTTTATAAGTAAAAATATACCAGCAGGGATCAAGAATACAATATAGGCCTTACTACATATATGGGACTAGAAACTATGGAATGAAAAATTAATAAAATGGAAAACAGATAAATAATTATATCTGTTAATTATTAAATAATTAATAAAATGGAAAACAAGCAAAAAATGCACACAAAATAAGAGAAAAATAATTTGTGTAGAGGAGACAGGACATATATTTGAAGAGATAACAGATAACATTTTTTAAACCAATAAATATTTAAAACCATAGATACCAAAAAAACCACTGTCTAACCTCATACAGTATAAAAAATAAATGAAAAGACACCAAATTTCAGTCATATTCAAATATAGAACAAAAACTAAATATTAAAATAGTCTTAAAATAACTGTGTGTGGGATTATCTTTAAAGGAAAATAATATTAACTAATTAAATAATATCAATTTCCCAACACTAACGATAGAAACCGGAAATCAATTAGATAAAAATAAATTTAAACGTTCTGATAGAAAGCAAAAATACCAATCAAAAATCCTATAACAAATACATGGTCCAAAATTCAAAAATATAATTCTGGTTTTTTTTAGGTCCCTTTCACACAAAATCAGAAAAGCCTTAGGGCTTTCAAAATGCCTGAGCATTACAGTCTTCTCAATGTGTAGTCACCTGAATCTATGTGTGTGGGGAAGTAGAAGGAAAGTTTCTTCTAAATATTCTTGCCTGCTATTTCGTGGTACTTCTTAGGGAGTGAAGTGATGCTTTATTCAATGAGCTCTGAATCTGAAATTTGTCTGAGCGCTCAATGAGCAAGCCCTTTCTTGAGGAGAATACCCCTCGCCTGCTGATCTTTCATTCTTAAACTCTGTGTATAGATGTTAGCAAGTCCTTTGTTGATACGCCTTTCTAGTCTGCCTTTAGAGATGCTAGACTCATATTCACAGTTCCTCACACATCACCATTCACTGGCTAGTCCTCCTATCTTTTGTTACTATAGCATTTAAGCCCATATTATTTGGGGGCAACTTCATTCCCATAACTGTAAATGAGGCCAAGGCTTTCACCGTACATCTTATTGTCAGCCCTGTCAGCAGATAGGAGCCACCATTCATTTTTCTTTGTGATTAGTGTATTCCGAATGGCTGTGATGAATGAGGTGGACATCGGGCCGATAGAATATAATTCTCTGACAGTTTCTCTAGCCGCATTTCACATTGCCGCTCCCACATTTCCACTTCCCTCCACCTTTTTATTTCTGTCTCTATTTTCTGCCATAGGAATGTGGACATTTTCATTTCTATCGTCATGTTCCAACACTTTTCCCAGGCCACCAAAAACCATCCTAGCAACAAGTTGCTTTCATGCTTTGGTGTGTTTGTCAGTGTGTCAACTTCCACAACTCAAAAACGAGCCTTCAAGTTCATGAATTGACCTTGGTCATCAGTTTGGCAACCAGAAGAGAAGGTAGGGGGTCCCTATTGGGGATTTGTTGCTTCAGAGGAGAGAGGCCTTTGAAGCATCTTTCTATAGAGGGAAAAATCTAGGCCTTACAAGCAAGCAGAAGGCTGTCTTTACAAGCAAGCTCCAAGTAGTCCTTAGAGAAAAAATCTTCTGGAATCTCACCCCAAATGATCCCACTCCAGTATTTTATGTTTTCCTGGGAAGGACCAGGATTTTGGCATAACATCTGTCTGGACTAAACATTTATATATCTCTGACACTTTGAAACTCTACCAGGACCCGAGTCTAGGCTTCGGGTGGAGGGACTCTTAGACTAGGGATGGAAGGCTCTATCTACCTAGAGTTCTCCCAAATCTCATACTTAGCCTTTAACTATTATTTAATAGCCCGCAATTTCTCATCACAGAAAGTGATATGGTGTTTTGGCATATTAAGAATAGTGAATTTAAGGAAATTAAGAGTGCTTCACAGCCAAGGACTTCCTCATCCTCCCTTGCCCCTGTTCACCCCCAGAGGGGGTTGAAGGGGTTCTCTCTGGAATTTTCTTATCCAGCTGACAAAACTTCCAGCTAAGAGAAATGTTATTGGCTTAAATCCCTTCCCTACAGATCTCATTAATTAACCAGGAAAGATTAACCACCAGAAAAGAGAAGCAACTGAATGTAATCCCTATGACCAGGCAGATTTTTCATTTATTCTTCTGAGGGACACTCCATGCGGTTACCTTAGAGAACTTACTGACACAATAAGACAACTATTTTTTTCATGGTGCAGTATTGCCTGGATCTTTTCCCTAACTTCTTGGTCCTATCCAGCTTACAAAGATAATTATTTACAAACCACTGTTTGCTCTTCAAGCACACTTACTTTCCCTGAAAATCATTTCAGACCCCTCAAAATTTCCTACATTTCCCCAACTCCTTCTCCCCTGTGATGATGGTTAAAGCTGCAACCATCTGCCTTCAGATGAGGCTCATATCTTGTATGGCTCCTACGCTTATGCATGTGAATAAGTTGTATGCCTTTTCTTCTGTCCATCTACAAAGGTTAGGTTTCTCTCTGTCCCTACAGTCCCCCTACAACTTAATTAAATGATTCTGCCCTTCTTATAGCTCTTTTTACTCCATATATTTCAAATGAATGACTAACTTAGAAAAAAATGAAATTTCTCTTGGTAAGTATATTTTCTTCTGGACGCTAATGATAATAACTTAAGCAGTTCACTAACCATTTTTACCAGGAACGATCCAGATCCTGCATTCTACTCATGATGGGTTCTTTGTTGAGAGCTTAATAAGTTCCAAAATTTACTTATAATTATTTTAGACAACTCCCATTAGTACCTGGAACAGTCTAGTTCCTCTGAGAAGCAGATGCACAACCTTGCCAAATATTTATTGAGGAAAAATGTCTATGAGAAATTAAGGTGTAAGAACTGGGAAAAGGCAAAGTGAACTTTCTGACCATAATGCAGGGCGAGTTGTTTTGAAGGTAGAAAGTGAGGGAAGAATTAGGAATTATCTAGTTTTGAGTAACAAAGTGCCGAAATATTAGTAGCTTTAAAGACAATGATTTTGTCTATCTCTCAATCTCAGAGGCCCGAAATTTAGGCAGAGTTTAAGTAGATGATTATTTTACTTCATATGTTTAATACCTTGATGGGGATAAATACTGAAATAAGCTAGACTCTTCCCTCTCTCCATGTAGTTTTGGAGATTTTATTTATTTATTTATTTATGTGAGACAGTCTCACTCTGTTGCCTAGGCTAGAGGGCTGTAGCATCAGCCTAGCTCACAGCAAACTCAAACTCCTGGATTCAAGTGATTTTCCTGTCTCAGACTTTCTAGTACCTGGAACCACCGTCACCTGCCACAATGCCTGGGTAATTTTTTTTTCCTATTTTTTGTAGATATAGGGTCTCTCTCTTGCTCTGGCTGATCTTATACTTCAAATTCTAGGTAAACTCCTGCCTTGGCTTCTGAGAGTGCTAGGATTACGAATGTGAGCCACCATATCTGGCCAGATTTTATTTATTTTATTCAAAGTGGTCAGACTTTTTACATGGTGGCCCAATCTCCTTAAAGGTCTAACCTGGAGTTATTGAGAGTACAGTATAACTTCTATTGCTCTCTATTGGTCAGAGTTATCAGAGGGAAGCTCAAACTTAATGGAATATAGGATAGATTCCACTCCAAAGTATCAGAAAACTTGTAGCCACTAGGGCCCTGACACATTCATTTTTATTGGAGAAGTATATCCCCTTCTCTGCTGATGCTGGACTTTATCATGTAACTTGTTGCAGTTTATGGAACGTGGGTAGAAGTGAATGTCTCAGCTTTAAGCTTAGCATTTAAGAAGTATCCTGTGCTATTTCTGACCATTGCAGGAGGTCTGATTTCTGTCATAAGAGGTACCTATTGCAGGAATCTGCTGCCTTTTCAAATTCAGCTCGGGAAGCAATATGTAAGAGATCTGAGCTTAAACCATATCCCAGTGCAAAGCTGTATCAATCTATAGGCTGAATTATACTCACTTTTACTGACATGGATGTAAATGACTCAGAAAAATAAATTATAATAGTAACTATGGCAACAAATGTTGAGATAGTCTTTACTCAACAAAATTGCTGTAATATTTGATTCATAAAGTATCCAAATGTGTCCTTATAATATAATGTATTTTCCCTCCTGGAATGCATGTAATTTCACATTGCAATGGTTCTGTGCCTTTTCCTAATAAACTATTTGTCTGTACACACCAAAAAAAAAAAAAAATACATTGTTTAAATTATACACTATTATAACTTTTAAATCAGTATATTGTCTCATTAAAAATAAAGTGTCTTATATAATTGTTTTATACAGAAAATATGAAATAAACAACAATACTTAGGTGTCTTATTGTTGCACACATGAATACAAGATTTGATGTATTTTGAACAAAGAACAGAATTAGAGCTTTTCTCATTAATCTTTCTTATTGGATTAAATTGTTTTCCAAATAACTCACATAAATATATGCACATGTATATGTATATATACACACACACATAGGTGCCAAGAAGAAGGCCAGTACTTAGAATTTACCCTCAGCTTTTATAGAAGAAGGAGGAAAAGTCCTAAGATCAGAATAATTTGTCTTAAGAAATAAGGTATATAAAACATATGGTTTCTAATCCCAAATATTATTTTCAATATAAAGTAATACATTTGAAATACCTTCATTAAAAAATGTAAAACAATTTTGAGCTTAAACTTTGCAGAATGGATATAGTAAGAGCTGAGGATGGGGTGGCACCAGTGGCTCACAGGAGTAGGGCACTGGCCCCATATACCAGAGGTGCCGTGTTTAAACCCGGCCCTGCCAAAAACTGCAAAAAAAAAAAACCACTGAGGAAATGTAGTACAAGGTGTGTTACAAATGTAAACTGTAGAAAATCATTTTCATAAGCAGAATATTATTCTTTGAGATACTTAAGGTCAGTGTCACTGATTGCTTTCTCTTGCTGTCAGAAGTTGAATCCACATCTTAAAGAGAGGGATTACATATGAAATCCCATATAGCTCTGAAACTCCATTACCGTTAACATACATTTATCACTAATAACAAGCAGTTTTCCCATGTTACATATATGACATACATATGCATCTTAACTACATACAAGGGTATTTTATATGCTCACATGTACATATGTGCCACCCCCCCCACATATATATGAAAGACACAACATAGTTAAGATTGTTCTTCTGATGTTTGTTTTAAGATTTTTTTTTGCTCATAAATAATATGATTTGTCACGTTTTAGATTTTTAATTATTATCTAATTCAATGCTTCTACAGTAATATGTTTTGCTTTTTTTGTCTGTTTTGGAGAGCATGCTGGAAACCAGGAAGGTCATCCTCAGTAAGAATTACCCTCTTTTATTTTTAACAGACACTTGTACAAACACTATTTGGACACTTGCTTTATCCATTCTCAAATACAATAAATCATTGACCCTTAAATGTCACCAAGAAAAAATATATAAGAAATTCGCAAACGTGACTTTCAATAAGAATCACTGCCAATACTGACTTATCAGTGGAATAAAATAATGTCAGATGTTCTTCCAAGAAGATAAACTTGAGTGATCGACTTAACCTTCAGGATCTGCAATGGTTCCCTCTTATTCTCCTAGTTAAATGGATACAAAAACTGTATCACGTTTGCACCTTGTAAAAGAAAGGTAGACTCTAGAGTAAGTCAGAGGATTGATGATCAAATTATATTCTGAGGTCCCTTTGACTACTGGGAGATACAGACAAGAAAACAGGCAATTATTATTACAATGCCATGCTATATGTCTTCTAAAATATTTCAAACATATATAATTTAGAGAAAATAACCTAAGCGACCCATCATTTAGTATACATAAACATTTGCTTAGCCGACTGAGGAGACGTGGCAAGGCAGAACTGAACATTTCCCGAAAGCTAGTTGCTGAGCTATGTACGGGGATACAGCAAGGAATCGGGAAAAGAAAACCCCGTCTTCGTGTACACAAAGATCAGGATGCTTAAAATTTGTCCCACTCTCACCGTTCCGCTGTTGTCTCTCAAGCCAAACCTTGTCTTTTGTTGATATGGATAACTTCTCCTAGGCTGTTCTTCTAGCCCCAGGGTTTTTTGTTTATTGGGTTGTTTTTCATTTTAATTTCAATATATTAAGGGAGTGCAAATGTTTTGGCTGTGGATCACTGTTGTCAGGATTAAGTCCCAGTGTGCTCATCATCCAAATAGTGCTCATAGCACCCACTATTTCAGTTCATTAACTCTGCCCTCCTCCCTGCCCCCCCACCCCTGCACTTCTCTCTGCATTCAGATGCTCATCAGTCAGTTCTAATGTAATAGTGAGTACATGTCTTTGTTTTCTCATTCTTGTGATACTTCACTTAGGAGAATGGACTCTGGCTCCGTACAGATGGTTCCAAAATATAATTCTTCCTAAATTGTATTTTTCCTCACCCGACAGCCCTCATGAAGTCAGGGTTTTCTCTCTCCTGTTCTCTGCTGTATCCCCACTACATAACACTGCAGGTAGCTCTTAGTTAGGCAGGATTCCAGGTAATGAAAAAAGCACAAATGGCTGTCACATTATCCTTGATTTTTGAAGAATTAACCTTCATTTTTTTTATCTCCCAAATCCCTTCTGTGATACACATTCTAAAGAAACTATGCCTTTAGCTAGGAAGGAACAAATAAGGTGTTCTTTTGAGAACAGCACCTGGCGTTAAACAAAAGGAGAAAGATTCCCTGAGTGCTTAGTAAATGCACTGGTTAAAATGTTTTATTTCATAAATGCAGCAGAAAACGTTTATAGAAATTGTGGATCAATGTCTTCCTTGGAGGTAGAAGATAAGACAGAAGCTTGTAAGTAAGTACAGGACAAACACTTTATATTTCAAATTTCTCGGGGCTGAATTTGTCAAGTAAAACCAGAGTGCACACACTACCCCTGTTAACATTCTTCTCAACTCAACCACAAAATTGTGCTCCTTGCATCTGTCTACAGCTATATATAGTTGTGGAATTTGTGGGTTTGCACTGATCTTTCAGGCCATCATTTACCTGAGGGGCAAAGAGAAGAGCTGAATAAATTGACACAAGGCAATTAATTTCTGGAGAAAGAAGTGAACATCTGCTTGTTCGCAAAGATTCTTCTGGCATTTAACAAGTAGCAGAGCCTGGCCTAAACAGCTATGGGCGAGACAGAGACACTAATTCATCCGATTCCAGCTTCCACTTCACTGCCAGAAAAAATGAGCGGGTTTAAAATTCGACCTGTCACTTGTGTCAGTGCAGGAAGAGCTCAGTGGATTAGTAGGAACACCTAAGTTGCTTGATTCAACTGAAAACAAAACACAATAAAAACAAAATGCCAATCTCTTCTCTACCTCTGTGAAATCAATTCTTTTAGATTGAACATATAAGGGAGACCATGTGGTATTTTTCTTCTTGTGTTTTTCACGGAAACACAGAGTGGATGTTAAGTGCTCTCACTATAAAAATGATTACTAAGTCAAGGAATGCATCTATTGATAAGGTAGATTTTATCGCTGAGGCTCAGAAACTGACGCTCCCCCCCCCCAAAAAAATGGATTTTTGAAAAGATAGAGTAAAGCAGCCTCAAGGTCCCTCTGACCAAACTCTCCCACAACCAATGTCTTCCAAAGACTAAGCTTCTCTGAGATTCCCTTATGTGCCTAAAACTCGGATCTACCAAAGAAGAAGAAAATTTCCTCTGTTCTCTTCCCCGAATTTTCATTAATGAAAGGAAGACTAAAAGCTATCAGAAAGCCAGACAAACTTTTGTCAAAAACTATTGTCCTTTCTATGCACCCAATGGACTTTGTCCCAGAGCATTATATGTTCTTTAATTCCAGTTAATTCTGCCTAGTACTCACTTATTGTCACTTAACAGAATTCCTTTTCTCCCCTTCTCATCCCGTAATCTGTTTTACTAGGATGTAAGCCCGATTCTTACTATAAGCTCAAGATGGTATATAAGCTTCTGCATCACACTGGGGAGTTGGCTCTTCATTCTGAAATCTCCAGTTTATGGTCATGTATATTAAATAAATTTGCATGCCCTGACTATTACTAATATGTCTGTGTCATGCCAATCATTTTCAGCAAATCTTCTGGCCACTACAAACCCATTCTACAAAGTATACGTACTTTAAAAGTTTATTATTTAGGCAGCAAATACATAAAATGCTGTCTATAATTATTTAAACTATTTATTTAAACTATATATATTACATATATATAATTAATATATATACATATTTTTTTTCACTTTTTCACCTTTGGTAAAATGTCTTGGCATCATAGCTCACAGCAACCTCAAACTCCTGTGTTTAAGTGATTCTCTTGCCTCAGCCTCCCAAGTAACTGGGACTATAGGCACCCACCACAGCACCTGGCTATTTTTTCTAGAGATGAGGTCTCGCTCTGGCTCACACTGGTCTTGAACCTGTGGGAGCTCAAGCAATCTACCTACTTGGGCCTTCCAAGTGCTGGGATTACAGGCATGAGCCACTGCAGCTGGGCTAATTATTTTAAAATAAGAGGGTACACCAGGCTAAGTGGCCATAAACTACTTTTCATTTCAGGTTATGTATGTTAAGTCCACTACATACCTTCTTTAATCCCCTTTTATCTCCCTTCTTTCTCTCTCTCAGTCTTTCTTTCTCCCTCTCACTCTCTCTCTCCTTTCTTCTCTCATAGTAATTTCCATTTCTTCCTTCTAAAAGTATAATCTCTTTCATTCAAATCTCCTAGATGTTTAAAAACTAAATAGATGAACAGTTAAAATTATTTCTGAAAGAAAATAGATTTTCAGCAACAGTTTCAGTTTTTGTGAACTCTCCAGTTAGTCAAGGACGTGAATTCTAGCATATGGCCCTCTTGACATCAATTGATTGCTCAGAAGAAAATTTTACTGTGTTCTAGATCTCATTTACCATTAGATAACAGATGCAAATGGAAAAAAGTTTTTTTTTCTAAATAAATAAGGAATTGTATATGTAATACACATACATGTATATATTTTCTTGGTAAATAAGAATTTTTATGTAATATACACATATGAAACAAAGTATATTCTCAAAATATATCTCAAAGTATATTCTGAAAAAATCAGCTATTTAATTTGACACTTTCATTATGATTCCATTGATTTATTTAATGAATAGTTCATGATTTTCTTTAATGGAACGATTCATTGAGTACAACATTTAAATAATGATCAAATTCTTAAGAAAGTAAAAAGTTAATTTATCCACTTCCACCTTGAACATCCTTTTGCAAATTTCTAGATTCCCTGCATAAAAATATTTTTCATTGAGAGATTTTGTTATCTACTATATTTTAAGCTTTATACTAGCAGTAGCTATAGAGAAGATTAAAAAGTATTACTGTTTTTCTGGAGTTGTGCAGGGATCAGAAATGCATAAAGGTGGATACATGAGTGTCCTTTGCATTAAGTGTCCCAGGACAAAGCAGGATATGCATATCTCTTGATGTGTCTCTTTTAATAAAATGGTCATCTTACCAACAAGAATACCATGACCAGGACAGCAGGGAATGTCTGTTTAGGATGAGTACTTCCAGGCTACTATCTTTTATCCTTTCCTCTAATGGTGGAAAGAAGGGGAGTGAGTTCTCTGGGATCCTTTTTATAAAGATATTAATTCCATTTATGAGAGGTGTATACTCAATGACCTAACTACCTCCCAAAGGCCCTATCTACTAATACCAAAACAATGGAGGTTAAAATGTTAACACATGTGTGTTGGAAAGACACAAACATTCAATCCTTTTGGAAACAAAAACATAATGAGATCACATCAGTGAAGAAGTAGTCACTTGAACAATTCCCTTTTCCTATCATTCAGGACCTCAGCAAGTGACTATGGAACTTTCCTCTTTTGAAGAATCCCTCTCAATGCAAAATGGCTCCCAATAAACAATTCTTTATAAGATGATAAGCATTGGGAACTTCAGGGAAGCATAAAATATAGCCCAAATTATAAAATGAAAGACAAATTCTGAAGGGCTACAGAGGACAGATGAAAGGTGAGTACATTTTTACATGAACTATGAGAGAGATAAATGAACGAATGTGGTCTCCTATTGATGTATGTTGAGTACAAACAAAATTTATAGGAACCCACAGTTTTCAATTGGTCTTCAATAAATGTAGTAGTATATTAAATGAATATAGGAATTAGACTATTTGTTATCTCATTGAAATCTCAATTTAATTCCGAACTAGAATTTCTGTTGGTTTTGATAAGTCAATTCAATAGTTATCTGGTTCAAATAGCCATAAACTTTTCATATACAAATAAATAAAGGGTTCATAGGTAGGTAGGCAGATAGACAATGGTTGATTGATAGGTGAGATAGATATGATGTGACCTAGTTAAAATTAAAAAAAAAAAATCAAACTGGGTGGTGCCTGTGGCTCAAAGGAGTGGGGCACCAGCCCCATGTACCGGAGGTGGCGGGTTCAAATGCAGCCCCAGCTAAAAACCAAAAAAAAAAAAAAAAAAAATCAAACTGATATTCACACAACAGTAGAAAGAATACAAAACAAATACAATGTAGTATATCTAAATATATCTGATATAGGTAGACATGAAATATTAGGAGATACACAAGGTATGCAGATGCTATTTTGAGCAAAATGAATTTATTTCATGTTATTTCTGAATATCTTTATTTCTCATGATAATTTTAAATGCTATGGAACCCCTTTCAAATAAAATTGTTAATAATGTTTAAATTTGCCTTCTTTTTCATTTATAGATATAAGACATAGGTTAAACCTCTGAACAATTTTTGTTGAAAAGTCCTAATTATTAGAAATTTTTGCTTTTCTTTCGTTTTTGCACTCCAATCCATGATCAGCATTTGGCCTCAATTTGCTCACATTTTATATGCTGTTTTGTTTTCTCTTAGAAATTATCTTACTTAATAACCCATCTTACCCCCAAAACAGAGTGCTGTCACAGAGCATGGCATAGGAAAGACACCGTCAATCAAATACTACGCGTGTGTGTGGTACGATACTCGGATATATGTCTCAGTGGCTAGAAGTCAAAGTCTATCCACCTATCTATGGTAGTTCTATGGAAATTTTATTTGCCAAACTATTGAAAACTTAAAACTCTTCTATTACAACATTCACGTTTGACAGACCATCTTGAGCCTCTGAAATATAGACCCTTATCAAAATTGATCTTTTAAGGTTTTATTTTTTGTGACATTCTCCTTGTAAAACAGGTAGGAAGATCGATGACAAGAAGCTATTTATGTACAAGAATTGGTTTTTTAATGATTGACGTCTAAAATGCAAAGAAATAATGGTTCATTTTCTCCCAATATGGTAAATCAAGTCTGTCAACCTAAATTCTCTGAAGCCCACTATCCTTTCATCTTTCTGAAATAAGAGCCTGGTTTCCATTCTTCAGAGTATAATGCTTGAAGCCTGGCTCACTGAACCCATTTATCATGATTTTTGATATAATCTGGAACGAATCCATTATGTGATGTCCTCCTTTCACTGTCTAACAATTAGCAAATTACACAGTGGAAACAAAGGCTCAGAATTAGAACATTTCCTTGTATTTTTATCATTTGTCATTTAGCTTTCTGGAACTGATTGGTCAAAATCTTTTTTCTGAATTTTAGCGGAGTGTTCTTAGCTTGAATAATGGCACTAGGAGCTAACAGTGGGATTACACAAATAACAAAAATGATTAGTGTAATTCAAATTACAAGAAGGAAAGTAGAATAACCGGTTGCTTTGTCTTATTTATGATAGGTTCTGAAAATTATTTGAAAAGTCATTTTTTTCTTTTGGTATTTCCTACACAATACTAAAACAAGTAATTTAAATCAATCACACAGTGGTAAAACCATCATAATGTTATTTTTGTCAATACAGCATATACTGCCTGGCACTTTTAAGACATAAGATTTAATTATAGTCAAACTAAGTATGGTTTATAATCCACATGTTAGCAAATATAAAGGCTAGGACATTTCTGTCATGAAGATATATACTTAAACAATTCAGTCCCCATGTTTCTGCTTTACAATGTAAGTGACTGAACTCTAACTGCTCTCCCTTTATAGCTAGACCATAAAAGGAATAAAATTACAACAAAAAGCTTTGGAAGTTGAATAACATTTCAGCTTTTCACTTGCCACATGCAATTTGCCAATGTTCATTTGGTATTTAAGCACTACCCAAATGCAAACATTGTAGTAAAGAGTGTCACTTCAAACAATAAATAAGGCCAACGACCAGTTATATAAAATGAAATATTATTGAAGGAACCAGAAACCTGTTTCTGATTACCATCCGTTTGTCTAAACAGCAATACTCAAGACAGAAATAATATAGAGAACTGAGAAATGTGTAGAGTCCCAGATGTCTTCAGTTTTAGGCAAGGTCATCTAATATTCTCTGATTGCTTTTCCTTGTAAAGGTTTGTTCATTTCTCTTGCCAGTGTAGTACGGGTTACAGAAATTCCCTTACCAAGAGAAGCAGCAGTGTTCCCGCTATGTCCAACAATAATTAAGTACCAGGTGTCAAAATATCTTCATAGCACAAATTCATTCTGATGTAAAGTGCATGTCATCCCTCTACAACATTGCTACTCAAAGTCTGGTCTGAGGACCAGCAGGAATCTATATCAATTGCATTAAGAGAAGATCCCCAGCGTCTAGTACATGCATTAAAGTTTGAGAAGCATTGCTTTTCTATAATATGACCTCCCAAGCCTCATCCAGATCTATTTTAACTTCTCCCATTATGAAGAAATTACTCTCTAGGGAAGTTTTTTCAGTGTTGAAAAGCTCCCACAGTAACAGAGTTTTTCTTACATTAAGGGGAGGACCTGTGCCTCTGTCACTTCCACCTAAACATCCAAGACTCCTCCCTTTAAAGTCAATCATAATAAATTCAATCCCTTTCTCTTTCAGCAAAGTCTTTAAGATAATTGCAGATAAACTCTGTTAGTCCTTTTATTCTTCTCACCTCTAGTTAATACAACATTCCTCAAATGCTGTAATATTTAATCTCCCTAAACACATCACATGCTCTAGTCTTAAATGTACCATATTTATTCCCACCAAACTAAAAGTTCTAAAATTGAATGCAATGGGCTAGCTATAGGCTAACCATTGCAGAATTTATAAGGATAATGTCCTCACTCTCTATATTCCACCTCTATTAATTCAGCCTAACAATTCAAATGATGGCTTTGCATTTTTTTAATTTATCATTTCTTCCAGTACAATTACTTTAATATAATGCATTATACCACCTGCCCTCACACCTATGAGACTAAAATACTGACATATCAATCTTATTCAAAAGTTGTTAAAATGCATAAGTTGAAATATTCTACTCAGGGGATTTATGGTTTAAAATGTGTTTTCCTCACTAACATAAATAAATGCCTTATTAAAGTACACATGATTGGAAAATAAGTGCTTTGATTTCTAAACAACTATCTGGTTTTAATAAAGACCTCTCTGAAGAACTGATGTGGTGAGCAGAATGGCCTCCCAAAATGCTCATGGCCTAATCTCCATAACCTCTGAATGTTTCATCAAATGACAAAAGAGATTTTGGAAATGTAATTAAGAGTATTGATTTATAAAAGGGATATTATTCTGAGTATCTGCGCAGACCCATTCTACCCACATGAGCATCTATGAACAGAGACCTTTCTCTGTAATTTTCGTGGAGGTTGGAGGTTGAAGAGATGTGGTGGAAGAACTCAGAGATTCAGTGTGGGAGAAGCATGTGGAATCTAACATTGCCAGCTGGAAAATGAAGGGGGAAAAATGTGAAAAGGAATGCAGGCAGCCAAAGAGTTGATAGAATCTTCTATAAAAGCAAGAAGGGATGCCGAGATCTCTGCGTGGAGCCGAAGTCTACAAACAACTTAGAAGGAAGGGCACATGGCTAAGCCAAGCCAGCTGTGCCCGGCTCTACCCAGATGTCTGACCTGCAAAAGTGTGAGACAAGTGGATATATAGATGGTGTTTTACTAAGATTGAGACATCAAATAACAAAAACAACTGGGGGTTAGGAACTGTGTTCTCTCCTATGTAAACAATGGCAGATATTGCTAATTTTTCATAACGTTCGTTCTTTATCAGTTCAGACTCAGGCTAAAAATCCTTCATAACAAGAAATACCTGGAAGCCATTAGGAATGTTTCTAAGATAGTTCTTCAGATGAAACTACTTCAGGTTTCAAAGATTTTGAGTGAGTACAAGCAGGATTTCTAGTTTGTTTTTCTTTTTTTAACATTTTCTTTTCTTTTTTATTTTTTTAAATTAAATGATAGCTGTGTACATTAATGCAAACATGGGGTACAGTGTAGTGTTTTCATACACAATTTGAAATATTTTCATCAAACTGGTTAACATAGACTTTATGTCATTTACTTAGTTATTGTGTTAAGACATTTATACTCTAGTTTTAGAAAGATTCAATTGTTTTTTTTTCAATTTGATTGCCATAGAAAGAAATAGGGAGTAGGGAGGGGGGAAATAAAGAGAGGAAAAAAATATTTGAAAATATGTGAATGAAAGGCCAGTACTGAGCCTTACTTACTTGCTTTGAGAGTTTAAATTTTCTTATTTATGAAAAGGGGAGTAAGATCCCAGTAGTAGAATATGAAAGGCTTGGGTTTAATTTTCTTATTTATGAAAAGGGGAGTAAGATCCCAGTAGTAGAATATGAAAGGCTTGGGTTTTTTTTTTTTTTTTTTTTTTTTTTTTTAAAGAAAACTTTAGGTGAACATCTGTCTTCAAAGAAGGAAAGCCAATCTTCTCAGTGTGCAGGGTGGAGTAGTACTCCAGCCTCAGCTGCTGGTTGAGCCTCCACTAACTTGGCCTCCAAACACCAACTGAAACCTTTTCTTTCAAAAGCCCTCCTTTTATAAATTATAAATCTAATTTTTTAAACTAACACTAGAATTACAAAGCATGTTGTTTGCAAGCTACTGGGAAATAAGTCACTTTACTCATCTTTCATCTCCAATGTTCTAACGTTTTTGAAAAAATAGACATATGAAGAAAAATGATGTAAATGAAACCTTTCCAGCAGCATGTTCCATTTCCAACCAGAGGTGGCGCTGTCTAATTATTATAAATGTGTAGTTATAGATGCACATATTTAGTGTGTCATTGACTAATGTTAATAGAAATATTCTCTGTTTTTCATTAGACATGTGGCATTACTTGTCCACTGAAGTTTTTCCAATGGCAATGTGAGAGGTCAGTGATTCATTCTTCATGATGCATTCCTTATCTATTGAACTTTCTTCATGCCTACAAAATATGAGAAATAATTAATAAATCTGTCCTTCAAAATTCAATGACTTTTCTCTCTAAAATCAAGATAATAATATAAACTATCAGCATAAATTATTAAAACTATACTATAAGAGATTCATGATAATGCTAGTCTAATTAGTAATTTCAAGTATTATGACAGGCAAACCATGTTGGTTGTGTTAGTGACTAAAGGTTAAAGATTGCATTGACACCACACATGCTTTACTTCTGTATAGCATCTTCATATTTTGAAATATAAATGATTTTTTGACATTGAAAATTTTCAAAATATAGAAGACTCATTAAATATTTAACTCTTTGACATACTGAGATGAATTAACTCTCATGAATATCTTAATCATAGTGCGTGATGTCCACGACACAATGAACTTTTAATGTTATTAGGCTACTCCCTAGCTTGTTGATACATTTCTTCACCATTTGTTAAACTGCTTGTTTCCAAAGAACTGTATTATATGTACTTGTTATTTTAACTGTACAATTAAATAAATTAATATGTAAATAAATTAAGTTAGTGTTTATATGAACTCATGGAAAGATTTAAAAAGAAAATTAGTATTAATTTATATTATAAAATATAATTACATTATATATAATAGAATTATTTAGATATAATTAGAATTATATTGAATTCTATATTAAATTTAAGTAGCATACATATCAGAGCTCTACATCTCTTTCTAGAAGGACCACACAAGGATACATTCTGATACCTTTAAATGAAGTAAGAATTTAAAGCCACTTAACCAATCTGTAGGCAAAATATTTCTTCTAAAAATAGAAGTTTTCCTACCTATTGCAATTCAGGAAGAAAAGGTGATTAAGGGTATCCATATAGGAACAGAAGAGATTAAACTTTCATTTTTCACAGATGATATGATTGTATATCTTCAAAACACCAGGGATTCAACTGAAAACTCTTAGAAGTGATCAAGGAATACAGTGGCATATCAGGATAAAAATCAACACTTATAAATCTGTAGCCTTTATATATACCAACAGTAGCCAAGCTGAAAGAACAGTCAAGGACTCTATTCCAAGTAGTGCCAAAGAAGATGAAATATTTGGGAGTATACTTAACAAAGGATGTGAAAGATCTCTATAATGAGAACTATGAAACTCTAAGAAAAGAAACAGCCGAAAATGTTAACAAATGGAAAAATGCACCATGTTCATGGCTAGGAAGAATCAACATTGTTAAAATGTCCATATTACCCAAAGCAATATACAATTTTAATGCAATCCCCATTAAAACCCCACTGTCATACTTTAAAGATCTTGAGAAAATAATACTTCATTTTATATGGAATCAGAAAAAACCTCAAATAGCCAAGACATTACTTAGGAATAAAAACAAAACAGGAGGAATCATGCTACCAGACCTCAGACTATACTATAAATCGATAGTGCTTAAAACAGCATGATATTGGCACAAAAACAAAAAGGTAGATGTATGGAACAGAATAGAGAGCCAACAGATGAATCCAGCTACCTACCATGACCTCATCTTTGACAAACTAATTAAAAACATTGAGTGAGGAAAAGATTCCCCATTTAACAAATGGTGCTGGGTGAACTGGCTGGCAACATGTAGAAGACTGAAACTGGATCCACACCTTTCACCATTAACTAAGATAGATTCTCACTGGATTAA
>NW_003852396.1:53235987-53247043 GCF_000181295.1 Otolemur garnettii
CCCAAGAATATGGGGAGGAGGTGGGGGAGGGGAGGGAAGAAGGGCGGATGGGTGGAGGGAGGGTGACTGGAAAGATCACCTATATGGTCTAACAAGGGTATAAGTGAATTTTTCTAGAACTAGAGTATAAATGTTTTAACACAATAAGTAAACGACACAAAGTCTATGTTAACCAGTTTGATGAAAATATTTCAAATTGTATATGAAAACACTACACTGTACCCATGTTTGCATTAATGTACACAGCTATCATTTAATAAAAAATAAATAAGTAAAGTTAATCAGTCTACCTTGAAACAAAAAAAAAATAGAAGTTTTAGGGGAATTTTGAGAAATATTACAATCTAGAAATATTTTGCATATAGATATGCACAACTTTCAATGGTTCTTTGCTTTAGCTGACAGAGTTTTCTTAACAGAGCCACTTTTCATTATGACCCATTGGTTAAAAAATGCCCTGCAGTACATTACAAGAAAGGTTTACTATAGCAATAAAGTCCATCACTGTTCAGCTTACAGTACACATTAGAAGTCGAAAAAAAAAAACAAAACAAAAAGAAATAATTAGTGGGAGCACCTAGGGAGAGAGATATATCACTTGATGGCTTCATCACAAGAATTGTGTATATTAACTCTCCAATATGTCAGAATATAATTAAAATGAATGTCATTTTTGTACTGATTTCAATCTTACTAGCAGGGAAACTGAACAGAGCCTTTGTGTTTTCAGCTCCCATCCTGGCTTAGGAAGTGCTTTATTTCCAGATAATAGAGGGCTAGAAAATTCCATATGCAAAATAAAAGGAGACAATTGTACTAACCAAAATCTATGTGGAATAGAAATACATAAAGGCAGTAGCTAGGGAAGTTTTAAATAACATTCATTCTTCTTTTCTCGTATCTTTCACTAAATAAATTCCAAAGAAATAGGTAAATTATATGGAAAAACAGGGTTATTTTAAACAACCTATAATCACATTTTTGTGCTGTGAGTGATGATTTGCATGAAAATACCAAAACAGCATTTTAGGATTCTAATGTTTGGATGTCCTAAATGTGTGCTCTGTTCTTCTCCTGATGGTTTTATTTATTTATTCTATTTTTTGATATTAGATGGATACAAATATTTTAATTGTATGAATTGCTTTTGAATAGTTCTAATCACAGTTGTAAGTGTTACCCTCACCCAGATAGTGTGCATGGTGCCTGTTAGGTGTGAATTTCCCCTTTCCTTCTGCCCCCTCCCACCTGCTTGCTTTCCATTGAGTTTCACCGCCATATGTGCACATGACTGTTGATATATTAGTTCCAATTTAATCATGAGTATATGTGGTGTTTGTTTTTCCATTCTTGTTGTCCCTTCAATTAACTTATTCTCTTAATACTATAAATATACACAACACATTTTATAAATTCTGTTGCCCCATTTCTCAATCAAAATTTGAAGAAAAATTGTTCTTCTGGGTATTTTCTTCTGTAATGGAATTGCAGGATCAAATGGAAGGTTTCCTTTTAGTTTTAAGTATTTTCCATTCTTCTTTAAATAAAGGTTGTATTAGTTTGCAATTCCCAGCAGTGTAGAAGTGTTCCCTTCTCTCCACATCTACGCCAGCATCTGTAGATTTGGGACTTTGTGATGTGGGTTAACCACACTAGGGTTAGGTGATACCTCAGGGTGTTTTGATTTGCATTTCTCTGATGATTAAAGATGATCAGCATTTTTTCATGTGTTTGTTGGCCATCTGCCCGTCATCTTCAGAGAAGTTTCTATTCAAGCTCTTGCCCACTGATAAATGGGATTGTTTGCTCTTTTCTTATTAATTAATTTGAGTTTTCTATAGGTTTAGTTATCAACCCTTTTTCAGATGTGAACATTCAAAAATCTTGTCCTATTCTGAAGGCTGTCTGTTTGCTTTGGTTGTGATACTCTTAGCTGAGCGGAAGGTTTTTAGTTTGATCAAATTCCATTAATTTGTTTTTGGTGTTGCTGTGATTGCCAGGGGTTCTACTTTGTAAAATCTTTCCCCAGGAAAATATTGTCAAGCATTTTTCCCACATTTTCTTCTAGAATTTTTATTGTTTTCTGTCTTAAATTTAAATATTTTATCCAGCAAGAGTTAATATTTGTTAATGGTAAGAAATGTGGGTCCAATTTCAGTCTTCTATATATGGCTAGCCTGTTCTCTCAACACCATTTTATTAAATAGGGAGCCTTTATTTTCCTTTTTTTTTTTTTTTTAAACAGAGTCTCACTATGTTGTCTTCAGTAGAGTGCCGTGGTGTCACAGTTCCCAGCAACCTCCAACTCTTGGGCTTAAGTGATTCTTTTGCCTCAGCCTCCCAAGTACCTGGGACCACAGGCACCATCCACAACACCCACCTATTTTTTTGTTCTAGTTGTTGTTGTTTAGCAGGCCTAGGCTGGGTTCAAACCTGCCAGCCCCAGTGTATGTGGTCAGTGCCTTAACCAATGAGCTAAGAGTGCCGAGCCAATATGGATCTTTTTCCCAGTGCATGTTTTTGTTTAGTTTTTCCACAGATCTAATGACAACATGTGACTGGATTCATCTCTGTGACTGGATTGTTCTTTGGGTATTTTCAATCACAGATCAAATGACAATATGTGACTGGATTCATCTCTGTGACTGGATTCTTTATTTTATTCCATAGATTTTTATCTCTACTTTTGTGCTAGTACCATGCTGTTTTGATCACTATTCAGTGGTTTTCAACCTTGCTAATGCCACAACCCTATAATACAGTTCCTGTGGGTAGCAACCCACAGGTTGAGAACCACTGCACTGAACTTGAAGTCTGGTAACACTTTCGGATTTGTTTTTATTTATAAAATTTATATTGGCTATTTGGGTTCTTTTCTTGGTTCCATATGAAATGAACTACTACTCCTTTAAGTTTTTCAAAGTATGAAATTGATTTGTATCCTCATTGCTTTGATCCACAAATTTAACACAATCTATTAAATTTGTGGATTTCTTTGGGTAGGGTGGACATTTTAACTATGTTCGTTCTTCCCAGCCACTAGTATGGTGGCTTCCATTTGTTATTCTGCCATTTGTTAAAGTCATATGCTATTTCTTTTCTCAATGTTTTATATTTCTCTTTATAGAGATCTTTCAAGTCCTTTGTTATATGTATTTAAAGTATGTCATCTTCTTTGTAACTATTGGAAAAGGTATAGGATCTTTGATTTTACTCTCACTTGTGTTTATTGATATATATGAAGACTACTTCATTATGTGGACATTGTTTGTGTATCCTGAGATAATACTAAATTCCTTGATCACTTCTAAGATCTTTCCAATTGAGTCGTTGCAGTTATCCAGATATAAGATCATGCCATCAGCAAAGAGCAAGAGTTTGATCTCTGTCTCCCTTTGAATATATTTGATCTCCTTCTCTTGCCTGATTACAATGGTGAGGACTTCCAGCATTATGTTGAGTAGCAGTGGTGACAATGGGCATCCATATCTATTTCCAGATATAAATGCAAACGCTTTCAATTTTACTCCATTTGATATGATATTGGCTGTGGGTTTGTTGTAGATGGCCTCTTTCAGTTTAAAAAATATCCCACATAAGCCCGTTTTCCTAAGTCTTCCTATAAAGAAAAGATGCTAAATATTGTCAAAAGCCTTTTCTGCATAAATTGAGAGAATAAAATGGTCTTTGTTTTTTGTTTTATTTATGTGGTGAATTACGCTTATGAATATATGTATGTTGAACCAATGTTGCATCTCTGGGAAAAAAACTACTTGATCATAGGGTATATAGCTTTTTAATGTGTCACTGTATTCTGTTTGCTAGGATCTTATTGAATATTTTTGCATAGATGTTCATTGATGATATTGACCTATGGTTTCTGTTTTTGTTGAGTCCTTTCCTGGTTTTGGAATCAGAGTAGTATTTGCTTCATAAAACATGTTGGAGAGAATTCCTTCTTTCTCTGTGTTTTGTAATAAATTACCCATTATAGGTACTAGTTCCACTTTGGAGGTTTGGTAGAACTCTAGTGTGTAACCATCTGGTCCAAGACTTTCCTTTTTTTTGGAATATTTTGTATTGTTGATGCAATTTCAGTGCTCAGTATAGTCTTTTCAAAATTTCTAATTCTTTCTGGTTGAGTGTAGGAAGGTGGCATGATTCTGGATATTAGCAAATGGAAATTAGAAAAAAATTGGGTTTGCTATCTTATTTGCAGACATATTTGGATTTAAGACAACAAAATAAAGACAAGGATAAATACTACATACTGTTCAAAGGAAACACACATGAAGACATTTCAACAATTAACATTTATGCACTCAACCTAACTATTCCTTGATTCATTAAAAGAAACCTTAAATGATTTGAATAATATGATATCTTCCTGAATCATAATACCCCTTAATACCCCTTTGACCATACTGGAAATTTTAATAACATTTTCTAAGTAAAGTATCATTCTTATAATATGTCACTTAGAAAAATAGTCTCCAGTTCCATCCCTCTTGTTAGAAAAAGTATAGTTCACCTTTTTTTAATGGTTAATTCTCCATGGCATACATATACCAACTTTTATTAATCCATTCATGTATTGATGGGCATTTGGGTTGATTCCACATCTTTGCAATTGTGAATTATGCTGCTATAAACATTTTGGTGCACATGTACCTTTAATAAAAAAAAATTGGAATATTGGCAGTCTGAAGTCGCTAACTATGTAGAAAACAATATCCCTGAAAATGGAGCTACTCAAAGAAAGGGCTCCCTAAAGCTTCACTAAGTTGCATCTAGTACTGACTGAATGCTTTGCTATGGTGTACATACACATAGTGAAACTACACGGACAGGTCAATAAACAGGCCAGAGACCTGAAGACTGAACAATTCTCAACAATGAAACAAAGCTTGTAAATGTTGAATCCCAACCAGCTGCCCTTGGACAATAAAACATTCAAACTAAAGGACAGAGAAAGAAAAAGTTGGGAGGAAAATGAACCGACCCTCAGATGTCAGTTATAGTATTCATGGGTAACTAGATCTTCATAATGTTGTGATAGTGGGGGTGGAATATCAGTAAAAAGAATTGAAGAAATAATGGCTATTTTCTACAAATTTGATAAAACTTGTGAATCATGGCATGTCATAAATATATTCCTGAAAACCGGTGCTTTTTTGTTGTTTATTTTTACTCTTACAACTAAGTAAATTCTTTCTCTTGTGGATTTGGAAAGAGGAAGGATGACACTCAGGAAGACTAAGTTTAGAAAATAAATGAACAAAATTAGAGCAGAATTAAATGAAATTGAGAACACAACAAAGGAATGAAAAAAAATCCACAGTTGATGGATCATCAAGCAGGAAAATTACTCAACTAACTTTTTAAAACTCAATGCATAAGTAGGCATTACAATCCTGACAGAAGACTTACAAATTAAATACAACAACAACATAGAAAACTTAAAAGTTAAGAGAAGAGGCACAGACTGCTACTGGTGTATCCACATATGTGTAAAATATAGATATAGATGCAATTTATATAAATGCACTTTTCTAGCATTTCTATGTCACTCTTAATTCTATTTTCCATAATTAAACTTTTTTGACTTATTGAATACACCTATTTTCAACCCAATGTGTTTATTATCATAGGTGAGGGCTGAGGGCACACTGTCTCTGAATTCTTAGTAGTAAGGATACTAGTACATTATCAAACGACAATTTGGGTGCACAGAGAACGCGTTTATGAAGGTCTTTCATGATATTCATATAGGGTTATTGATTCATATTGCCTGACATTTAAAACTAGATGGGTAAATATAGAGTAAAGAAAAGCAAGCACCATCTCCTAACATAACAAGAATTGACTGAGTGACCTTAGAGGTTCTTCCTATCTTAAATGTGTGTGGATATGTCATTTGATTTTGAATCAACTCTGATAATACAAGAGCTGAAAGCCTTATGTGATTAGAGTCCTCTGCCAGAAGTTTCAGGAAGATTTCCAAGTCCCTTTTATCTCTTTCTATTAAGAATATACCTTGGGGTTTTTTGAAATTATTTTTGTCTTTGTTACTTATAAAATAAATAGTCTAAAATACTAATTTTGGTTCATGTCTTTTCTAAACAATTTATGCATGTATTCTGGTACTCTTATTTAAATAAAGGATTAGAGGCAGTTTAGAATTCACCCATATGTTATAATTAGATTTTTAAAATATAAGATCAAGAACCTGGGAAATATGGATTTAAAGAAAAGCAATGAAAGGAAGGAAGAAAGAATTTACCGAGGCCAGACTGTTCTAAAACGTTATATAATTGAGTTGCAATATGGTTTCTATAACTACCTCTTTTTTTTTTTTTTGGCAGTTTTGGCCAGGGCCAGACTTGAACCCACCACCCCAGGTATATGGGGCTGGTGCCCTACTCCTTGAGCCACAGGCACCTCCCTATAACTACCTCTTAATGATCACTTGCTATGTGTTAAGCAGTACATTATTCACTAATTCCATACCCTTCACACATAACACACACAATCACATCACATCACATCACATCATCACATATGCGTAGCTTGTTCAGCTACAAAGACAATGATAGTTTCTGTTTTGGCCTGATATATAATAGATCCTTCTTCTCTGAAGTCGTGCTGAGAATTTATTGGAGTCTTCACTTTTTGTCACTGTGGTAAAATACACACACGTGCACATACACATGTATATGAAAAACCTAAAATTTATGATTTTTAATAATATTTAAGTTTGTAGTTTTTGGCATTAAATACAGAAAACTTTTTGTATCCCCAGTCTAAAGCTCTGTACACTTTAAACAATAACCCCCTTTCCTGCATTTGTCATCTCTGGTAACTACCATTCTACTTTCTGCCTCTAATGTTTTACTGCTCTATGTAATTCATGTAAGTGGGAGCATACAGCATTTGTCCTTTTGTGACTGGCCTACTTCATTGCTATACTGTCCTTAATGTTCAAGGGTGTATTGTGTGTAAGATTGTCCTGCTTATATAAAGCTAAATAATACATATTATCTGTTATTTTAAAATGTACCCAGCATTTGTTTCAAACAAATATGGTAAGATATACAGACATGGATATAACTATAATAAAGGAATAAAATTGTTCTCCTAGCTTCCTAAAAACAGGAGAAAGGGAACACCCCCAGAGCCACATGGGGAGGAGTGAGTCAATGAAGAGGCAGAAAGAAGGGTTCAGAAAGACGTGGGCAATAACTCTTAAATGTGATTTTCATGGGAAGGGGTGGGCAAGGCAGGGCAGGCAGGCTAAGGAGACTTAAAGTTGGTCATTTGAATAATTTTGGCAAGCTCTCTGGTGTAAGATCTGTTTCCAATTGTCAGGTATCTGGTCCTGAGGCAATTACTAGTCAGTAGTGGCCCAGAGTATAAAAGCTAAATGATAGGATAGTGTGGTGTGGCCTTTGGATTGGTTGGTTTGAATATGACAGGTATACTTTAAGGCAAGTATTTTAGTTCTAGAAATCGACTAACTTTGTGAGCAGTCTCTCTAGAATCATTAAGTCCCCATATATCAACACAACATAACACAGAAAGGCGATATATACACATCTCACATTTTGTTTAATCATTGATTTGTCAGCAGACAGACACAGTTGCTTTCATCTTTTGGCTGTTATGAATCCTCACAATCCTTTTCACCCATTTGGGTAGCACTTTTAATATTATTATCTAAGAGACTCTTATTTGAAAAGAGTTTTTCATTCATTTCTTGGTCATTGCCAAAAAGCCATTTTAATTACTGTATTTACCATTCAGTTTCTGTGAATTTGTTTTGCTTCTAATACACTTCGGAAAATGTCAGCATTACTATTCACCCTGATGTAAATTTAATCTCACACCTAAGGGTTCTCTTTTAGTCTCCATTTCTCTGACAGTTTAGTCTGCCCTATGAACACTTAATAGTTACACAGGGTACATATAATGCTGCTGTGGAGATGGTCACTTTCAGGTCATGGTCCAGTCAAAGATAGAATTTTGCACCTGGTGAATATTATCTTTAGTCACGTTATGTAATATCATTGAATGCCAGCTGATTATCAATAGCCATAGCAGCACGCGTTTTTGTTTGTTTTTCCAATTTGTCAAGTTATCTTTACAGTGCTAAAATACAGGTAACATGCAATTTATCATTTTATCCATTATGAACTATACAATTTGGGGTCAGTGTGTTTTTAGTGCTGTAAAATGAAGCTGGTATCCACATCCAGAACTTTTTCATTATTCCAAACAGAGCATCTGTTACATTTAAGTAGTCATAACAAATATCAACTTGCCCTAGATCAGTGGTTCTAAACCTTCCTAATTGCCGCATTGTTACAAATGGAAAAAGGGATCGCAACCTACAGGTTGAGAACTGCTGCCCTAGATTTTCCACTGCAGATATGTGTTGTGTTATAAGACATTTTCTAAATGAGGCAGTAATCCTTTTCTTCTCAGTTAATATCAATCACTTAATATCAGAGTCAATATTTATAGAGAATAGTTATGAGTTTTCAGTGATCATTTAACAATCATCTCTACTCATAAAGTCGACAGGTTATAATTTTTATGTCATTGTAAATATTCCACTTTGCACATTTTTATGTTTGTTCCCCATTCTATTATATAGCTTAGATCATTTAAATTGATCACTTATCTCAAGCAATATAATTTATAATGACTCCCCATATAACTCATTTGTGACTGGCATCATGCTACCACTGTGTGCTAAAAAAAAATGTATGAGTGAGTACATTGTATTTTTTTTTCCATTCCTGAGATAAATGAGGTGAAGACTATGTTAATTAGTAGGATGTAGTACTCCAATTTGTACAAATAATCAACACATTGAATCCCATAATGGCATAAATGTGTTCATGATCTATGTATAAATGACTTAATAAACAAAAATGTATGAGTGGCTGTAATCAACATATTTTTAAGAACTAGGCTCTTGATTTGACCAAACCAGCTTCTGCATCTGCTATCACTGAGACAGGGAGGTAACTCAAGCCTCAGTCTACCTCTGACAAATAATTATTAATTTACTTAAAATTATATGCTCAATGTATAGTATACCTCATGGAATTTTTATTAACATCAAATTAAATGTTGTATATGGAAAGAATGTGTAAAATATAAGAGGAGGTTTAAAAAGCTAATGATGATCAGATAGGAATATTTTCTGTATTTTGCATAAATGTATGAACTTTCTAATGAAAACAAAAGAAGCAATGAAACCATTAAAAAAAAAAACTATATGTTTATACTCGCATAAAGAATGAGCAGCATATAAGCAATGAAGAATACATTTAGGGAAGAGAGGGAAAAATAGAAATATTAGTACAGACTTTATTTCTACTGAAACAATCCAGACAACATATAATGAACAACCATTAAAATGGTATAGAGAGAGGCCTGGGAATTGTATGGAGGCAGAACAAAAGAGAATTTCCTAGTGGTATGAAGCTAAGAAACCTCAGGACAAGGATAGATAATGAGTCACATGATATGATTTGCTGATATTTGCAGGCTGCACAGAATTCATTATGTGCATTCCAGCATTATCCTGTACTCTCTGGAAAATATGTTTCTAACAGCGTTGAGTTGATTAGCACTGGGGCAAATTATAAGAAAGTCCTCATTTGGATTGAGACTGAGCAGAGGAAAGAGAGTATTTATACAAGTTGAGATAAGTAAATCAGAACTCAAAAGTAACAGGAAATCAAAGTCAGGATTCCAAATGCACTATGCTTTGTGAGTTCAGAGACCCATTGGAGAGTACTTGGCACTTCCTAACTGTATGTGAGAACTCTTGACAGTTTTATGGTGTTGTGTATGGGCTCAATTTTATTCTTTTGCATGTAGATAGCAGGTTTCCTAAGATCACTAATTAAACAAAATGTCTTTTCTCAATTGTACATTCTAGGAACTCTGGTCAAAGATTAGTGGCCCATATGTGTTTGTGTTTATGTTGTGCTCTCTGCTATGTTCTCTTGATCCATATGTCTGTTTTTAGGAAGCGCCTTAGTATTTTGTTACTATAGCTTTCTAATATATTATGAAATAAGAAAGTGTGATGATTCCAGGTTGAAAACATAAAACTCCCAGAAAAAAATGTTTTTTACAAAAGCTTTTTTTAATGTAACATCAAAAGCATAGACTGCAAAAGAAAAAAACTAGTGATATTATGTGAAAAAAAAAACTTTCTACACAGTAAATTGAAAAATCAGCAAAATGAGAAAGTAGACTACAGAATTGAAGAAAACACTTGCAGATTATACATTGATAAAGAGTTAATAAGTTCATATCCAAAATATATAAAAATTCAAGCAATTCAATAGCAAAAATTAAAAAAAAATCCATCTTCCAAATGGGGAAAGGATCTAAACATATATTTATCAAAAGGTGGCATACAAATGTCGAAAATGCTCAACGCGATTAATCATCCATCATAATATGCAATCAAAATCACAATGAGATTACACCTCACATTATTGGGATGAATATTATTTGTGTTTTGGTGACAACAAAGATATGGAGAAAAGCCAACCCTTTTTGTACTTTGTAGTTGGAAAGATAAAATAATGCAGTCACTATGAAAAACAGTATGCATGTTCCTCAGTAAATTAGAAATACTACTATATGATCTAGAAACATAAATCTAAAAGAGTTGAAATCAGACTCTTGAAATGTCTGTATCCCATTATTATTTCAACATAATTTACAGTATCCAAGATGTAAAGCAATTTGAATGGCCATCAACAGGTAATGGATCAAAAAAAGAAACATAGTACATACATATAATGAAATGTTTAGTTTCAAGAAAAATAGATATTATTATTTGCTAAAACATAGATAAATATGGAGGACATTTCACTAAAAGAAATAATCCAGGGACAGGACAAATACCATAACACCACTTATATAATGAATACAAAATGGTCAACTTCAGGGTGGTGCCTATGGCTTAACAAGGTAGTGCGCTGGCCCTATATGCCAGAGGTGGTGGGTTCAAACCCAGCCCTGG
>NW_003852396.1:53247063-53261224 GCF_000181295.1 Otolemur garnettii
AAAAAAAAAAAAAAAAAAAATCCTGCAAAATGGTCAAATTCATAGAAGCAAAGAGGTGATTGAAATGGCCTTGAAGTAGAGCAAAGTAGGAAGATATTTTCAAAGAGTATAAACTTTTGATTATGTAAGTCCAAGAGACAATACATAAGAATTAACAATATTATATTGTATACTACCAATTCTACTCAAATTATTTCAAAAAACTTGGAGAAGAGAGAATACTTACATACTCATTCTAGAAGGCTACCAGTACCCAGATACCAAACCAAAGGTGAAACAAGCAGAGGGAAAAAAAAAAAAAAGAACAAAGTAAATCCAGGCCAACTCTGATAAAACTGGGGTGCAAATATTCACAACAAAATAATAGCAAACAGAATTCAATAACACACTAAAAGAATTGTTCACTATGGCCAAGTGTAATTTCTCATCTCAGGGATGAATGGGTGGTTTAACATATGAAATTGATAAATGTGACACATCACATCAAGAGAATGAAGAACAAAAATTATTTGATCATTTAAATAGCTGCTTAATAAGCATTCAATAAAATCCAACATTCCTTAATAATAAAAAGCTTCAATAAATTGGGTATGAAAGGAGCATACCTTACAGGACAAAGCCCAAATAAAACAATCCCACCATAATGATATACTGAATGGGGAAAAGTAGAAAGACATTCAACTGAAACCTGGCAGAAGACAAGGACATTTGCCTACTTGCCAATTTTGTTAAAAATGCTATAACAAGTCCTAGCAAGAACAATTAGGCAAGAGAAAGAAATATATGGCATCCAAATTGGAAAGGAAAAACAAATTGTCCTTGTTTGCAGACAATATAATCTTATATTCAGATTCCACAGAAAAGCTTTAGGACTAATAAACAAAGGTATCAAAGTTGGGCGGTACCTGTGGCTCAAAAGAGTAGGGCACTGGCCCCATATGCCGGAGGTGGTGGGTTCAAACCCAGCCCCAGCCAAAAGCTGCAAAAAAAAAAAAAAAAAATCAAAGTTGCAAGATATAAATCAACATAAAATCAGTAGTGTTTTTACCAACTAAAAGAGATATAGTCAATCGAAAAACAAAATCAAAGAAGTAGTCCCATTTATAATAGCTATAAAAAGTACCTAGGGATAAATTAAATAGAATGAGGGAAAGATTTCCATAGGAAAATAAAATATGAGGCACTGATAAAAGAAATTCAAGAAAGCCCCCCAAATGGAAAGATATCCTATGCTCATAAATTGAAAGAATTATTATTGTTACAATGTCTATACTACCTGAATAACTGTACAGTTTCAATGTGATTCCTACAAAATGCCAATGACATTATTTACAGAAATAGAAAGATCCTAAAATTCATTTGGAATCAGAAAAGTCTGTGACTATATGGAGAATCCTCAAAGAATTCAAATTAGACCTCCCATTTGATCTTGCAATCCCATTACTGGGCATCTATCCACGAAAAAAAAAAAAAATCTTTTATCATAAGAACATTTGCACTGCACTGTTTATCACAGCTCAATTTATAATTGCCAAAATGTGAAAACAACATAACTAGCTGCCAATCCGGGAATGGATTAACAAGCTCTGGTACATGTATATCATGGAATACTATTCAGCCATTAAAAACATGGAGACTTTACATCTTCTGTGTTAATGTGGATACAGTTGGAGCAAATTCTTCTTAGTAAAGCATCATGAGAATGGAGAAGCAATAATTCAGTGTACTCAATTCTAATATGAAGGCAATAGATAATTTAATACAAGTAGGGGAAGAGGGGAATACTATTCAGCCATTAAAATGATGGAAAATTTACATCTTCTGTATTAATATGGATATAGTTAAAGCAAATTCTTCTTAGTAAAACATCATGAGAATGGAGAAGCAATAATTCAATGTACTCGATTCTAATATGAAGACAAGAAGACAAGATGATTTAATACAAGATGGGGACAAGGGGAGGAGGGTAAGGAATGGAGGGTCATGGTGTATGGCACAACTCTGGGGGCAGAACTCTGGGGGACTTTAATAAATGCAACCAGTGTATCCTGTTTCTTTGTACCCTTGATGAGCCCCAAACAATGAAAAAATAAATCCCCATCTATATAAAGTAATTCTGAACAAAAAGAAGAAAGCTGGAGGCATCACATTACATCATTTTAAATTATACTACAAAGCTATAGCAACAAAAGCAGCATGATACTGGCATGAATACAGACACAGACTTCAATGGAACTGAATAGAGAAATAAATCCTCACATAATCAACTTACTTTTCACAAAGGTGCCAACAGCCTACACTGGAGAATATAGTCACTTTTAATAAACACTGATGGGAAAACTTGGCATATACATACATAAAAGATTGAATCTAGATCCACGCCTTTCACCATATACAAAAATAAACTTAAAATGGAGTAGACTTAAATGTACAACTTGAAACAATGGAACTACCAAAAAAGATTTAAGGAAATGATACAGGACATTAGTCTAAGTAAAGATTTTTTGGGTAAGACCTCAAAAAACACAGGCAACAAAAGCAGAAGATGACACATAATATAATATCAAGCTAAAAAACTTCTAAACAACAAAGGAAATAGTTAATAAAGTGAAAAGATGAGCCACAGAATAGGAGAAATTACAAGCTATGTCTCCAAGATGGAATTAGTAACTAGAATACATAATTCATAAGAAACGTATATCCAAAAGGTTTATAAAAATATACTCAACATCACTAATAATCAGGGAAGTGTGAATCAAAACCACAATGAGCTATCCTCTTATCCTAAGTAGAATGATTATTATCAAAAATACAGAACATAATTAATGCTGGTGAAGATGTAGAGAAAGCAGAGATGCTTGTACACCATTGGTGGGAATATAAAGTAAATGAAAACAAGGATGGAGATTCCTCAAAAATTAAGAATAGAACTACTTTATGATCCATCAATGCACCTCTGTTGGTATTGAAGAGATAGTTAACTGTCATGCGCACTGACGCACTATTGACAATCGCTAAGATATGTAATCAACATAAGTGCCCATCAATGGAATAATGTATAAAAAATTTCCATACATACACAGTAGAATATTATTCACCCACAAAAATCAATGACATTTTGTAATTTGCAGCAACATGATGGAACTGCAAATCATTATGTGAAGTGAAATAAACCAATCTCAGTGAGACAAATATCCCATATTCTCACTCCTATGTGGGAACCAACGAAAAGTGGATACTATGGAGGCAGAAGAGTAGAATGGTGGTTTCCAGAAGTTGGGTGGGGAATAATGACAGGGGAGTATGAAAAAAAGTTAGGAAATGGGTAAAAAAATACAATGAGAAGAAAAAAGTTCTTGCATTTGACCCGAGGAAGGAAATTATAGTTAACAATAATTTATTGTATATTTCAAATTAGCTAGTGAAGAAGAATTATACTGCTTCCACCACAAATAAAGGATTATTTTTTAAAGTTATGGATATCCCATACCCTGATTTGATCATTACACGTTGTATACACATACCAAAATATCATGCAGTCCCTAAAAATGGATAAATATAGCATATTAATAAAAAACATAACGGATAGAAAACCATGTACTAAGGGGAAAATCTTAGTTGAGTATTCTTTTCACAAAAAAATATTAACATTAAGTAAGAGAGTGTAAAGAAACTTTTGGCGCTGAAGGATGGGTTTTTGGAATCAACTGGGTGATGGTTTTATGGGCTTATACTTGTCTTTAAATTCCTCAGATTGTATGCATTAATTATGTGAAGTTTTTATATAAATAAATAGAAAAATTGATCTAGTGGAGCAGCTAATTTAGTTCAATTTTCACAAAAGTGATTAAGAAGCATAAGAGAAAGTTTTATTTATTGATTACGAAAGTGGGAAAAACAACTCCTCTTGCCCAACTCCTCGTGTCACCTGGTAATTTAAAGATAGAGCGATTTCTGCTCCCAGGCACACTTGGTTGGTTACTAGATTTTTGATGGCATTTTCTTTCAATAGAAACAGCTTAAAATTAAGTAATGGCAACTCTTAAGGGAACAGCATGCTTGTTTTGCTAAAATCTAAAATGCAATGCCATTATGTTTCCCTGGTGTCTTGGGAATGTTCCCAACTGTTTCTCTGCATTTATGCTTGCCTCAGTAAATACAATCTTAGGTGCCACAGTCTGTAGTACTTAACTATGAAATAATATAGATAGGTTTTATGTTTGCTGGCTAAGAACAAAGTATTGATATAAGTTACTTGGAAAATATAGGTAGAAGTCTGTTTAATGGTATCAGATAAAACCAGTAGTGCCTATTTTACTAATAGTATCACATCATGTTCCCAAAGTGTTCTCTTTGGGGGAGATAAAATATATAATAATGGTCAATAATGTTTGAATAATGTGAGGATTTTGGATAGATGTGTATGAATACTGTTCCTCAAAGTTTGATGGGAAATTAAGAGAACATTTAAAAATTTTCCAAGGCTGGGTGCAGTGGTTCACACTGTAATCCTAGCAGTCTGGGAGGCCAAGGCAGGCAGATTGCTTGAGCTCAGGAGTTCAAGACTAGCCTGAACAAGACTCCCTCTCTAAAAATAGACAGGTGTAGTGGCGGGCAACTGTAGTTCCAGCTGCTCCGGGGGCTGAGGCAAGAGAATCACTTGGGCCCAAGAGTTGAGATTGCTGTGAGCTATGATGCCAAGGCACTCTACCCGGGGTGACAGAGTGAGACTCTGTCTCAGAAAAAAACAAGCTTTTCATGACTCTTTTGGAGGAACATGGTATTCTGAGAAAGCAAGTGAAGAATTATGAACTCCCAGGAAGGACATTAGGATATATGAATGTAGTGAATAAAGAAAGTGAGGATTGGGTGGTGCCTGTGGCTCAAAGGAGTAGGGCACTGGCCCCATATGCAAGGTGGCAGGTTCAAACCCAGCCCCAGCCAAAAATTGCAAAAAAAAGAAAAGAAAGAAAGAAAGAAAGAAAGTGAGATTGAGACAGAAGCAAATAACTGAAGGAAATTACAGGATGCTGAAAAGATGACATACTCACAGAAGATAGTTATGGTAACAACACACAATGTAGGTCGTGAAAATTCTTACAGGCAGCTCTTCAGACAGGAAGTGACTGAATGATCTTAAACTCTGAGGAGGTCTGGATATCCAAACTCATTTCAATTAAAAAATAGTTACATTTATTTAGTCGTTCATTTTATAAATTCAAACTATGAACTGCTCATATTAGAAAAAATAAAAATTCCTTTATTTCTAAAATTATATTTGTGTTAAAAATGAAAAGCCTAAAGTCAAAGAATGTGACCTATACCGGGTACCTGGACAGTTTCATCAATAAATATTGCTAGAAAAATTGGATATCAGTTTATAAGAGAATGAAACTAGACCTCTACCACTCACCCTATAAAAAATCAACACAAAATGGATCAAAGACCTAAATTTAAGATTTGAAGCATTAAAACCACTATAAGAAAATACACAGGAAATGCTTCCAGACACTGGTCTGGGAAAAGACTTTATGAATAAGACCTCAAAAGGACAGGCAACAGCAACAAAAACAAACGGCATTATATCGAACTAAAAAGCTTCTGCACAGCAGCAGAAACAATCAATAGAATAAAAAAGACAACTTACAGAAAGGAAGAAAATATTTACAAACAACTCACCCAATGGAGAATTAATATCTAGAATATGTAAGGAACTGAAATATCTCAAGCACAAATAATATACAACTTGATTATAAACATGAGAAAATTACTTAGACATTTCTCAAAAGAAGATGTGCAAAAAATATGTCAAAAATATACAAAACAAATGAAAATTGTCATCATTCATCATGATGGAACTATAGATCTGAAATACAATGAGGTGTCCTTTCTCCACAGGATGTCTGCTATCAAAGAGACAAAAAATAACAAATCCATGGTGAGGATGCATAGAAAAGGGAACTCTTCGATACTGATGGTAGCGTAAACAAGTATAGCCACTGTGAAGAACAGTATGGACATTCCTCGTAAAACTACAACTAGGACTACCGTATGAGTCATCAGTCCTCCTACTGGGAATTTATCCAAAGGAAAAGAAATTATATTAAGCAGACATCTCTATCCCTGTGCTTACAGCAGTACTGTTCACAATAGCTAGGATAGAGAACCAACCTGGGTATCTAACAATAGACAAATGGATAAGAAAATGTGATATACTATATACAAAATGGAATAATATACTCAGTGAAATAAGCCAGAAACAAAAAGTAAGCAACAAATGTTTTCAGTTGTATGTGGAAACTAAAAAGACTTGATCCTATAGAAATAAGAAGGATAGATGAGGATTCCAGAGGCTGAGAAGTATGAGAGAAAGGAAGAAATAGGGAGAGATTTGTTGAAGGATATACAATTACAGCTGGGTGGGAAGAATAGGTTCTAGTGTTCTCTACCACTGTAGGATGACCAGAGTTAACGATAATAGGTAGTTTAAAACAGCTGGAAGGAGAAAATTGAATTTTTCCCAGCACAAAACCATGATGAATGTTTGAGATAATGAATGTGTTAATTACTACAATCTAACCACTATACACCCTAGTTATCAAAACACTGTTATGCACTCTATAAACATATAAAAATTTTGTCAGTTACAAAGATTATTTGAACATCTAACAAAATATACTTATAAAATGATAAAGTTAATAACCAAAAAATATTAATTTAGCAAATGCAGTTGAAACCATATTGCTGTGAGGCTGATTATTAGTAGCCTCTGATGGGTGCATTCGTAGGTATGCATAGGTGTCTGCTATGTTCTAGGCATTTACTCTTCCTAAAATTGTGACAATTTCCGTTAACAGAAACTTGCTAAACTTGTCTACACAAACAAAGGGTATTTACTAAAGAGATTCTGAGACGTGTTGAGAGACCAAAAACTGCCACGTTTAATTAATAATAGAATTAAGAATCTTGAGATTCTTACTTTAATCATGAGATTATAGTCAATGGAAGTTTATTTAAACCCATGCTAAAATTGAGAGGTATCTACATTTAAATGTATTTGGTACTTATATTGTTTACGTATTTTTGCTAGTTATAGAATTCTGAATTAGATCATTGGGTCATATAAGTGAAACAAGTGTGTTATGTTCAAATCCAAGTATTATTATACAACCAGATCACTAAGGCTGAGAGTTACACACTAACACAGTGGATGGGCTGATTTGAAATTATTAGGGCATAACTCACGGCTTTTAAATATACAGTGTGCTAACAAAAGCATTTGGCAAAGTGAGTCATCAATTGCTCAGGATTCAGCTGGTTTAGAATTAAAATGGTCAATTATAGATCATCATATGAAAGTGCAGATGTGTTAATAAATGAGCATTGGAAACACTGAGCTGGCAGTAAAAATCCGTTTGAAATGATTTTCCCAGTCAGAATGTTCTTGAAATAAGAAAATTTGACCTTAAAGCCTTAGTGATTTTTATATTCATAAAAAATCCTATTATAATGATCTAAACTTGGAGATTATAAATTAAAATATCATGTTTTATAAGAAAGTGTGACATGCATCTTCATATTGGCCTCTCCTAAAAATACAATCTCTTTGGAGTAAATAATATGAAACAACTGATTTCTGTGGAGGAAGAACTGTCCTACTGGTAGAGACACTGGGATACTTGTCTGCCAACTACCCATCACCAACACTGCGGGGTCCTCTCTCAATTTCCAGTGTTCCAAGTGCCTTCAGACATTATCAAAAACTCTTTTCTCTCTAGAAATGACTGATAGCCATTCAATATTATCTCTGTTAGCATCAGACTATATTTAAAAATACAACTTGTGTGGCTCAGTGCCCGTAGCTCAGTAAGTAGGTTGCAGGCCACATACAAAGAAGCTGGCAGGTGAGCCCAGCCATGGCCTGCTGAATAACCATGACAACATGAAAACATTGCCGAGTTTGAGGTTGCTGTGAGCTGTGACGCCACAGCACCCTACCGAGGGCAGCATAGTGAGGCTCTGTCTAAAAAAAAAAAAGAAAAGAAAGAAAGAAAAAGAAAAATACAACTATGTGAATGGAGAGTAGATAGAAGTATAGAGAAAATGTGAGTAACTTTAATGAGTTATTGAAACCAGATAATAGCTACATGAATATTCCATGTTGTTTGTGTTTGCCTTGGAAATGCTTGGAATTGGCCAGATGTGGTGGCTACTGTCTGCCATCCTAACACTATGGGAGCCTATGGTAGGCGTAATCCTTAAACTCAGGAGTCTGAGACTAGCCTGAGCAAAAGCCAAATCCTGTCTGCACTAAAAAGGATTGAGAGACTGAGGCAGGAGGATTTCCTGAACCCAGGAGTTTTAGGTTGCCATCAGCTAGGCTGAGGCCATTGCACTCTAGAGGTGGTGACAGAGTAAGACTCTGTCTAAAAATAAGGAAGGAAGGAAGAGAGGGAGGGAGGAAGGGAAAGAGAAAGAAGAAAGAAAGAAAGAACGAAAGAAAGGAAGGAAGGAAGAAAGGAAGGAAGGAAGGAAGGAAGGAAGGAAGGGAGGGAGGGAAAGAAAATGTTTAGAATTTTCGCAATAAAAAGGTATAAGTAAAATCAGCCTTAGAATTAGAATAACCAGAATAATCTGGGCCTAAAAACCATGTTTGTCAGTGATGATCTCTGTGACCTTGGAAGTTTTAATCTTTGTTACTATCAATTTCTTCCTCAATGAAATGAAGATTCTGTTCCACTATAAAATAATGTATTTTACTTTTAGGTACAGATCCACTACTTACCTTGATGTCTTTGTGTTATTTAAAACAGATTTTCTTGTGGGCAGTGCCTGTGGCTCAAAGAGTAGGGCACCAGCCCCATATACTGGGGTGGGGGGTTCAAGCCGGTCCCAGTCAAAACTGCAAAAAAAAAAAAAAAAAAAAACCCACAGGCCTTCTTCCTGAAGGCATCATACTGCAAATTTTCTTTAAAAAAGAAAAAAAAAAGCATTAAGGTATGAATTTGAGTAGATTAAATTGAACGTGAATAGGCTTCCAATGGTGTGCAGTACACAACATGCTCAACTGTAGGCAGCAGCATATTGCCTCAAAGTCGTCATTATTATGAAGATATATCATTATTATCATTATTCTGAGTCATCAAAACCATGTAGGAAAGGTAGAAAGTTGAGATGCCAGACTCTCCCGTTGGCTAGTACTTAGGAGAAGAGTTTGTGTCTCCTCCAATTTTCATGTTCCATCCCTACCTGACTGATCAATATTCTGTTTTCATATACCAAAAATTGTGTTGAACTATTTTTGTTAGGCAGGAAGCGAGAACAATGTACCAAGTCTCTGCACACTTTACTACATAGAGCAGGAATCTGTGAGGTTATTTTCCAGTACAAAGGTTTAACTACCATCCTCTCCATGGAGATTATATCAAAAGTTCTCTTTTTATTCCATCATCAAAGTGTTGCTTTGTTTTATTTCACAGATTTTAATCTATAGAATTTTAAATCAACTTTATTGAGGTTTAACTTACATTACAGGACAGCCTTTTTAAGAATATAGTTGAGTTTTGATGCAGGTATACACCTATTTAATCACCACCATCTTTAAAACCTAGACAGTTTCCATCACCTAAGAATGCACCTGCATGACTATTTGCTGTCGTTCTCTATCTCCATTAATCTGCTGTCTCTGTAGATTAATTTTGCCTTTTGTAGAATTTTATACAAGTGGAAACAAATAGCATGTACCCTTTTGTTTCTGTTCCATTTCTAAACTGTTTTATTTTTAACATTATGGCTACATGATAGCTGTATACATTTATAGGCTACATGTGATTTTTTGATACAGGCTTACAAATTTAATTAATCAAATCACGCTAACTGTGGTATTCATCACCTCGGGTATTTCTCATTTCTTGGAGTTGGGAACATTCCAATTCCACTCTTTAACTATTTTAAAATGTACCCTAATTTATTTTGCTCTGGCTTCTAAGATCCCTACTTGTCCTTTTGTCCTCTTGAGTATCCTCTGTAAACCTCTTCAAATTATTTCAATTTAGAGAAAATGAGATATTAATATAAGCACAATTAATTACAAATTCCATTTGAAACACATAATAAATACAAATTCCATTTGAACATGGAAAAGTTTTCTTATATTTTAAAACTGCTGAGCGTAGATACCATTTTTATGAATTGTGCTCTGTGTTGAATAGGAGAATACCAATGACGTTGGGAGACCCAGCCTGACTTATTCCATGTCAATCCTATACTTTAAGAAATTGAGACCAGCAGATAGTAGAAGTGGTTTACACTGATTTTTATGAAATGACTGACTTTATCCTTGATAGGATAATATCTCCACTTTTTAACTTCGAAAACCAGAGTCACACCTTTTACAACACAAAATATAGAGCTGGGAATATAAGTTATTATTATAACCTTTTTATTTTTATTAACTCTAAGATTCACTTAGAAAGTAATTCATTAAATAGAGATTTCTTAATAGAGTAATTCATCAAATAGACATTTTTCTCTGTGTAACTTCAGATATTCATTTATTTACATGCATAAATCAATTTACTTCCTTTAATTTTTTTTATTAAATCATAGCTGTGTACCTTAATGCAATTATGGAGTACAATATGTTGGTTTTATATACCATTTGAAATATTTTCATCAAACTGGTTAATATAACCTTCACCGCATTTTCTTAGTTATTGTGTTAAGACATTTATACTCTACACTTAATAATATAATATGTACCCTTGTAAAATGCACCATAGGTGTGTTCCCACCAATTATCCTCCCTCCACCCACCCTCCCCCCTCCCCTCCCCACCCTCTCCTCCTTCCCCTTCTTTTTGGGCTATAGGTGGGTTATAGCTTTCATATGAAAGCTATAAATTGATTTCATAGTAAGGCTGAGTACATTGGATACTTTTTCTTCCATTCTTGAGATACTTTGCTAAGAAGAATATGTTCCAGCTCCATCCATGTAAACATAAAAGAGGTAAAGTCTCCATCTTTCTTTATGACTGCATCATATTCCATGGTATACATATACCACAATTTATTGATCCATTCATGGGTCATTAGGAACTTGGGCTTCTTCCATGACTTAGAAATTATGAATTGGGCTGCAATAAACATTCTGGTGCAAATATCTTGGTTATAAAGTGAATTTTGGTCTTCTGGATATATACCGAATAGAGGAATTAAAGGATCAAATGGCAGGTCTATTTTTAGATCCCTAAGTGATCTCCAAACAGCTTTCCAAAAGGAACATATTAGTCTGCATTCCCACCAGCAGTGCAGAAGTGTTCCCTTTTCTCCACATCCACACCAACATTTCTGGTTTTGAGATTTTCTGATGCGGGCTAATCTTACTAGAGTTAGATAATATCTCAAAGTGGTTTTGATTTGCATTTCTCTGATGTTTAAGGATGATGAGCATTTTTTCATGTGTCTGTAGGCTGTGCACCTGTCTTCTTCAGAGAAATTTCTCTTCAAGTCCCTTGCCCATCCTGAAATGGGATCACTTGTTCTTTGCTTGCTAATACATTTGAGTTATCTGTGGATTCTAGTTATTAACCCTTTGTCAGAGACATAACCTGCAAATATCTTCTCCCATTTTGAGGGCTGTCTGCTTGCTTTACTTACTGTCTTTTTGGCTGTGCAGAAGTTTTTTAGTTTGATCAGATCCCAGTAATGTATTTTTAGTATTGCTTCAATTGACCAGGGGTCTTCCTCATAAAGTATTCACCTAGGCTCATTTCTTCCAGTGTTTTCCCTGCACTTTCTTCTAGTATTTTTATAGTTTCATGTCTTAAGTTTAAATCTTTTTTTTTGGCCAAGCCAGGTTTGAACCTGCCACCTCCAGGGCCGGTAGGGCTGGTGCCCTACTCCCTGGAACTACAGGTGCCACCCTTACGTTTAAATCTTTAACCCAGTAAGAGTCTATAATAATTAATGCTGAAAGGTGTGTGTCCAATTTCATCTCTAATTTCATCAATCAGAAATGGAAAGTATTAAATAACAACAGACTCTTCAGAATTTAAAAAAATCCTTAATGAATATTAGAAGAAATTCTATTCTCAGAAATACAAAAATTTGAAGGAAATAGAACATTAGTTCGAAGCATGCCATCTTCCTAGACTTAGCCAGAATGAAGTGGAAATACTGAACAGACCTATACAAGCTCTGAAATAGCATCAACTATACAAATTCTCCCTAAAAAGAAAAGCCTGGGACCAGATAGCTTCACATCAGAATTCTACCAAACCTTTAAAAAGGAACTAGTACCTATACTACTTAACCTTTTCCAAAATATAGAAAAAGAAAGAATACTACCCAACACATTCTATGAAGCAAACATCACCTTGATCCCCAAACCAGGAAAAGACCCAACAAGGAAAGAAAATTATAGACCAATATCACTAATGAATATTGATGGAAAAATTTTCAACAAGATCCTAGCAAAAAGAATCCAGTAACACATCAAACAAATTATACATCATGACCAAATGGGTTTTATCCCAGGGTCTCAAGGCTGGTTCCATATTTACGTAAATCTATAAATATAATTTATCACATAAACAAAATAAAAAACAAAGGCCATATGATTCTCTCAGAAAAAGCTTTTGATAATAGCCAGCATCCTTTTGTGATCAGAACACTTAAGAAAATGGATATGGAAGGGCCATTTCTTTAAATGATAGAGGTCATCTACAGCAAACCCACAGCCAATATCATATTGAATAGAGTTAAATTGAAATCATCTCCACTCAGATCAGGAACCAGGCAAGGTTGCCCACTGTCCCCACTGCTTTTTAACATTGTAATGGAAGCCTTAGCCATTGCAATTAGGCAAGAAAAGGCAATCAAGATTATCTATATAGGGTCAGAGGAGACCAAACTTTTACTCTTCGCAGATGATATGACTGTATATCTGGAAAACATCAGGGATTCTACTACAAAACACTTAGAAGTGATTAAGGAATATCACAGCATCTCAGGTTATAAAATCAACATTCATAAATCTGTAGCCTTTATATATAGCAACAATAGTCAAGCTGAAAAAACAGTCAAGGACTCTATTCCTTTCACAGTAGTGCCAAAGAAGATGAAATATTTGGGAGTTTATCTAACAAAGGATGTGAAAGATCTCTATAGAGAGAACCATGAATCTCTAAGAAAAGAAATAGCTGAAGATGTTAACAAATGGAAAAACATACCATGCTCATGGCTGGGAAGAATCAACATTGTTGAAATGTCCATACTACCCAAAGCAAAATACAATTTTAATGCAATCTCTATTACAGCTCCACTGTCACACTTTAAAGATCTTGAAAAAATAATACTTCATTTTATATAGAATCAGAAAAAGCCTCAAATAGCCAAGACATTACTCAGAAATAAAAACAAAGCAGGAGGAATCATGCTACCAGGCTTCAGATTATACTATAAATTGATAGTGATCAAACTGCACGGTACTGACACAAAAACAGAGAGGTGGATGTATAGAAGAGAATAGAGAACCAAGAGATGAACCCAGATACTTAGTGTTATTTGATCTTTGATAAGCCAAATAAAAACATTCAATGGGGGAAAAGATTCCTTATTTAACAAATGGTGCAGGGTGAACTGGCTGGCGACCTGTAATAGTATTTTCAGATAAATAAAATATTGCATATTGAAACTTGTTTTGATTAAATAAAATGATTAATTTATTTCTTTATCTCTTATTGCCATCTTCCCATGGGATTTCTCATCTGTAATTAAGATAAATTGAAATTATTGATCAGCTTGATTTTAATGTCATTCACAAAGACCATAATTACATATGATACTTATCTTAGACAATAAGAAATTGATTTTAATCCAAAATATTTAGTAATGGGTAATGTATTTCCCTAGGCTGGGTTTGGTGACTCATGCCTATAATCCTAGAACTCTGGGAGGCCAAGGAAGGTGGATTGTGTGAGCTCATTAGTTCAAGACCAGCCTGAACAAAAGTGAGAACCCCCATCTCTACTAAAATTAGAAAAACTGAGGCAATAGGATTTTTCTTGAGCCCAAGAGTTGAAAGCTGCTGTGAGCTATGATGTCACAGCACTCTACCCAGGGTGACAGCTTAAGACTCTGTCTCAAAAAAAAAAAAAAAA
>NW_003852396.1:53261252-53310359 GCF_000181295.1 Otolemur garnettii
GAAAAGAAAAAAAAAAAGAAAATGTATTTCTCATGTAATATTTTCCATATATTTAAATCAGATATTAGTAAAGATGTTATTTTAAAAACAGTTATGTGACAAGCAATTATATACATTTTTTTCACTTAATGAACATGCTAAGAAGTGTTACTACAGTTTTCTACTTATATAGGAAGAAACTGACACACAAAAATAAGGCAAATAGCTATACCAAGGTCCCTGAACTAGTAGTAACAGAACCAAAATTCTATCTCTGGCCTCTCTGGCACCAAACCTGTTCCCACCGCCACACTGCATCATCCAGTAGGTAACAGGTTACCTTAAAAATAGCATCAAATCTACAAACCTGTGTAGGTGGAACAAGAACCCTAAAGAGTTATAGGGTTTTCTATCTTCCATGACAGGAAGCTGTTTCACTTAAATATTATTACTATATGCCATGGAATACTACTCACCCATCAAAAAGAATGAAATAATGTCTTTTGCAACAACTAGGAGCTATCTAAAGAGTTGAAAAGTAAGTGCAATATGTTCTTACTTATACATGGGAGGTATCAGTGGTAATATGGTCATAAAGAGGTGTAATGGATGTTGTAGTGTATTTCTAAATGAAAGAGATGACAAATAACTCAAGGGAAAGAGGATCACACCTCCCTTAACAATAACACAATTACCTAAATTAACTTGGGATCATAGTATGATTGGGTGAGCGTGAAGGCAAAGTACAGAGGCTTATGAAAAGTGTTTCACGAAAACATTGAAATTCAGGCGATGAGATGAAGTTCCTGAACTTCAGAAGGTAGGAGGAGGGCATGACCTGTGCAGGTCCAGAAAGCCCTAGGACGGTAGTCCCCAACCGTCTTGGCACCAGGGATGGATTTCACATACACACACACACACACACACACACACACATATATATGTTTTGTTTTGTTTTGTTTTTTTACAGACGTTGGAGAGAGGGTTGGGATCTGACTATAGGCAGAGCTCACGCTTGGATGCGGGCAGTGAGGAGCGGCTAGAAATAAAGAGAAGCTTCTTCGCTTACTTCCCCTGCCCACCCCACCTCGCCTGTTGTTGCTGTGCAAGACTGTTCCTAACAGGTCATGGGCCAGAACATTTTTTGCACAGCTATTAGAAGACAAGTTTTCCCCAGACAGTAGGGTGGAATGAGTCACCAGGCTGACCTCAGGCAATAATCTTGCGCGGCGGGTTTACTAACAGGACATGGACCAGTACCAGTGCACAGCAGGTGGGTTGGGATCCCAGCTGTGGGCGAAGGAGATAAAGTTCCCTTGATCAGCCAGTTGGGGCCGCTCTTCTCATCTATATTTGAAAGGCCGCGTCCTAACCGACAAAGCCAAAGACCAGTGAGGCTGATAAAGCCACCCTTTGCAAGAAATAAGCTGACTGCTCAGAGGGTAGAAACTTAAATATATATGTTTAGAAACACTAGAGCTGAATATCTAGCCCAATAGTGTAAAAAACACTGCGAAACATTGTAAGAATGATTGAATTTGCTCTGTAGAATCAGAATTAATTCAGTTTACAAATTTAAGCCGATAGACTTTAAATTTTTAGACCAATATTAAGTTCTAACACTAATTATATTAATCCCTGGGACCTTTTCATTAAAGAATTGGTGAATCACTAGTGTATGGAGATGGATAAAGAAATAGCATGGAACTGACCTTACACAGACTTTGTTCTAAATTATGCTGATTACATACTACCTAGAGATGATTTTGTGACTTTGTTATACCTTTGGCTAAAATGTGTATTTTTGGTAATGGAGTTTTTAAATTAATTATGAAGAAATCTGTGTCTTTGTCCATTGCTGCTCAAGTAGCATCTTTATCAGATATTTGTATCCTTTTGTGTATTGTAATTCCTGCTGGCCACCATTAGATTCATATAAAACTGAAGCTTAGGATAATTTCTGATCTTAAAATAGAATCTATAAATGCTCTTTGGACCATCTTCTCTCTAGCTCAGCACCGTTATAACTGGTAACAGAAGCAAACTTTTAGCACAAATTTAACTAGATAGAACAATCGTTTCCCACATCGATTTAACTGTGGAGAAGTAGCTGATTTAATTGCCCTTGTACACCCAGGTTGAAAAACAATTTTGCTCTATGAAAATAATTCAAATAAAACTACTTGTTAATAACGATGACCATGATGATTATTTAATGTGTAACTTAATTTAAAGCATTTTCTTGTAGACAGTGACATATTTCTTTGTGTTAGTTAGTTCTCATCTCTATGCTAGGAACAATCAGCTAATAGAAGAAGTTCTTTAATCATGTGTCCTATGAAAGCTTCAACTATGATTTATGAGGTTTTCCCTAGAATCTTAGGCAGTCACCACAGCCTAATTTCATTGCTGTGGTTGGTTGTAATATTGTCAGTGGATTAAGGTGCAACTTGATTTAGTTAATACAATACCATCTAGTAATAGGATTTCAGACACAACTTCCCACCATCCTCTGATGCTGTTGTGTGACTGTGATTATTTTTTATTTCAGATTAATACATGGGTACAAACAATTAGATTGCATCATTGCATTTGTTAGGTAAAGTCCAAGTGGCAGCTGAGCCTTTCAACCAGGGGTTGTGCCAAATACCTCTACCTTTACCCATTAGAGCACACCAAACCCCCACCCTCCTCTCTACTTCCCCCTACTTGAATTTAAATGTGTTATTTTCTTGTATGGGTATATAGTTATTTATCTATTAGCCTCACATTAGTATTGAGTACATTAGATGCTTGCTGTTGCATTCTTGTGATACCTTAAGAGGATGTTTTCCAAATCCATCAAGGTAAATACAAAAGATGTAAAGTCTCCATTTTTCTTTATGGCTGAATAGTATTCCATAGAAATATATACCATAAATAAATGTTCATCTATTTTGGATAAATAAATTATGGCATATCAGTCAATGGGCACTTGGGTTGTTTTAACATCTTGGGGATTGTGAATTGAGTAGCGATAAACATTCTTGTGCAAAGGTCCTATGGCAAAAGGATATTTTTCTTCTAGGCAGATATCTAGTAATGGGACTGAGGAATCAAATGGAAAATCTACTCTTAGCTCTTTGAGGATTCTCCATACTTCTTTCCAAATGCCTGTATTAGTTTGCACTCCCACATACAAGTCTAATTATTATTTGACATATTTTGTACTTACCATGTGAAAGCCCTCTAGGGCTACTATACACAACTGCTCAGGTCACGTACTCCAATTGATCATCCCTAATTATTATAACTCATAAGATCTACTAGAGACAACTCAAATATTATGTAGTCAAAATGATTCAGATCAGTTCACAATAATAATAGCAATAATAGCTAGCATTTATTGATTCTTCCTATGAGTCAAACACTACTCAGAGTACTTTGTATTAACACATTTAACCCTTACAATGAACATAGAAATAAGATACAATTTGGCTCCTATATTCAAAATTATGAGACAGAAGCTTACACACAGATAAGCTTACAAACATACAATAGTTGTATTATGATAAATGTATTCATAAATTTAGACATTTTAAAAGCCGATACTTCCTCTGGTTTTTCTTCTTTGACTTCATAATAATTAAACTTTTAATGGCTCCATGATAGTTATTGTTAACATATCATTATTTTATCATTTTATATCATTTTCATAATATCTGTAATTCAGTTATTTGTAGTATTTAAAAATTAACCATGTGCAATATTTTATATGAATATCCCTCTTATTAAATTATTGGGCATTTGTTGAGTTACAGTCATAAAATAAATTTCTGGAGTCAGGTTTCTAAATTATAATATATAAATTCCTGCACACATATTGTTATAGGTTACTTTCTTGCCTTTTGAAAGGAATATATCAATTCACCATGACAACAGTAACGTATCTGTGGTCCAATGGGTGTTCTAATTGTAGTTATGTTTATTTTGTTAGAATAAAACTGTCTACTGGGAGTTTCTTGTCATACATATTCCTTTGATCAATCACAAGCGTAATTTACTATTTGCCTTCTTATGTTAATTGCCTCTTTACTTTTATGTGCTTTTTCAAAATTCACTACCATGTGCAGGGAGATCATTAGTCATTTTCTATATTTGGTAGTTAGTTGTTTGGGGAGTAAATAAAAAAAGAAACAAACAAAAAAAATTCTCTTCCATCAGCGCTTGTGTGTGGTCTCCATGAGGCTGGCTAACCATCCGGGCTTAAAATTATTCAAGGGAAAAACAAAAATGAAATGGAAAGCATCCTTTAAATGGCATTTAAAAGTAAATTCAGGGAACTAAACAGGTTAAATTTCCTTGAAATCACTTTTAAAAAGAAGACAACCATATTTCTCCTATTGTACATAACACAACACGGATTTGAGTTTTAAGGTACAATAAATATTTTGTTTACAGAAAAATACTATTAAGTAGAGTAATAAACAAAGGTGATATATATAAAAAGAGGAAAGATTCTTTGATTCAAATAATTATGAGAAAAATCTGTGTTGTTAAATAAGTGACAAATTATTCCTTTAAACAACTCTGATAGTTTTCTAATTGATGAACATAATGCCTAAACAAAGAGCTCTACTTTTTGATTTCACTAGTCTATACATTCTTATTTTGTGCCTAACTAAGTAAAAAAAAGATCATTCAGATCTTCCCTGGTACTTTCCTTGTGAAGAAACTCAGGTCCAGAGGGAAGGGACATGCTAAAGTCACTCAGAGGTATTAACTTGAAAACAAGCTGTAAGGTACCTTTCTCCTGATTCACTCTATGGGTGCATATGCACTGGTAAGAATTCTTGCCTTCTGTATGTGTAGACTTACAGATATCCTAATGTCTTAGATTTCTTCCTCCTTCTCTACTCCTTTGACTTTTAATCAGATAACATTATAATCACCTTTCACAATGAAAATGTACCTACATTTGGCAGGTTGGCCAATCCTGCAAAATGTCATTAAAATGGAGATTAGGCAAGACTAAACACAGAGCAGAAACAAGTAGAAGATAAATCATATCTGCAACTGTAATGATCTCTGAAAAAAGTGAAATAAAAAATTGAAATTGTGTTGTCCTTATTGAAATTAGAAGTCTTCATTAACCTCTGCCATTGTTTCTTTATATTTCATACCACTGTTTTTAATATAATAGAAATACCAATATTTGTATATAATATGTACCAATTAATTATATAAAAGGTATAACCTTTTATTGATTAAGTAAACAGAAACATAATTTTGCATATGAATTTTTGGAATTCCTTGAAATCTCTACTCTTGAATGTTGCTATGAGATTTAATACAAAAAAACAACATACACAGTCTCTCTAAGTTAATATAATAACTAATATATATTTTGAAGGTCAAAGAAACTTAGGATAACAAAATAAATTCAGATTTATAATTAAAATGACAACACAGATTCAATTGTAGTAGGAAAGAGTAAAAATGTCAGAAAGTCAAGATTCTTATAAATATATTTGAAATTCCTGGTTATAATATTGTTTTCTCTTAAGAATATAATATATTTCATTCTTAGAAAATATTATATATAAATTATTGAGAATTTGAGATATAATAAACATAATAAAAATAATATTTTATTTTATTAACAGTAATCATGATACATGATGTATTCTGAATTGATAAATTATATACATATTAGAAATAAATATATATACACAATTAATAAAGATGCTGCTAATTTTTCTCACAATTGGTCTATATACTCAAGGAAATCCCAGTTAAACCATAGATATTTTAGTAGAAATTTAAACCTTTGATTTTAAATATTTTATGAATCAATGAAATAAATAAACAACCAATACAAGGAGAGACAATATTCTCAAATTCTACAATCCACCATCCAGACTCTACAGGGAACTCAAAAAAATTACCAGTTTAAAAAATAACCCATTGCAAAGTGAGAAAACATCATGAACAACTAGGTGTTTTTCTAAAGAAGAATGCCAACAACACATGAAAAAATGCTCAAAATCACTAATTATCAGATAAATGCAAATTAAAACTAGAAGGAAATACTACCTTACCCTGTCAGAATGTCATTATTGAAAGGCAAAAAACAATAGAAATGTTAGCAGAAATGCAATGAAAAGGGATCCCTTGTATACTCTTAATAGGAATAAAAATTACAACCTCTATGGAAAACAGTATGGGACAATTCAAATAACTAAAAGCAATCTATCATTTGATCAAGGCATCTCACTGCTGAGTATCTACCCAAAGAAAAGTCATTCCATCAAAAAAACACGTGCACTCGTGTTCATGGCAGCATTACAAAGGTATGGAATGAGCCTAAGAGTTCATGAAATGACTGGATAAAGAAAATGCTGTATACACATAGACATACGTCTCCATAATGTTGTACTTAGCCATAAAAAAGAGTAAAATAATGTCATTTACAGCAACCTGGATGAAACTAGAAGCCATTACCCTAAGTGAAGTAACTCAGGAACAGACAAATACTTCACGTACTCATGTAAGAGTCTGAGCTGAATGATAGGTACACAGGGTCATACAGAGTGGTCTAGTACACACTGGAGACTCAGAAATGGGGAGAGTGGGTGGGGGTGAGGGACAAAAGATATCTATCAGGAAAAACATATTAAAATAATATTCTAAAAGAAGAGGGACAATGTGATTGAAAGAATATCTCCTGTAATCATAGGCTGAAAGAATACTTCATTGATTCACCAAACTATACATGCAAACAAATATTTTTTTTTAGTTCAGTAAGTGCACAGAGGTATATATTTTAAAAACAAATGTTAAAGTAAATATGAATGCTATTTAAAAAATAAAAAATCAGTGGCTTGACAATTATCAATCACAATAAACAAATGCCTCTTTGATCTTTTAGATTGAACAATGGAGTGGGGACCTTTAAGTTAGAGGCCATAGGAAGTAGCAGAACAAGTCCACCTCCATTCTTCTTTAGAAGAGAATTCTCAATTTCTTTTTATTTCTTTGTATTTTTATTAAATTTATTTTCATTTTTGTTTCTGCTTGAAGTCATGTTTTAACTGATCTTTTTCTGCCGTGGGAATGCTTTAAAGTAATATTATTCCCTCTGCCATAGCTTTCAATTCAACGTATGGGTTCCAAGTAACAGCTGCTATATATAAATGATGTCATTTGGTTTCCAAGGGCAAATGCTGAAAAATTTTTCTAAACTTGACAAATTACAGTGCTAATGAGGGAGTAAGTGGGAGATAAGTTTATTGTGAGAACTTGTCACATTTCCCTCAAATTTTGGACATTGTGCTATATGTTTGGAATTAGTAGCTAAAATTATCTAGTGATTTTAGCAAGGGAAAATAATTACTAAGCCTGGCAGTAAATAGTATTGAACATTTCTCCAAAAATCATTTCTCTTTCTACTAGTATCTTGGCAATAAATTGCCTCACAGCCAATGAGATGTTCAAATGGAATGATACAGTGCATTCTCTGTACATATGAAGATATCTTTGGTTTCATGCAGAAATTAACTGATTCAGAGAACAGCCCAAGTAAATCACGTATATTTCCCTGCTCGCCATCATTTTAGATCTCCCTAGGGGTTAAATGATGGCCCAAATTTACTCGCTCAAGAAATATACATATATAACAAGTGTTGGGATATTTAAATTCTATTATAAATTACCAGACACGCTAACATTTTTTGTGGGGTTTTTGTTTTTTGTTGTTGTTGTTGTTGTCTGTTAGAATATTTTGAAAATAGGGGACAGCAAATTTCAGAATTTCAGATGACATACACATCACCCATCAATTACTTTCCTTTTAACTTTCTTCTCTAACAAGGGAACTAATTTGGAACACATGGTGATTGATGATATCCTTTTAGCACTATACATCACCACTCTTTTGAGACATTTCAGACGATGAGTAAAAATCCCGTGTGTGCAGTCAAACCTAAGAAAATGATTAAATCATTTGAAAGCTACTTTGGAATGTGTAGAGGTGCCATATCTAATATAAAGTGAAGGAGGTGTCCTGCCACTTTCAGAAAGACAAGTATTATACAGCCTTTTAGCTGCACCCTTTGTGTGTCCAAGAGAAACTGTGAGATGGAGAAAAAATATGATTTCTTGAAAGAAAAGAGCCAAGCATCAGCTCCTCTATTTTATAATAGCTAATTGTCTCATGACATAAAGCATGTCAAATCACTGTCATAATTAAACTATGAAATGAGTTCTTTCTGCTAGAGGATGTAGGCAAGTAGCTGGCATCTGTACTTCCCACCACACTATGTAGCCTTTCTGCATGAGGAGTTCAAGCAGCACTAATCATTGGTCCTGTGCTCATTAGTGACTCACGTCAGACTTCTTTGAAGTGCTTGACCTTGAAAAGTAAAGTTAGTGAAGTGTGACAGAAAAGTAATATTCTGAAAAGACCAAAGCAGTAGCACACAGACTACAATCAGGGTAGAAGGATTCAAAATGAAATTAAAGCATGCACCAACTTTCTTGGTTAAATGCTTCACCTGCGGGATTTGTTTTTACGTGGATAAGTGAAGACACGCTTCCTGAGTAGGTGACATAGGTCTACAGTATCCCTTTCTTTCTGTGTTCTATCAAAGTCAGAAATTATCTTCCTTTCTGATGGAAATTCTCTCTTCCAGTGGTGAAATGTTTAACGCTGAAGGGACTCTTTCAAAAATTATTTGTCTCATGTGCATTTCAAAAGTGTAGGAAAACACATTAAGCTGTAATAGAAAAGTGAGGATTTTTATCTTTAACTGCTTTGTTTTACAAATTTAGTAAACTGCTCGAATTGGGTTTTATAATGTGTTTTTTAAATAAAATAACCAGCTTATTGTAAGATATTTCCTAATTAGAACAATGAAAACTTTAATTTTATCATAATATGACCGTATATATTTATTTTAGAGAAATGGTGTATATAACTTGAAGTGTTATATAATGATGTCAGTGAAGGACAAAGCCTTCTTGTAATTCACGTTTCACTATGAAATCCTGTACAGTCAAATTTGACAAAGTTCAGTAATGACTAAGCTCAGATTCTAACTCATACCAAATCAACTTCACTGGAAGTGATGGTGGAAACCATATACCTTAAAATGACAGCATGTCCTGAGTCTAAATGACAGCAAACACATTGACTACCTTGAGCAAGAATCAGTCATTCTAAGGAACTCAGTCCTGTGGACTGAGTGAGTGTGTGTGTGTGTGTGTATGAGTGCTGTATACCTATAAAGAACAATTGGGAGAAAATCAGAGAAATCTGAGTTACACGGATTTTTATGTAATGCTAAGGGTTTTTCTTGGATGTGAAAAATTGTATTACATATGCTAAAGTATGTTATGTATGTTAAAGTTTTTTGTTTTTTTTTTTTTACAGAATCTCACTTTGTCTCCCTTGGTATAGTGTCATGACATTGTAGCTCACAGCAACCTCAAACTCTTGTGCTCAAGTGATCCCCCTGCCCTCAACTCCCAAGTAGTTGGGAATATAGGCACCAGCCACAACATCTGGGGTTTTTTAGAAATGGGATCTTGCTCTTGCTCAGGCTGGTTTCTAACTCCTGAACTCAAGCAATCCACCTGTCCTGGCCTCCCAGAATGCTAGAATTAGCCACTGCACCTGGCTGATGGATGTTAAAATATATTAAAGTAGGTATGTTAAAATAGAGAAAAATGTCTTTATTTTTAGGATGTGCTCACTACAGTATTAGTGCTCAAAGTATCGTAAGGTCAGCAAGTTATTTCAAAATGACTTGGTCAACTGTGTGAATGTGTATTCGCTCACTCCACATAAAAAAAAAAAAATAAGTTTTGGGGTGGTGCCTGTGGCTCAAAGGATTGGGACACCAGCCCCATAAGCCAGAGGTGGTGGGTTCGGACTCAGTCCCGGCCCCCTCCCCCCCAAAAAAAAACCTGCAAAAAATAAAAATAAAGATAAGTTTTAACACAAAATATTATTGTGCTTAATTTTTTGTCTCTGGTGTCTTCTACTAATAATCAGGGTTTTTTTTATATAATCAAATTGATCTAGGACAGATTTTCACTTCAATGTACTTATTCAGTTCAACAAATGAATAAAGTGTAGCAGAATAGATCATTGCTGAAAGTATGTCATGAAATTAAGTTATATTTAATACAAGGTCTGTGCACCTTAGATTTTAAAACTAAATAAAATAACCAAATCACCAAACTATGTATGCAGCTTACCTTACTGCACTTCTTAGTCAAAACCTTACTATAGTTACTATCAGGTTAAAAAGAAAATAAGAAAATGTTTTAAATTCAGAGAACTTTAAAGTAAGTGGTTAAGAGTTAGGTTTAGAGGTCTAATACTGTCAATAGGTTGAAGATAGCTGTACTACCAGATCAGTTTTTCTCAAGAAAAATATAAAACTCCAGGGGCCATGAGAACTGCTCAGGGCCGGGAATATATTTAGGAAGCAGATGCCCTGGAAAGGTAGGTCAGGAAGAATGATCACAAGATGGGTCCATCCCAGCCCAACTATCCAGGTAGGCACTGGTAATCTCTCCTTTAAGACCTACATTCTGAGCAATGTAATCATTATTTATAAATTTCTGGATACAACATGATCTGTCTCTGTATAACATGGCATTTCCTTCTTATTAGTTTTCCTCTTCTTCAATTAGATGAAGCTTTTAATCTTCCAAAGTGAACCCCCATGTTACTTCCAAGACCTCTTCCCTGTTTTGCATGGAGTGGGCGCTGCTCATCTGCCTCTATGATCGTGCAATTGCATCTGCTATAGTACTTTGCCACTGTGCCCCCTTCTCAGTCTACTCAATTGTCTTTGCTGCTGAACTGTGAACACCATCAGGCTGGCACCATGTGGGTTAGTCTTGGTGCATGCCTTGATTATCTTAAATTAATAAATGGAAAAAAAATTTGAAACTAGATTTCTCTCAGAGATCAATGTAATAAGGCGTGAAAGTGATGACTTGGACTGATAAGTAGAGAGGATACAGCAATACATATCTCACATCTAAATGCAGAATAATACAATATTGCTCAGTATTCTAAATATTCCTATAAAATTCTTAAAGAAAAAAATCTTCCTTTCCAGTATATTTTATTCACACTTAACCCTGTTTTTATCTGTTATATATTATGAATAAGAGTAAAGTAGGATATAAGAAGTTGAATTATCTTTTACTCTGTGGAAACTCATAAAAAGCAATAGTGGAATGACAATTTTCCGTAATATGAATAACCTCAGCTCAGTAAATTCTCTCTCAAGCTTCAAAAAAGATTATTTATGTCTTAAAACTTAGACAAAACTGGCTGTATAATTTGGAGGTCTAGTATAAAATAAAATGGCAGAGCTTCTTATTTAAATGGGGAAAAATATATCATTAAAACAACTAATATATACAGGTTTTACTTTTATACCTACTTAATTCCGTATAAGACAATAGTGATACATTAATAGCAGATGTACAGATTGTATAACTTAATTTTATATCACATTACTGCATTATAAAGTAAATGACAGTTCTTTAATAATATTATACTTTGACCATAAGATTCTCCTAGCTTTTTTTTTAAAACAAGATCATAATTTAGTTATCAATATTTACAAATATAGAAATTTATTTCTGGTTGATATATTTTGAAAAAGTCAGTAGCCCTGGCCAACTGAGAGATTTATATAACTTTTTTATTATTTTTAATTCTGCAGAGAATCTAGTGAAGATACTATTAGTGGAACTGTTAAGAAATTTTATAAGCTTTAACAATATTTAGACGAATTTTTAATATAACAATTTAAAATGTAAATTGCATGTAGCTACAGCTTATTATTCAAATGGAATAATTTTTCTAAAGATATTTAGCACTTCACACAGATCAGTTCCTTGGATGTTTGAATTTAATTTAAAATGTAAATTTATACAATAATATTTCATACTCCTTCTGATATTTCCTGTAACTTGTGAAGCTTCTACAGAACAACAAAAATGAATTCACAATTGTTATATAATTCAAAATACTTCTTTATATGTCTATGGTTATATCTTCGATTATAAGAATCTGAAAGTCTAAGCCCAATATTGGATATATTATTGCAGATGAGATTATTAAATACTTCAAGGCAGCTGCATCAGAACATTAAACCACTTACTGAATCCTTGTGAGAAAGAGGGTTCTTTGTGACTGCATAGGACCCAAGTCTTAATGCCAGCCTTCAAAGGGGGATTAAGGATGCAAAAAGAATTCCCATCTCCAGCTATAGCAGAGATGCTCTGAAACCATTGGCATGCCTGTCCACACAGATGATGAAGGTAAATCCAAGAGACCAGATCTTGTGACTTTGCCAAATGTGAGAAAGGAAATACATTTAACAATGGACAGTGTGACCTGCCTTCAACCTCAGACCTTGCTTAGGGCTGTTAGCTACATTCAGCCAAGAGTGAAGCCATCCCAGGTTTCCTTTCCTTCAAAGCATAATTATACAGCTCATTAGTAAAATAAAATCCTAGCAGTGGATCAGCCAATGAATTAGTTTAGATATTCCATCTTCACTGAAAAGGATCTGCTGGATGATTCATTACGAAATATTCTCAAACTTGAGTTTGGGGCTTACATGTTCCCAAGTCTTTGTTTATAAGTAATGGGCTTAATAAACAGAAACTAACCTAAAATTAATAAGATGGCTCAATCATGCTGTATTAATAGAAAATAAGCAACCATGGCATTTTTGTTATTTCAAAGTGAAAATATTACCCAACCCCAATTTTGAGGGTATCTTAGAATATAGGTTACATGGACTCAAAACCAGTTCTTCAATTATAGCATGATACCATAATATAAATGTGATATAATATCGGACCATAATATAGACACTTTCCACTGTTTACAGGACTCTTTGGGTTCTTATATACCTTCATTTATGACAATGAGGTCCTTTTATCACCGAGCCATGACCATGTAAAATATATAGTAACAAGAATCACCTTATTTTTTCTCACTCCTTCCCTCTCTCCTTCCTCTTCTTTGTTCTATTCTTCCTCCGTTCACTCCTCTCTTTCTTCCTTTTTATTGTTTTTCATGGTTTTTTAATTGATTGTATCAGATTTCCAAAATCTGTTTATGAAATTCAAAATCATTGATTCAGTCATTTATTTGATAAAACCATATTGGTCTTTGGATTAATTTCTGAGGGCTATTATAACTTAGTACCACAAACTGTGTGGCTTAAACCATGAAAAGCTTTTGTCTCCAAGCTCTGGAGGCTAGAATTCAGAAATAAGGTATCAGGAGATCTGTGCTCCCTCTGAACCCCATAAAGGAACCCTTCTGAGTCCTGATAACTTCTGAAAGCTTGTGGTAAAACTTTCACAGAACTTGCCTTATTGATAGACCAGACTGAGTTACTGTCTTCATGTGACTATCTCCCCATGTGCCTTCACATCCTCTTCCCTGTGTGCATTATAAGGAAATCAGATATATTGGACTAGAGCCACACTAACTACATGATTTGTTAATAATTGATTTCCTCTGCAATGATACTGTTTCTGAGCAATTTCACATTCTAAGGTACTGGAGGTTAGGGCTCAAGCTAAATTTCTGGAGGACACAGTTCAACCCCTATACTCTTCCAATTAACATTACAAGATAGAGAGCGGTGAAAGCAAAGAATCAATGTTTTTAAGGGATTTAATTCTATAGAAGGGATATAGAAAGATAGATAGATAGATACAAATGACATAAGTTAGATTATGTTACCAAGATAAGCAATGTTATTTTCTTTATTTTTAGGAAATGCTCTCCAAGAAGATGACCTTTTTAAAGAAAATCACATAAATTAATGAGCTATTCATGTAAATATGAGATAGGAAAGTGCTCTAGGTGAAGAACTTTGTGCAAAGTCTTTTCTGGGGGATGGTTTGCTCAACTGATGGACAGGCAGATATCCAGTGTAGCTGTTAGAGGAGAAGCACCAAGCAGAATAGTGGTCATCAGTGTGACTGTCAAAAAAGTCATAAGTGAAAATATCCCCAGATGTAAGTGAAAGAGAATTTATGACAAAACAAAACTTGCCTATATAAACCTAAGCATCTTGCTCTTTTGATTCAACACTCTACTAAGTGTACCTGGCCTATTTAAAGCAATGTAATCTTTCTCCTTGTTATTTCACCCCACATCAGCTAACCAAAGATAAGATGAAACCTCCAGCTATGAAAACCACAAGGGGATGCTGCCTTTCAGAGAAACTCCCCACTGTGCCACTGAGCAACATAATATAGACACATAAGTTCCCTTCTCTGGTTCCCCCGCCATAACAGAGCTCTAGAAGGAGGCATGCCTCTTTGGATTCCCCACTCCTCCTCCCCCACCAACTTGCATTGCTAACCTGTTAAAGCATTGCCCAAATAATGACTTTCATATGCTGATGTCACCTCAGTCAAACCTCCAAATGCTGAAACTCATTGCATCCTACTCATTAAGAGGCAAAAGCACAGTAGTCATGGGGCCAGCCACATACACCAACGGTGGCAGGTTCGAATCCAGCCCAAGGCCACCTAAACAACAATGACAAATGTAATAAAAAATAGTCAGGCATTGTGATGGGTGCCTGTAGTCCCAGCTACTTGGGAGACTGAGGCAAAAGAATCGCTTGGGCCCAGGAGTTTGAGGTTACTGTGAGCTGTGATGTTACAGCACTCTACCAAGGGAAACATGGTGAGACTCTGTCTCAAAAAAAAAAAAAAAAAAAGAACAAGCAAGGCACAACTTGCATTTATTAGTGTCTAACAAATGCTACACTTAAATATTAAGTGCATGTTAATTCTCTTAAATATAAGCTAGAGTACTGGAATTCCAGAAGTTATGAATCACCCAGTGCCACACTAAAAGTAAATAGTAGGTAGTGAAACTGAATTATAAAACTAAGCCTGTCTCAAAGTTATTCCATTTGCCTGAGTTGCTTCAAAGGGCTATGCTAGTAATAAGGGCCCCCCCTAATATTCCCTGAGGAAGACACTATATTTACTTCCACTGTATACACAATCAGACTGAGACCAAAGGAGATGGCTATCTGGATAGTGAAAAAGATGGAGTACAGATCCTAGGCTTACTCATAACCCTACCTGTTGCTCAGGGAATAGTAGCAGAAAGAATTGCCTTTCAGTAGAAAGCCAGAAGAGGTAAGGAAAGAAAAAACGGAATGTACACTTCAACAAAAAAAGGAAACAAAAGAGAGATTGGAAATTGGGAGTAAAGTATTGGAGTGTAGGTATTTGATGATCCTCAGGGAAATATACATGCTCTGTGCTCTGGAGCTGAATCATGGAAACACAAGTTTGAGGTTGCTGTGAGCTATGATGCCACAGAACTCTACCAGGGGCGACAAAGTAAACTTTGTCTTAAAAAAAAAAAAAAAAAAGAATGAATGGAGATGTAAAATCATCATTGCATGTGGCCTCTTTGGAAGTTTTAACCCTGCCAATTCAAAAGAAAAAAAGGCACTGAATACAAAAGATGTTAAAATTATTGAATGAGATCAGATATGCATAGGTAGATAAATATTTTAAGAAGATATTGAGGAAAATTGCAAACTTCCAATAAAGTATGTGTAGAAGAATGACACTGATAGATTTTTTTTTAACAATTCACAGAATAATACTTGTTTATGAATTAATATATCGTAGCAAAAACATAGAATACGTTGATGGGAAACTTATACTTCTACTTTACAGTAGTGGTTGCTTTTAGAAAAAGACCGAAGTATGAGGGAGACAGACTCTGTCTATTTAAGAGAGAATATTTTACTCTGAAAGAAAATATCTAGAGTGAACACATGGGAAAATGTAAAAAATCTGTTAGTTGAAAAATATGTCTATCTCTAGACATAGTAATTCAACCCCTGGGAATTTACACCATAAAAATAAAAGTTGTCAATGCATCAGGACTAGAATGACGAAATAAATTATATTTTAACCACACAATGTAATGGATTTTTGAAATATCAGATGACTTGCAATGATTTCCATGAGAACTAGTTGAGTAAAAAAAGCAAGAGCCAGAAAAGTATATACACATATGCTTTCTGTAGAACTATCGTGTCGAAAAATATGTGTACAATTCTATAAAGAATTATATTGATACAATGGAACTGAGTGGATAAGTAGGGAAGGAGGACAGGTAGATTCCTAAGAGACCAGGGGCAAAGGATAATTTCACACCTCCACTGTTAGCTGCAGCTTTTTGCCCTCTCTTTATCAGTTCTGAAATAAGATGCTGAATGAAAGTGGAGAAAGACATTCGAGGAAGGTCTTTATAAAATAAAAGTATTGAAGATGTATTTAGACTAACTTCCAGGTTTTTCTTTTTAGCAAAGTCTTCTTTTATTTAAGAGATAAGCATGTGAGGCAAATCCAAAATGTGCATTAGCATGTTAAAATTATCATAGGTGTAGTTTCTGTGAAAAATATTACCAAATATTTATATAACAACATACATATGTCAATAATAATAATAGTACAGTTTTTTTTTAATTGAAAAGTAAATTTATTTCAGGTTAATGTGATGGTACAAACAACCAAATCAAAATATTTGATTTTATCTTGTGATTGTATCTCACACTCAAAAGGTGTGCCAAACACCTCCACCCCATCCCCATTCAGTGAGAGCACCCCAAACCCCTTTCCCCAAACTTGAATGAGTTTTTCTCCCATGTGGGTATGTGTTAAATCATCTACTGGCTTCATATTAGTATTGAGTACATCAGATAATTGCTTTTACATTCTCGTGTCATTTTACTAAGAAAAATGTGTTTCAGCTCCATCCAGGATATTACAAAAGATGTGATGCCATCATTTTTTTTAATGTCTAAATAGTATTCCATGGTATGCATGTACCAGAATTTATTAATCCATTCCTGAGTTGATGGTCATTTAGTTTGTTTCCACATCTCAGCAAATGTAAATTGACCTGCGATAAAAATACAGTGCAAGTGTCCTTATGATAAAGTGATATTTTTTCTTCTAGGTAGATGGCTAGAGTGGGATTGCAGGGTCAAATGGGAGATCTAGGATCTACAGAGAACTTAAATTAGCCAGCAAGAAAAGAGGCAACAACCCCATCTATCACTGGGCAAGAGACATAAATAGAACCTTCTCTAAGGAAGACAGACCAATAGCTAACAGCATATGAAAATATGTTCCCTAATCCCTAATCATCAGAGAAATGCAAATCAAAACCATCCTGAGATATCATCTAACTCCAGTGAGATTACCCCACCTCACAAAGTTCCAAAGCCGCAGATGCTGGCGCAGATATGGAGAGAGAGGAACAATTTTACACTGTTGGTGGGACTGTATATATATATATATATATATATATATATATAAAATTATTAAATGATATCTGTGTACATTAATTCAATCATAGGGCACAGTGTGGTGTTTTCATATACAATTTGAAATATTTTCATCAAACTGGTTAACATAGCCTTTATGTCACTTTCTCAGTTATTGTGTTAAGACGTTTATATTCTACTCTTAGAAAGATTCACTTATACCCTTGTAAGATAAACCATAGAAGTGATCCCTCCAATAACCACCCCTCCCTCTCCCTATATTCTTAGGTTATAATTAGGTTATAGCTTTCATATGAGTTTCAACTTAGTTTCATAATAGGGCTGTGTACATTGAATACTTTTTCCTCCATTCTTGTGACACTTTGCTAAGAAGAACATTTTCCAGCTCCATCCATGTAAACATGAAAGACATAAAGTCCCCATCTTTCTTTATGGCTGCATAGTATTCCATGGTGTTTATTGTATTCCACAGTTTATTGATCCATTCATGGATCGATGGGCACTTGGGCTTCTTCCATGACCTAGCAATTATTAATTGGGCTGCAGTAAGCATTCTGATACAAATATCTTTGTTGTAATGTGGTTTTGGTCTTCTGGATATATACCTAGTAAAGTAATTGCAGGATCAAATGGCAGGTCTATTTTTAGTTCTCTAAGTAGAGCCTCATTGGAATGAAGTATGGAGAATCATCAAATAACTCAAATCAGATCTTCCAATGATACATTATTGATACATCACCATGATGACAACTGGTAAACAATACACCAGGAAGAGACACAGCAAATTGATCTACAGGTGCTTCCTCCATAGGGACATCAGATGAAACCACCCCTCCATGGGGAAAGGAGGAATGCACCTGCCTTATTTCCTCTCATCTCGTGTTCCCCACAGTTCCAAGTTCACCAAACAGCTTCCCTGGTAAGGAGTTAAGGAAAAGGAGACAAGGGGCACTGTTGCAGTGAGATACACAGGTTTAGTAGTGGAAGTTGAGGATTCTAGTTGATGGCTGTTTGCCCAGAGAATACAACATCAGCTTTTCTATTGAGTATGTGGAGTGTAATGTGAAGGGTGAAAGGGAGAACACATGGGAAGCTTGAGGAGATAAGACATTGTTTAAAGCATTTGCAGAGTGATAAAATAGGGTGATGAGAGAAAAGTAGTAGAATCAAGGTAGATATCAATTTGTGATGATTGTCATGTATTTGTTGTCCTAACATGTTACCTACTGTGTAATCTTTTTCTGACACTTATTATCTGGTGATACACAGTCTGACTATTAAGGTGGCAAATTCCTCCCAGAAAAAGTGCTATATACCTCATTGCTGAATATGATGGCAGTCACCTTTGAAGTACTCCCCTCAGAAAGCTATATACCAATGTCAGCACCTAGTCCACTCTTCAAAGCAATTTTGGAATACTTTTTCTGGGATGAACATCAGAGCTGTCATCTTACAAAGTCTAAAAGTTAAGTTTGAGAACTTGACACTGCTCATGTTGGTGGCACCATGCAAACAAATTGGTAAGATTTCCCTCACTGATATACCGGTCAGTGGTATATCAGGGTCTCACAGCTGTGTTCATATCAACATTAAGGGCATTCATTATTATAGCTGTTGCATGTTTTGTGTCCCATATAATGATATTTCTAATTGGGGTGGCAGAAAAAGAAGCCACAGATATCTGTCTGTGTTGGAACTAACAGAGGGGCATGCACTGTAGCTGATCTAAGTCTTGGAAGAACACCCCGTGATCTTTTAGAACACAGGAAGTTTGTGAGTTGCTGCTGCAAGGCCCTGTCCCCAGCCTCCCAGTCTCACTTCCTCCTAGGAAGTTGCCTAGGCACCATGTTCCTTGGAGCATCCAGTCTCTAAATGTATCCATAACAGAAGGCTTTGTGTATGAATACAACTCCACACAGGTTCATCTGGTGCTACCAATGCCTGCCTAGCAGTGCCCCGTGTATAATGGTTATTCAGAATAACAGTGGCTGCCATCATCATGGTGTAGAGTCTTCACAGGGTCAAAGCACACTTACACTTGTCTATTTTTTTTCTTTTGTTGCTTGTAGTTTCGGTGTCATATCAAAGATTTTTACTTAATTTCAGACTAATATGAAAGTACAAACCATCAGGTTACATTGCTTAAATGTGTTAGGTAAGGTCCAGGTTGTAGTTGTAAAGACTAATGCCATCAAGTTTATATATTACATTGTTTTCTAGGAATTTCATTACTTCAGATCTTAACATTTAGGTATTAAATTCATTTAGAATTAATCTATGTATGATGCAGAATTAGACTTACATTCAATATGTCATGTGTGAATATCCACTTTTCCCAATACCTTGGGTTAATGAGACTTTCTTTTCTCCATTGTATAATCGTGGCACCACTATTGAAGATAAGTGGACTGTTTATGTGTGGGTTGATTTCTGGGCTTTCTGTGCTATTCCACTGGTCTATTATATATCTGTCATTATGCCAATACCAAACTATTTTAATTATATGGTTTTGTAATATATTTTGAAATCGGAAGATGTGATGCCTCCAGCATTATCCTTTCTCAAGAGTGGTTTGGCTCTTTAGGATTCTTTGTGGCTCCATGTGAATTTAAGATTGTTTATCTATTTTTGTAAAAAATACCATTGGGAAATTGGGAAGAAGTGTGAATTTTTAGATTTATTTCACCACCTTAGACATAATTATATTCAGTCTTTCAATCCATGAACACAAGATGTGTTTTAATTTATTTGTGTCTTTCTTTTCCATTACCAAATTGTAGATTTCAGCATATACATCATTCTTCTCCTTGGTTAATTTCTTTTTTTTTGTAAATATTGTATTCTCTTTGGTGATATGAATTAGATAGCAGATGTCTTTGGGGGAGTTCATTTTTAGTGTACAGAATCACAACCACAGTATGTTCAAAAATTGTATATATTGAAAGCTATTTGAACTTGAGTATTAATTATTCTATTGTGAAGTTTTTAGCATTTTCTAAATAATGTCATATGTAAACAAATATAATTTCACTTCTTCCTTTCCTATAAGGGTGCCTTTTATCTATTTATGATGTGTCACTGTTTTGGCTATCACTTCTCATAGTATGCAGATTAGAAATGATGAGAACAGGAATTCTTGCCTTGTTCCTGATTTTAGAAAAAAAGCTTTCAGTTTTTAACCTTTGAGTATAATATTAGAAGTGAGATATCACATATGACCTTTACTGTGTTGAAATACATTCCTTCTATACATAATTTATTGAGTTTTTATCATAAAACCATGTTGAATTTTTTCAACAATTAAGATTATCTTGCTTTATTCATTGTGTTAAGGTGATATATTCCATTTATCTATTTCTGTTTGTTGAACCACACTTGTATCTCAGCAATAAAATCCTACTTGACCATAGCAAATGATCCTTTTAATTTGCTGAGGAATTCACTTTGCTAGCATTTTGTTGAAGAATTTTGCAAACATGTTCATCAAAGTTATTGGCCTGTGATTTTCTCTCTTTATTATTATTTTAATTAGGAAGTATTAATTGTTTGTATCTACAGGGCACAATGTGATGTTTTGGCGTATGTATATGCCAACTATGGAATGATTAAATCAAACTAATTAAAATATCTATCACTTCTCTTCACTTATTTATCATTTAATGTGGTGGGCAGTACTTTTCTTTTCTTACGATGTTTCTAGTTTTGGTATCACGGTAATGCTGGCTTTAGAAAATAATTTTGGAAGTTCTCTTTCTTCTTCAGTGTTTTTGAAAGGGTTTGAGCAGTATTTGTGTTAGCTATTATTTAGGTGTTTAATATAATTCACCTGTAAAGTAATTTGTTTCTTGGTTTTCTTTTTGGGGGAAGTTTTCGATTACTGGCTTACTCCTCTTACTGACTCTTGGCCTGTTCAGATATTTTATATCTTCATGATTTAGGTTTTTGTTATGATTAGGTTGTATGTCTTTAGGAATTTGTCCACCTATTCTGACTTATCTAGTTTGTTATCATATAATTGTTCATTGCATTTTTGTGGCATCAGCTGTAATATCTTCTCTTTCATTCCTGTTTTCATGTATTTGGGTGTTTTCTCTCTCTTTTTTTAGGCCAGTTGTAAGTTTGTCAATTTTGTTTAGCAGTTCGAAAAAGTGATCCAGCTTTGTGGTTAACATAACAAAAATTAGAAACTTTTACAAGTTAATAGGAAAAACAGAGTAGTAAGTAAAATAACCCTATTTAAAAAGGAGCAAAGGAATTGAATGAAAATTTCTTCAAAGAGATACAGATGATGACTCTCAACACCACCAATTATCAGGGAAATGCAAATCAAACCACAATTAGATATCTCCTCATATGTATTAGAATGGCAATTATATAAAATAACAAATATTGCTTGTTGGGTGAAGTTCTTTCTTGCGGAGAGAGAAGGACGGCTTGGCTATGGGTGTAAGCTCTCTCCTAGAATTGTTTGAAAGCAAGAAACGACTACATACTCTTAGATGGCATGTAGCAAAATGTCTTTATTTTTCACTTCTTTTTATTGGAAGTTAGTCACTTACACCACATTGGTAATAATCTTAATATCCTCAATTCTTGTCTTAAACTATAGAAAAGAAAGAAACCATCATAAGATTAGCCTAAAGAAAGAAAGTCTGGGAAAGTAAGACAACCATCTTAAGCTAGCCTCAGGCTGTTTCTCTCTGAAGACAAAAGTGCATAATACTCGCAAGTCTTTTTGCTCAGTTTCTGGAATTAAAAGAGCACATTTCATTTAATTTTTGTGGAAGTTTACCCCACAATTGCTAGGGATGTAGAGAAATGAGGACATCTGTACATTGTTGGTGGAAATGTACATAGCCACTGTAGAAAACTGTGATGTTCTTTCCAAAAATTAAGGAGAAAACTACCCCATGATCTACCAATCTTGCTTCTGAGTATATATTCAAAAGAAATGAAATCAGGATTTTGAAGAAATGATCTACACTACCATGTTTATTGCAATACTACTCTCAATTGCCAAGATCTGAAATTAACCTAATTGTTCATTGACAGATGAATGGATAAAGAAAATCTGATACACACACTATGCATACAATGGAACACTATTTGGCCTTTAAGAAGAAGGAAATCCTGAAATATGTGACAACATAGAAGGAACTTGAGGAAATTATACTAAGTGACATATCAGTCACAGAACAACAAACTGCAGGATTGCACTAACATGAGAATTCCAAAATATTCAAAATAATTTAAAATAGCAAGAAGAATGGTGGTTTCCAAGGCCCAGATCAAGGGAAAAGGGGAACTGCTGTTCATGGGTATAAATATTCATGAAAAAAAGATAAGTAAGTTCTGGAGATCTACTAGATTGTGCCTTTAGTTAACAATACTGTGTCATGCACTTAAATTTGGATAAGAGGGTGTATTTCATGTTAAATGCTCTTACTGCAATACGAAAATAGTTATATTGAGAAAATATGAAAAAATAAACTGAGAGGCTGGAAGAATATGTTAAAAAAAAACACTATAGTTACTAATTTGGGAGATGGAATGGTTTTTTAAAATGCACCTCAATAGGAGTATTATCCTCCATAGCAATAGGCAATTTCATATATCTTTCATGGGGCTAGAGAGCAAAGAAATTGAAAATCACCTTCTCTCCAGGAATGACTCAGTCTGAAGTACCATCCTGGGAGGTGTTCAATAAAACTTTATTTCAAATTATGCTATTATAATAGAAAGAACCAGACTATGCCATCAAACTGATATAGATTCACATTACTGCATAATTTCCTAGCTCTGTGACTTTGGGTAAATGACATAATCCATGTTTCAATTCAATTTAATTAAATGGAGAATAGTAATACTGTCCTCCACAAATTTTTAAAATAGCGAGATGATAAATGTGAATTACTAAGCACAATTCCTAGTGTTTAGCAGACAATCAATACATGTCAATATATTTTTTCTAATATGCTGAATGATTGGGTGTCAGGAGAAATATTATCCAATACAAAACTTACTGCTAAGGCGTTAATAAACAATTAGACTAAGGGAAAAGGTGGTCTTCATTCTATGTGAAACCATTTTCTGAGCAACTCCAGAAATACTTGAAACAGTAATGACTTTCTTATGAAAACAATAAAAACTGATATCTTAATATCCTGGGAAGTTGACAGTTCTAAATATGGATGGTTTATCTTAGGAGGCTTACATGTTCATTCTGTTTTATCTTCCAAATCTGTGGGAAAAACTGGAATTGTCTCCATGGAAATCTTAATTCCAGAGCTATCCATGAAGAGGAGACTCATGCTGCTAGAATTTAACCATTCATTCTATGAGGTTAGATAATTAAGTTCAAGCACTCATCAGGGACAAAGGGTATGTAAACCTCAAACAGGCTAATCTGGAATGCAAGAAACTCCTCAGTGTGACGTAAGAGGATGACATAAAAGGATAGATTAAAAATGGCTGTAAATTAAAAGGGTCATAAAAAGTACATCAACCATATGCTTTGTATGAAGCTTGTTTCAACCTTGATTTGAAAAAATCCGTAATTTAAATTTATTTTCTATACAAGTAGAATCAATTGAATATAGACTTGGACTAGATAAGCACTGATACACATTCTTAAACTGTTTCAAACTTGTATAAATTCTTAGAGTGTGTATATAGGTCATATGTCTGCCCACACATAGATTTTTACATGGTGCTTATACTTAATCAATTGAATAATGGCTTTCTTTCCATAGCTATATCTATATATACCTCATTATTCTCAATTCCTGCATAATATTTGTTTTACAGAAATGCCAAAATAATATTCCTCTAGAAATGATATTCATTGTGTTTTCTTTTGCTATTGTTTTGGCTATTACAAATAAGATGATCATAAACACCAGTGTAAAGTACCTGTGTGCAAACATTTTTTGAGCCAATTACTAGCAAACAATATCCATTTTCATTTAAAAAAGAAGAAGAAGAAGAAGAAGAAAACAGGGAGTTCCAGTCAGTAAATGGCAGAGTTGGCATTAACAATATGGTCTGTGTGACTCTAAAAGCTGGTCATATATTCCAACACCTGCATGGCCTCTTGTGCTGAGGACTCCTGCAAAAATCTCAGGAGGAGACTCCAGCAGCATCCCACTTAGACGACCATGACAGTAAACATTTAAAGACACAGAAGAGAAGAACTCAATTAAACTCAAGAAATGGAGGAGGGGAGGGGTTCAGCAGGTTCCTACTCAACAGGAACAAGGCACTGCACAGGTATGTGGCACACCTCCTCGGTGAAGGACACAACTACCACTTAGACTTTAACTTACTAGTAAAAACAATGTAACTGAATTATTTGCACACTCATATTGATCTCAAATTTAAGAAAAAAAAAATACCTGAATTCACTGAATCACAGCCTTCCCTGTGATGGAGCAACATTCCTTAAGCTAGTATCCAGTAAGTTGATGAAGCCCATAAACCTTCCTCCTTTAGCATCCGAACCGTCCCCTACAGTGCCATGGTGATGGCTGCATGATGAGGTAGCAAAAGCTGCAGAATTCCTCTCTAGGAGCTGTACTTGGCAACTCATATCCAGCCACACCTCAGGGCTGCCCTGTCAGTTTTACTGAATCAAAGACTGAGGACAAAAGAAGATAGCAATGCCACAGGAGTGGGAGGTCCTAAGAGAGCCTTGCCTACTTTGTCCTCTTCCAGGGGACAGTAGAATTGACCTGAAATGAGAAGACTTCTTTTTGTTATCTCCTTTAACCTATGCCATCCATCTCAGGTGAAGGAGATGTTGCTTAGCAACTGGAAAAGGGTGATAACATCCTTGAAATATTCTGTCCCTAGCATATGATAATACTGGGTAATCATTAACACAAAGACTCAGGAGACAGCAACCACTTTAGAGAAAAGCAAGTGCTATGAAGTCACCATGAGACAAAAAGCCATGAGTATGGCTTGGAAAGGTGTGTAGCTGGTACCAGATTCTTTGGTCCTCAGAAAGAACCTTTCTCCCTAAGCTAGCAAGATTTATTGGTCAAGTGAACAATCAGTATTAAGAAATAAGAGCCATTAAAAAAAAAGAAAGAAAGAAAGAAAGACGAGCCATGCCATTATTTGGGTGAAGGGTACACTTACAACTTTGGCTCAGTCTGTACACAAATAAAGTATGTGAACAAAATATATGTACCCCTAATATTCCGAAATACAAAATGAATAAATTATATTAAAATTAAAATTTCTCATAAAAATATATTAAATTCAAATTATATTATATTAAATTCATATTATATTTCAAATTCTCACAAAATTATATTAAAATAAAAATTTTAAATTCTCACAAAATGAAATAGGAGATATACCATTTATTCTCTTAATCTATAACAAACAGTTCAATGCAAATGTGATATTTGCTGAAATGCCTCCCTGAAAATTTGTATCCTTCATATTTTGAAAGTGTATTGAGGAACTACAATATAATATAATGTAGGTAATTATGAAAAGCCCTACTGGCTTTTTCCCTGTGTCACTTTCTATAGAAGGTCATAATAATTACATTTTAGCTAAGAGTTACGATTGGCACAGTAGTAGAAAGATTTTTCAAAATGCCATTTCTATCACTAGATAGATAATCCTAGATAGATCATCCCAGCTAAGCATCTTGGAAACATTGAGAAATGCTTTTGGGGGGAACTTGGTTTAGCTTCTCTTCTCCCATACCATAAATAAATAAATAAATAAATAAATAAAATGCTCAAATAAAAGAGATATAGAATACTTTATCTTTTTTTAACTTATTTTTTATTTCATATTCATATGAGGGTACAAATTTTTAGGTTACATTGTTCTCACTTCCAGGGTAAAATTCCACTGATAGAAGAGCCCCTTCCCCAGGGGGTGTGTTATACACCCTCACAATGTGCAAATTAGATGAGCTCCTGCCTCATGCCATCCCTCCTTCTGCCAAATGTCCTCCCCCTTCCCCCCCCACCTCCCTCTACCTCCATGCTAGACTATATTTGTGTTTTATTGTTCTTACAAGCATGTAATTATTTGTATGTTGACTTCATATTAGTATGGAGGACATTGGATTTTGTTTTCATTCTTGTGATACTTTACTAAGAAGAATATATTTCAGCTCCATCCAGGTAAATGTAAAAGATGTAAAATCTCCATCTTTTTTCATGGTTCAATAGTATTCCATGGTATACATATATCACAGTTTGTTGATCCATTCATGGGTTGATGGGCACTTAGGTTGCTTCCATGACTTGGCAATTATGAACAGAGACACAATAAACATTCTGGTGCAATTATGCTAAAATAACTTTTGTTCTTCTGGGTAGATACCTAGCAATGAGATTGTAGGATCAAATGGAAGATCTACTTTTAGAACTTTGAGGATTCTCCAAAAAGACTACATTAGTTTCCAGTCCCATTAGCAGTGTATAAGTGTTTCCATCTCTCCACATCTATGCCAGAATCTGGTGTTTGGGACTTTGTGATGTGGGCTAATCTTGCAGAGATTAGGTGACATCTTAGAGTGGTTTTGATTTGCATTTCTCTGGTGATTAAAGACAAGCACTTTTTCATGTGTTTCTTGGCCATTTGTCATCCTCAGAGAAGTTCCTGCTCAAATCTCTTGCCTACTTGCAGAGGAATTTTTTTCTTATTGTTTAATTTTAGTCTCTGTAGATTCTAGTTATCAGGCCTTTGTCAGATTCATAACATGCAAAAATCTTCTCCCATTCTGAAGGCTTCTTGTTTGCTTTGTTTGTGGTACCCTTAGCTGAGCAAAAGCTTTTTATCTTGATCAAATTCCAGTTATTTATTTTTGGTGTTGCTACAATTGCCAAGAGACTTTTCCTTATAAAGCTTTTTCCCAAGCCAATATACTCAAGTATTTTCCCCACACTCTCTTCTACAATTTGTATTGTTTCATGACTGAAATTTAAATCTTTTATCCAACAAGAATCAATTTTTCTCAAAGGTGAGAGGTGTGGGTATAGTTTCAGTCTTCTACATACAGAAAACCAGTTCTCTCAGGCCTGTCAGTGGATGTAGCTCCTCATTCAGCTTCCATCCACTTGAGTCCAATATCTCTCCCTTTGGACCTGAGCCTCTGGTGAAAGCTGCTTCTAGTCAACCATCTTCCCATGATCCTGAAATAGAGTATTTTCAATGGGCTCACAGTTCTAGACTTAAGAGCCAGAGTTGTTTTTGCAAGCATTGTAATATAAGCTGCAAGGATTTTTGTCAATCCCGCAAGTCAGAATCCCTATAAAAAGTGAAGGGACAGAAGCCACCCATATTCCCACCCTCTAGAGAACTACCGCTGAGATTTTGGTACATGTTCTTTAAATCCTTTTTCTGAAGTAGACGCACATGTGTGCATGTGTGGCAGGATGGAGGGAGGCAGCTTGAATATTCTTTTGACAAAGTTGGTACCTGTTACTGGTATAGCTTTGCATCTGCTTCGGTGAAATATAGTCCTGCTTGTGATATAAACCTATTAGAAAAATAAATTGCAATGGTCGTAGTTGTAGCTTAGAGAAAGTAATACCGAATAATAATATCGTAAATAAAACAAAAAAATTCAGTGTCAACAAAATCCTCACTATACAAAATAATGAAGGAAGCTACTTAGAGAAAAAACATGAGAGAAATATTTGACAATAAACAAAAAGTGTCAAGATTGTAAATAAATACATAAATATAACATATATTTCTATGATAATAGAAATATGATAATATATTTCATGATAACATATATGATAATATATTTCTATTAATTTTTAAAATACATTTTATTAATCAAAGAAAGCCAATGTGGAATTATGGATTTCACAGCACATGTGCATGTAACAAATATGCTACAAAGAACAGAAGCAAGGCAAATTTCTCATCAAAAATTTTGTCTTTGACATGATATAGTACTATATTAACTCTAAGTAGATTGTCAAAAATTGGGAAAATAAATCTGGGTTCTGAGGACGATCACTGAAATAAAATAAATTATGTAAAATAAATTGTGTTAATGCAAAAGCATGACTGACATGTAACAGAACATTTCAAGTATAATTATAAATAATGTTTACTTAGTCTATCGTTAAGAGCAATGGTGACGTATAATAACAAGGGCCAGACTTTGGGAGACTTGTACACATTGAGACAAGGTTTGGGTTAAGCATGAAGAGCTCTTGCAGGAGAGGACTGCAGAATTTTCTAGGAACTGCACTTGGTAATGCATACTCAGTCAAACCCAAGGACTTCACTGTCTCTTTTGTTTAACTGAGGACTCAGAAGAAGAAAAGACAAAAGTACCACCTGAGTTGGTGATCCCAATGGAGGCGTTCCTGTCCTGTCTCCTGAAACAGGAAGAACAGTCACCCTTCCATTTCAATTGCTCTTTGCTGAGTTTGATTTGCCCTGTAGGGAATCAGTCTAAATCCTATGTGAAAAGTGATTAATGAGACATTAAAGTGAGAGAAATATATAATTGTAATAGAAATCAGGAGAGACCAAATTATGATAATGGCAATCAGGTTAGGAAAAAAAGGAAGGACTAATTAAATAATTTTGAGGAGAATGGAACCAATCAGGCTTAGTAACTGATTGAGTTTATGATGGGAGATAGGGGGATTTGAAATAACTTTCAGGGGCCTAGCTTGTGTTGTTCAACTGACATTATAAAACCCTCTAATAAAATACTTGAACTTTAGTGTGAAGTATTTTCCTGATGGGCTGGTTAAAAACCTCTGCTGTATGACTCCACCCTCTTTATGTCCAGAAATTCTTGGAGATTCTGATTCAGGTTGAAAAATACTGCCCTCTGTAGTCACAGACTGACAGCATTTATAGCTAATTTTCAAGTTCAATATTCCAAATATTTCCTGAGTATGGAGTAAAATTTCAGTATTGACTATATAGATCTAAGAAGGACTATTACCAGCATTTTTTCATAGACATAGGCGTGCAGACTTCATAATCTTTCCAAGATGATAAATAAACAATGAAACTCTTAGATAATTGCAAAAGAAGATATGTAATTAAATTTCAAAGTAAAGGCTTGTAAATAATGAAATATACTACTGTCTTTGGCTTAAATTATCACCACATAAATGACAATGATGGTTTTCTCCAAACACATTTTGCTGGCATACAGTTACCCGGGTTAACAAAAGCTGTGAAAACATTTTCTCAGTCTTAACATGATGTATAAACTAATTGTCTTTTGAGGAAACAGTACAGATTTTCTGAGCATCTAGGTCTTTGTTTTATTTGCTACTATGTTTTTATATAAACCAAAATATATAAACCTATTATATACATCCAAATGAAGGTGTGTGTTGGTTAACACTTGCTGCTTCTAAATGCTGGATCATCAAGGTTTTGTTTTTAAATTATTATTTTGGAAAATAACCAGGCACTCACATTTTTAAAGAGTTGATTTTTAAGTATTTCTATACAGTGTGCTAGAGTATTAGAGATGTATGTATCCTATGTAATGTCAATAGGGAAAATTAAACATAAAAAAGTGTGTAATACAGTGATCTTTTTCTAGGATGTTCTGTGAGTGCTGATGGCACTTTGGTGTCAGAAAAATGTCTTTTAGAATCAAAGAGCATTTCATCACTACAATGTTCTGTTATGGCTCTTACATGACTACCCCAGGTCTCCCAGTTAAGAAGAGAGTTGCAGCATTGGAGACAAAGTTCACCTTGCCTGGGAATGGTATGTTCTGACAAGAAGATAAATGTTAGGAGACTGAAGCTTCATTCAAATACAATTTAAATAGATTGCAAGTCTCATGAAACTGTGAATTACACACCCCATTGTTATGAAAGAGGTGCCTCAGAGGTTCAAAGAAAATTTCCTTAGCTCAAATATTAGCTACAAAAGTAGGCAAGAGAATTGGCCCCAGAATTTTATGGGCTGAGTTGCACCCTGAGAAAATTCATATATTGAAGTCTTAACTCCAGTATCTCAGAATATCACCGTATTTGAAGACAGGACCTTTACAGAGTTAATTGTGTTGCATGGCCCCAGCAAATTGGTAAAGCATTCCATATAAAAAAAAAAAAAGCTAATCATGTCAAAATGAGTTTATTGGGCTAGGTCTTATTCAATTGACTAGTATCTTTATAAGAAGATGATATTAGGACTCAGCCATGTACAGCAGAGATGGTGCTCATACATCTCATCCATGGACATAACCTCAAGCCCAGGTAGGGCTTCTCATAGTAGTCATTTAAAGAAGCAATTATGTGTTTGCATCCTTGGAAACATGCTCTGTACATCCAAGACTCCATATATAGAGAACATGTCTCCAAGGAGACAAAGATGTTGTTCCTTGAACTTCAGGAAATTTGATGTGACTCATCTAATTAAGACCATATGTCAGTGCCCTTAAACCCCTTTGTGCTCTCTAAGCAGTGACTCAAGGACACATTTTGCTTAACATTTTGAAACAGGAAGAATAAACAGCTTTGCATTTTAATTGTAATTAGACCACCTACAATGTCTGTTATGCCCAGAGGATAATTTTTTATATCTTAGCTATAAAACCAGCCCTGGAATGTTAGAACAAATTGCAGTCCTGTATTTTAATTCGAAAACAAGTGTCCAAGAAATATAACCTTATTTTGTTGCATAGGACATTAGAAAATTAATCCTTTAGGGATGATGACCAGAATTTTTGAATCCCAAATTAAAACACATGGTGTAACATGAGATTTTTTTTTAATATGAACTGTGCATTCATACAGATCAAAGTAAACACTAAATTTATATCTGTCTATTAAATGTGTTACCATTACTCAAAGGAGAAACATCAGAAAATTGGAAGTATGGGGAAATCTAGCAAAACACATTGCCTGTGCCTCTAAGGCAAAGCTTACTATCTCAAACTTCCAGAGAGTTTTAAATAAGAAAAGTAATAATTGCCTGAGGAGAATACAGAAAACTCTCCTTCCAGCTTATGACTGACACGTTTCCCAAGCAAGTCCGAGGAAAGTCAGTTTCAGGCAAGAATAAAGATTTTGATTAATGAAAAGGCACAGTTGGAAAGATGCAGTGTTGCAGGAAGACTAGGCCCAACAGAGAGGAAGAACACACAAACACCACGTTTATAAGAGGAAGGGCTTTATTTAGTTCGGCCAGGAATTTATGGCATAGAAGAATTCCAAATGACCACACTCCCTGAATGGCTTGGTCTGTCCCTTTTTATTGATAGTCAAAAATTTCCACCCCACAGGTACCCCTCTCATTGGCCAGTTTGAATCAAGCAGGAGATGCTATTCCAGCCCGTACAGAACTACAGGATTTCACAGAACTTGGAAATTTCCAAGTTCCAGGAAATTAAGTTTACAAATTCCCAAGAGCTGAGTCACCATGGAGAGGACCTTGCAAGTGTATCCTTATGGTCTCCTTGAGAAGACCTGTTCTCCCAGACCTCAGCCTTCTCGGGTATCCTCCCATAGCAGGATAATGTATAAATGTTTTCTGGCATAAAAAGTCTGTGATTAATTTTCAAGTTGGGAATAAGGAGCCTACCTCTGCTTCTGAAAAGGTGTTCTGCTTTTCTGAAGCAGGAAAAGGAAGCAACCTTTCACATGCCTCAGCCAAGGTCTTCATGTGTGTATTGTTTACAGTTGTGAGAATTCAGGGTACAGATAAATCTAGCATCAAAGTTTGTTTAGGTAAGAGACCCTTGAACCCATTCTTGATTAACAAGACAGGGTTGGAAAAAGGATTCGTACCTTGGAAACTTTACTTGGTTGTTATTTGTTTCACAATATCCTCAAATGAAAACACAGCATCTCATCACAGAATCAACATTATGTAAAAATTTATAGGGTTTGTACATAGAAAAAAATCTGAGAGCTTGGTATAAAAAAAGAAAGGATAATTTTAGATATCCTACAACAGAAATCATTTCCTGAGACTAGCACAGAGTTTTACTAGGATTTGGCATGAGAACATGAAAAATCTTCAAGATTCCTTCAGTATAGTCTTTGCAGTAGTCAACTTTATCTTTGTTAATACTTTTGATGAAATTTTATATCAAAATATGAATAATAATCCTAGTATATGTAATCAGTGATTTTTGCAAGTAAATTTCTTATTAATATAAATATCAAAAAGTAAGGCTGCATAGTATTCCATGGTATACATATACCACAACTTACTAATGCATTCCTGGGTTGGTGGCATTTAGGTTGTTTCCACATTTGGGCGATTGTAAATTGAACTGCAATAAATAGTTTGGTACAAATATCCTTATGATAAAAGGACTTTTTTTCTTCAGGGTTGATGCCCAGTAAAGGGATTGCAGGATCAAATAGAGGTCTAATTTGAATTCTTTGAGGATTGTCCATACTTTCTGCAAAAAATGTTGTACTAGTTTACAGTCCCACCAGCAGTGTAAAAGTGTTCCCTCATCTCCACATCCACACCAGCATCTGCAGCTTTGAGACTTTGTGATGTAGACTTTACATTTTTTTGTATTAATTTAGATTGAGTTGGAACACATTCTTCTTAGTAAAGCTTCGCAAGAATGGAGAAACAAGAACCCAATGTACTCAATTCTTATATGAAGGCAGTAGATGATCTAAAACAGGGAGTGGGTAGGGGAATGAGGGTGCAAGTAGAGGGGAGAGGGAGGAGGATGGGTATTCATGGTATATGACACACCTTTTGGGGTGTGACACAGCTATAAGGACTTTATCTAACAAATGCAATCGTGTAACCTAATTCTTTGTACCCTCAATACATCCCAAAAATTAAAAACAAAATTAAAAACTTCTCAAGGTATTATTAGATGTATATATCGAGACAGGTCAAGTTTACATTGTGTTAAGTATCCAGTGCCCAGGGTTGCTAACCTAGGTTAATAAATTTCTTCAGGAACACTTTGCTAAGCAGTCTATATGTGCTACTTGTCAAAATTTAAGTACTCAAGAGACAAACATAAAGGTCAGGGTTTGCAGTATTTAGTTTACAGTTGAGGAGGGAGTCAAACAAAAGAGCAATAAGCAATTTTACATTGTATTAGTTATTTTTAATGAGCTAGGCAAATTAGTGATTGAGATATATGAATATCGAGGGAATAGCAAACTGTACAAGTTGCCATCTTTATACAATGAGGAGTAGGTATTAAAACATAGGTGTGAAAGCTATGGTAGAAGGCAGAATCAGATCTCAAAATGTAGAGTTGATTGCCATAATATACTTAAGCCACATAATGGGACATGTAGCTTTGCATTGTAGAGATACCTGGGAGAAAGTTATAGACAAAAGCTGTGGTTTTAACTCTGGGAAACCTGAGTGCTATTCTGAATGAGGAGTCACTGCAGGATATGGAATAGGAGAGGATTAGCATTTGATTCACAGGATATCTAGACTAGTTGGGCCAACAAGCCAAGATGACTGAAAATTGGTTCAGAAATGTAGTTAAATCAACAGTTTCAGTATCCATCCTAATAAACATTTTTTGCAGCCCTCAGCTTTTTAAAAGAGAATAAGGTGAGTAGTGATATTATTTTTATTATCATTTCAAACATCATTGTGTTATAATTTACAAATAATGAACTGCCATCCATTCTAAGTATACCATTTTGTGACTTTTGATCAATACTTTTGATCTGTGTACCCTTTATACCAATGTTCATGTAGACTATTTCCATCACTCAAAAAATGTCCATACATCTCTTTTTGTTGGAGACGAGCCTCAAACTACACTGTGAGTTCTTTAATAGTGACTGGCAATGATGAGAGGATGAGGGAAAAAATGAAAAGTCAAGACAAAAAAGGAAGGTTGTGAGAAGCTGGGCCAGGAGACTATCTACCGCTAAGCGTGAGCACTGGTGAAAGCCCATAGCGCTGGGCTAGCTCCACTTTTATTATAAACATCACAGTTTTAATCATCAATCTAATGGAGGAAGGCTAACCTTTACGTCATGGTTCTTGCTGGGCTTGCATTTTCTAAACTAACTATTTCTTCAACTACATTATATAGATTGACTTTCCACTTACTATTTATTACTATAAGTTATTTATTATCTTAACACAGAGCATGGGACAGGCAACACAGTCCAGGAATAGGACATCAAAGCAGATCCCAATCAAACCACACACACAAATCTCAAGAGCCAAGCTTGGCACTATTGCCAATACTGAAATGACAGAAGAAATGAGATATTCCCTTCCTTATCTTCCTAAGAGACATTTTCTCTCTTAACAAGATTTAGATAACCACCCTGTCTCCAGAAAATCCAGCGTTCCCTTAATAACTCCCCAAATGCACTAACTCTCCCTGAGGGGGGCAGCCCTACCCACAGTGAGCCTCATCTCTCAGCTCTGAGTGACCTCTGAGCTGAGTCACGCTGCAGGAGAGGGCGGTGTGTGTGTGTGTGTGTTTGTGTGTGTGTGTGTGTGTGTGAAGCTTCAGTAAGACAGTCAGCTTGAAAACTCCAGGCTCCAGGCTATCGCACTTTGCAACAGATCTTGGGTTTCTCTAATCCATTCTCTTCTATCTCTATTTCCTTTGCCTATCATCTGTAATCATTTTCTTAATTCATTTCCTAACCTACTTATAACAAACATTTGAAAATTGGTTTTAAGCTTCTTAAATCATTATTTCTAGCAATGCAAGCACATAAAGATACGACTCTTCCCTTAAGTATCCACATATCCACCCACATCTTTGGAGTCATTCAGCAAATATATATATACTATAAACATTATCCCCCAGCCATAGTTTACTTTGCAAGGTTTAAATAATGGTATTTTATAAAACCAAATTTTAATGAAATGTAATACATCATTTGTATTTTTTTTAACGTCATAATATTTGTGTCTGGTCTAAAATATCAAAAAATTCTCCCACTGGATCGGTGCCCCTAGTTCAGTGGTTAGGTCACCAGCCACACACACTGCAGCTGGCAGGTTTGAACCCGACTTGGACCTGCTAAACAACGACAATTACAAGCAAAAAATAACTGGGCATTGTGATGGATGCCTGTACTTGGGAGGCTAAAGCAAGAGAATGGCTTAAGCCCAAGAGTTTAAGGTTTTACATATTCTCAACAAAGGAGAAAAATATGCCACTTGTGACAGTATGCATGAACTGGAGAACATTATGCTAAGTGAAATAAGCCAGAAAAAGACACATAGGGCATGATTTCATTTATATTTGGAATATAAATTAAAAGGTCAAACTCATAGAAATAAAGAGTCTCAAATGATTCTCAGATAAATAATTACCTGGAATTCTACATGGAGTACAAGTTTGTCTCTTTCTGGCATATAGACAATGATCATTCAATATCCATTAATCACATGCCTTAATAACGTGTATTATCAAACTTTACATTCTAACTTAATTGGAAGGATGAGATATGGGAAAAAAATTAATAATACTGAATGAAGTAAAGGCAGTAGAATTACAAATCTTGAGGTCTATCAAGTTTGATGTGGTTTTGGCAAAGTGCACTGTCCAAACTTTCTTATCAGCTTTGCCCCATTTGTTGTCAATTTCACATTATCTCTCTGTGAAATAACTAAAATTGTAGAACTTACAAGCACTTAAGCTGAGGTTTCAACCAAAAGGAAAATAAATTCAAGCAGGAATAAGGCATTCTACACCAAAGCCTCCAAGTTCAAAAGCAATTGAGTTCCAAAGGGCAAAGAATAATTTGAAGATAGTTTGAGCCTTGGGAGACATTTATTGCTTTTCATACCCCAAAATGAACCTAATTATCTTATAAATAGCCAAACATGTAAATACAAGTAGTGGTTGTCTTTGGCCAATAATAAAATGGGTTGAAACATATTATGCTGAAATGAAGAAATATCCCATGAGTGTGATTTCGATGTTATGTAGAATTTAATGTGGCTATTTTTATCATGTCTGCTAATTTTAGCTCGCTGATAATTTGCACAGAATTTTGCTGACAACCTGAAAACTGAATGTGTGGTGTACTTGATATGAAATGCTAATAATTGTTCCCACTTGGTATAGTATTCACTTCTACTGTGAATAAATAGCCATCTCTTACAGATAGGTCAACAATGGGCTAATAGGAGTTATCCTATATTGTTCCCACTCAGTTAAAATTAGATTGGTAATATTCTTACACCATTATTAAGCAATAGTATCTTTTAGAATTGCAAGTTTCTTTAGCTACAGAAAAAGTAAAGCATAAGAAGGGTTTGCTCTAACTTGAAAACGTTGAGGATTTTGTCTGTACATGGTAATTAGAAAAAAAATACAAGTGATTAACATTATCCAAGTCAAACTTTTCAATGTGCTGACATTTGACATTTTTGATTGGTATTTATTTTATCAAAAAAAAATAGTCTGGAGACTGATTGAAAATAAATGGAGAACACACTATTTCTTGTAGATTTGCAAAAGGAAATTTGAGAATATGAGAGGATTATAGTAGAACTAACAAAGAAGGATGCAACATTTTATCAAATAATAGATGATAGCAATTAGTGAGGAGGAAGTCAAATTCATGAACTATTAAACAGGGAAATGGTGACATTTCTGGTGTAGATTAAGGAAGTCAGGTGCTGAAATTTTATTCTGCAAAATGTCTTTGCTTATTTCATAACGTGGATATATTTCTTAATCATTCTGATCCTATTTACGCCATCTGAGATGGAGAGTTTAATATGTATCATAAAACTAGCATTCAGATGATATTTATAAAAGTAAGTGAGGTGAACAATACGCCACCATTGTGGAAAACTAGACAGTACTAAGCACATAATTTTAGCTTCTAAGACCTAATGGTGAGATCAGAGGAAACCAGTAGTGAAAGGACTTCATGTTTTTGTCCAGCCCCCTCCACAATATTGGTTGCCATCCTTTCAAAATCACCAAGATGGGGAAGAGCATAGCACAGAATAAGAACTATAGTACAAGGAGAAAGTTAGAGCTAGAAGAGATGAGGAGAAATAAAAATACCATCAAATTGTCCTCAAATACTGGGAACAGGGTAATAGGAGTTATGAAGGGATGAGAATTTGATCATATGTTTGAACCGTTATTTCTCTTTTAGGCTAAAGGCAGTACCTATTTATAGTCAGGAACCACATAGCCCAAGCTTTGGGTGATACATAATCTTCCATTGTGCTGCTAATGACTTAAACAACTATTCAACTATGCCAAGAATAAAAAGTAGTGGCTTCTATAAGAAAACACAACTAGCCCACGTGGAGCACATCTCATCCAACTACTTTTCATGGTTTTAAAGTAACTTTCTTCTATTATCCAGGGAGAAAGGATAACATTTGAGTATTTTACGAAGAATCAGCAGCTCTGTGAAATTCCCAAAATACTCACAGGCTTATTAATATTACTATTACTGTACTGGAGAATAAGAAGACTTAATGTTAGCATATATTTGGCATTTAGGAGTGTAAAGAGAGCTTTCCTCCACTTCCATCTATTTCCCAAGGTGGGCTTTTCTGTCTCCACTTCATTTATGAGAAATTGAGGCTTCTAACAGTGAGCTGACCTGTCCAAGGCAATGCCAATAAAGTTGTAAAACCAAAATTGGGCATTTTTGCTTGTATTTCTCTGTAAACATTCTTCAATTATTTTCACTACTTGAGTTAATTTTTGCAATAATTTTTAATGGTGTTTTTACTAAAGTTTTTCTAATTTTTCTGGAATCGAAATTATTTATATAAAGTCTATTTGATATTGGAAGAGATAGAGAGATTACTTCAGAAAACACTGTGAGTTAAAAATTTCAAATACCAGTAACACTTAACAATGTTTATAGAAGGCAGTGACGTCTACCAAGAAAAAATTGAAACCTATCTACACAAAACTAAAATTGTTGAATAGGAAAAGCAAAACTTTATTGCACATGGATGTTGTGTGGTTGTTAGACTGCTTCTCAGTCTGCTTATGTTTCTGATTCAAATTGATTACAAATAAAAAATAATTATGCATAATGGGCTGTATTCTTCTCTGCAGGTTTCACATGGTGTTTTCATTCAGCTCATGTTCAGAGACCTCTACTTTTCTAAAAATTTCATTCTCTCATCACACTTGTCTGAGGAAAGAACATTTATAACGTATGTAATTGATGCCCATTGTATCTTATCTTTTTAATCCTGCCACTTGAATTGAAGCATCTTTATCCTTTTAATTGGATCTTGAAATCAAGTCTCTCCTTAGCAGACATTTCTACTGTTGTCTGAAAAGTAGAAAACTAAATGAATTAAATGATTTGTAAATGCATATCACGTTACCTATATGTGCTCAATTTATTTATTTATTTTTATATTTTTGGCTTAAATAAAAGATAGAATTCCTTAGACGAATGATCCAAAGAAATCTAAAGATTCTTTGGATCTCACATGATCCAAAGAAAATTTGGAAAAAAAATTTGGAGGATGAGAATCAAAAAAATTCAAGGGCTCTTGGGCTCATGTAAATTATGTTTGAGTATTTTCAGACATATTGAGGTATAATTTGAATGTAATAAAATTCACCATCTCTGAGGGTACAACAGCTTTTGACAAATACATACAGTTGTGTAATTATCAACTATATACAACTCCACCACCTCACATGATCCCTTGCCACATCCCTGCAATCCCTAATCTCCTTCCTGCCATTTTAAATTTGTCCTCTTTTACATTTTATATGATGAAATCACAAAATCACACGTCGTGCAATTTTTTGTACCTGGTTACTTTCTTTTTCTTTTTTTTTTTTTTTGAGACAGAGCCTCAAGCTGTCACCCTGGGTAGAGTACTGTGGCATCACAGCTCACAGCAACCTCCAACTCCTGGGATCAAGCAATTCTCCTGCCTCAGCCTCCCAAGTAGCTGGGACCACAGGCACCTGCCACAATGCCCGGCTATTTTTTGGTTGCAGCCATCATTGTTGTTTGGTGGACCCACGCTAGATTCGAACTCACCACCTTAGGTGTATGTGGCTGGTGCCTTAGCCACTTGAGCCACAGGTGCTGAGCCACCTGATTACTTTCTCAAAAATTTATACAAGTCCGTATTTCAATCCTTTTATTGCTAATTAGCACCATTTTCAAGGACATAACCATAATTGTGTGTTCATTAACTTTTTAATAAACATTTTGGTTGTTTTTAGATTGCAGCTATTATCAATAAAGCTGCCATAGAAACTCGACCACAAGCCTTTGCGGGTTCCCACGGTTTGATTTATTTTGTGTGGATACTTAGGAGGGTGATTAGTGGGTCCTATGGTAAACATATTTAAAGTTTAATTTTTAAATAATTTGCCAAATTATTTTCCAAAGTTGTACAATGCTACATTCTAACCAGCAATGTCCTTGACCTCCTCCCACACTTAGTGTTGTCAACCACTTTTGGGTTACTTAAACCAGTAGGTACTTTGTTGTGTGTTTTCAGGGTCTTAATTTGCATTTTTCTGAAAGCTGATGATCTTGAGAATTTTTCAGATGCTTATTTGCCATCTTAATTGTTTTGGTTAGGGACTTGACCAAATCTTTGTCCATTCTTTTACTTTGTTGCCTGTGTTTTCATTACTGTGCTATAAAGGCACATGTGTGTGCATGCACATTTACTTGTGTGTATTTTACTACAGATATATGTGGTATGACATATCACACAGCCATACTATAATTATATGTAGATATGTGTTATAAATGCATTATATATACAAGGTGTCAATAAAGTTCATGTGCAATTTATAATATAAAACTAATTTAATTTGCACATGAATTTTATCGACATCCTGCCTTATATATACATGTGTAATAATCACATGTAGATAGTATATGTATCATGCATTTTCTCATAGTATAATGCTCTCCTATTCATTGAATCCTAATTACCACTGTGTTTCAATTTTGCTATTTATGTCTTAGGAAATGTGACTAGGGACATAATTCTAAGAGAGTCCTTATGGAACAAAAGCAATCAATATAACCTGGTTCTGTGTACCCTCAAAGAATCCCCAACAATGAAAAAAGGAAGAACTGTGACTAACCTACAGTTACTAAAATTTTAACTGTTTATTTTTTAGAACATTTTAATTTTAACTCTGACATTTAGTCTTATACTCTATTGAATAAGAATATATCCATTTTCCCACATTATTATTAAAAATATTTGCATGAGATCATGAGATCATTTTCCATTGATCTGCCTAGCCATCTATGGTAACAATTTACTGGTTACATATATATGTATTTACTTCTAGAGTCTATTCTTTTTCATTCATCTTTATGCCTATTCTGTTTAAAAACCACGTTTCCTTTATAATAAATCTTCTATTTACGTCTGCTTGGTACCCAAAATAGGATCCTCTTTTTCAAAACGCTCTGACTAGTCTGGGTCACTTTAAATGAAATGTCAATTTTGAAATCATCTTGTTAATAGCGATGAAAACCTGCTAGGAATTTGATTTAAAATTGATGATTCTTTCGATTTGGTAAAAGAACATTAATATTAGAAAAAATTACTTGATTTTGTTGTGTTGATTAGTGTTAGGTTTATAGAAAAAATTAGTGGAAAGCATGGAGAGTTCCAAAATATTTTCTTAGCATCCCTGCCCTTACTCTCGGTGTCCTCCTCTCCTCCCAGTTTTCCCTGTTTGGCATCTTGTATTAGGGTGGTGTATGTGCTGCAATTGACGAGCCACCGTTGAAACATTATTACAGTTTACATTATGGTTCTCTCTTTGTGTTGTACATTCTACAGGCTTTCCAAACCTTCTAACATGTATCCATTGTTAGAGTAATTTATGAAATAGTTTCATTGTCTTAAAAATTCCATCTTTCCTTTATTCATACATTTGTCTCTTCCCCACTACCCAGAATATTTTCACTGTCTTCAGGGTTTTATCTTTTGCAGAATGTCATATACTTGAATTCATAGTATATGGCATTTTCAGATTGGTTTCTTTCACTTAAAAATATATATTTATGATTCTTCCTTCTCTTTTCATAGCTTAGTATCCACTTATTTTTATCACTAAATAATATTCCATTGGGTGAAGGTACCAGTTTGTTTATCCCTTACATTTTAATATTTATTTTACTTTTGCTTAAATACAGTATAAGTCTCTACTTATTGGTGCAGTCTAAACTTATCCACAATAATAGTTTACATTTTTTGGAAAGATATTGAAATTTTTTTTTAAATATTTACCCCTAAGGACTTCATATTTTCAATGCTGTTGTGAGGGGCATTCTTTTCTTTCTCTGTTTATTAGCATGGAGTGGAAGAATGGATATAGATTAAACATATAACTGATTTTTGTATATTGATCTTGAATTCTGCAATTATGCTAAAATTATTTATTCCAGTATATATTTTGTTGTTACCTTCAAAAATGGTAATGCCATCACTGAAGAGTTATACTTTTTCCATTTCAATAGATACACTTTTTATTTATTTATCTTTTACTTATGAATTGACTGGGATCTGTAGTCCAAAGTTGCAATAAAATAATCAGAGAAAATCTGATGGCTATATTTTTAATCTTAGGGTGAAAAACAGTCATTCACATTAGGTATGACGATAGTTACAGGTTTCCCAACCCTTTATCGGATTGAGGAAATTCCCTGTTATTGTTTGGTTACAAAATCTTTTTATAAGAAATGTTTTCAAATGGTTTCTCTACATCTATTGACATACACGTTTTTAATAAGGTGAATGATTTCATCAGTATTTAAATGTTGCCAAATCTTTTCTTTCTTTCCTCATAGAAGCATCATGTGACTCATTCATTCACTAGTATTATTCTTTTTTACATATTGCTGAATATTGCTGGTTTTGATTTGCTACAATTTATGTAAGGATGTTGGTGTCTGGGTTTTTGAGAGGTGACAGCCTGCAGGTTCTTTTTCATGTCTCGCTGTTATTAAGGGTAACCCTGGTGGTGGGAAAGATAACTTTACCGGGATCAGGAAGCAGTGAGCACGCTCTCTGACGTTCTGATTAATGGGTCAGGTATCTGTGTGTCCCAGATCCTGGGAAGTACTGACTTCTCAGTGCTCCTATCCCTCTTCCATCTGTAGCATGGAGTCTGAAAGCATCTCTGTCCCTCTCCTCAGGAGAGCAGTTTCCTTTTTCCCCTCCCCTCCCTGCAGTGGGTTTGTATCACTAGGCAGATTGTGTTGTTCTTTCCCCTGTGAACTAAGGCTTTTGTTCCATAGTGAAGCACTGGAAATAGATCTGGGTAGGGTTTTATCAGTGGCTTCTGTTTTTCTCTCCAGAAAGTACCATAAAAATAGCATTTCCAAGATTCCTCCAATTCTGCTCCGTGTGTATCTGGTAAAATGTGTAGGGAAACCCATGCAAGAGGAGATTAACACTTGTACAAGCACTACACGTCAGTGTGGGGTTTAGAACCTCATGCTAACCCATCTGGTTATAAACAATTCATTAAAGATTGTCACGTGTATCTTCCTGCCAGTTTAAGGGACAGCAGCTGCATCATGCCCAGGTGAACAGATTTAGAGGTGGTGTTTCTTCCACCAAACGTGTATTTCTTTACAAAGTAGCAGTTTAAGTTGAATACCAGAAACATTCAGTTTCTGTTGTATTCAGAAAATGTTGATAATTTGCAGTTTGTCTGTGGTGATTTGTGTGAACTGATGCAGTCTGGTTACACAATTACACCACGCGTGTATGCGTGTGTTTAAAGAAAGAGCAAACAAAACATTGTCCCTGGCAAGTGATACTAAGACCCGCCTATCTCCTGCAAACCAACTCTGTTGGATAGTTGTAGCTCTATGAGGCGATTCAGCACTCTTAAAATTGAGATTATTATATATTAAATTTCAGAATGCTGTAAACAATGAAGATCAGTTGGTTTGTTTCTAGCACAGAAATACACACTTGATAACACACACTTTTCTCTCTGTGTGTATGTCAGGGGGTTGCTACATTGACAGCAGAATGCACAGAATTGAAGGCTCACTGTGCTTGGTCTCTATCCTTTGCCATTAGATTTACTCTCCACTCTTCTTTGGGTTATTTGCCCCAGGACTGTAACCTTAGCAGATGTCACTTTAGCTGCTTAGCTTTCTACCTCTGGCTCAGTTAGACCAGTGAGGGCATCAGCAGTATGTTAACACATGGCAGAAAAGCAAGATGGTAGTATTTATTTCATCCACTCCATACTCTCCAATGCGTAGTTAGTGATAGGTGAGTCCCTCTCTTGAAGTTCATAGAAATCCTCACCTACAACTGGATTTTTCTTGCATGGTATAGTAATAGCTCCCTCTCTCCTTGTCACTGAAGACCCTGGAGCCGTGGCTGTTTTCAGTTGGGGCTGGGATTGCCTCACCACCCCCTGCTTCTTTTCTCAGGCCTCCCTCTGGCTTTAAATTCCATTTAGTTGTCTCTTCTGATTTTATCAACTATTCTTTTACTAAGACCTTGTACAATGCAGTCATTGGTCCTGGCAGTGGCCCAAGTAAATATGGCCCAAATAAATAGAAATCTGAAATTGTGAATCTGAGTCCCGTTACCTGAAAAAATTGATGCGTCCTGGTAATCGATAGTGAGTATGGGACAATAGCAACCCATCACTTGTAGTACCCTCATAATTACTCAAGTGATTACTGATTGTGCCGTGAAAAGTATTCAAGTGTAGAACAAGGTACCAACAGACAGCTTGGCTGTGACATTGGTGCTTAAACCAGTCGTGGCGTGGACTTGTGCTTCTGATACAACTGGAGAGAAGACAAAGAAAAACGGACAAAGTAAAAGCTTTGAATTGAATTCTCAGAAGAAACCAGTTTTCTTTTCTTTTTTCTTTCTCTCCGTTTAAAGTTCCTTACCTTCCATAGCTCTGGCTCCTATACAACTAAGGCTCAGTCCTAGTGTCCAAACGTGAGTTGTTAACTGTGTCACCAAGTCAGTGTTCAACCTACCAAGGCTTTTATCTTAAAGATACCAGTGACAAAACAGTAGGACCCTTCTCACATGAACTGGGATAAGGAGGCAGCACCCCAGATCAAGAACTTTGAAATTCCGAATCCTCCTGAACAACTCTTCACAATGGACACTAAAAGCAGAGTTGGACTTGTAGCAAGGTGGAGACAAATGCAAGCAAAACCCAAATCAGGAGGACTGGAAGCTGAAGCTGGAACATGGTGCAATTTAAAGATTTTTTTTTTTTTAAGAAAATGCCTTTTATTGAGATCTTTTATTTATTTCATCAATGATTTATAGTTTTTACCATTACAAATCCATTTTTATTACACAAAATTAAGCACGTGTGTGTGTTTAAAGAAAGAACAAACAAAATACACAAGCATTTTTAAGTATTATTTTATTTTTAATTGAAAAATAACAACTATATATTTATGGGTTTCAATGTAGTTTTTCCATACATGTCAACGTTGTGGAATAATTAAATCAGGTTAATTAACTTATCTGTCATCTCAAATGCATATCATTTTCTTGTGGTGAGAACATTTAATATCTATTTTTAACTAATTTGAAATGACAATACTTTAATATTAACTAGATAGATTCACTTTCTTGTTAATTTCAGCACTATTTATGATAGCCAAGATATGAAAACAGAGGTGTTCAACAATGGATAAAGGGTAAAAGAAAATGGGGTACATGTGCACAGAGGATTAACATTCTGAATTAAAAATCATCATCAGCAACAACATACGGGAATTCTGTCATTTGAACAACATGGCTGAACCCAGAGGACATTGTGTTAAGTAACGTAAGACAGACACAGAAGGATAAATACCACCATATCTCACTTATCTGTGGAAACTAAAAACTTTGAACACAGAGAAGTAGACAGTAGAAGGATGGTGACAGAGACTGAAGGTAGGAGAGTGGTGGAGAAAGGGAAGGTACTGATTGGTCCAAGGGTCCAAAGTTTCAGTTAGAAGGGGGGAGCAGGTACTAGCCATCTGGTGCATACCATGGTGACTGTAGTTAGTTATGAAATGTTGTGCAATTTAAGTTGAAGGGTACTTGAGAGTATTAATCTGTGATTCTAATGTTTACATTATTCCTTATATTTTTAAGAAATCTAAAATTTTAATTGTTAACCTATATATGCTAGAATATTGCTATAAACAAAATAAAATAAAACCTTATATTATCTGTCGCAACCCATCAGGCCCCTATGGCCCAGGTCTCAGTTACCACAGGAAGGAACCAAGAGAGACATGGATTAGAAGTACAAGCTTGTGGGGGATAGGCTAGCCCTTACTTTCCGGGTAGCCCTGAGCAATCGCCGCACCAGCCTTTTATTGAGATGGAATAATACAGGTGAGGGGAGTAATTAACAATGACTACATGCTGAGGGCACATGCTCTTTCTCCATAAGGAGCTTCTCTGGACAAGTTGCCCGAGGTCCATGCCTAGCTGCAGATCATCTTGCTCAGAGATCATCTGGCTCTTGGGGTCCCCTACAATTATCTGTGCATCTAAGTGACTTAGCATTACTGATGAGAAATTACCATTTACTTGACTCCCTACAATAGCAAAAGCAAAATTAAATTTTACTTTTTGACATTTAATTTTTGTAAACTTGCTAAGTCCAAAACATACACCTTTCCTTCTTTCATCCCTTTTTAGCTCATATTTAGGCAAGACTTAACTGCCAAGGAGTTGAAAATATATACTCAGTTCTACTATGAAATCAATATACAATCACCCACACTTCCATATGAAAGGTACAACCCAACTACAGCCCAAGATAAAAGGAGGAGAAAGAGGGAAAGGGGCAAGGAAAGGATGGGTGGAGGGAGGGTATTTGGTGAAACCACACCTATGGTGCATTTTGCAAGGGTACATGTCAAATCTATTGAATGTAGAGTACAAATGTCTTAACACAATAATTAAGAAAGTGAGGTGAAGGCTATGTTAACTAGATTGATGTAAGCATTCCCAATTGTATATAAAACCAGCACATTTTACCCCATAATGCATTAATGTATACAGCTATGATTTAATTAAAAAAAAAAAAAGAAAATACATACTCAAAGCAATGAATTTTCATTACAGCTTCAGCTTCCACCTGCTGTGATAACTGCCTAACCAATGTCTTCGTCATCACCCCCACCCACCCTCTTAACACTGGCTAGGCCAGTGGATTAGAGCACTAGTGAATTCTCTGATGGGAATTCCTGCAGCTCTTCCTTTATCTTTCTCTGGTCTGGCCTTGTGGTCTTCTTGGCCTTCTAAGCCAGGGCAAGCTCAGTGCTGCCAAAGAGTTCAGAATGGGCTCCCTGCCATCAGGGCTTCTCATGATTTGCTCAAATCTCATCTCATTTTACAATGAGGTGAGGACTTTTATAATCAAATACCTGAAATGAAAGTATTCCCCCATCATTCTAAACTCCATGACTTATCTATTTATCTTTCAGCACTCATGTTGCAATCATGATTGACTCTTTTATGGCATCTTTTCCTCACAAAATGTATGCCTCATAAATCAAGAACTTGATCTTCTTCATCTTACTATCCTCAGTATCTGGAGAATGCCTGACATGTCATCGTAACTGTTACCATGACGTGTCATCCATTTCATCTCTTTTGTTTGACAGGAATGAGAGTCCTTTTAGGGCTCTTCTTATCTCTAAGTGGCTTTGCCCAGAGCACCAAATCTTCTTTGAACCACTTTACTTATTTGTAAAACAGAGATAAATAAATACATACCCTATACCTCTGAGATTATGCGTGTCAAAGTAAATTAATAAATTATAAGAAAATTTTTCTTATGTTCTTTAATTTTCTCAATCTCATCTTTTAGGACTCCAACCCATAATTATACCAGAAGATACATAGCTCCAGGAATTTTATTAATCCACTTTTTTTCTATCTGAATCTAACCTTCTTTTACCAAGTATTAGATTATACAAAATAAAAAATAATAGACTTTTTGTCTTGTTGAAGCTAAATAAAATTTAAATATTCCATAAAATACATAAATACAAAGTATTAGCCTATACAAAATACAGAATACTAGACTTTTTGTCTAGTTGATACTAGATAAAATTTAAATATTCCATAAAATTAGAAGTGAAACTAAAACAAATAGAGCCATGCCTGTCCTCAATTTTCTTTTCCTCTATATACAATTTTTCCTGATTATTTTTATTAGTGAATAGTAAATTTATTTTTCCCTGAAATAATTTAATGCTGCATAAATTACTTGTAGAACTTAAGGTTAAAATAATTGTCCATATAATCGCTCAGAATTTCTTTTACAGCCTTGTGTTAAGTTACTACCATAGTTGCCTGTAGTTTACCTAGTAAATAGTATTAATTATGACTTCCAAAGTTAAGTGTGTATTCATGTGGCTTCAGTTAGACAAAGTGGGGTTAAATCTTGCTATTTTATCCCCACAAGATATTTAACTTTTCTCAGTCTTTGCTATTTACATGGTAAGATTTGTATTAAAACTCTTCATTTGTTTGTTTGTTTTCACCTTAATGATAGTATTGATACTGGATTTCAGGTTCTTGGTAGAAAGTAAGGATTTATTCAAGGAACAAAAATTACAACTGCAAAAAAACAAATGTCCTGGCTCAGAGAACCCAGAAGGGGAACAAGCTCTCCTGCTCCCTCTTGGAGGTTCATCAAGATCTGTCTTGGGCTCTCTGCTCAGGGGTTTATATAGTGACAGGGGGGTTGTTTTGCCAGAATTCAATGTTAACTTTTAGGACATGGGTCCTTGTCAATTATAGCCAGCTGTCCAATGAGCTTTCAGGCGTTGGAAACTGACATGAAATTGACCAGTTAGGCATGCACTGTGGAGGAGACAACAAGGCCCATCCATGAAATTGACCCCTCAGGAGTTCAGGGAGGAGGCAGCAAGGTGCCAGTGTCTCCCCCACAGGTTTCTGGCCTGTCCATCAAGCTGGTTCCTCCATCCACTGCAACAGCAACTCTTCCAGGGCTAAGGTGGCAGGTCATGGTGCCACCTTGTCCTGCATCAGTATTGTGGGAAGGCCCTGCAAAATGATCTTGGCAATGATCCAGATAATCCAAATTCATCTAGCCAAATAAACAAATGATATGTTAGTAAAGTAAATCATTTCTAATATTTCTAAGTTGGTGTAAGTGAAGAATATAGCTTGTACAAAATTAAGGTTACTCTGAGACAATTTATCATTTTGTGATGAGATGTGTGAATACACATCTCAGAATACACAACCAAATATATTTCCCAAAAGCAGAACAGTGAATATTCTACCCCTTTATCATCTCTCAAAGACATATTTCACAGTGATTTGAATTCCAGAAAAAGTCCAAGTAACAACTCAGGTAGATAGAATAGCAGATATAAGGTCTTAATCATTTGCTCCCATATATATATATATATATATATATATATATATGCATGTGTGTTACATTAGAGCAATTATTTCAATTTAATTTTAATCTATTTGAATTACAATCAAATTTTTCCCTATAAAGAAATAGCAAAATAAATTTCTTGGTATATTAAATGATTAACACTGTAGCTTTTTAAGGAAGGGTTGCAAGCCCTTTTTGACCTAGCCTGGAATTCTCATAATGTCACATCCAGTGCATTCTGTTTGCCAAAACAAATTACTAAGGCAGGTGGGATGTAAGAAAAGAGTTAAACCCTTTTTCTTTTTCTTTTTTGAGACGGAGCCTCAAGCAATCCCCCTGGGTAGAGTGCCATGGCATCACGCTCACAGCAACCTCCAACTCCTGGGCTCAAGCAAGTCTCCTGCCTCAGCCTCCCAAGTAGCTGGG
>NW_003852396.1:53310405-53313017 GCF_000181295.1 Otolemur garnettii
TTGTTTGGCGGGCCCGGGCTGGGGATTTGAACCCGCCACCTTAGGTGTATGTGGCGGCGCCTTAGCTGCTTGAGCCACAGGCGCCGAGCTTTAAACCCTTTTGCTAAGGAGAAGTGGATGGGAAATAATTTTATGCCATATTTAATCTGTCATACATATCAAACACCATAACTTTGGTATTGAATAGTGTATTTTGTTTTAGTTGTGTCTCAAGCATTCCAGCTGTGATGTATTTTGAAAGTATCCTAGCGTCTCCCACAAGTGAAATGAATCAAGGAGAAAGCCTTGATGTCAGTGGGGATAATAGAGAACAGCAACCATCACAAAATCATGTCCCAAACTGGTCAGTACTGCCTAGTGTCTTGTAAGAGTCTATAACACATCTGGGAGAAATCACACGCTGTGGTGGTTGTCAATGGTAAACAACACCCTCGCCTTCACATACAGCAATTACAGATGTGTGGGACCATATTTCAAAGCTATGGGTAAACTAGTAGCCTAAGCAACTGCTTCTCTTTTAAGCCAGGATGTTCATGAGTAAATGAAGAATGGGATGCCCGAATTGACTCTAGCTACCTAATTAATAATTTTGAGAATTATTAAACAACCTCTTGACACTGCTGACCTCGTGCCCTCTGCTGCTCTGTGAAACTACAGGGATGAAAAGTAAAAAAGTTATAGGTCTAACTCTGACCCAGAGTTAGACACAAAATAGATGTTAACTCACCAGGAGCTGTTTCCTTGGAATATGTTTCAAGAGTCTCTGATCGTAGGTGTTAGAACCAAAGTCTACTTCTCCTAGACAGTTAGGTCATACCATGCAGATGCTCTGCTGAAGATCAATATATAAGAAAAGAATTTTAGCTTTATATTTTTCAAAGATCACATTTGTCAGATCATCCACATTGTATTAAAAACAAATTTTTCTTCTCTCCTCCTGAAGTTGATGAACTGGAGAAATTGGTCAGCTACCAGATATTTACTGGACAACTTCCTCCGAGTTAGACCTGGTACTACTATTAACACTACAAATTCCAGAGGAAACAAGGGTCCTGCTCTTGCCTCACGCTCCAGAACGGACAGTTAGAGAAAACAACCACCAAATCATTTCTTACAGATCAGTGAGAATGCCTGAAAAATGGAGTTAGAGAGTAAGAGAATACTATAAAATATTTTTCTCATCCTACAAACATTTAGAAAATGAAAATGTACATTCTAGAGATACATAGTTACATTGGGGGGAAGGCTACCTAATTGATAATTTTGAGTAAATTCTAAGAAGAATAATTGAACAACTGCTTTATGCTGTGCCCACTGCTGCTCTGTGAAACTGTGAAGATAAAAAGTAAGAAGGTGTAAGTAAGAAGTTCCCTGACCCAGGCACTACACAGGGGGACAGTGCTCCAGAAAATGTCTGCATGGTCAGGCCTTCATGAGCTAATGAAAAACATGCCTTGGATTTTTAATATAGTACGTATATTTTTCTAGAGAAATTTAAAGTCACATCTCCCCTGGAATCCTTTGTTTACTTTCAGGATAGAAAACTCTCTTTTTCCTGAGAGGATATTTAAATGTTCTAGCATGAAGATACCACTCTCTTTGTTTTGAGGGAATAAAGAGCAGAGGTGCTAGTTACCCTGAAATAGCTGCTGAGTTTTATAAATAGGGACTATTTTTTCCTGCAGTATTTCTGGTTTTCAATGGGTCACCCTATAGGAAAATGGGATTGGGAAAATGATACAAGGTAAAAGATTGTCTGAGAGTAAAAGGTCTGTTATCTAACCCAGACTTACATATACATCCATCCAGCACACACACACCAGATGTACATGTGCACCCTTCCAGCACACACACACACCAGATGTGCATACACACCCACCCAGCACACACACACCAGATGTACATACACACCCATCCAGCACACACACACCAGATGTACATGTGCACCCTTCCAGCACACACACACACCAGATGTACATATACACTCATCCTGCACACACATACCAGATGTACATATACACCCATCCAGCACACACACACCAGTTGTACATGTGCACCCTTCCAGCACACACACACACCAGGTGTACATATACACCCATCCCGCGCACACACATACCAGATGTACATATACACCTATCCAGCACACACACACACCAGATGTACATATACACCCATCCAGCACACACACACACCAGATGTACATATACACCCATCCAGCACACACATACCAGATGTACATATACACCCATCCAGCACACACACACACCAGATGTACATATACACCCATCCCGCACACACATACCAGATGTACATATACACCCATCCAGCACACACACACCAGTTGTACATGTGCACCCTTCCAGCACACACACACACCAGATGTACATATACCCATCCAGCACACACATACCAGATGTACATATACACCCATCCAGCACACACACACACCAGATGTATATATACACCCATCCAGCACACACACACCAGATGTACATACACACCCATCCAGCACACACACACCAGATGTACATATACACCCATCCAGCACACACACACCAGATGTACATACACACCCACCCAGCACACACACACCAGATGTACATATACACCCA
>NW_003852396.1:53314245-53330861 GCF_000181295.1 Otolemur garnettii
ACACCCACCCAGCACACACACACCAGATGTACATACACACCCACCCAGCACACACACACCAGATGTACATACACACCCATCCAGCACACACATACCAGATGTACGTATACACCCACCCAGCACACACATACCAGATGTACATATACACCCACCCAGCACACACACACCAGATGTACATATACACCCATCCAGCACACACACACCAGATGTACATATACACCCATCCAGCACACACACACCAGATGTACATATACACTCATCCCACACACACACACCAGATGTACATATACACCCACCCAGCACACACACACCAGATGTACATACACACCCATCCAGCACACATACACACACACACACACACACAGTGACATACTGAAATATTAGCTCAAATGTTGCAAGTAGAGTAACATCTCACAGCCTTCACAGTCTCAGATGTAACAAGTTACCTTCCCCCAGGAGCATAGGGTGTGGAGGAGCTTATGTTGGTTACATATTACTAAAGGAGCTGGAAGACACATCAGCATTCACTGGGCATTCTGACAAGTGCTTTGGCAGAAATAAACACAGAGTATATGAAAAGTCAGAGCCGGAACAAGCAATAAAGAGGGAAAAAGACTTTCCTAATAAAATGAAATAACATGCATTAAAGGCAGAGGATTATTATGTGATTCATTCAGATAGCACTGAGATTATTACTTATGAAGCAGAAACAATGTGAGCAATAACAACTGGATTAATATTTCCGGAGCTCCTAAGTTCCATGTACTTGGTACTTTACATATATTAACTCCCTTAATCTTCGCTCTATCCCTGTTAGAGAGATAATGATTATCTACATTTCACAGTTGAGGAACTCAAATAACATGCCAAAAATAGATAATTAAGAAACAGTGGAAGTAGCATTCAAATCCAAGTCGGCCAAAGTGCCAAATTTGTACTCTTTCTATTCGACCAGGAAGCTGAGCAATTAAATATTATATTGATAATTTTGACATGACATTTCTAACAGTTTCTATGTTTTCTATTTTAGATACATTATATTATTTCCTGGTTATCTCTTTGTCCACTCTAGGCAGAATTAACATCGGTCTTGATTTTCTCTCCATCACATTAAATTTTGAACATAACTCAAATAGGTAATAAAATAAGAGTATGTTGTTGACTCCTAGGTAATTTCAAATGTTCATATGATTATTATTTTTTTTAATTGGGTGGTTCCTCTCTGAGCTCTCTTTCATTACTAGGAAAAGATACAGGCTAAAATATGAATATCAAAATAGCTAACATGAATAGCTTTTCTTTCTTTTCTTTTCTTTCTTCATTTCCTTTTTTTTTTTTTTTTTTTTTTTGAGATAGGCTAGTGTGCCATGGAATCAGCCTACCTCAGAGCTACCTCCTGGGTTCAAGCGATCCTCCTACTTCAGCCTCCTGAGTAGCTGGGACTACAAGCAGCTTCCACAATGCCTGGCTCATTTTTTCCCCCCTGGTTTTAGTAGAGATGGCTACTAAGTTTTAGTTTGCTCATTCTGGTCTTTAACTTCTGAGCTCAAATGATCCTCCCACGTCAGCCTCTCTTAGTGTCAGGATTATAGGCATGAGCCACTGTGCCCAGCCTCTAAAATGAATGTCAAAGTAAAAATACATTAATAAAAAATATCTGCTATGAAAGATATCAACTTTTCTTAGAAGACATTAACTGTGGCTCAGCGCTTGTGGCTCAAGTGGCTAAGGCACCAGCCACATACACCCAAGGTGGTGGGTTCAAATCAAGCCCAGACCCGCCAAACAACAACGGTGGCTGCAATCAAAAAATAGCCAGGCATTGTGGTGGTCCCAGCTACTTGGGAAGCTGAGGAGACTTGCTTGAGCCCAGGAGTTGGAGGTTGCTGTGAGCTATGATGCCACAGAACTCTACCCAGGGTGACAGCTTGAGGCTCTATCCCCCCCAAAAATAAACAAAAAAAAAAAAAAAGAAGACATTAATTGCCTAATATGAATGATGTAACTCACGAATAAATAAATAAATATGATATGCCTATATAAAGGAAAATTACTCAGTTATAAGAAAAAATTAAGTACTGAACATAATACAATATGGATAGAGGTAAGACAATTAAGTACATGAGCTCTTTCTAGAAAAGTGCTGTATATCTCATCCCTGAATACCACTATGGTCACCTTGGAAGTAGTCCCTTTGGGAAACTATGCACTGACACCAGTGCCTAGACCACCCTTTGAAGCAATTTTGGAACTCCTTTCCTGGAAAAGCCACCAGAATTCTCATCGTATGAAGGTCTAACAATTCAGTTCACGAACTCATCCTACAAAATGTGCTCTGAAGAGCGGACTAGATGCTGGTGTTGATGCACAGATTCCACAGGGGAGGACTTGTAAGATGAAGACAGTGATATTCAGCAATGAGGTATACAGCAGTTTTCTAGGATGAGTTTGTGAATGTAATTATCTAAACTTGTATCTTGAAAACATTATGGCCAGTGAAAAAAGCCAGTCATAAAATACAATTATGTCTTAGCCTCCTAAGCAGCGTGGACTACAAGTGCCTGCCACAACCCAGAAAATTTTTCTATTTTTGCTAGAGATGAAGTCCCTTCGTCAGGGTGGTCTTGAACTCCTGAGCTTAATGGATCCTCCCACCTTGGCCTCCCCGATTGCTAGAATTACAGATGTGAGTCATTGTGCTTGGCCTTAGAAAACATTTTTTTCTTTAAAAAATACCTTGTACACTGTACGACAATTTATGTTAAGTATCTTAATAAATTCTTCATCTTTATCAATGCAAAATAACTAATTTGAACTTGACTTATTTTCTGTGGTAAAGAAAAAAGTGAGTAACCTGTGCTAGTTCATGTAGCTGGGTAGGAGGTGGTGGCAGCTGCTCTTGCTCCTGAAGGGTTCAGCTGGGTCACAGCCTTCACGCTGCTACTAATGCAAAGCAAATCAGTGGCTCATTGAATGCCACGGTTTTACCTCCCAAACTCTATTATGTCCAATCTCCGTAAGCTTGCTATAACTCATCTTTTCAACATATTAGTATTTGCTTACCACATTTCTCATTAATGAGTGGCTTCTGTGGTTTCTCTACCAAAAATGCTTTTTGCATTGGTTGTGATTATAAACAGAGTATAGAAATGAAGCTCATGACAGAATGATGGATACTTCAGACACCGAAATAAGATTTCATACATTTGGCTGGATAGAGAGAATGAAATTTTTCCTTTTATTTTTATACAATGAATCTGAGAGAAAGGAATCACCCTCTCTCTTCAATATTTTTCCAGCCCTTACAGGGTTTGGATCGTCTTGATAAATCTATTCTCTGTTAAATTTATTCTGTCTTCATCCAATCCATGATGAGCAGCAATAAATATTTATTTATAGTCAAACTTTCAAATGACTTCCTGAGCTGCTCTCTAAAATCACTGGCCAAGGGGAAGCTGTATGATCATGTTATATTATAGAGGTGATAAATTTACTTTACTGTCCCTGAGCCAGGGCTTTGCTTTTTTTTCTTCCTGTCCTCTCTACCAAGCTAAATCTTAAAGACTATCAAAACCACTCAATTTCTTGGCTTACTGGAAGTTACTTGTGATCATACTCGCTCCCATAAGAGGTAATATGATTTAAAGTTTTGGCTCTGGAGGCAAACCTATCTGGACTGAAATCTTGACTTCATCTGTCACCAACTATGTAAATTTGTCAAGTGGATCAAGACCTCTGATCTAAGTTCCTTCACAAAAACAATGAGAATTCTCTCAACATATTTCTTAAAAACCGAAAAAAAAATCAGAGAACTACATGAAAGTACATAGGACTGTGTATAACACACTCAAAAAACTCTACTTAAACTATCTTCATTGGCATCATAATCATTATGCCAGAATGCTTAGTCTCCACCACCTTCTGGATATTTCTAGTGTGATTTAATTCTTGATACATTTATAGTTTATCTCATTAACTATTCTTATCACTTTAATGTCAGGAACTGGATTATTGTATATATTTGCTACATGGAATGTATGAGTGACAGGACAGTAAATAGGATCAAGAATCTGGTCACTGTGAAGTCTCAGTGAAAATAAGATTCTTCTTTGAAAAGAAGAGAAATGGAAAATGATGGGGTGAAAGAAGGAAAGAAAGAGGAAGAGGAAGGAAGGAAGGAAGGAAGGAAGGAAGGAAGGAAGGAAGGAAAGAAGGAAGGAAGGGGAGGAAGGAAGGAAGGAAGGGAAGGGAGGGGATGGAGGGAGGGAGGAAGGAAGGAAGGAAGGAAGGAAGGAAGGAAGGAAGGAAGGAAGGAAGGGAGGGAAGGGAAGGGAGGGGAGGGAGGGAGGAAGGAAGGAAGGAAGGGGAGAGAGGGAGGAAGGAAGGAAGAGGCGGGAGGGATGAAGGAAGGAAAGAGAGGAAGGGAGAAAGAAAGAGCTGAAGGAAGAAAGAAGGAAGGGCAGGCAAATGTACATACAGATATTAAAATGAAATGGTGATCACGAGCTTTACATTTCCTTTTCTTGCCAAAACATCATTTTCATGATTGCTAAGCTGTAAGTGTCAGAGTATATGAGTACATTATGGTATCTGAAGGTGTCAGTGAATAAAATTTTGTTTATAGAAGTAGATTAGAAAAAGCAAACTTGAGCTTCACGTCAGGCCAAGGTGACTGTTGCAGGCATCATGGTAGTTAGTACTTTTTCTTTATTGTAGTCTGAGGTAGTCAGAAGTTAATGTGTTCATTTTCTCAGCCCTACTCACTATAATTAACAATTCTTTGCCTGAACAAAGAGATTTTATGTTTACATATCTATTCATGCTCTGTTAATATGTCAAATGCACAAATGTAATAATGTGATAGAGTTATCAGTTGGTTAATTAAGTCATTGTCAATGAAATCCTGGTGCAGATTGTGTTGGGGGCTGTATGTGTGTTTGTTGGAGAGTCAGCATTGTTGAAGTTGGAGAAACTTGTGTTCCCCGTTTTGATACCTTTAAACATGAAATCTCTAGAAGAATAACCTCAGAAGAGGCTAAATTGTTCCTACATTTTAGTTTCAACTTTTTGCCTGTAGTTATTTATTTATTTATGGCCCAGAAGGCACCACCAGTTTGTAGTGAAGAAATATAGCCTTGATTTTCAAGAGCACTGCTAGAGATTTTTCTTTACATCCTTGGCATCTTATCTGAAGGACTTTCAAGATGTCACAAGTCATTACTATCTGGTTAGGTATACTTGCTATTTAGTAAAGAGAAATGCTATTTACCAGTGCCCTCATGCAACACGTATTTATTAGGAGTCTTTCCTGTTTCAGGAGCTTAGATCCATCAAAGAACAAAGAAGATAAAGGTCTTAGTACTAATGGTGCTCACACTCTAGTACACAATAAACTCTGCACATCATAAAGAAACTACAATTTATAGCAGAAGTTAATAAATAGTGTGGGATAAGAATCACAGAACAAGTTAAGGGGCAAGAATCAGTTATAACTTTAGATGGGTAGGCAGGGAAGGGCCTTTTTAAGAAGATTAAATTTGGGCTTAGACAACAGGAACAGTACAGGGGGAGTAATGTGGGTATTTAGGCAAGAAAATTACTTATAGCAGCTGAAAAATGAAAGTAAAAGCCTAAAAATACAGCATAACTGGGTATTTTCAAAAAGAAAGGGAAGATAGTGTTTCTGGATGAAGGAAGAGGAATAGTAAACAATGTCAACAGAGGAGTAAGTGGATTGCTATTTAAGTTTTATAGGCATTATAATGAATTTGACAGCATTATCTATGCCAAACCTTTGTTGATTAAATTTTGTCAATTTTAGCAGTTCACTCCACTGTGAAATAAGAAGTAGATTAAGTATGAACAAAGAGCCAATGGGGATGTTAAATAGGGATGGTCAGATTTTTAAAAGAGATAACAGTTTCTTCTACATTATTGATTAATCTCTTTCTTTTCATGTGACCTGTGCTTCAAAGAGAGACTTCTCTTTAACTGATGGATGAAGTGAATTCAGATTACATCACAAGATAAAGAAAGCTGCTGTCTTCTGCTAATGTTTACTTAAAGTCAAAGAGATTTTAGAAAAGGTAGCAAAGGGGATTCCTATTGTTTCTAGTTTCCATCACAGCTTATTGGTGTAACGGATCTCATTTGCCTTTGAAACAAAGAAAAAAAGCGTAACTGTTATCATGGTGTATCCACAACTGTCAGAAACATGGTAGATGAAGGATCCCGGGTTTTATCTTACATTAATTCTAGTTTCATGCTTACCTTAATATCTTAATAAAAAATTGTTTCATAGCTTGGTTCTACACCAGTCTAACCACTCCAGGAAATAATCATGAGCCTCCCTCTGAGGTTTGCTGTAAGGACTGACATGGTATCCAGGATGCCTGGTGTGGAGTAGCCACTCACTAACGACCCAGGAGCCTACTGTTTTAATGACCACAATCCTCAGAAGGCATTTCCAGCTTCTACATGCCAAACCCTATTACTCTGTCTTCCTGTTTTCTGTTTCCCCAGGATACATCTGCCAGAATTATGCATCTTTGCTCTGTTTTATGTGCAACAGTCAGAAGTGCAGATTGTCAAACCAGACCAGACTCCAACTTAGGTAAGAATAGTATTGTTCATCACCCACCCAGCCCCGCCACACACCCACCAATGAAGACTGGATTTTATTTCAAAGATAGCTGTCATAATTACTATGAAATCTATTTGGCCCATTTAGACAAAGAAAAGTTACCAGATAAACATTACAGAATACTGTATTTTTCTTTAAAAATAAATTTATTTAAAAATTTTGTACCAATATATGAATAAATCAAGGCAGGAAAGTTTCAGCTATCATACTTCTTGATATTTATCTGCAGGATTCAAACACTTATGTCCACACCTCCCCCCCCAAAAAATACACAAAAATGTTTATATGGTAGCAGTTTTATCTATAATTGATCAAACTTGGAAACAGGCAAAAGTCCCTCAGTAGGTGAGTGGATAACCGAAGTGTGATAGATACAGACAGTGGAATGTTATGCTCTCAAGCCATAAAATCATCTGGGCAAAGCATGAATACGTATTACTAAATGATAAAGGCCAGTCTGACAAAGTTATATACCATATAATTCGAAATACATGGCATTGGTTAAAGAGACAAAACTATAAGCACAGTGAAAGAATTGGTGGATTGACAGAGGTGAATGAGGAGGAAGATATAAATATTCAGAACACAGAATATCTTTAGCACAGTAAAACTATACTGTGTTGTGCTATAATGATAGTTATATGCCAGTAAATATTTTTCCAAACATATAGAATGTACAACATCAAAAGTGAACCCAACTGTAAACTATGAACTTTGGTTGACAATGATGTGTCAGTATAGGCTCATCAATTGTAACAAGTTTACTACAGTTGGCCTTTCATATTCATGAGTTCCACGTCATGGATTTAACCAACCATGGATGAAAAATAAGTAGTCTATACCAAGCCAGTACACATTTTTTTGCCATTCCTCCCTAAACAATACACTGTAACTATTGATGTGGTATTTACATTGCATTAGGTACTATAAGTAATCTAGAAGTCATTTACAGTATATGAGAGCACATGCATGGGTTACGTGCAAATACTACTCCACCTTATATCTTGAATATCTTCAGATTTCCATATCTGAGGGAAGCCTGGGAACCAATCCCCTGTAGGTACTGTGGGCCATTGTACTCTGGTGGGGAATTTTGATAACAGGGGGTATGCAGATGTGTGGGCTGTGGGAAATCTCTGTACATTCCTCTCATTCCTCTTGTTGAACCTAAAACAGTTCTTGAAAAAATAAAGTACTTAAAATTAAGAAGATAATTATAGAAAGAAAGAAAGAAAGAAAGAAAGAAAGAAAGAAAGAAAGAAAGAAAGAAAGAAAGAAAGAAAGAAAGAAAGATTACACCATGAGAACAGCAGCATTTCAAGTACATTTTTACAGGGTCTGTGAATATTTTTGCATTCCGTTCCTTTCTTTGTTTGCCTCTTGGTCACAAGTACATTGAGACTCATGGATTCAATTCTTCTCACTCACATTCTAATGTTTCTATGCCTCTGCATTTTGTATTTTCCTGAAGCACAGAACTTAACTCTTCATAAGGACCCCCTACTTGAAAGTTGTCAGTATGGAGCATTAGCTGTATGCCAGGCTTGAGCTAAGTCGCTTGGGTTATGAAAATGTATTAAGATGTCATCACAGCCCTCAGAAACCTGCTATCCATTTATCTCTCTGTTTCAGGAATGGCTCTTGCTTCACACCCCACACCAATTTTAGGCATGAGTCAACAGCCTGGGCTTCACTTCCTCTCTGATTTCAAGCCAAAGGATAAGACCAGATCATACTCACTTTATCAGATCATTAGCACACTTAATTATGTTGCCAGGATTTTATGAGGAAGGAAACTTTAGATAAACATCCAATATATTCTCACACGATATTCAAATAAAATATTATAATTATTATGATAAAAGTTGGGTTGATATAATCTGCCACTTATTTTTATCAGTTAAAATTGGATTAGTGTGCCAAGAATATTATTGTAGAATTGGAGTATTAGGATGCAATAGGAAAAGATTGAAGGATTTTTTTTTTTTTTAATATCAAGTTTGAAATTTTGGGACTACATTCTCAGCTTTCCAGATCCTGACAATTTTGATCTTACAGAAATGGTATAGCATTCAACCTCCATTTATTTTGAAGGTTGTTCACCCTCCACACTCTATCCTCACTTTCACAGTATTATAAGTCCTTCCAAGTAATAAAAAGTGAAATGACAGATCATAAATTCTAAGATGCAGAAAGGCTTTTAAAGGTCATATTGCCCTCCTTTTTATGTGTTGGGTAAATAGCTCCTATACCATATAAATTCAAAATAGTTGGCTGAGTTTTGGCAAAGAATTTGTGATTGAATACACTCAAAACTTGTTTAGAGGAATGATTTCTCAGATGAATAGTTATTTTGAAGTAATATTATTATTCTTTTCTTGCCAGTTTGCTATAATTATTATAAGAATTGACTTGATTCTAACATTTCTAAGTAGGGTAATCGGACATGAACAAAATGGAATAAAATGGTTACATAATTTATAGTCAGTTATTTGGGGTAAGGGAAGGGAATACTTCTCTAGATCTTAAAAGTGATAGAAAAAAATATTATTTATTAAGAGTTCAAGTTTAATATATACAGGCATTTCCTGGGTAAGGGACACCCAACTTACAGTGTTCCATACTTATGAATGAGCTCCCAAGATTCCTCATAAAGAAAAATTATAATTAAATAATTAATAATTTGAGAGCTAGTTTTGTTTGTTTGTTTGTTTGATTAAACATGTAAACAAACCTGCATGGTGCCAGTGGTTCATGAGGGGCACAGAATCTTTACCCTAGTGGTGTGTCTCATAAACAGATAAAGAAGCACAAAGAATCAGAAGACCCAGAGCTAAGAAAATTTACAACAAAGAAATTACCAGAAGCCTTTTGTCTCACTGAAGCAAGATTTGCTAAGCTTGAGGAGCCAGCTCCCCACATTGAGCAGTTTGCAAAGATTTACTGTGCAGTTTATAAGAAAATCAGCTGCTTTAAGGCCATTTGTGATTAAAAAAAGAAAGAAAGAAAGAAAGAAAAGGCTATGAAAACAGCACTACATACCTATTTCAAGAAACTAACTTCAGTGCTAAGTTCCCCTCTCCAGCAACAGAACCAAATCCTGATTTCCCAGCTCGCACTCCATCCTCTCCAGCACCATTTCATCATCTTCCAATAAATGTCAGCCCACCAGCTTGCCTCAGAAATGGCCCTTCCGTTAAGCAATGGTGCGTTCCACTGATGCACCGTCAGGTAAGTATTAGCCCTTACTAATCTTTTTAGAAATTTCTCCCATCTCCTATCTAAAATTTTGCATGAATTTGTTTTATGTTCTGTTACTTTGGATTAAAAGAAAGAGCACAGTAGTTTCCATAACTTATTATTATGATTTTTATTGTCACCATATTATACTACATTATTATTACCACATACAATCCACTAAAGTGTCATTGCTATTACTATTAGGCATTATTTTTATTATTGTACATGTATTATTCATTAGGGATCCTAGTACATTCAAATCTTACCAAAGACATTTTCAGAAAGTATATCATCTATGTATATAACTTTGGGACCTCCCAGAATTAGGCAAACATTATATTTGTCTCTACAGATTTTTCTTTTTTTTTTTTTTTTTTTTTTGGAGACAGAGCCTCAAGCTGTCCCCCTGGGTAGAGTGCCGTGGCCTTATAGCTCACAGCAACCTCCAACTCCTGGGCTCAAGCGAGTCTCCTGCCTCTGCCTCCTAAGTAGCTAGGACCACAGGCGCCTGCCACAACGCCTGGCTATTTTTTGGTTGCAGCCGTCATTGTTGCATTGTGGTCCGGGCTGGGGATTCGAACCCGCCACCTTAGGTGTACATGGCTGGCGCCTTAGCCGGTTGAGCTATAGGCGCCGAGCCTCTACAGATTTTTCTATTGATGATATTTCATGTAAATGGATCAAACAATACGTGTTTCTTTGTGACTGGCTTCTTTCCCTTAACAGAGTGTTTTCAAGGTTTAGCTTTGTTTACCATGTAGAAGTACTTTATTCCTTTTTATTACCGAATACTATTTATCATAGTATGGTAATCGGTAATCCCATAATTTATTTATTAGTTTAACAGTTAATGGCCATTTGACTTGTTACTTTTCAGCTTTTATGAATAATGGTGCTATAAACACTTGCATATATGTCTTTTGCACGAGCATACATTTTCATTTTTCTTGAGCATATACCTAGGAATTATTTTATTTATCTCCGACATACACTTAACCATTACCGGATCATATAGTAAATCTATTGATAATATTTGAGAGCCTCTAGACTGTTTTTCTAAATACCTACCCTATTTTTCATTCTCACCAACAAAGTGTGAGAAGTTTATAATTTTTCCACACCCTCACCAACAATTGTCATTTAAAGGATTTTGCATGCTATAGTTCAAAGAGAAGTTTTAGGAATAAATTAATACTTAATATTTTAAGCACAAAGTTGATTTCTGCAAGAACAATCACTACTAATTCTTACAGTGTTTTCAATCTAACATTAAAGGTTGAGATTTTAGATTGAGAATAGATCTGAAGGGTAAATTTATTTCAGTGGGGACGGTCAAGGTGAAGTATACAAGTATTTTCATTTTTGATATATAAAATTAAATTTATCTTTCAAATTCAACTAAGAATTCCCCAAACGGGGTGGCACCAGCCCCATATGTCAGAGGTGGCAGGTTCAAACCCAGCCGCAGCCAAAAAAAAAAAAGAATTCCCAAAACTTTCCCTCCCTGAATAACACAAAAGAACATTTATAAAAGTTGTAGCTAATTTACTGTTTAATTAGAGATTTGTATTCTTGATAAAGTGGCCCATTGCACAGGCATGCATTGATATTTCAATTTTTAAAGTAGTAGAACAATAAAAATATAAAATAAGATAAAAGTTTTTATTAACTTAAACATAAGAAAGAGATATATTTCTAAATTTCACTTAATTTCTGCCTGATTCATGGATTAACCAGTGGTGAGAAATTTACTGTCTGCTTTGATCCTAATTTCTGCACTCTGTTAGATATCTTTATCCTCAATCAAATGCACATTGTCCCAAAAATATTTCATGTGGATGAAATAGCCATCTCCTATCATTTGTGTTTCAATAATATAAGTGGAATAAAGACTTATAAAATTATCCAGGATACACAGAGGCATAATGATGGTAATATACAGATGCACACCCGGGAAATGAGGAGATCTAAACCTGGGCCTCTCTCTATTACTGGATTTGTTACTGAGAAAATGAGCTTGTTGTTTGACGTGCAGAGAATCCAATAACTCTGGCCCTGGATTTTGAGAAAACAGAAGCTTTTCCTGTAAAATCCTTCCGCGAGGAAAAAGGAGAGGGCTCAAATCTATTTCTGCAATTTGAGATCTAGGGAAATAGATCTCCAACTTCCAGGGCAAGGGAAAGAATTTTATTTTATTTTATTTCATTTTATTTTTAGAGAAACAGTCTCACTTTGTTGCCCTGGGTAAAATGCTGTGGCATCACAGCTCACAGCATTGCCTCAGCCTCTGGAGTAGCTGGGACTACAGGTGCCCACCACAAGGCCCAGCTATTGTTTTATTACAGTTGGCCAGGGCCAGATTTGAACCCACCACCCTCGGTATATGGGGCCGGTGCCCTACTTGGCATATGGGGCTGCCCCCCACCTGGAAAGAATTTTAAAGTGTTGGTTGGTTGGTTGGTTGGAGAGTTTTAAAAATGATCATTTATGATAAAGTGTGTTGAAGTGGATTTTAGCATTTGAATCTTTCAGACAAATGGACTTCTCATTTCTGAAAGAGGTATAATGTTCAGGTTCTGGTCATGTCCTGCTCTTCCTGGTTCTATGGGGAGAAATTGTTGGATCTGAGTATTGTTCGAAGTCAAAGTTTTTTCTACTGCACCTGTCTGAGCTACTGGACTTATAGTTTGGGGCTGTGTTGTACCTAAAAGGTGACCTGGATTTTTGTTATTAACAGAGTAGGCCCATCTTGATCTGGTCCCAACAACTGCCGCCCCCCCACAATTTTTGTTCATTTCTCAGTCTTGAGGGAATTAAATAATAACTGCTACGTCCTGATAACATGGTGTAGGTCTGGTTCTGATAAATGAAAGTATTTTGCATTTATTTGTAAATATTCATGGGTCTCAGATTGTAGCCAAAAAGGTGGGTCAGGGAATTCTTGCAGATTGGATAGTCATTTCATAAGCAAGGGGAACTTATTTAAAAATACAAGCCAGACAGCAGCCAGAGCCTTGTCAAGAAGAAAAAGAAATTCCAACAGGCCAGGCCCAGTGGCTCAGGCCTGTAATCCTAGCACTCTGGGTGTCTGAGACCATGGGATTGCCTAAGTTTAGGATTTTAAGACCAGCCTGAGCAAGAATGAGACCCCATTCCTAAAGAAGAGCCAGGAGTTGTGGTGGTGCCTGTAGTCACAGATACTTGGGAGGCTGAAGCAAGAGGATCTCTTGAGCCTAAGAGTTTGAGGTCCTTGTGAGCTATCATGCCAGGGTACTCTACCAAGGGTGACAAAATGTCAATTTCTTTTTTGCAAAAAGAAAAAAAGAATTAGATCTTTAACTTCTACCATACAAACAAACAAAAAAAATTTAACGCATAGAATATGATTGCTAGTTTAAGTTTTTTGAGCCTCAAAAATAGATTTTATTCCCAGCAGAAACCATGAAAATGGATTTTCTAAAATATTATATCTAGGTTCAACAGGGGGATGGAGGGTCGAGTGGTTTCTTACATAATTCTATTTCGATGAGTCATAACTTCTTCAGAACGATTAATGTAAACATGGCATGCCATATTAGCCAGAGCACAAATACCTTATTGTTCAGCTAGCATATAATCTAGAGAAATTTCATTATCCATTATTACTTTAACCCAAGAACCTGGCCCCGTGTGTTAAACTTCTATGGCCAACAATTCATCTCACTGGCAAGCCATCTCAGGATGATGGAAAGGCTTCTAATCATGAGCAGCAACTACCTACCAGAATCTGTTCAATGACATATCCTACATTGCCTAGTAGTGTGTCTGGTAAACATTTATCTGTTGAGGGGTCTAAGCAAACAGCTCTACGGTTCTAGTCCAATGCATGCATCACTAACATTAGAGACAGAGAAAGTGACTAGGTACCACAGTAAACAGGTGCCTCTTAAGTGCTGGATGTCAAGGCATTTGTGCATTCATAGGCCCAGGGATGGCAATTTCTATCACAGGCAAAGACAGAGCACCCAGCTTACCAGATGTGCTATCAAATTCAAGTTCTCATTTTTTTGTAATTTCATTTAAGGTGTAGTCAAACCAGGGGTCAGTGTATAAGGACATCCAAGAGGAGTTATTGTACTTTATGAATTGGTAGGGAATTGGGTTGTTCCTGAAGGTGTACTCAATCCCCTCCTGACATAATTGTATAGACCTATAGACGACATGTCAGTGCATCTCTACTGAATGAGAGGATATGAAACAAGAAGTGGAAAGTAGGAGCTTTAAATTAAACAGACTGTTTTACCTTCCCTCTGTTAGCCAGTGTTTGGTTTGTGTGTGGCCATAAACTCATTTATTCTTACACTGTATTTCACCTGTTAGCATGGGAATCTTGTGGAGGATTTTAATGGAAAACAGGTAACCGACAATCCTCCATAAGCCCATTTGGTATAATGTGTTACACTTATGGGGTTTTGATTGTATGTTACAGTGAAATTTGGCATATTAGAGAAATTGGCCACAGGGATATCCAGGGGATCAGTGTTGCCAAGGACAGCGGAAAGTTTGGGATGATATACTCAACATTTAGGTTTCCTGAAGTAGCTGGAGATTTGAGAATTTTTTTTTTTTTTGAGATTTGAGAATCTTATTGAGGAATTATCCTTCCATTCTGAGGTTCAGGCAAGTGAAAGGATACAGTAAAGAGAAATGAAGAACACCTTTAACAGAGTAAATGGTCAGGAGGAGGCAATTGGCTGGTAGAAAGAAAACTCTACCCAAGAGAGGAAAGCTCTACCCAAGTTCCTCAATAATTGTTTCAAGGTTAAATCAAGAAGGTAAGGATGATTATCAAGTAGTGTAGAACTATGTGTATGACAACAAAGTAGATTAGGTTCTATGAATACTGGCGGTTCCAGAATCTTGGGCAAGCTGTCTCCTTCAGTTCCCATCTGCTTCTGGGCAACCAGTCTGATCAGACAGAGACCAGTGTTAGAGACTGGAATGACTTTTCATTTATCTAAAGATCCATGTGTCCTTTTGATCTCTTTGTATTTTTTTCTGTAAATCAACTCAAAGTCTCTTAAGAGTTCATATCTATGTTGCTGTATAAAAAAGCTGGTCATTGTCCTTCAGAGCTATCCAGTTTCTGGTCTATCTAGTCTTGATCTATTTGGGAATTATAAAGGGAGTGAGGTGAATCTGGATGGTACATGGGTATAACTCTTAAAATGTGAATTTGAACCCAGAGCCTCCTTTTAACTGTACTGGTGAATGTGCCAAGAAAAGAACTTTAGTAGGGGCCGACCCATTTACACTGTAGTTGCTCTTCAGAGGGGTGATTTTTCTAGGCTTCAAGGAACAGCAAGTCTGCTGGGCTTAGACAATGTAAAGGAATATCTGCAGGAAACAATAAATGGCTAGAAGTATACCTAGGCTTGGCAAAGTTTCGCACAGAGATCATACATAATTTACAGTGTCTCTCTTACAATATGGCCATTTTTAAGATTATAGCAATATTTAGTTTTAAAGAAGGGTCTCCCAGATAGCATTTTATAGTGGCTTAATTAGAGCTTGCTTCCAGGCGTCACTCTTATTCCAAGCAAGGCAATGAGCCAGACCTTATCCCAAATCTTTTCTATGGTACACATCACCTTTTCGGTCTTTCCAGTATACTGGCCTCCAAGAAGTGTGTACTTTTCAGTGTATCCCTAGAATGGCAGACACTACCTGGGAACTTTGAATTGTCATTTTGAATTGAAGTTGGCAGTGCAAAGGGAGGAATGGTGTCCTTCCTAAAGCTTTAGTTACCTCTGATTTCTTTTCCATTAGACTTGGAATGACCTTGCTCCATCTGGTGAAGGTGTCTGCAAATACTAACAAGTATCTTGATTTTCTTTATTTTTTGGCACAACCACAGAGTCTATTTACCAATTGTCTCCTGGCTCTGCTCCTCAAGTTTTGACTGCTTTGATCGCTGGAAGAAGTACTTTCTTTAAATTATTTTTAGTATAAATAAAACAATTTTGGATAGCCTTTTGAATAGTACTTTTCATGTGTGGCCCAACAATAAACGTTTGTAACCAGTAACAAGTTACATCTCTTCCATAATGCCTTTCCTGGGAGAAGTAGACAATAATCCTTTCCGTAAGTGCTCAGGAACTAGCACTGTTCCTTGTTCACTGCAAATCTATCCTTCTTTACCTATCTGTGGCTCTCCCTCTCAGTCCTGGGCATCAATATGAAATCCCAATGTATTTATTTGCTCATTGTACTGGGGTCTATATCAGGGTACTGGGGTCTAAATAAGATTAGATCTATACTTGGAATAAGTGCCAGAACATTTGCTTTGGACTTTTTGTTCCTGTTTAAAGCTTTGCTGCCTGAACAACTAGAATATTGCCCTTACTTCTGCAGCTATCAGATTTTGCATGGCCTGGGTAGTGTGCCATAGACATTTCTTTTGCCTACAGAAGGGTGTCTTAACAAGTCCAATCTCTCTCTCTTTCATCTTAATTTCCATTCTCCCTGAGGTTAGTAAGCCTCTCCCCTTCCAGAGGACCCCATGTACATGTGCTACCTAATGGACTTATTTGGGCCTCTTTTCCTACTTGACCTGACAATAAAGGCCCATTCATCCTTTACAGCAAATGTGTCCTACTTTGTAAGCTCTGTAAGTCTGTCCTTCCTCTTCCTCAAACACACTTTGTTTCACACTTGCCTTAAAAATAAGTAAATAAAAAACAGAAAGTGGCTC
>NW_003852396.1:53331124-53355568 GCF_000181295.1 Otolemur garnettii
AAAGCATATTTAGAATCAGTAAAAGGTTATTCTTTTCTTTCGCCCAAGGTACAAGGTCTATGTGGAGACAATAAGTTCTGTCTTTCAGGCAGTGGTACCTGCTGTTAGGTCCTCACCTTCTGAGATGTTCTGGTGAGTCACCACTGCCCACTGGGCTTTCAGAGACTACTGCCTATAAAGCTGCTTCTGTCAGGAAGTCTGGATCTTCCAGAGGCTGGTCAGTGAAGTCAGGCCCACTAGAATCTACTTCCTCAATTATTTGTGGAGAGTCATGGATGGGTTCTCCTGTAGTGCTTGAAAGGATAGCTGGGTTTATTGCAGACACTGCCTCCAGTCTTACATTCAGGTTGTCTAATACAGTATCCTGGTATTGGCCTTGACCTAATCTCCCAGAAGTAAGCCAATACTTCCTTTCTGTTAGGGAGGCAACAGCAAACACTTAAGCATATGCGCTGTGGTAGGCTAGCCTAAAGTGAGTTTCTCAGCCTCTTGTTAGAGGTCACATGTAGCAGCGCACTGCCCTGATATACACTGGCCATCCTGGCGTCACTATTATCTAATTGTTTATAAAAGTATGTGAAGGCTTTTTAGTATTGCATCAGTATCCCGAGACATATACCCTGTTATTCATGGACAAAGCAGTCAAAGGGCTTTCTTATGTCTTGGAAACCAACCGCCAGCACTGTTATCAGTTTTTCTTTTCTAACTTGGAATGCCTTTTGACATTCTGCGGTCCAATTAATGGTTTATTGTCACGTCCATAGAGAGCTTATTCAAAGGCTTGGCTATGAGTCCAAAGTTACGCATCCAGATATGATAAAATCCTGCCATACATCAGAAGTCTTCCAAGTTCTTTTTCACTGTGGGCATAGCCACTCTTGTCAGAGCCCCCCTTCTATCTGGCAGCAGGTTTTTCTGATCTCTAGATAGCTCAAAACTAAGGTATTTTATAGTTGGTAAAGTGATTTGTGCATTTTTTCTCTAAAACTTTATAACCTTTTCCTGCTAAGATGTTTAAAGTCAGGATTATGTTTTGATTGGAAGTTTCTTTAGTTTTCCTGGCAACCAGAATATCATCTTCATACTGAAGCAAAATCCCTTCATCTAATTGCAGTTCCTTTAAATCTCTTGCTAAAACTTCCCCCAAAGATAGGGGGCACATTTTTTGAACTCTCAAGGAAGTACTGTTCAGCAATATTGTTGTTTTAAATTAGTTTCTGGATCATCCCATTCAAAAGCGAACAGCTGCTGGGACTTGGGGATTAGGGGTATTCAGAAGAAAGCACCTTTTATATCTAAAACAGTGAACCAGCAGAAGTCTCTAGGCAGGGTGGTAAGGAAAGTTCAGGGATTTGACACAACAGGATTTATGTCTTCTACAGTTTGATTAATGACCCTTAAGTTCTGCACAGAATGATATTTTTTTTAGTCCCTGGGTTCTGCTCTGTAAGATGTTGGGATTATACAGACAGAGATTGACAAGGCTGAATAAGCTGGTATTCAAGGAACGTGACTATTAGAGGGCTTATGCCGTACCTCACAGTGTTTTTAGAGGACACTGTTTTAAACTGTTTAAACTTATATCAGGAAAAGTTTCACTCACACTGGATCTCCAGTATTGGCTCTCTCTGGCCTCCCTTCTGGTCATACTTCTCAGAAGACCTCCTCAAGGATTTCTCAGAGAAATTATTCCTCTAATTGTAGTAAGACAATGAGGAGCATATAGGCTTGTTCAGGGAACATCTTTATATTACTTGTGCTATTAATTTTGTGGATGTAAGGCCATCCCAACAGAGGATTAGACATGGAGGTATATGTAGGAAGCTAGGCTTTACATGCATTTCTCCTATATGACATTTGTGTGGCTGAAGGAAAGGCTTGCATGATACAACAGTGATGGTCTTCTGGGAAAGGAGGACTTTTCTGCTGTTTAAGATAATATGCAGCCCTGGTGTCAATTAGGGGTCTAGGAGCCCCTTTCCCACAGCACCTGTCACCTAGAGTTCAATGTTGATAGAGCTAATAGTGTCTAGGGAGGCCCCAGGTCCCACCATTCCTGTTCACTACCAGTAAGCTGTGGTGCCTGGTAGGTTGATTCACCAGTGATTTTTTTCCTCCACTTGCTGTAATATTAGGATATTTCAGGCCATATCCAATGGCCTTGTTGCTACAATGCCTATGCGTTTCTAGCCCCCAGGGAACATGGCCTTTTTGGCCAGGCGCTGGGCCCCATGTCTAACCATAGCCACAGCAGTGGCAAGCAGCATAGCTTGTTGCTTCACGTGGTATTGTTTTTGCATTTCCTGAGCTTGTCAATAGTCACAGCCATTGACACTTTAAAGGCAACCTCAATCAATTGAGACCTTGGCAATTTCAATCCCCTATTGGCTCTTTAAAGCTTTTTATTATATCAGGGCACCTTGACTAGGGAAAGTCATATTAATTAGTCTCATGTTATCTGATTTTTATGAGCATGGTTGATATCAGTGAAGTACCTGCAGGCTTCAAAGATTTTCTCAAGGAAGGCTGAGGAGTGTTCTTTTAACCCCTGTTACACTTTCTGAATTTTATTTAGGCATTTTGGCTTTGAGCCCCTCTCCTGAAGTCTAGTTATTAAACATTCTTTGTAATGATTTAACTATGTCTACTGGGGTCTCCACCTGGCTCAGTACCAGTTATGGCTTGTGTCACTTGTGGTCTGATTGAGCCATTCGGTTGTGACTCATACAGCCTCTTGTCTTCCTGACAATACTTTTCCAGTATCATCCTGTGCTCATGCAGAGGAAGGAGAATGTCGCCTAGAGCCTGAATGTCAGCCCTGTTGGAGTTATGAGTAACAAAGATGGATATAAATAAGCTTTTCATCTTTGCAGGATCATCATCGATAAGTAGGCATGTTATTTTTGCAGTTGTGAAGTTGCTGGGGGAATGTGTATTCACCAGCCTCTGGGATGATCTTGGTCATTGAGACCTGTAGAAACTTGTTTCATTGGAAATTGTGCTGCCTCCAGTTGGGTCAGGGGAATGTTCTCTAGCCTAGATTGGGTAACCTGATAGGTATGCACAGGGGAGACCATGCCGAATTGGTAGGTAAAGGTGAGGTGCAAAGCTGAGTCACTGGCTTCAGTGGGATCATTAATACCTTCCTAATCACTGTCAATGACTCCTCAGGATATAGTGAAGACTTTGTGGAAGATAGAAAATGAAAAAGAATAAGGTTGTCATCTGATTTGGATTCTGGAAAATAGGTTTTCTCTGTGAATCCTCCCTTTGAGCCATGATTTTTTTTTTTTTTTTCTGAGACAGAGTCTCTCTCTGTTGCCCTAGACTAGAATGCCATGTGCCATGATGGCAGCCTATTTATAGTGACTTCAAACTCCTGGGTTTAAGCAATCCTCCTGCCTCAGCCTCCCAAGTAGCTGGGTCCACAGGCACCCACCGCAACGTCCAGCTAGTTTTTCTATTTTTAGTAGAGATGGGGTCTCCCTCATGTTCAGGGTTGTCTCAAACTCCTGAGCTCAACGGATCCTCTCGCCTCAGCCTCACTGAGTGCTAGGATGACAAGCCTGAGTCGCCACCACATCTGGTCTGCACAATGATCTTGCATCTCTTTTATAAATTCTTATTTTGGCATAAGTACCTGAAATATTTTGCATAGGGGATCTCATTCCACGTTTCCTCTGTTTTAGAGAACAGCTCTTATTGTAGAATTGTACTGTAGTTTAGAGAGACATTCTCAGGTATTTTTCCTCTGATCCCAATATATATTGAGACCAGGGAGTGTTACAAAAGAAAAGCATTTTCTTCTTTTTCATTGCTTCATTCCTTAAAATTCTCCGATTTTGAAGAATATGTAGTACTGCCCAAAGTACTGGAGTCAGGGATGGTGTTTTATATGGGGGCTTATCGGAAAAGACTGGAGCAAGATTCTGCATTAGGGAGGTATTGTGGGTCTGTGGTGTGGTGTTTATGGGGATTCCTTCCTCCCCCTACCCCACAATTATCAATAGGCCAGATATCCCAGATTTTATATTTCCCAGAGCATTCCAACCACAGGGCACTATTGGGATGCTCAGGATGCTGGGGTGACCAGACCCCTATGTGCACATCCTATGAGCTGTTTAAGTTCCTTCTATGCCAAGAATGAGGTTTGTTCTTTTGGTGGGATTTCCTGTAGGACCACTTTATGTCAGAGGTCAATAACACTTTGACACCTCTACTGTACTCATAGTCACTTAGGAAACCCTACATGCTGGAGACAATAATGTATTTGACCTTCAGAATCTAAGGGCCCTTTTTCAAATAAACATCTATTGAGGCTGTTGCTATGACCCTTGAAGTTTTTAACCTCCATTAGACCAAATAATTATACAAACCAGAAGCACGGAGACACAGACAAATGAAGAGCAAAATCAACCCAAATCGAGTCCCCCAACTGTTACAGCCTCCCAGTACTGACCTTATTCTTCAGGGCTCTAACAGAAAGCCAGGACTCTGACCCATCCAAAATCTCAAACACCAATGATCCTAAACAAAAGACAATTTAAGTGTTAGGTGCTTGTTAACAAACTACTCCTGAAAGACATCTATTTGATCCAGAAGCAACTTCTTTCTTCAAAAGAGAAAATGGTGCTCAAGGAACCTGATGCACCAAGGCAGAAAACAGGAACCTTCCACCTGACCCTTTAGAAAAACCAGTCTAGGTGATCCCACTCAGGGTGGCTGAGAGTTCTGGTTCCTGCCAAGAGGCAGCAGTGCTTCAGGTCAATGCTGGCCCCATGTTGGATGCCAGGATTTGTTATGGAGCAGATGGGCTCACTCCCGAATTTACATATAAGACATGGCAATGGCTTTTGAGAAAAGAAAGATCTTTATTGCAAAACATCAGCAAGGGGACCAGAGAGGGCTCAGATCTGTCTGCTCCATTTGAGGTCTGGGGAAAAATTTTGTGAGCTTAGAGAACAAGGGAAAAGATTGGGGAATATGGGCAGAGTCTAATTAGAGGGCTTCAAATTTGACCATGTACAGTAGGGATGTTGAGGCAGATTTTTGCCCTGGACCCCTGGCTTCTGAAAGTGTTCCAGCATTGAGGTCATGCCCTATTCTTCTTGGGTCTAAGGGGTGGAGCTGTTGGTTCTGAATGTTGGTAGATGTCGAAACTATATCTATTGCAATTTTATGACAATAAGACAATGCATGACTTGCTGTTTGCTCTGCTGTACCTGTAAGGAGAGTCATCACTTTTGTTCTCAATAGTGTAGGCCCAGTTGGGGCTGTTTGTGTAATCCCAGCAGGAAGTTCTCCTTCCAGAAACTCAATTTCTTCAACTATCACAAGAAAGGAGCGATCTGTGTGACTTCTCTCCGTCCTTCCTATGAATCTCCCACTGAGAAAAAGATTTTAGAAAACATTAAACTTCTCAGGCTACATCGATCTGTTCTGTCCCAAGAATACACCCACTTTTATTGCCACTACTTATAACATCAACATCTTTTAAATATTAACAGTATTTATACTGCATTTAACAGTATTGCCCCCCCCCATAAGGCTAGCTATAAGATTTCCATTATAAAATATATTTTAATCTTGCCAACATCTCCTGTGGTGTTTTCTCTCTATTTTATTCAGGGTAAAACACATTAACAGCCGTATATATCACTGCAGATGGTGGAGTTAAGACTTATACCGTGTCTATCCATCTTTGGTCCACTGAAAACCTGCAGCAAATAGCAGGACAAGTAAGATTCTACTTCACGAGTCTGTGTTCTGCTCTTCAAATCAAGTCAAACATTTCAGAAAATACATTTATTCATATGAAGACTTCTCTTTCCCAGCTATAAAAAAAAATTATTAAAAGTGATGATTTGATATATTTAGAGACCACAGAAAGATACTTAGCCACATTAGATTGATAGCAAAATTAGCTTAGGTGTACGCATTTCACATTTCTAAGCTGGATGAGTCAGCCTTAACGGAAGAATCAAACTATAAGGAGGTGTTTTCTCGGGCAGAACAGGAAATGAAAGCTTAGGGAAGATTTTTCTACTCATTCAGAATATTAATTCCTTTAGCTCTTACTTTTTACTTTATAGTACAAAAGAAAAAGAAATATTATGACAAAATGAAGGCATAATGTGGACCTACCTGACTTCTAGTGTTGTACTCGGGCATTTTATTTATATTTCTAGGGACTGCAATGAGATAAACAATGGGATAATTTAAAGGAAGGGTATATAATTTCTTTAACAAATCAAAATCTGCATTAATCATCTTCATCCCCAAATCTATCTATCTATCTATCTCTCTCTCTCTCTCTCTCAATGGCCCACTATCATTTTGTTATTCTCTTGATTTATGTCCCTACACCCATTACGATCAATTACATTTTAAAGCCACTGTTTATATTACTTGCACTACGTACTTAGGAGAATTTCAAGAGAATTTCAGTCTGTCTTTCAACATTATTATTGATATGAAATGAAACTGCTTTTTTCTGTGCCTTTGCCTTTTAAATGCTAGTTTTTCAACTTTACACTTTCAATTTTATTCTGCCTTTTAAATATTTAAGCCTTCTCAATACGGCTGCTTTATCAAAGGCACTTCTTAAATCACATAAATACAGAACATGCTTTGGTAGTTTTTATTCAACATTCCCAGAGACTTTCCAGATTTCCAAGCTTATGTCATTATGTGTCATTTATTCAGATGGATTTAACAGTTCTGCAAGTGGAAATGCCATGTGAATCCTTTTTGTTTTTAATTCTTAGAAGCAATTCATAATTACCACAAATGACAGACTGTAACCTCCCACATGGGCTAAAATTTAAAAATTTAAATGAATGCAAAATAGCTAGTTAACATAGGTAAGACATGTAGTAAATGTCTGAAATTTAAAACCTTTGAATACAGCAGTATCATGTATAAATGTATATTTGAGATCAAAGATAATGGTATAGTGAGATGTCTTTTTTTACACTAACAAATTGTAAAAAAGTACAATAGTCAATGCTACTGATATACAGTAAAATTAGAGTGCCAACTATGCATTTTGCATTGTAAAATGATATAGACTTTTTGAAAAAAGGTAATATGTAGCAATAATTTTAATTACTACATAATTTTCTGTAATAAATTTATTCAAACATTATAGCTCAATACAAGCAGAAAGTATCAGATGGAAAATTGTTTACTAGTGTATCTTTAGTGATTTAAAAATTATGTACATTTAAATTTTATCACATTGAAATAAATCATGCATTAATACACATGATACCACATATGTATTAAACAATAATTACTATAAAAAGTAAAGCAAATCATGATGGAAAAGCTTTTATAATGTTATATGAAATCATGAAATAAAGTTATATGCATCTAATAATCACAATTGTATGCTTGTGTGTGGATAAGCATGTTTTTGCATTATATCTTTTTTCCATCCAGAAGAACGGAAATAGAAGTGTCACATTTAGCCCCTTACAACAATATTACAAAGTTTATTTTGTAATATTGTTGTAAGGGTTAAACATGACAGTGCAATTAATGTGCTAAGGGCCATGTCTCACTCAATAATCCTTCTATAGATGGAATCTATTATTTTTATTTGTTCTAAGCTCACACCAGTCAATTTAAACTTCACCATTGTGCATTATTTTGGGTTGATACGGCAGCTTTAAAAGCTCTTAAATGGCTTTCAGTGATCCCCACCTCTGGGTGTCAACACCCTTCTGTAATCCCCTTCTCTTGAGTTGGGCTGTGCCTGGTGACTTGCCTCTAACAAGTAAAATCCTGCAACAGTGGCAAAACATCACTCTTAAGATTCTGTTACAAAATCATTGCCTATTCCTTCTTTCTCATTCACTTCCTCTCACTTTCATGAATCTAAGCATGATGTGAGATTTCCTACAGGGCAGGCCACATGGCAAAAAACTGATGTTGCTGTCCAACAGCCATCAAGGGCCTGAGACCTCACAACAGCCAGTCAAGTAAGCTTGGCAGTGCATCCCCCACTAGTCAAGCCTTGAGGTATTTTCAGTCAGCACCTGGACTATCACCTTGATAGGCACCTTGTTTTAAAGAATTCAGATGAACCACACCTAGATTCCTGAAACTCATAAACAAGGAGATATAAAAGGTGTTTTAAGCTGCTGAGATTTAGGATGATTTTATAGGATGTGCTAGATAACTAATGTATAGATTTCTGCAGCTTCAAACCTTTATTGTTTTAGGATTATTATAGGTCACCATCTTTACAACTTTCCTGTAAGGTAATAGGTTTAAATAAAATCAAATCTCAACTCGGATCCTGCCTACAAAGAGACTTGCATACACACAGATACACACACATGTACACAATAAATTTGGTGTCTTCTGAGTTCTCAGGCTCATAAGAAATCCACCAAAAACCTTGCATGAAAAGTAGTGTTGAGGAAAACGCAACAGTATCATAACAGCAAGTTCAGCTAATTTCATGTTAAATTAGGCAATATACATTCTCTGATACATTCCTGTCCACAGGACATTTTGAGATGATAGAAACTTACTATGTCTTTGCTGTCGTAGCTGTGAACAAACGCAGCCTCGCAGGACTTGAAATGTAGCTAGTGTAACATGTACTGCACTTTTATTTCAGTGAATTTGTATTTAAATAGCATCACGTGGCTAACTTCTATTGTATTGGACTGAACAGCTTCAGCAGGTGGTAGAACACAGGACCAAATCTGACTCCTAGGCTAACAGATCCACTTGGAGAATTAGATGCTGAAACCCACCAAATTCTTATATTCTTATTTTATTTTATTTTATTATTATTTTTTTGAGACAGAGTGCCTTGGATTCACTGCTCACAGCAACCTCAAACTCTTGTGCTTGAGTGATTCTGTTGCCTCAGTTTCCCAAGTAGCCAGGACTACAGGTGCCCACCACAACACCTGGCTATTTTTTGGTTGCAATTGTCATTGTTGTTTAGCAGGCCCGGGCTGGGATGAAACCTCTAGCCTCCGTGAATGTGGCCAGCACCCTAACCACTAAGCTATGGGCACTGCCAAAAATTGTTATATTCTTAATATCAGAGTACAGAGCACACTATTTCTATCTACAAATGTGAACATCATTTTTATCAAAGAAAAAATATTTATCAGCACTTATTATAATTAACACAGACTAGTGAAGATCATATAACCATATCAAAGCACTTATAAATCAGTACCCCTGGAGAGTATGTTATTGATTAGAGAGCTTTCAAAATTAACTAACTTCCAAAACTAATATCCATAATCAATTTACACCTCTTATGCTGAAGTGGCTTAAAGCACATAACAGATAATACGATACAACAAGCATAATTAGTATTTATAATTTTATTTCACATAAAAGTGTCAAATTAATAATCGTGCAACAAAAGCCTGAAGTATTGCAGTGAGAATGATGGGATACTCAATAATATAATATATAAAGTGGTGGTGTCAATGATTTCTTCATAGAACAATATCATTTCATAGAGATAATTCTGGGACACGGTCACCCTGCTACAAGTTAGCCTCTGTTAACCCTCTAAATGCTGCTGAGCTGCATAGGAGGTGCTCCAGAGAGCTGACAGATATTTTTGAAGAAAAGCAGACTCTTCTAAAGTTAGTATTCATCAGATACACTCAGTAGGTGGTGGAAACCAGACTAGAAAAGTCAACATAGTCGATGGAGACCCTGGCTGAGCTACTATGCACAGAGACGGATTTCTTTATAATTAACGAAGAAGATACAGTGCAAAAACAAAATAGCCATTTGGAGTAAAATGAAATGAGAATTCACTTTGACATAAAAGTGGGTGACATAAAATCATGATGGATTAGAACAGAAAAGGATGTAGGTAACATCAGGTCTTTGTGGTATCTACTTAGTACTCTTAGCACTTACATACGAAAGAAGTACAACATAAGAAGATGAAAACTCAATACACATTTAATATTTAATTTTGTTCTCTGTACATACACATATCTATGCACATGTACACAATATATACACATGCTTATAACAGTCGCATATATACATGCTTACATATGACACTATCACATACTTATGTTGACATACACATATATAGGATATCATTATAGATGCTTTCATAATATTTATTTGAATTAATTTTACTTCATAGTAGGGCTTAAGTTCTTTATTCTTTATGATTTCAAGTGATTGCTGTTAAGTATTATTCTATTCTATGGTATTTATTAATGTTTGATTTCTTTTTGATTTACCTTTTAATCAGTTACCCAATTATATAGAAAAAGTCTGAAATGTATCTTACACTTCTGTTATTTAATCTATTATCATATTATTATTATCCACTTTGTTTTAGGCCAGCATCATTCCTGCGAGGATGCAACGTCTACTCCAAACTCTCCTAAACATGGCCCATGGGTTATTCTTCCAAAAACTTAACTCTAATCATATGCTCTCCCTTCTCATGAGAGTGGATGGCTTCTTATTATCTATTGAATAAAACCAACATCCTTAACTCACGGTGTCAATCATCAATGGACTAAGAATTTCCGCATATTTATTTAAAATGTAAATTCTCAAGACCCATTCCTAGAATATTTATCTAAGAACATGTATTTTTTACTAGCAAGCCTTTAAGAAATGCTGCCCTAGCTTGATACTTATTACTTTTAACCTCAGAGTCTCTACTTCATACACCAGCAACAACTACCCATACCTTGGATTTTATACTTTTATTTTGTCCTGGGCTTCTAGTACAAAACACTCAAAAAGGGCTGGTAGAGCTGTGAATCCAAAGTCTGTTCTAACATTACCCCAGGCAAACAGATCTATTCATCCACTATCCTTCTCTCTCTCCTTCTTCAGTGACTACTTTGCAATTCTCTTTTCTGAGTGGGCATGATTAATATTTTTTTTCCTCTGTGTGCTTCCCAAACATGTCCATCCCAAAGTGCTAATGATTTACACAATACACTTTGCTCTATACCTTTATAACTTCTTACAGTTCTATCCCCAAATTTCCTGATATAACAATTTCCATTCAGGTCCCTGAGATCACAGTGGTCTCTTGATTCCTGAGCTCAGTTCTCAAACTGTCTCTACCAACTTATAGCTGCCCTAATGTTATAATTCTATTGATCTTCTTCTGTTGATTAGTGTACTTCATTTTCATGTGCTAGCTCAAGCTCTTGTCATGTGATCATCATTCACACAGCATAGGTCTTCAAGGGGTGTCATAAAGAGCCTCCCATAGTCATTATTTCTTCAATGACATTTGAAAATTTCTAACAGCTTTCATATTAATTTCCTTCCTTGTTGCAATTCCATTCAATCCCTAAAATAATAGTCAACTTTCATTTCTTATTTTCCTTGGCTCACCGTAATAAGGTAAAAATGTCCTCAGCTCCCTCTCTTGCTGATATGCTGTTGCTACAGAGAGAAGAGGGTAAGTCCCAGCGTCTATAGGATAGGAGCTGAGCACTATGGTACTGGCAGAGTTTAGAGAAACTGGTCTAGTTTTGAAGGAAATAAACTGAATCCCTCATTTTGACTGTGTCTAGTTTTGTATTTCTTATTTACAAAACAATAGTATTAGGCCTAAATGATTAATGCACTTCTAAAACCTCACCTTTCTTCGATATCAGACGTATTTGAGAGACTTTTATGTTCCTAGGGAAGAAATTTTCACTTTGTGTAAATTCATATGCCACCAATCCAGCTGCTTCGTAGAACTTTTATTTTTTGAAATTAAAGATTAGCCTACTTTTAAATACCAAGAGTAAGGCCTTTTCAGAACCCTTTATAATATTGCAATAGAAAACCTCAACTTTTAACCTTTGTAGGAATCTTTTTTTACTTTAATTAGCTATATATTTTGGAGACATTTCATGTACCACAGAAATAAAAATAAGACCATCCTTGGCTACTAGGAAAGAAAAACAAAGGAAAGAATTATCGTAGATGTTGATCTAGGAAACAAGTTTATAGCTAAGACCAAAAAGGCAAATACAGTGACAACCAAATTAAATGAATTAAATTTTCATTAAATTAAAATGATTCTGCAACACTAAGATCAACAACATAGTAAGTATACAAACTATAGAATGCAAGAAAATATTAAAACCACAATGAGATACCTCCTATCCCTATCAGAATGGCCATTATTAAAAGATAAAAAAGCAATAGATGCTGGCGTAGATGCAAGAAGAAAGGAAGGCTTATACATTGTTGGTGGGAATCTAAGTTAGTATAACCTCTGTGGACAATAGTGTGGGGATAGCCCTGAGAAACTAGTGGTAGACCTACAATTTAATCCAGCAATCCCACTATTGTGTATTGACACACAGGGAAATAAGTCATTCTATCAAAAATACTTTTGTACCCAAATGTTTATTACAGCACAATTCAAATTTGTAAAGAAATGGAATCAACTTGTCTATCAATTAATGAATGGGTAAAGAAAATATTTTATGTAGATAGATATACACACACATGCCCACACATACATACATACACACACGTACATACACATACACACACCCATACCACATACACACACACACATATATATATGTATATATATATGTGGAGTACTTTTCAGCCATAAACCATGAACAACAATAAAATGATGTCTTTGCATCAACTTGGATAGAACTGGAGACCATTATCCTAAGTGAAGTATCTCGGGAATGAAAAAAACACCATGTTTTCACTAATAAATGAGAGCTAAACGATGGGTACACACAATCAGAAAGTAATATAAAAGATTTTGGAAATGAAGAATGGGGAGGATGGGCAGAAGATGTGGAATAAAAATGTACCTATCAGTTACAATGAACTCCATTTTGGTGGTAGGCACACTAAACGCCATGACTGTAGCATTATACAATTAATGCACACAAGAATCCTTATACCCCCTGATGTTTTGAAATAAGAATTATTAAAAAATACTTTCTCTACAATTCCATTCATCATACTTCCCAACCTTATTCTAAATTCCATTTCTGACATTTTGACAACTTCTTTTTGGTTGGGGTCCATTGCTGTAGTTTACTGTGATCACTTGAGGGTATTGAACTGTTTTGTTTTTTCATGTTGACAAAATTCTTCTCCTGGTGTCTTCTCATCTGAAACCTCTTCTCTCAGAGGTAATAGGTTTGCAGGGCACTTGCTAGGAAATCTCCTATTTCAGAAGAAGAACGGGTCACGAGATGGCCCTTTTGTGTCCTATTCTGGAAGATTGACCCAGCAGAGGAGCGGCAATCACACTGAGAACCTGTAATGAAGCTGCCCTGTTCTGTCTCATTACTGTGATTGTCACAGTTCAAGCAGGTGCTGGATGAACTGGATAGCCACATGGTATCCGAACTCCCATCTCTTGCCATATACAAAAGTTAATAGAAGATGACAAAAGATTTTAAAGTAAGGCATGAAACCATAAAATTTCTAGAAGAAAATATAGGAGAAACTCTTCTAGACAGAGGCACTGGCAAAGAATTTATAACCAAGACCCCAAAGGCAAATACAACAACAACAAAAATAAATGAAAGGGTTTAATTAAATTTAAAAAGTTTCTAGACAGAAAAGGAAATGATCAACAAGCAAATAGATAAGTCACAAGATAGAAGATATTTGCAAACTATACATCCAATAAAAGGCTAATAATATCCAGGATCTACAAAGAAGTAAGCCAAATCAGCAAACAAACAACTCCCTAAAAAAGTAGGCAAAATACATGAACAGAAGTTTTTGAAAAGAAAATAGACCAATAACCAACAAACATATGAAGGAATGCTCATCAGTCATTAAAAAGTCCAATAGATACTGATGTGGATGCCGAGACAAAGGAACACTTACGCACGAGTGAGACTGCAAACTAGTATAACTTCTAAGGAAAACGGTATAGAGATTCTTCAAAGAAACAAAATATAGATTTACTGTTTAATCCATCAGTCCTGCTGCTGGCTAAATCTCCAAAGGAAAATAAGTAATTTTATAAGAAAAAACACTTCTAATTTTATCAGAAAAGACAAATGTTCATACTGCAAAAATGTGGAATCAGCCAAAGTGCCCACCAATTCATGAGTATATTAAGAAAAGGTGGCGGCTTAGCATCCGTAGCTCAGTGAGTAGGGCACCAGCCACATACACTGAAGCTGGTGGGTTCGAGCCCAGCCTGGGCCAGCTAAACAACAATGACAACTACAACCAAAAAAGTGTCAGGCGTTGTGGCAGGTGCCTGTAGTCCCCGCTACTCAGGAGGCTAAGGGAAGAGAATCGCTTAAACTGAAGAGTTTGAGGTTACTGTGGGCTGTGACGCCATAGCGCTCCACTGAGGGTAACATAGTAAGACTCTGTCTCAAGAAAAAAAAGTGGTACATGCACACACACTCACACACACACACAACATGGAGACATAAAAAGGAATGAAATAATACCTTTTGCAGCAACTTGGATGGAACTGGAGAACATTATTCTAAATGAAATATATCTGGAATTGAAATACACATGTGCTCTCCTCTAATAACTGGGAGATAATTAAGAGGCATAAAGGTCATAGTAAATCAAACAAAGAGGGAGAGATAAAAATATATCTGTCAGCTACAATAAACACTATTTGGACAACAGGCCCCCTTGACTTAAGCATTGTAAAATGTACCCATGTAACAGAACCACCTTCCTTAATAATTTGAACTTTAAAAAAAAAAAAACAAGCTTACCAGATAAGTAACTACAACTAGTAATCTCAAATTTAATTATCTCTAACTAGGACCTTAATCTATCTGCAAAATTCCATTTGCCATATAATATAATATAATCACACACCAGTAGTCCCTCATATTCAAAGATCTCACCCACCATCAAATAAAATATGTTAGGTACAAGTGTGGGACATTTGAAGTTACATCTTTTTCCTGACATCATGATCAAACTGTATGTTGTTTCATGTTTCAGCTTCCCAACTGACTTTTTCTGAAATTTTCTGAGTAGCTTAAATGCTGTAATCCAAAGACAACTTTGAGAAGTTTGCATATCCACAATGCCACCTTTTCTCTGGGAAGCTCAGATTCCCCATCTCTTAGGTGAAGAATTCTGGAATCAATAAGCCTGATCCAAGCCAGATCTGATTGAATGCTAGTAGATAGATGGCTCATATCACTCAAAACTTTGAAAATACGATTCATAGATATTTTATCATGATAAATAAGGGTATGGAGACATGAGTGCTAAATGTACTGAGTCGCGGAGAAAGTCTATTTGAAAAGAGCCGCCATGGGACTGCATGTCTAGCTCAACAAAATTCAGACTGCCCTGTCTCACCACAAGCTTTTTGGACTTCTCGCTCATCTCCTTTAAGATCTAAGTTCCTGGCTTTGCAGACGCTGTCACTTCTTATAATCGTCCTGTATCAGCCATGGTCAACCCCAGCGTGTTCAATATTGCCGCCGATGGCGAGCCCTTGGGCCACGTCTCCTTCGAGCTGTTTGCAGACAAAGTTACAAAGACAGCAGAAAACTTTCGTGCTCTGAGCACTGGAGAAAAAGGATTTGGTTATAAGGGTTCCTGCTTTCACAGAATTATTCCAGGGTTTATGTGCCAGGGTGGTGACTTCACATGCCATAATGGCACTGGTGGCAAGTCTATCCTAAGGGGAGAAATTTGAAGATGAAAACTTTGTCCTGAAGCATACAGGTCCTGCATCTTGTCCAAGGCAAATACTGGACCCAACACGAATGGTTCCCAGTTTTTCATCTGCACTACCAAGACTGAGTGGTTGGATGGCAAGCGTGTGGGCTTCGGCAAGGTGAAAGAAGGAATGAATGTTGTGGAAGCCATGGAGCGCTTTGGGTCCAGGAATAGCAAGACCAGCAAGAAGATCCCCATTACTGACTGTGGGCAGCTGTAACACATTTGATTAATGTTTCAACCACCCAACCATTCCTTCTGTAGCTCAGGAGAGCACCCTTCTACCCCATTTGCTCGCAGTATCCTGTAATCTCTGTGCTCTCACTGCAGTTCTTTGGGTTGCATATTTTCCTTATTCCTCTCCATGTCTAGCTGGATTGCAGAGTTAAGCTTATGATTATGCAATAAAAACTAAATTAAAAAATATCTAAGTTCCTTGGATATTGCAAGAACTGGATGAGCAATAATTCTTTGTATCAGTCTCAGGTGCCCCTCAGCTTCTAATCTCTGCTGCTTTTTTTCTGTCAGGTCCCTGCAGCTTTGTGGTGCCTGCTCTCAGCCATATTTGCAAAGCACACACGCTCTACACTTCCCTGTCCCCTCTGCAGTGTGCTTTCCATCCTTTGTTATGAGTCTGGTCTTTTCCATTGTCTTCTCAAGAGACCATGGGCATATTTATAGATGTTCCTCTTCATTTTATATCGAAAGCTAATGCTGCAGTCACCTATATCTGTCTAGAGACCTTCCATGATAATTATTTTATTGTTTAGTACTAAATGCAGACAAGTATTACTCAAGCAATTTCCATAATGAAAATGGTAACTTAATATTTAAGCTGGGATAAGAATTATAAATGGAAATGTCTCTGTACATTTGAAAATAAGGCCACTCTAAATCAGAATAGACTGTTTCTGACTTGATGTACCCCAAGTAAACCAAATTACCCATAAAGACCAGCCACTGACCCACTATCACATGGGATTTTAACAGTGGAAAGATCAGGCTGTCAGGCTCTTCAAAGCACTAGTCAGAAACCCTTTAAATTTCCTCTTTCCAAAGCTAGTCCCACATTTATTATTCAGAAGGGAGAAACTAGATATAAATAAGTTTAATTTTGTAATCAACATAGGCAATTTAATGATTTTTAATAATTACTTAAAATTTTGAAGTCAGCACCACAATGAAGTTTTAGAACATTTTATTATACCAAAAAAAAATTGTGTTCCTCTTTGAATAATTCATCCTTAGAGATAAATTTTTATACTCTCTTCCTTTAAAACGTTGTATTGTAATCTTGCAAATTCAGCTAATTTTTTTTCTTTGATGTGTCTGACTCTCATAATTGAAAATGATAATTTTCAAGGCAACTGTCTCCACTGTTGATTTATAAAAGTCAGATTAAGGTGGAAATAATTCAGGAATCTGACCTTTTATGTTAATTTGCATATTCTCTTCCATTTAAAACAAGTCTCAGGTCTAGTTTTCAGTAAGTGGAAGTAAGAGGGATTAGTAAGAAGAAAGTAAGACTGTAATGGGTTCTATTACCTGTAAAATTTATCGAAAGTAACAGTTTATGAAATGGCAAAAAAAAAGACTGATGGAACTTGGAATATACTCATATACTGCTGAATTCATAATTTTTAAACATTTGTGTCAGTTAAGTTTCACTCAAAGAGGCAGAAGCTCTATAAAGATAGTAGAGATAAAGAATTCACAGAAGAATTAGATCTTGGACACAAATAAGAATTGATAGAGAAATGAATGACTAGGGGGGAGAATCAGAAGATTGCAGAGAATGTTTCTAACCTGACTGTCTGAAGCTCTAGCTGATTGGTCAAGGTGGAGCATGGAAACCTGGGAAATAAAAGTACATTTAATTGAATACAGTGAAATCCTGAAGGAGGAATTCGTCTGAGAGTCTGTGGGAAGTTGTTCCTTGAGCGCGTATCTTTCCTCTGTTTGTCCCTAGCTGAGCATCTGGCAATGCTCCCGGAACCCTTCACTAGTCCAGAATATAGGGAGGGGTGTTGGATGTCAAGTCAGGAAGTGTTAGCTCAGACAGAACCCAGTGAACGCTTCCGTGATCAATGGTCTGTATCTAACTGTGACAGCCTTTGAAGGGTAAAGTTGCTGCTTTACTTGTCGTGCAAGTTTGATTTTTGCCGTCATAACTGGAAACTTCAGGAGAGTTGATGAACATAGTTCCCAACTTCTCAAATTGGTGTTGTATATTACCTCAAAACATCATTTAATAGAAATTAATTACAGAAAAAATATCAACACTAACGATAATGTCAGTAAACTCAATAAGTTATGGGTAATGTTTACGGACACGGTTTTTACGTAGATTCTCTCCCATATAATTATAGAGAAATTATGAAAGTGAAAAAACATTTATTGGCTCAGTGCCCATGCTCAGTGGTTAGGGTGTCGGCCACATATACTGGTGCTGACAAGTTTGAACCCGCCTGAGCCAGCTAAACAACAATGGCAACTGCAACCAAAAAAATAGCCATGCATTGTGGAGGGTCCCTATAGTCCCAGCTACTTGAGAGGTTGAGGCAAGAGAATTACTTAAGCCCAAGAGATTGAGGTTGCTGTGAACTGTGATGTCACAGCACTCTACCCACGGCAATACAGTGAAACTCTGTCTCAAAAAAAAAAAAAAAAAAGAAAGAAAGAAAAAGAAAGAAAGAATATTTATTGAACATTTATTGAATCTAATAATAGTTAAAACACTAGGAAATTTTATATATGTATTGTCTCCTTCAAATGTAAACTGATTCATGGTTAGTTGGTTAGTGATAAATATCCCTTTTTATCACGTGTGATAATTAAGGCTGAGAATATAATGTGAACTTTCTTCATAGTTGTTACAGATGAGATAGGTAAACCTTGAGAAAATTTATTATTATATCACAATGAATCCTTCTATTCTAAAAAGTAACAATAGCTGTAGAATTATAATCCTCTTTCAATGCTTTTATATAAAATCCTCATATTATTCACATGCCAATGAATAAAAGCTAAGAAGTCATGAGAATGAAATATTGTAAATTTATAACTTGCTTTTGACATTAAGGAGTCATGACCTTGGATAAGTTGCATAAACTTTTATAAATCTCTATTTTCGTTTAAGTACAAAGGATATTAATATTACATATCTCACATGTTATGAGAATTAAATGGGTGGATGATTTTTACAATGTCCCAACAATATTGAACATCTAAATAATTCCAGCTACTACGGATTAAAGGTGAATAGTAAATCTATCTATTTATCCCTGTACCTATTATTGATCATCAAGAAACTCTACAGAAGTAGATACAAGCCCAAACTGGAGTTACCAAATATGTTCAGCAATTTGGGGGATGGTGACACCCATTTTTTCCTTGGACACTATTTGTTTCTCATATGTGCCACTATACATGCCTTTGAAACAAATTCTGTCAACAAGTTTTGAAATAAGATCGATCAGTTTATCATCAATTTTAAAAGCGTTTGCCTTGTCTTCAATGAACAGTAAGTTTACCCATTGAGTAACACATTACTACCCATTTTGATTGTTTGGAATATTGACTGTGCTTGGGATATTACTTTGTAATCAATATATTAGAAACCTTCATAACTCTCTGAACCACGTAAAACTCAATGATGCTAATGACGCTTTCCTCATAAAGTCAAGGATAATTTGTTTTTGTGAATCTCTTACTAAGCTGACTTATTAATGGTTTGCCTGCCTTCGGAGGGCTGATCTAAGCAGGTGACACACATAGGAACTTTGAATTGTGAGTCACTTGGAGCAATGTAAAGAAATGAGCAGTGATGTGAAGAGCTCCGTGAACAAATTCAACTAAACCACTAAGAAAACCCAGATGATCTACTAGGGATGAAGGGAATTACTTTTCATTAAATTTAATATCAGACGAGATTGATTTTATTCACTTACATTAAATGAACTTATTGTCTAAAGTATTCTAGTAACATTACTTAGGGGGGCCCTGTCCTTTAATGAAGCAACAGGATGGAAAATCTAGTCATATCATTTCATGGCTGAGTGCTACAAAGCTGCTGTACCTAATCGAGTATTGATTGAGCCAGGCAGATACACAAATAAACAGCTGGGAATGGTCCCAGGACACCTGAGAACTTAAGTGGCATTACATTTTAAATTTTTGGCAAAGCGCTCACACAATTCCCTTAAGAGTAGCTGTTGTACCATTTCAAGCTGTTTCCTTAGAATGAGAATGCTCACAAATATCTAGAAAGCAATCAAGAGCTCCTGGGAGCAGAAGTTCCTCTTCTAGCTTCAACGGAGTCAACAGAGCACCAAGTGATTCTTTTAGCCAAGATTATTTTTTCCTGTAATATATAATTGAAATATGTCCTTTTAATTGCTTTTATGGCATACATCCTAGATAAGTTATTTCCTTGATTATCTCTTAAAATAGCCCCTATTAAATTTGTCCTCTTCTACAAAATAATAAGAAAGACTAATCTAGAGGTTTAGTCCTAGTTATTATTTTATCTGGATCTCTTTTAAGCCCACATTAAAGGAAAAATACAAGGATAGTCTAGCGAAGGGGAGGGAAAAGTAGAGAGAGGGGAGGGGGCAGGACGGAGGGCCATAGGCTGGGTCTCACCGAATGTGCACAAGGTGAGGGTGATCAGCACACTCCCTGGGTGAAGGGCTCAACTACAACTTGAACTTTACTTTAAAATAAAAACAATGTAACCTAAATATTTGCGCCCTCATATTAATATGAAATTTTAAAAAATGATTATTTAAAAGCCTAAAGCCAAGATTATCTTTTTTCTGTCAGTGACTTTATGCGAACTAATGGAAGTTCTGGAGATAGATTTGGACATTAGTGAAAGAAAGTAAAGCAAATACTACAGTTCTCCTTAAGTAGGGAATTTTTGAAAAGCTAATATTTAAAATATGTAAAGTAAGACTCAGACATTCTAGATTGTTTTTCCAAATGAACAAATGAAAGAAGCAAGTCTGTAGTCCATGCCTTCTGATTAAAAAATCATCATGTTGCATATTCAAGTGTTAAAAATGTCATAATTTGGCTCCGTGTCTGTGGCTCAAGCGGCTAAGGCACCAACAACATACACCTGAGCTGGTGGGTTCGAATCTAGCCCAGCCGGCCAAACAACGACGATGGCTGCAACCAAAAAATAGCCAGGCGTTGTGGCGGCTGCCTGTAGTCCCAGCTACTTGGGAGGTGGATCCAGGCAAATCACTTGAGCCCAGGAGCTGGATGTTGCTGTGAGCTGTGATGCCATTGCATTCACCCAGGGCTCTGTCTCAAAAAAAAAAAAAGTCATAATTTGTACAAAATATTTTCATGTACCTCATTAAATCTCTAAAACTATGTTCAGTATATCCACAATATTTAATTTACTAATTAATTCCTTAAAACTCCACGCCCCAATAGTCTTGTGCTCAAGACCTCCAGGATTTTAAAATCAACTTTATTTTTTAGATGAAATAAAATTGTGGAGAAATTATCCTACATTTGATGTTAATTTCTGGTTCTTTCTAAGATTTCTTAAGTTCCACTAAGGATTAAATGGGAAAGTACCCCTTCAATGCCTTACTGTTCTTTAGATTAAGAATTATTTTTTTCTTAAATACTAAATATGTTCTCTTCTCTCTGCTCAACATTGTTGCAAATGTGGGTTTCTTATAATGACCTCCAAAAGTTCATCAACTCCAAAAATTTGTGGATGATATATTTTATTGAAGGTTTAGGTCACGGTAAAATTGGGGCAAATTTAGCATTATTCAATAACTTTCAGCATCCCATGTAACATAAAAGAATAAAAATGTGCCTAGACATAAAGTGTCTTCATCCTTTTATTTGATTTCCACCTCATCAGTACTAGTCTATTTGCCTTTCAAAAAATCAATAATTTGAAAAATATTATTAACCTTGTCATCAATGGACAGTAATTTTGCCCATTTGGCATTGCTACTATTTATGATAGTTCAGATCCCATGTATCCCCATGTGCGTTTGTGTGCATTTATTTGTGAATGGCCAGCCCCTAAATATCCGTGTACGCACAGGCACTTGCCTACCGTGACAATTCCTCCCTTCTCAACTTTCTGGGTCATGACTCCTAAGCCTCTCTTGTTGTGATTGTGGCCCCCTCTGTCTTGTTTTTAACCTGATAAATGTTGACTTCACAATGCTGTCACAATGTATATTCCAGCATGCAAGTCTATTCCTATAATTTCTGTTTAAATTGTTCCAAAGGGGCAGCACTTGTGGCTCAAAGGAGTAAGGTGCCAGTCCCATATGCTGGAGGTGGCAGGTTCAAACCCAGCCCCAGAAAATAAATAAATAAATAAATTGTTCTAATTGTTCTTTACCAATTTTCAAATAAAATCTATATTTTCCTTACCACACAAGACAAATATGAATATTAACTTTTCTTATGGAAATGTTCTTTTTTTTTTTGAGATAGAGCCTCAAGCTGTCATCTTGGGTAGAGTGCTGTGGCATCACAGCTCACAGCAACCTCCAACTCCTGGGCTTAAGCCTCCCAAGTAGCTGGGACTACAGGTGCACACCACAAAGCCTGGCTATTTTGGGGGGTTGCAGCCATCATTGTTGTTTGGCGGGCCCAGACTGGATTCAAACCTGCCAGCTCAGAAGTGTATGTGGCTGGTGCCTAAGCTGCTTGAACCACAGGTGCCGAGCCTGGAAATGGTTTTAAAATCAGTAACTTTGTCATCTAATTTAACTTTCTTTCAATGAACACTTTTATCTGAGCTGGGAAATGAATACCTTCTGACTTACATATATTGAACACAAAATTTTTAGTAAGTGCATCACTTCTCATTAGTTCCTTGGGGTTTGGGTCTGAGCCTACTTCAGACCACAGCAGAGGCAGCAATAGGACTTGGCCAGGGCACAATGTCCAGATTTCAAAGGGAATATTTCATTATATCAATGTAAGGAAATAACTTCTTTTAGTGCCAAGAAGTCAAGGGGATTCCCAGTCAACAAATGTTAATTGCTAAAAGGTAAAGAGGATGAGAGCAGCTGCTCATAAAAAATATTTTAGTGAAGAAAGGTAACCAGAAGGAGATACGCAAATTGCTATAAAATCAAAAAGACTTGTGTCTACCTAAATGCATAAAACTATAACCAAAAAAGTATAATCTAATCACTCACAGAACACAGATGAAAATTCAACCATACTCACTAGTAATGTCCATGCCCATTTTGCCAAATGGTATGCCATATTTTACGTTCTTTATGTTTTATCTGAAAATAACTTGTATGAGACCTCGATGAAAATGTATAGCGTAGAAATACGATTGGAATATCCTTTCACTTTGTTAATATTGTTATTGAGGTCTAATTTATGAATAATAAACATTAAATTTAAAATATATATAATTTCGTGGGCATCAACATAGGGACCTATCACCATAACCAAGAAAATGAACACACATGTCAGACCAAAATCTTTCCCCGTGCTGTGTGTAATCCATTTGCCCAGCCTCCACCTGGACTCTTAGTGCCATGTTCCAATTCAAGGAATCCATTGATTCCAAACATATTCCTCCTCCTGGCATATTGACCTGGAAACTTTCTCCATACCGAAGAATAAAGCCATTTTAGAGATTGCCTCATTTCTTTTTCATCTCCTAGGGATTACTTTTCTTGTCTGATGTACAGTGTCTTGAAAATTAGTTTCACATATGGTGTCTGTTTTTCTGTTGTCAGATGGGAGCTTAAATACGATCTCTGCTACATTATCTTGGCCAGAAAACTATGCTTTTATTTTTAATGACTTAACTAGAATTTTTTTTCAAGCATATAAACAAAAACCCTCTGCTCCAGGGACCAACGCCAGACAAATTTTTTGCTACCCAACATCCATATTAATTTATTTTCCTGGCTACAAATATGAAGTGTCTGAATCAGAGGAAGACCAATGATTTACTTTGAGAATGCTTTAGCACTATTTCCCCAGCCCATGTTCCCTGTGGCCTAACACAGTGTGTGCCAAACAGACTCTGTACATACAGTATACTACAGAAAAGGTCTCTGACCTCCTGGATCTGACATTCAATAAATATATCAAACATTCTTGTAGGCAAAGTTGAACATAGTTGTGTAGAAATAAATTAGAACAAATTAAATGAACATTTACAGATAAGAAGAGGAAGATTAACATTATTCTATTTATAGAATGGCCAGAGTAGGCTTCACTGAGATGATGAGGTTTGAACCAAGTCTTTCAAAAACTGGAGGAGTTAGCCAAGAGGATATCTCTGTGAAAAACTTTCCAGGAGGAATAAGGTACAACCCTAAATCAAGAAAGGCTATGTCCAGTTTATTGAGGAAATCAAAAGGGTACTTTTTCTCAGGAGGTGAGAGTGGCAGGTTTGTAATTTATCAATCTTAGTGCTCTTGTCTAATGGCTTTAGACCACACTGAGTTTAGAAAAACATAGAAAAATTTAATTTTAATGACCCCCATTTTTTTTCATTATTCTTCTGCCAGAATCTTTTTTATAATTATGTGCTTATTTTTCTTCTTTGTTTTGTTCTATTGACTGTGGTTATTTTTTTTTAAAGAGTACAATTAATGGCTCGGTGCCTGTGGCTCAAGCGGCTAAGGTGCCAGCCACATACACCTAAGGTGGCGGGTTCTAATCCCCAGCCCAGGCCTGCCAAACAAAAATGATGGCTGCAACTAAAAAAAAAAAAAATGGCCAGGCGTTGTGGCGGGC
>NW_003852396.1:53355691-53384332 GCF_000181295.1 Otolemur garnettii
AAAAAAAAAAAAAAGAGTACAATTAATTATACTTTAAAGCCAAGGTTGTGTTATTTTCATTATGAACTTCAAGGGAATTATAGCCTTTTTTACAAGTGTGATTTCAACATATAACTTGTTTTATTCCTTTGCTTATATTTTCTTTTCTTTTCTTTTCTCTTTTTTTTTTTTTTTTTTTTTTGCCAGGTTGGGTTTGAACCCACCACCTCCGGCATATGGGGCCGGCGCCCTACTCCTTTGAGCCCTCCTTTGCTCATATTTTCAAATGCTATTTTATCCTAATTTGATTCTTATTTTGATTTTGTCACATAGACATTTAAGTCAAATCAATAGTGTTACATTAGTTAAAGAATATCTGGCAATAAGAAATCCTAAAAATACTCTTGAAATTTTTTCTTCCACTTTCTTAGTCATCTACTATAGGTCACAGGATGTCATGAGGTATCCTTTACTTTAAACTGGTATTTTCCTGCTAGAAATACCAAAGAAAGAAAGTTTTTTATTTTCCTTTTATCATGGAAAGTTATTGAGGATTAAAAGACAGGAAAAGTGCCTATCCTTCTTCATTTGGGACTGAGATTTAAATAGTTATACATGTGAAAGGCAGTTAACATAAAAAGAAATGTAAATAGTAAACAAAAAAGATTCACTAATTTGAGAGATCAAAGAAATCCACACTTGGGCAGTGCCCGTGGCTCAAAGGAGTAGTGAGCCAGCCCCATATACAGGAGGTGGTGGGTTCAAATCCAGTCCTAGCCAAAAACTACAAAAGGAAAAAAAGGAAGAAAAGAAATCCACACTAGAACAAACTCAAGGCAAGATTTTTATGTTAACAAAACAACAAAAAATAATAGTTGTGATACCCGTTGTTATCAAAGTTACACTGAAAGTATGCTTCACATTACAAATTGATATCAGCATTGCAAAAAGCAAAGAGGTGATATGAAACTATATCTATAAAGACATTCAAATGCTCAGACCTAGTAACATGGCCCCAGGGAATTTCTTAAGATTATAACTCACAGAAGCCACAAAGTACAATGAGCAGCCTCATTGAAAAGAAAATCAAGATACTGGAAATAACCACGGTGCTCAACAATATTGTAATTGCATGTTATTACAACCAGAAATTATGTACTCATTAGGATTATAATAATTATGAAGACTAAACATACATTCTTAGGAGACTAAACACATTAGTCTGAGAGAGAGTTGATATTTCTTATGAGGACTAAACAGTCTTCTTATGAAGGCTAAATTGAAAGGGAAATAAGTTATTAAAAGTCATGAAGTTGTATTTGGACAATGATAACAGCTGTATAAATATACAGGTACATCTGTGTGCACATGTCACAAGTTGGGCTCTCCGCAGGAGACACTGAAATAAAATCTGATATGCAAAGTACTCACTAAGGAATAATACCTGTGAAAGGTTGGGTAAAGAAGCAGGATGTGGGGAGGAAAAGCTGAACTGCAGCAGTTGCAAAATACCTCAGCCATCGCAGTAGCATGTGTATTTCATCAAAGCCTCATGTTATGCCAACATTTACACTCGCCCAAATCAGTCACTAGACATAGGTCTTACAGGGAAGATTTCAGCAAGTTGGCTCTTTGCAGCTGAGGCAAAGAGTAACGGAGTTTTCACCCCCGAGTCACCTGCAGACAGCTGGGATCTGCAGGTTCTTTCTTGATCAGGATTTATCCATGCCCATAAAATTTTATCCATTGCACTGTTCAGATCCACTTTTCCATATCTATATGGAGAATAGCTTCTCCAATATTCCAGTGGTACTTTTTCCTGGAGTAAGATAGGAGAGGAAAGTTAGTGTAATGAGGTACCACACCCCACCAGCTTCTGGGCCGGAATCTATCCTTGCCTGCTCTCTCTTTTATTATTCATTCTAGATTTCTCTTGCTGAAGTAGCAACAAAAGTAATTTTATGATTGGGGGTCACCACAACATGAGGAAATGTATTAAAGGTTTGAGGCATTAGGAAGGTTGAGAACCACGGATAGACTTTGTCTCTGGACACAAGGGTCCCTAAGTTCCTATATTTCCTCTGTAGCTTGTAGGTTAGTGGGATGGCTACTGAGTCTTTTGGCAAAGGCGCACCACATTTTGGGATGACAACCTCCTGAAGAAGCCAGTGTTGTGGAGAGGGAAGTACAATGTCCCCCAGTTAGTCATTAGGTCACTTCTGCTTCCTCTTCTTCATTTTTGGACTTTTTTATTGTTACTGTTTTGTTTTATTTTGCTTTGTTTTTGCTGTCACGGACTCAGGACCACATAAAGACCATTTATTCAGTGTGTACACTCTGCCCGAGAGGCTGGTGTGCCTACATTTTAAAGTATCACCTTTTCTTTAATGGATCTTCTACTATGCTTTAGGAGACAGATCAACACTCTGCCGTGTTAGCAGCTTCTAGATAGTGCAGTGGGCGGCATAATTGCTCTTCCCGGGGTCAGGTCTTCTACTATTCATCCTTTGCTGTAAAATAGGCTCCACTGATATGGTGTCATATTATCTGACGTCTCATGCTGATGGGAACTCTGTAAACTCACATATGTTGGGGTTGACTAAGCTTCACTTGGCAAACGGGAAAATCCATGCAAGAAATATATGTTTATTCTCAACATTTCCACAGTCAAAGGGGCTCCAAATAGTCAGCTTTGATTCCTCCAAGAAACAATGTCATATGCACATATTAACCAATGGCTATATAACTTAGATAAGTGAGGAGATTGGATGGGCAATTCATGTGTAGCCTCTACACTTCCTGCCATAGCACTCCATTCATACCAGCGCTTAGGTGACCAATGCTTGGAGTTGACCCATGTCCACTGGCTTAATCATTACATCTAGCTTAGTGCCTCTACCTTGATAGATAGTCTCTGGCAGCCATGGCACTGTGGTGGCAATGTTCCACAGTTTACGCTCACTCCTCTGTGTACAATAGATACCTCTATGACAAATACTCTCTTCCCTGCTTTCTCATTATTTTACCTTCCAAACCTCAGATCAAGCAACGAGGTCATTTTCCACCGTTTGTCCTGTATAGAGCTTATTCCCAAGTCATTTTCCATAATATATGAACAACTGTCTGGATTTCCCCAAGCACCTCCCATTGGTAGAATTTTCCCTCACTATTATTTTTCAAGGAAACTCCGCAGGATGGATTGTATCTCTATTCCACTTGCATCCACATATTGAAAAGAATTATTCAGAAAACTATCTAAGGCTGATTTTGCTGTAGTTGTTCACACTTCTCTGCCAGTCAGACACAGGCGTGATTTGAGGGATTGCAAGAGGTGTGAACGGCATGAGGCTTTGGAGCTGCTGGCTTTTGCTGCTTGCTTCTGTCCTTTGTCTTGCTCCTGATAGATACAGGGTTCATCATTTCTATCTAGTTTGGGACTGTTGCTAAGCTCTCCAAGCCCAGGACTGGTGGATCAATCATACTGAATCTAGTCCAGTGGGGGCAATTCTTGATGCATGGCCCTTCTGTGTCACCTAGTCCTAGGCTCCATCTCTATTTGAATTCACTTGTAGTCTGAGTTGTTTTGCAAAAGTACCTGCTTCACATGAGATGCCTTTAAACCAGAAACCAAGTACCCTGCATTTCGATTTTCCCACCAGGGCTCATCATATCTCCAACAACGCATTTCTCCACCACCAAAACCTCTGAATACACAGTGTCTGCTGAGTTGTATGACTCAAATGGGAGAGCTGTTTGCATCAAACCTAGCCTGTGACAGAGACTTTCCTGTTCTAGGCTCCACTTAAGTCTTTTTATTTTTTCTTTAAATACTCAGGCTATAAGCTAAAGTAGTATGTTTAGCGGTAGCTGCTTCTAACACCTGAAAAGTTTACAAGGCACTATATTCCCATTATAACCCCCAATACACCCACTCTCCAGGATGAATATTGTGCCAGACTGCTGGGTGTCAATGTCAATTCAGCTACTGTGTCCAACAATATTCAGAAACGTAAGATCCAATAATTGTCCCATTATGGACGGCTTGTTCCAATCTGAGTACTAGTCCCCTAAAGCTCTTTACTTATATGACAGGTCCCTGAATCTTCACAGTGTTTACCTCCCACCCACTGGAGCATATGTCTCCCCAGGGTCCACAACATTGTAGGAAGTTCTTGCTGATCTGATCTATTTACCCTAATAATTTTAAATGTAATCAATCAATTCCATTCCAATTTCCATATTCCTGCAAAATATCCAGGTATTATAGGACCATGGTACAATAGAAAAAAATTAGTTAAAGTAACCCTGGGGAAAATAAATATATTCTGCCAATCCGTGTGCATGAAAATTCTATCAGATCCTTTTACCCTTACTAGAATGACAAATAATTAATTTGACAAATAGAGCCACATATTATATATTTAAAGGTATGCTAATCTGCTCTAACAAATGCACTACGCTACCTCTGGCAGAGCAGTGGCAAATAGAACTCTACCTGACTGAGTTTGCAGTAGCCTACTGTCACGCTCCAGGGTTTATCTGAATTTGCAGGTGTCAGACTGGAAAGTTAAATGAACGTATATAATGAGGACCACCTAAATTCCATTAGCTATTTAAGCATATCATCCACCTTACTATTTTGAATCCACTGTATTTCCCAGAGGGTATTTCTGGATGAGAGAAAGGGGGAGAGGATAGCTTTCAAAAGTTCTATTTGGCTTTCTATCACTCATAGCAGTAATTCTTTAGGCCAAAATCCCACTGGCGAGATGATCAATATTAATTAGACATTTAAAGACCTAGAAAATGATCACCAGAAATTGCACAGATCCATGTGGTATCATTGTAAAATAGATTTCACCTATCATGCGTTAGCTGACCCCACAAGCTCCCACTCTAACAGGATAACCATTGTGCCACTTAGATATCTGAGCATAAGGGTTGATTCAGCTACTGTGTCTAAGAAACCTTGACATGCTTGGGTGTCCTTTTCTCCCTTTGGTGCACAAAACTGATTATGTAGAAACTGATTCCTTTGTAATATGGGAGGAATAATTACTGTGCATACTTACTATGGTGCTGGAATTGACTCCATCCAGGTGTACCAGACTTAGACCATGATTCTATATTTAAAAATTTGTATAAGTCTTAAAACTGAGCAAAGTGTCATAACCTTTTATTGAGATGAGTGATTCTCTTTCCTAGATTTACTTTGATCATACAAATTAAATTATGTCTTTGCTATCTCCTCATACATTTTGTCTCCTTGAGATGATATTTCCTATTTACTATCATTATAACCCTCTTGCATCAGATGTCCTGGGATGCCAACCTGGCATGACCATTGATTGTGTTCTTTATAGCCGCATGATTTTTGACAGGTAAAGGTTGACAGGTGGTTTCTATATTTTCAGGGACCTATCTTCCTAAGTGCTACTTTTATTTTATTTTATTTTATTTTTTTTTTTTTTTTGAGACAGAGCCTCAAGCTGTCCCCCTGGATAGAGTGCCCTGGCATTACAGCTCACAGCAACCTCCAACTCCTGGGCTCAAGCGAGTCTCCTGCCTCCGCCTCCCAAGTAGCTGGGACCACAGGCGCCCGCCACAACGCCCGGCTATTTTTTGGTTGCAGCCGTCATTGTTGTTTGGCGGGTCCAGGCTGGGGATTCGAACCCGTCACCTTAGGTGTACGTGGCTGGCGCCTTAGCCGGTTGAGCTATAGGCGCCGAGCCCTAAGTGCTACTTTTAAACACAGTACTGTGACAACTTTTCCTACCCTTAGGAAACTTTTAAACACAGCTCTGTGACAACTTTTCCTACCCTTAGGAAACTTTTAAGCATAGTTCTGTGACAACTTTTCCTACTCCACCACTAGAAGGAAGAGCCACTGAGAAACTCCCTACTGACCCCGTTGTTCCTCTATTGCAGGGGTCCTCAAACTTTTTAAACATGGGGCCAATTCACTGTTCCTCAGACCGTTGGAGGGCCGGACTATATATAGTTTAAAAGGACAGGCAGCAGCGGCTAAAACACCTGGCAGGCTGGATAAATGTCCTGGGTGGGCTGCATGTGGCCTGTGGGCCGTAGTTTGAGGATGCCTGATCTAGAGAATTCTCAGAGTGCTTGTCTGGTATATGATCATCTGGTAGGTTTTCTTACATTATATTTCTACTTCAATGCTGTTTCTCTGAATCTTTTAACACTTTTTTGTCCACCATCCATCATGGTAATTTACTATTTTTGCCTCATTTGTGTGAACCATTGCTATTTCTACATTCCTTTTCTTTTATTAAGTCATAAAGCCATAATAATATCACAACTATACCATCTCCTAGTGTCTTAGCCAATTTAGTTGATTCTTCTGGTCCATGGAATTTTTTACTTGTTGATAAACTGTACTTTATCCAGATGTAAGTTTCAACCTGCTCAGCCCAGTATCCCCCAAATCCAGTTTCATGTGAATTCTTCTAGTTCCTGCCAGTATACCTCGACTAGATCTAATACAACCTTTGGTTGGCTAGCCATTGAATATGAGAAACACTTAGAAGTAGTAGTATCTGGACATAAATTTTAACTTTGTACAAAGCATAGTAGTAACTAGAAATAAAGAGAATAGATCAAACAATATAAACAGCCAATGATGGCCACATTTGAGCTACTTTACACATAGTTGAGTTTTATTTCTCATTAATATAAAAGGCCCGTCAAAATAAACTGCATATACATTTTCTTTCATAGATAATTCAGCGTGGAAAAAAATAAATCTTTTATTACATATAAAAGATAATTTAAATTTTGTCAAATAAAATCATAATTTATGGAGGAATTACTACATAGCAAGCAATCACATAGATAATCTTATGGCATCTGTAATAGTCCCATGAGGCAGACATTTTTATTAGCCCTAATTTATGTGTGTGGGAACAAAGACACACGCAAAAAAGCAAGTCATTCTCCACATCACACAGCTGTTAAGTGAAGGAGCTCTGATTTCAGTTCAAAGGTTTTCAAAACTAAAGTTTAGGTTATTAACAAATTCTAGTATCTTTCACTTATGGCATTTCAACACGAAATAATATGAAAATAAGGAGATTGAGAATGACGTGGAATTAGGAAATGTTAGAGGAAATATAGTAAGTGTATTATCAGCTCTGCCATTTCCCTCAGCCATGACTACCTGATGGCTGCACAATTTCCTGGGAAAAAGGCAAAAGACAGCAGTATAATTTTACTTTAAAATGTAGAGACTCTCTCTTCTGTCCTCTGGGTGTGGGTACATGCATGGGTAGAGGGGCACGCGTTCTCATCACATTAAATATATGTTTTTATTCATTCAAATTCCATTCAGTGGATTATTATCCTAGTCCATGCTTGTGACTGCACATAATACTGAATTTAAAAACTCTGTTGTAATATAGTTGAAGATTTACACTTAAATTGTCTACAGTTAGCACCAGCATTCTGGTACTTGCAGAACAGCTGACTACCCCCTTGCAGAGTGTTGTTTTATCATCCTAGTTCTCTGGTTTTTCTTATGGTATAGATCCTAAACATCATACTAGAGGAGTAACCTGTAATGAGGCTATGAAGACAACTGAATCTCTTTCACCTACCAAGCTCTCTGGAACTGCCGGAGACATACCTGCTTTCTAAAAGGAAGGTAGCTCCTTCCTCCCAATCTCAGTGTTTGTGTAAAAACTCTAGATTAGCAAATTTTGAGTTTTTACCCCAAGACTGTTGTACATTTCTATTTCTTAACATTTTTTTTCTCAATTATGAGGGCAGTATAATAATATTATTAAAATTAAATTACTCTCTGCAATAGAATAAAAAGAAAAATGTCTCTAGATAAAAGTTTTGGTTGCAACAACGTTAAGTTTATAAACGATTCTTGCTTTGAAATGATAATATCATAAGTAAAAGACACCAAAATTCATTAAGAACATAAACTTTAGTGCTGAAGACCTTTGAAGTGAAATCTGTGCTCCTTCACTTAGCGGCTTTTTCGGTGTATCTTTGTTCCCACGCACGTAAATTACGGCTAACAAAAATGTCTGCCTCATGAGACTGTTACAGATGTCATAAGATTATCTATGTCTGTGCTTACTATGTAGTAACTCCTTTGTAAATTGTGATTTTATTTGACAAAATTTAGATTATCTTTTATATATAATAAAAAGGATTTATTTTTTCCCATGCTGAATTACCTGTGAAAGAAAATGTACATGCAGTTTATTTCCTAATAAAATAAATGTATTTCTTTTTGCCCTTTTTTGGTAACATTAAGAATAATATATTTGGCGGCACCTGTGGCTCAAAGGAGTAGGGTGCCAGCCCCATATGCCAGAGGTGGCGGGTTCAAACCCAGCCCCGGCCAAAAACTGCCAAAAAAAAAAAGGAAGAATATATTTAGGGCAATGCCTGTGGCTCAAGGAGTAGGGTGCAGGTCCCATATACCAGGGGTGGTAGGTTCAAGCCCAGCCCCAACCAAAACTGCAAATAATAATAATAATAATAATACATTTAATAATATATATTTACAGTGATTATAAACGCTAAAGGTATTTTATAGTAACATTTAAAGTTGAATGTTTTTTAAAATTTGATATAATAATGCAAAACACTAAATTAGTCATGTTTTTATTTTTTATTTTTTTTTTATTGAACAGTAACTGTGTACATTAATGCACTTCTGGGGTACAGTGTGGGGTTTTCACAAACAATCCAAAACACATCAAACTGGCTAACATAGCCTTCCCGTAATTTTCTTATTGTGTTAAAACATTCATATTCTACTCATAGAAAGATTCACTTGTACCCTTGTAAGATGAACCACAGAAGTGAACCCTCCAATCCCCCTCCCTCCACCCATTTCCCCCTCCCTCCCTCTTCCCCGTATCCTTAGGTTGTTATTAGATTATAGCTTTCATATAAAAGGTATAAATTAGTTTCATAATAGGGGTGTGTACACTGGATACTTTTTCCTCCATTCTTGTGATACTTTGCTCAGAAGAACATTTTCCAGCTCCATCCATGTGAACATGAAGGACGTAAAGTCTCCATCTTTCTTAATGGCTGCATAGTATTCCATGGTGTACATATACCACAGTTTGTTGATCCATTCATGGATCGATGGGCTCTTGGGCTTCTTCCATGACCTGGCAATTATGAATTGGGATGCAATAAACATTCTGATACAAATATCTTTGTTGTAATGAGATTTTTGGTCTTCTGGGAATATCCCTAATAAAGGAATTGCAGGGTCAAATGTCAGGTCTATTTTTAGTTCTCTAAGTGTTCTCCAGATGTCTTTCCAAAAGGAACATATTAGTTTACATTCCCACCAGCAGTGTAAGAGTGTTCCCTTTTCTCCACATCCACGCCAGCATCTCTGGTTTTGGGATTTAATGATATGGGCTAATCTTACTGGAGTTAGGTGATATCTCAAAGTAGTTTTGATTTGCATTTCTCTGATGATTAAGGATGGTGAGCATTTTTTCATATATCTGTAGGCTGTGCGCTGATCTTCTTCAGAGAAATTTCTCTTCAAGTCCCTTGCCCACCATGAGATGGGGTCACTCATTTTCTTCTTGCTAATACGTTTAAGTTCTCTACGGATTCTGGTTAATTAATCATGTTTTTAAATCTTTCTTACTACCAATAAGATGTGGTAAACTTATGAAATTCAAGAACAATTAAAATAAATTATAGTTATCTTCCTACAGTTAATATATATAAAGTTTACTGAGAAAAATAGTTACAATTAGCAAATTCCTTTCCAATGAGTTCTTAGGGTTAATAAAAAGTACTAGGTAAAAAGTATTCCCATCTGTGCATTTTTGAGTTTTGTGAAAAAAGTGTCTTTTGTTTGTACGGACGAGATATGATTATATCAAGCAAAATATCACGCATGCCATTCAAAAGCAGCCACATCTGCTTACCCTCAAATCTCAGCTGCAAAGGCACAAGAAACCTAACTGTGGGAGAAAGGTGAAATACTCCATCAAATCTACTTACCACATTAGCATTTCTGTACTCAACACAGCCTCAAAATTCATACACTGAATCCCCACCTAGCAATTGCAGAAAATGTGAAGCTTCATGTATCTTTTATTTTAATTTGTATTTTAAAATGTATTTGTGTAGCATTATACACAATCAAAGCTATTTGAAGTTACTTATAAGACAAACATAATGCAAAATAAGATAATTAGGGACGTAAGCTAAGTGGAAACAATGGGAAATGAGTTTCAGCTGCCTGTGCCCGTCCATGGGACATGATTACAAAGCTTGGCCCTGGGAATTCACTACATTTTACAGTTTTCTTGCCAGTGAATTAAAACAGACAAGGCTGAAGAAAGATGGTAGCATACTGGATTTTTGTCTAATAAATATAATCTAATTAGGAACATTTGGGACTTTAAAAAAAATCTGTTTTTTTTTTTTTTTCAGCCAGAGAATGTGGAATGAATATTAATGATTTGCAAACTTTCATGCCCTGGGATTGTAATGTCACAATTTTCTGCCATCTTTCTACAGCATTAGTGACTGAAAATTGTTAACAACAACACATTTGTACTTGTTTTTGAAGGCTGCTGTATACAAATTTGCAGGATGTGTACCCTACAATATTAATGGTGTCATTCATTCACTCGAAGTTGCTGTAAATTTGTATCCTTAATGTTTTCTTGGAAGATAGCACAAAAGTGTCTTGAGAAAGGTGTTTTTTTTTTTTTTTTAATTCAGCCATGTTAATGTTGACAATCAAGTTCACGAACTCATCCTGGAAAACTGCTACATAACTCATTGCCAAATTCACTGTGGTCACCGTCGAGGTAGTCCTCTCTCAGGAAGCTAAGCACTGATGTCAGTGCTTAGTCCTCCCTGCAAAGCCCTTTCAGAACTCTTTTTCCGGGAATGGTCATCAGAGCAGTCATAATGCTAGTCTGACAATTAAGTTCACAAACTCATCCTAGAAAAAGTGCTTCTATGCACAGAGTATATATTTAAATGTTGGAACAGCTCCACTAATACATTTAATCCAGTTTTTTGCAGCTGAAACATTTCCCAGCCATTATAATGTGACTGAAGAATAATATACTTGAAAATATTACACCAAAACTAACCATTGGCTATTAACAATCATCTCTGTTTTGCTGATGAGGAGGCCAAAAGAGCATAATCTATTTAAGCTCATGCAACATTTACAAAGGAGCATAATCTATTCAAGCTCATGCAACTACTATATGTAGAGTCAGGTAACCAACTTAAGTCTTCCTAAAATCAGAGCCCTTTTCATTTTCGTTTATCTTTCATTTTTGGCCAAAATCAATTATACAGTCATATAAAATTAACTTGTAAAACTTGTCTTTCTCCTGTGTCCTAACATCCATTATTATAGTAACTGTTATAGTTCAGCCCAATATCATCATTTCCTGAACCATATCCATAGTCTCTCAATTAGCATCTCCATTTCCATTTTCTTCCCCTTCCAACTATTCTAAAAATGGCAAACGACTATTCTCTTTAAGCTATAAGTGTGGTCATATCACCCTTCTGCTAAAAAAAGTCTGACTCCCCATTGCCTACTCAATCCTTTAGCTCAGTGGCCTTAAACCATAATGTCAGTAAGAATTTGTGAACCAACTACCAAAAGTTTTATTCAAAAATTTGTATTTGTAACTTGCATCTCCTTAAGGAAAGCTGCTCTAGCCTGACATACAAAGGTTTCTAATATCATCCTTCACTGATTCGAGACAACCATAGCTTTTATTATTTATTCATTTATGTTTTGTTTCTTCCCCCTGGAATTCCAGTGTGAAATTCTAAAAAATATTCTGAATTTAATTTTCACTATCATAAATCCAATCTAGCCGGATGAACCTGTTTTTACATTTGTTCTCTTCCCTCTCTCTCCTTTCTTTCTGAAGACTTCACCTTTTTGTGTACTTTCCTTCTTCTTCCTAAGAGTCTAAAGAAGTTATCTTTCTATTTACCACCTAATCTTGCCTATGGTAAAAACTTTTATTCTTATAGAAAATATTCCACACCTTCATCTGCTGTCTTGTCTCGGTAGAATGTGAATTCAGGCCTAGAGTTTTTATACCTGATTCTGAGTCTGAGTCTGGTTTCTATCTTTTTATTGTTCCCCTATCTTGACAATCCTATTGACGATTCCTCTCTTCTCTGTTATTACTTCAACCACTACCACTTTCCTAATCCAAGTCACCATCAGTGTTCATGTTGTACATAATCTAAGTGAGGGCTAGAAATGAAGAGGGATTTCTCTTTCTCCCTAAAGCTGACCTTTCTAGTAGCAAACATTTCTTATATTTTGCCAAGCTACTGAGCCCACATTTTAGGATGTCACTATGGGTAAAACATTTTCCTCCTATACAGAAAGGCATAACTTAGCACAACTTTAATTTCTTCATAGGTTTAATTTCTTCAGCTATGGATAAGACTTTCTGTTGACAGTAATGGTTCTTTAAATTTAATTTGACATAGAGAATATTGACTTAAGTCACAAAAATTAATAAGACTTACAGTCTATATTTGTGGGTTACATGGGCAAAAGACCTTTGAAGCATTTTAATGAAACTATAGGATAGAACACCTGGTCACTCCATTTCATGGCTGACTGCTACAAAAATGATGCATCTTTGACACATCCAGTGAGGCAGGTAAATATATGTACGAAGAGTTTGAAATAGTCCCAGGACGTGTTGGAAATTAAATAAGCTCTTCCATTTGAACATTCTTTAAAAAACCTACTTTTTTAGAAGTCAATTTTTCCATCTAAAAGGGATGAATAATAAAACCTACTCTACATGGTTTATGAAAAATTAAATGCTATCAAATTTAATAAATAACTAGTATTTAACAGATACTTGATAAATGATAACTATGATGATTTCATCTGTGCCTCCTACAAAATCAGCACTCCAAAGTCACTGATTTCCTATCAAGGGATTTGTGTAAATCTAGGCAGGTTTGGAGATAAAGTTGGGAAATCCGTAAAGAAAGAATATCGAATACCATGTTCATCTTCTGCATTCTCATAGACGTTAAGAGTTTACTATTTCATTATGTTTATAATCCAAATTATTTGATTTTGATTACCAAAAGCATCAGAAATGAAACTGAATCTTATGTATCCAAACTTACACACTAAACAAGCATCACAAACAAAACTGGAAACAATATCAACCTCCAACATTTTACATGCATCATATCAAGATTATGTCCTAGTTATGCAGTTTTTTTATACAAATACATCTAAATTATTCCAAAATTATAACTAACTTTTCCATTTTATAAAACGCACATTTTCTTTACTATTTTGGCATCACTTTCTTGTTCATATTTAGGAGAAAAAAATAAAAACTCTGGAGGAATTTCTCCCATATTAGCTAGTAAACCAGGACCTCACCCAGAGTTCTATGAACTTTCAAAGAGACTCTCCTGGTCAGCTCCCACCTCCCCATCCCACTCCTTGTGACTTTTGGAATTATTCCATCTTGTCATATGTGCACATCCTCTTCTCTTTTCTCTTTATCAGTCAGAAATTCTATCAACACAGTGTAGTTATGAGTAGAATAATTTACAAAAATTACATGAATTCAATTATATGAATCAGATTAAGGAGCAGTATATAATATGGAACTTGTTATTAAAAATGGTTTCCCTTAAGTCTCCCAGTCACTTCTAGCAACAGAAATTTCTCACTTATAAACTTCCCTCTCCCGCACTACTTCCAAGACTCCCTGTATGCTGTGATTGTGGAGGCTCATTAGTTATTCACTAGAATAGTACAATAGACCCTTTATAATTGTACTTCTCTTATTTTTGCTTTCTTTTCTTATCACTTTCACATTTTATGCTATATTTTTCCTGGATGCCCTTTCTCACAAGCATGTTGAAATGGTTCAATAGTCTCATACTTCTCAGACAAAGTCCACATTTGAATAACATGAAATGCTATTGTTATCTGACCTGTAGCAGTTAAAGTCACTCTCTTATCAAACTCTCATATATACCTTTATATGCTTTTATATGCCACTAACATAAGCTTCCTGGAGTATATTATGTGTTGAATAAACAATTTTATGAAGCATTATCATACTTCTCTTCAATGTGGAGAAGTGAGAGAGTAAGCTTCATAACTGACTCAGCCACATAGAGAGATTCTGGCTCCCAAGGAATAATTCATAAAAGCAACACGCAATACTTCCTTTAGTTTATGCTGGCTATGTTAGACAGTGTTCTCAATAAATACAGAACTAATACAATGTGTGTGTGTGTTTGTATGTGTGGATGTATTATAATAAATTGGCTCACACAATTATGAAGGTTGGCAATTTCCAATATCTGCAGGATAAGTGGGCAAACTGTCAACCCGGGAGAGCTAATGCTATAGTTCAAATTTGAGTCTGAACACCTAAGAGCCAGGAAAGCCAATGGTGAAGTTTAATTCTGAACCAGGAATTACTAATGTTGAAGTTTGACGTTGAAGATAGGGAAGAAGCTAATGTCCCAGTTCAAAGGCAGCCATGCATGAAGAAATCTCTCTTCCTTAGCAGACAATCAAAGATTTTGTTCTATTCAGGCTTTCAACTGATTAGATGAGGCACACCTTCATTATGGAGAGAAATCTGATTTCTTTTCTTTTGTTTTATTTTCTATTAAATCATTGCTGTGTATATTAATGCAATCATGGGGTACAATGTGCTGGTTTTATATACAATTTGAAATATTTTCATCAAACTGGTTAACATAAACTTCACCACATTGTCTTAGTTATGTGTTAAGACATGTATGTTCTACATCTAACAAATTTCACATGTACCCTTGTAAGATGTACAGTAGGTGTGGTCCCACCAGTTATCCTCCCTCTACCCAGCCTTCTCCCTCCCCTCACCTGTATGCAAATCAGAAAAGATAATATACTCAAAAGCACTTTGAAAAGTTGCGTAAATATAAGATATAATATAGCATTATAATGCTTCAGAAATTATCACTAGAATGCTGTTCAGAATGTCATGGTTTTAAACTATTCTCTGAAAGTTTTTAACCATTTTTTAAAAAAGAATACAGAACATGTCTCTCCCCTTTCCCCTTCTTCTTGGGCTATAATTGGGCTATAGCTTTCATGTGAAAGCTATAAATTGGTTTCATACTAGGAATGAGTACATTGGATACTTTTTCTTCCATTCTTGAGATACTTTCCTAAGAAGAATCCATGCTCAATGGATAGATTGAGCCTTGTTCCAGCTCAATCCATGTAAACATGAAAGAGGTAAAGTCTCCATCTTTCTTTAAGGCTGCATAATATTCCAAGGTGTACATATACCACAATTTATTAATCCATTTGTAGGTCTATGGGCACTTGGGCTTCTTCCATGACTTAGCAATTATGAATTGGGCTGTGATAAACATTCTGATACAAATATCTTTGTTGGCTCGGCGCCTATAGCTCAACCGGCTAAGGCGCCAGCCACGTACACCTAAGGTGGCGGGTTCGAATCCCCAGCCCGGACCCGCCAAACAACAATGACGGCTGCAACCAAAAAATAGCCGGGCGTTGTGGCGGGCGCCTGTGGTCCCAGCTACTTGGGAGGCGGAGGCAAGAGAATTGCTAAAGCTATAGTGATGTATGTTGCTGTGAGCTGTGATGCCATAGGCACGCTACTGATGGCGAGATAGTGAGACTGTGTCTCAAAAAAAAAAAATATATATCTTTGTTATAATGTGATTTTTAGTCTTCTGGATGTATACCTAGTAGAGGAATTTTAGGATCGAAAGGCAGGTCTATTTTTAAATCCCTAGTGTTCTCCAAACATCTTTCCAAAAGGAACATATTAGTCTGCATTGCCACCAGCGGTGTAAAAATGTTCCCTTTTCCCCACATCCATGCTAACATCTCTGGTTTTGGGATTTTGTGATGTGGGCAAATCTTACTGAAGTTAGATGATATCTCAAAGTAATTTTAATTTGCATTTCTCTGATGATTAAGGATGATGAGCAAGGCTCTTGAAGAGAAACTTCTCTGAAGAAGACAGGCACATGGCCTACAGACATATGAGAAGTCTGATTTCTTAGTGTACCAATTTATTGGTAAATATTAGTATCATATAATGCATTTTGATAGACATTTAGAATAATATTGTACAAAATAAATGAATGCCCTGTGGCCTAGTATACTTGACACATAAAATTACCATCAAAATGACTCAGTTCCTATAGCTCAAGGGGCTGAGGCACCAGCCACATACACCGCAGTTGGTGGGTTCGAATCTAGCCCAGGTCCACCAAACAATGACAACTGCAACCAAAGAATAGCCAGGCATTGTGGTGGGCACCTATAATCCAGGCTACTTGGGAGGTTGAGACAAGAGAATCGCTCAAGCCCAAGAGTTTGAGGTTGCTGTGAGCTGTGACGCCATGGCACTCTATGCAGGGCAACAGCTTGAGACTCTGTCTCAAAAAAAAAAAAAAAAAAATATATATATATATATATATATATATCACCATCAAAATGTCCAGGTGAGTTCCAATCATGCTGCATTGTATGGTTTATCACTTAGTCTATAGTACGGGGGGAGCTGCCAATGAAAACTGGTCTAATCGACCAATTGAAGAAAATGAAGAAATATTACAGTACCAAAATGCACTAAACTCACCATTAACTAAGGAACACAAGATTATGCTTGTATATGTGAAACTAAAATAAAATTAAAATAAAATATAAAACTTATAACTTATTCATAACCACTAGCAATAATTGGGTTCAAGCTATGACCAAATGAACTATGCCATATTTTAAATGCAATAGTTTTCATCAAAACAGTGTTTTAATGAAATTTTTACCAAAAGCAAATCACACCTAGATTTGGATACAAAAATCCAAAGGATAGTTCGCTGTGGAGAAGAAACAGCTAGTATGATTTTCATTTTTTTAATTTCAGAATATTATAGGGATACCCATGTTTGGTTACAAAATTTGCTTCTGTACATTTTAAGTCAAAGTTGTGTTTTCTTTACCCCAAAAGTGAGCATTGTACCAGTTAGGTGTTAATTTATCACACCCCCCTACCTTACCCACCTACTTGATTTCTGCTGCATTTTACTTCCATGTGTGAATATAACAGTTCCTCAGCTGGCTCCAACTTAGTATTGAGTACGTGTGGCATTTGCTTTCCCATTCTTATAATACTTCACTTAAAAGAACAGTCTTCATTTCTATCCAGGTTCTTACGAAAAATACTAGGTCATCATTTTAATGGCTGGGTAGTACTCCATGTTATATTATACCATATTTTATCAGTCCACTTCACCAAACTTCAAGCTAAACTACAAGGCTGTAGCAATCAAGATAACATAGTACTTGGGAAAAAAACAACAACAAAAGACAGAGACATAGACCTATGATTTAGAAGAGATACCCCAGAAATAAAACTTCCCTCGTATTCCCATCTGATTTTTGATAAAACAGACAAAAACATACACTATGGGAAAGAATCCCTATTTGGTAAATGGTGCTGGGAAAACTGGATAGATACATGTAAAAGACTGAAATATTATCACCACTCTCACCACTCACAAAAATTAATTCATAAATGATAAAAGACTTAAGCCTAAGGAGTGAAACTATAAGAATTCTAAAAGAAAATGTTGAGAAAAACGCACATACATACAGGTCCAGGGAAGGAACTTGTGAAGAAGATCCCAAAGCAAACAGAACAACAACAACAAAAATGAGAGCTGATCAAAGTAAAACGTTTCTGCACAGGGTGGCGCCTATGGCTCAAAGGAGTAGGGCACCATTCCCATATGCCAGAGGAGGCAGGTTCAAACCCAGCAATAAATGCAAACAAAAAAAAGAAAAGTTTCTGCACAACTAATATGGCTTTCTTAGAACTTAGGTGAACCAGAATAAACAAAGCATTCCACTTGCTTGTGCTATATTTAAAAATAATATTCTGATTGCTAGTTAAATTTCCAGGTAACTGACTAGGAAAAGAAAATCTTCCAAGGAACAAAAGCATTGTTGTTCCTGAAGAATAGAAACCTTGAATCTTTTGTTCTTCCATTTTACTATTTCCTAGTTTCAAAGATTTTAAAATATTCAAAAAGAAAATCGTCGGCGATAAAGGCCAACAAACAGATTTGATTTGCAGCAAATAAATTAATGTTTTTGAATTGGGAGTTCTGAATTGATGGGCAGTTACCAAAAATACTATTTTGCTGCATTGTCTGTAATGCCCTTTCAGGTGCTTATATGATCTGTTCTTCCAATGTCTGAGCATAACTCTTACAAAAGCCTTTGGACACAACAGAAAATTATTCAGCCTGGACATGAGGACGATGTAAATAGTGTTGCCATGTTGAAGGGAACCAACACCAATTTACTGCATTTAGCTTCCTGCAGTTTATTTTCCCTAAATATGAATTGAGAATCCAGTTTTAAAACTTTCCTGTCCTGATGAAAGCCTTTCTGGAAAGTTAATAAATATCAGAAATAAAATCATATGAATGTTTCTTATATATTCTGTAAACCTTTTAGAAAACAGTGAGTATGCTTCAAATGCTTCAGTATGTTTCCTAGAATTAATGGTATTAAAATTCTGCTCCTGGCTAATTATCAGCTGTCTAATTCACATACGTATTCAGACTTAATGAACATTTATCCAATGAAACTTTGATCAGTATTTGATAGTAGAACTTGAAGACTTATAAGACTGATATTAGCACTGCTGAGTTTCTACCAGTATTAGGTATGAAACACTATTGTATAGCACGAGTTATGACAATAGGCAAGAGGAGCAAAATTTTTATTTGTAAATGGAACCGCAGTCCAGACTGGACTGTTTCTAACATAGCAGTAGATAGCCCACTCTTCCATTAAAAGGCCTCAGACATTAGAACCAGGCACTGGCTCCATATACCAAGGGTGGTGGGTTCGAACCCGGCCCGGGGCCAAACTGCAACAAAAAAATAGCCGGGTGTTGTGGTGGGCACCTATAGTCCCAGTTACTCGGGAGACTGAGGCAAGAGGATCACCAACGCCCAAGATTTGGAGGTTGCTGTGAGCTGTGATAACACAGCACTTTACAGAGGGCGACAAAGTGAGACTCTGTCTCTAAAAAAAAAAGGTTACTAACTTCAGTATTTTGAGGGCTCTTAAAAAAGACCCCCTCCAAAACAAACAAAGTGAGGACTCTGTCTCTAAAAAAAAAAAAAAAGAAAGAAATAACCAGGGACTGAATAAGAGAACAGAGACCCAGAGGTCTAGGCCATGAAGATAAAGAAAAGTTTTCCCTAGGTGAACAGAAAAGTTATCATTTTGCTGAATCTATGGCAGAGAAGTAAAGTACTTATTAATTTAGCAAGACACATCTGAATGTCAATTTTAAGCAGTTGCAATTGCCAGATTTAGTACATTTTGCAAATAGAAATACAAACCAACATTGAGAATCTGTCACAGCTAATGGGGGCCAAGAATTGCAGGATCTCCAGAACAGGACCAGCACACATTGGAAGGTGAAAATATTACACTATTAGGCAAAAAACTTACTTCTAACAACTACAACAACAACCAAACTATAGGCCTCTATAGACATTGCATGTATGGGCCCTATATCACTGTATAAAATAGTCACTTATATTTTTACCCAATTAAGTAGAATTCAAGACGCTTGACTAATGTAATGAGGGGATTTAAGATTTACACAATTATGGTTATTCTGAAGTAAATTCTTTGTTGTGAAGGTCAAATTGATTGTGATATCATGATTTTCCTAGCCCTGACCCCGATTAGACAGCAGCTGTGTAAGTGGAGTTGAGTCTCTTCTTTGCACAGGAAGATGTGGCAGATATTGAGGTTGGAGGGACAATGTGCTACCTGACATATGGCACATACCCAATAAATGGTAGCTAAAGGAGGCATTTAAGGCACATCGTATTTATTTGAAACATGCGATCTGTAACTTTGTCAAATTGTCCTTTGAAAAGCTGCCTCCAATTTTTTTATTGTATAAAAAAGGCATGCATGCACATATACACATATGAGTATTCATTAGAAGAGAAATGAACTAATTCAACTCTGTGAAAAATTTTTAGTGAAAAAATATAATCTCATAGATCCCATAAGGTAACTAAAGAAAAAGAAAAGAAATAGTGTTGATGAAAAAGGAATAGAAGTAATAAATCTTGAAAGGCTTGCTGAAAATTGTGGAAAACTGACTCAAACAAAGTAAGATTTTCAGCAATTACATCAACCAAGCCCATTTAAGCTCAAGAAAAAATTACAAATCCGCACACATCCATGATGGGAATGACCTCTGAGGTCACACAGCCCATTTGTTAGCTATTGAAGATTGTGCTCTCCTCTGCTTTACAATTTATTTTGTCCTCTGTCATGATGTATCGTGTCAGACAGTATAAACAGACACAGGTTAAAATTGTCTTCAAAGAGCACAACCGGCAATACACCAGGACTCAGTCCCACCAGGGCTGGCTCTGTGAAGAGTCCATATGAATTGTTGACAAATCACTGGTGGGCTTGAGAAAAGTCACTGGGACATAGTGTCCTCAGAGATGTCCGGTTATCTTTATAGATAAGAACTATGTTTTGATGCATGATTGCAAAAATCTTTGGCTATGAATATTCACTAAGCAAGTGAAAACTTTACTTTTAGAAAAACACATTGAGAGAGAGAGATGCATACCGGCCTCTAGCATTTCTTTCCTTCTTCTCTAACTTTAATAATATTTTAAAAAAGAAAAGTTTCTGTGTTTATCTAGGCAAGATTGGGCCTCAGTAAATGTCCGCTAATAACAATTTCTTGGTAATGGGAAAATGACTTTCCCATGGCATGATTTTGCTACTCTATTCATGTGAGATCTTTCTTGATCCTTGGAGTGAATTGTTTTGCTCAATCCTGTTGACAGCACCATGTATGGGATGGAGCTGTATGGATCCAAGGGCCAGCTCCTGTTTCAGCTCCCTTACTTATTTCAGTAGGATAGTGAGTTACTTAGCATGACTAGCTCTTAGTCTCCACTTTGTACTCCACAAAAATAAAAAATAATACTATATCAGTTAGAAATATAATTAACAACAACCACCACAGTCACTGACTTAAACAGATAGGGATCGATTTTCTTACTGAAAATCCCAAAGCATGGCATTGCAGTTGTCGATTCAACCTCTTTTTGATGCAAGCAGAAGTATAAAACATTTTTGTGTTTCTACACTATCATTCTTGATATGCTGGATTTTATCCCAGTATTTTTTATTTCAGAGTCACAAGATGACTTCTGCCACTTCACATTTAATTTTACAGTGTTTGTGGTAAGACACAGAAGAAAATATGCTGACGGGTTTGTCTGTTCATATTTACCTTTTTTTAAATTTGTATCAATCAGATACATGAGCTTGAACGTTTATTGAAGTATAATTCAGATTTACAAAGATGTAAAATCAACCCAAGTGTCCCCCAATGTATGAATGGATTAATAAAATATGGTAAATGTATACTATGGAATACTGCTCAGAGTTTATGTGCATGCTTATTAGGAAGGTAGGATTTTCGTCAGATTGTTCCTACCACCCAGAAATTGCTTTCTTAGTTCCCATTACCCAGAATGAAGACACATTGTCAGCCCCTGACTTTAAGGAAGGCTCAACTTTCCCAGAACACAACTGTCTTCATTTGTTGCAACCAATCATGATCTATCGCCAGACTGGACAGAAAGGTTCTGAGCCCAAGGAAGAATGAGAATTCCAAGGTGTGAAACAAAGGAAAATGGAATCCCCATTTTATAGAAATATGTGGTCTTTATTTCCATCTGGAAACAGGTGGGGTGAAATCAAGAAAGGAATCCCCATGTGGGTTATGGTGTATGGGGATTTAAAGAGTCAGGGACGGAAGCAATTGGTGGCATCCCTATTTCCTGGAAGGGACATGAGTCTGGCCCTTCCTGGGTGGGCCATGAACCTGGCCCTGCCTGGGCAGGGCAAGTTTACTTGGAGAGGTACACTTGACTCTGTCACAGTCATATTGGACGAAGGGCCACACGTACAAATGAGTGGTGCTGTATGTCATTTGCTGCTAGACTTTGAACACTTGGTATAAGGACTCAATGAGAGTGCATATAAATAATATTCCAAAATAAATGCTGAATAAATGTTAGTCTCATAATATTACTGAGTTGTATACCCGCCTCATTTTTGCACATACATATAAATATATTAATTGCTATCTGAGGGAATAATTCATCATAATTCAACCACATGTGCTATACACTATCTAAAATGTGAACCCAGAAACCATATACTGGGCATTAGGGCATTTACACTTAGCCTTTAACTTCTGTGGTTATAACTGTATTACTCTTACATTTTCCAAATGAAAATACTCAAAATGGGCTTTAAGCTTTGTGAAGCTTAGGATTACGGAAGTTCTTCTTCAAATTGACTTCCAGGTTATAAATCTTCAGGTATTATTTGAACAAAAATATGAAGTGTGAGGACATTCATTTGGTAAGATCAATTGTAAAGGATCCTTGGCATAACTAGATTTTATGAAATCTTTAAATACACATAACCTTTTGTTTCTTGCTTTGCTAAAAATGCCCTGGACTGTCTGTTCCCTGCTTCCAATATTATCTTCACATGACCTTTCTGAGATATTTGAAGAAAAAAATAATAATCCTTAATCTGACACAGATGGAGAGTAGTGAAGTAAAATTAACAGTGACTTTTCGTATCTTCAGGACTTTTCATGTCTTCTAGCGCTATTATAAAATATTTTATCAAAGGAGAATTCCCAGGGGCAGGAAGCAAACAAAAGCAGGACTTCTTTGAAATCAAAATAAAACTATGAAAGTTGAGTGAGTGTTTAAAATGACAAGCAACACACTATGTCAAATGAATTATAGGAAAATATATCAGCATGACCATTTTGTTTTTCTTTTCTTTCTTTTTTTTTTTTTTTTTAAGTATGAGCATTTTCTAAAGTTCATTCCACTGCAAGTAATTGAGATGTAATTCATGGTATTCTTTTTAATTAACCCTGGAAAAATTTGGTTGGGACAAAATTACCAAGATTTTTGTTGTTTCCCTTCAGCTCCCACACTTCCTAGAAACTTTAACACATGAATACACTGTGAGTTTTCAAGAGGAAAAAATGGTATAGAGTGTTTCCCAAGCTCACTCTGTCACAGAACCACTCTAGTGACAACTATAGTGCAGGAACAGCCCTCAGAGAAACACGTTTTAAAGAACATGGGCCAAGGAACTCCGTTCAGAAATACTGCAGCTCATATTATTGAACGCAAAGCTGAACTTTCACTTTCAGCTCTAAGCAAAAGGGAAGCTTCTAGATAAAAGGGGCTTAAATCTAGTCATGTGGATACAGAATGTGAAGAAAGCAGCTGGTTCCAGAGCCGACCATCTGATCCTAGAGAGGAAACGCAGCCCCTGTGGTGTGAACAGATTGCTTTCCTAGAGGACAGAAATTACCAGAGATAATAAATACTGCACAATAACTAAATGTGGAGCCCCAAAGTAAGGAATTAGCTCCAAATATATAGCAGAACATAAGAGAGGAGACTTTATACGGCACACAGATGAAGAAATGGATGGAAGTGGAATTATTTGTTTAGAGAAGTGAAAATCTACTCTATGTTTTTGTTACTGTCATTTAAACTCATTATATACTATTTGTAGAGCATGGTTTGTATATGTCAACACACAAAACATAGATTCAAACATTCTCATACATTATTTGACCATTTTCACACAGTTTAACCCTAAAGACCCTCTAGAAATTTCCATAATATATGGATGCTGGACTGTGTTCATCTGGTCTGGTTATTAATCTGCTTAAGTTTTGAAATAAAAATGAGAGAGGCCCAATTAATAAATCTTCCCACAAAATTTTTATCTGTATCCATATGCAGTACAGCAATCTCCACAATTCCTCCTTAAAAATTATGGTAGATGATCATATGCAAATTATGGATGATTTTCAAATTTCTGTTTCTGTAATTCACCAAAATTCACCAGCATAGAAACTTCTTGATGTCTGGAATCTTTGCTATGCTCATGAGTGTAGAGCACACACAGCAAATAGCTGTTCCATACATCTTTGTTCAATAAATAAAGTAAAATTTTAATCATGTGCTTAATAACAAGTAAACTCATGGACACACTCACACACAAATACAAACTAAGACATTTTTTGCTTCTAAAGGTGCTTATTTTCTAGGTTTCTAAACATGCACATCCACTTAATAAGTCCACATTAAATACTGTTGCATACAAATGTTTAGTAGTCTGAGAAAGTCTCAAACAGGGGTTATGAAAAGAAAACGTATTTAGTTACAAAAAACTTTCATGTCTGCTTTATTTAACTTTGGGTGAGCTCAAGGAAACATTACATATTTAAGTAAGATTTCTGTATAGACAAAGGCAATTAATAAATGATAATGAATGGTGGATAATCATTACACTGGAGTCTTAATGTAAAGCAACTTCACACTTCCCCTTAGCTTTAAAGAAGAGGTTAGTTCCAGGACATTCCTTTCAAAATAGAATATGAGACTTCAGATAATTATTGAATTAGCAATTCTGACTCGTGGAACTACCTTAGAAACCACTGAAAACATCAATCTCAATGAAATGTTTGAAACATGCCCGTGATATCCTTAAAATATAAGCTATTGGACATCTGTCCAATCTTTGTACTTGAATATTTGTTGAGATATTATTTAAGTATCTCTATCTTTTTTACTTGGACTGAACTTGACTCTTAAAGGTGCCCACAAAAATGGAAAGATTCTATAAGAAAGACATCTGGCAAACAATTACTGTTTGTGTTGCAAATTTTTCTCCCCTAACTGTAGGGGAGAGAATAACTCACTTTTTTCAACCATCAAAATCTTCATGGATAAGACTGCACATACAGATTAACAACATAATAGCATACAATTCAACCTAATGTTTGATGTGGCACAGGAGGATTCATAAGCAAAGTACAACCCCCCCAAAAAGAAATCTGTATATCTTCATGGATATTCATGCAGAAGTATGATTATAGGACCAGAGAGTATGATCTAGCAGTCATACATAGGGTAAGGGGAACTTAGCGAGGCCCAAATGGCCAGATTCTTCTTGGCATCTACATGTGGGTTTGATTTCTCTGTGACTATGAAGGAAGACATCTGTCACATGAGTGTCTTTGGAGAGTAGAAAAGAAGAAGGTCACAGAGTGATCTGCCTAGGTATAATGACCTGCTGCAGGGACAAAGGGGAATTGAAGGTGAGAATGATCTTTCTTCCACTGCTGTTTTCTCAAACGCCAAGACACTGTATTTTGGAGTAGTGTGTACTGAGCCCCATCCCAACCATATACATTAATATGTTTTTTCCTCTCAGGACATTGCATTTTATTAGATACTCTTTAAAAGCTCTCTTTTTTCCATAAGTTGTAAATTATTCTGTTGAGTTTAGTTGCAAACTGGTGTGAAAAAAAAATGGAGAGAGAATCTTTATATTTATAAGAGATCATATCATGTGTTGGGTTTCAAAGGAACACAGACATATTATAAATCAAAGGTTTTAACCCCTCCTATGTGAATAGTTATGCCCCTAGAATAAATGTTGAAGACAATTTAGAATAATTGTATAGACTCTTGTGCTAATATTCTTCATATTTTCACATTTTAAGCTTAAGAAGTTGTTGGTATAACTATCATTCTCCAAATAGCCTGTAAACAGGGAGAGTATTAATACATAATAATTGATGAAATAATTCAATCATCAAAGAAATCAGATATCTCTTTTTGAAATAGAATAAAAACACCAATAAGCTTTAACATCTGGGTCATTGGTATGAGAAAATCATTGAATAACAGAATCTAATGATTGAAAAGGACTTTGAATCAGTATAACTTATATAAAATGCTTAAACCCTGCCTGTCAAATCCCTGATTGGTGACCGTGCAGCCTTTATGAAGCATCACTCAGCATCTCTTCCACAGTGGTAAGACGATCACAGAAGACACTCATGCGGGGGATAAAGTGTCTCTTAAAGAACATCCGAGGCCATGGATCTAGGAGTGGTGGAGCAAAAAGGCGCTTTGACACAAATTACTTCAGAGGACTTTAGTTAAGAAATAGAGTTTCAGTTTTGCAAGATGAAAAGATCTCTGGAGATGGACAGTGGTGAGCATGATGCAACAATGGGAATATATAAATATCACTGAACAACACGCGCCAACATTGAGATACGTATGGAAAAGCATCGACCCTCAGTTAACTTTAACACCGACATTAAAGTACATTAGGAAAAAACAGGAAAGTTGTAACTGCTAACATAATAAATTGTATAATATTTATTTTTACCTTAATTTAAACAAATGGTAAAGGAAGACATACGTAGAGATTGAATCTAGGCTTTCTCAGAAGCAAACGTCAACTCTGCTGCAGTGTGAGAAAGACGACATTCTATGTTCTGCAGTTGGTCAGTACCTCCCACCTGGGAGGCAGCCTGTGCAACATGCTAGGAAGGCTGTGTCCTCACTTTAAGCTCATTGTTTCATTAGCCAAATAACTCCTGGCTTATAAGGCTGTCTCTGCTAGAACGCAGTTGGACTGAACTGTTTTTACCTGTTTCACTATGACAAAGGCAGAAGTTAACACCTGCCAGAACACTCGTCAATGGGAACTTTCCCCGTCTGGGGAATCTACACATTCATGCTCGTATTCTTATCTTCTTGTCAAAGTGACTAGGATAACATACAATTAAAAATATCTTTCCAATTCAAATGGTAGAAAAACATATCACTTATGTACAGAATTAATATACTCAAGAGAGATGAAATAAATATGTAAGTAATTAGAAAACATTTAGATGCCACTTTTCATCATTATTTTGAATCAGGCATCCTCGTGCTCCTTTACTGAAATAACTTTTAGCTTGTTTGAAATAGCAGCTCCTATTAAAATAACATGACTATTTCTTCCCTCTGGAAAATAATGAGAAGGATACAATATCAGATTCTCATCCTAAGATAAAATGGAAATTATGAAACTAACTTTCTCATTTTTTTCTTACCAGAAACTTGAATAAAATTATGTATATTATGAAAGCAGTGGTAACAAAATAAAATACATATATTAATTTGTTTGTGGTCCCACTTTATGATCTACTTTCCAAATCTATAGCAGCTTGAGCAAGGAAAGACGATTAAATGCCCAGTCCTAGAAACCACACATCACTATGTGTCTGCTAAACTATGAGCCATTTGGAATAGCCTCAATAATATAACTAATACTATGGGTATATTAGCTGTGATTATGTGAACGAGGCATTTTTTATCTGCCGAGCAGTAATTCTGTAGTTCTAAAATGCTATATGGCCACTCTACAAAATGCAATATATTGTTATGGAAATAACGTGTTAGTTATTGAACATCTCCGAGATAGAAAATGATTCCTTTTCATGTAAGGCATCATGGGTTAGTGGCCTTTGGAGACAGCTTATTCTGCATTTTCTCCCGCCTCCATAATTGAATTAGAGCAAAGAGAGTGTTACTTAACAGGTACATGACTGAACAAATTATTAATACATTTCTTAAAATTACAAGTGCTGTAAATAAATGAGAAGGATGTGATTGAGAATGACGGTGGAAGAGTTTATTGCAGATGAAATGGTCAGAGAGAGTCTCTAGGACAGAGTATTTGAACAGATACCTGACGGATGAGAAAGACACCCACTCACAGATATTTCAAAGAGCATTTCAGCAGAGACAATAGCAAGCACCTTTTGGTAGGAATAATCCCAGTTCACCTGAGTCATAGAAAGTGAGCCAGCATTCTTGCTGATGGTTCCCATGAGATTACAGGGTGAGAGTAAGGTCGGAGCATTACAAAGGGATTGCTGAGTGGGAATCTCAAATAGGTAATAATAAAAGAATGTACCTGTTAGCAGTGGGACTGGAGGGGAAAAGTCCCTCTATATTGAGCCATCATAATGAGCTGAATATTAATGAACAGAGGAAGCTGATCAGAAGAGGAAGGAGAATGGACAGGACACTAGCGAGAATTAAACATACTGTGAAGTGTAATCTGTGGTGAAAGAGAGGAAAAGGCATGAGTAGCATGTCATTAGATCCACCTTAAGTCCTGCCAGATTCTGTTTTCTAATCCTAATCATTATTATTCTCATGATAATAAATACTGGATTTCTGTATGTAAAACACAGATGGCAGGAGACAGGAGCAGGAAGGGGCGCTCCAACACTCAGGAGGTTGGGCAGAGCATGAAGAAACGAGAAAGGCTGAGAAGAAACTGACAGAAAGATAGAAAGAAATTAGGAAAATATTTTGCCATGGAAGCCCAGAAAAAAAATATTATTTAAATAAATAAAGACCTAAATGACTAACGAAACACTTAACGCTCCTACCAAGAACAAAAAGAAAAAATAAATCAACAAAACAGCCGTGGAGTGGGTGGCAAAGTATTTAGAAGGTGATAGAAAGACTGTCTATGGAAGATAGTAAAGGACAGGGAATCAAAACCTTGCCTAAAAAAACAAAAAAAAAACTTCAAATTTAGCACGGCAGACTACTAACACGCAATGAGAGAACTCA
>NW_003852396.1:53384450-53384939 GCF_000181295.1 Otolemur garnettii
AGTAAAGGACAGGGAATCAAAACCTTGCCTAAAAAAACAAAAAAAAAACTTCAAATTTAGCACGGCAGACTACTAACACGCAATGAGAGAACTCATCATTTTCCTGGTGGGTAAGCTGAGACAACAGAGAAAGTAGGTAGTAGGTAGTAGGACCTATGGTAGTAGGACCTATGGTAGTAGGACCAGGCATTTGACATTGTAGTCTGGGTAAGAATACAGGTTCTGGAACTTCATTCACCAGCTCTATGACCTTAGACAATTTACTTCTACATTATATCTCAGATTCTTCACCATAATGTGGGATTGATACCAGTTCCTACCTTGTAGAGTTTGGTAAGACTTCATTGTGTTTAAAGAGATACCTGGCACACAGTAAATACTTCATTGTGTTTAAAGAGATACCTGGCACACAGTAAATACTCCATAAATTATTATTATTTTATTAGTCATTATTATTATTATTTTCTTAATCTTCATAATAATCCCAAA
>NW_003852396.1:53385014-53430965 GCF_000181295.1 Otolemur garnettii
AGAGATACCTGGCACACAGTAAATACTCCATAAATTATTATTATTTTATTAGTCATTATTATTATTATTTTCTTAATCTTCATAATAATCCCAAAATATAAGATGTATCATCTTGATTTTATAGATGCAAAAAAGGACGTTTAGGAAAGCTAAGCTAACGTTCTGAAAACCACACTACACACAAGATTAAAATTTTAGTCTTCCAGTCCAACAGCTCCCGGTCCTTCCATTCCACCAGGCTCCCTGAGAGAAACTGCAGTATCTACTCGGTCTTCAGTCATTATGATTAGGTGGACACAGTTTGAAGATGAAGTGAAATTTTTCACTCCAAGAAAACTGCTAAGAATTGTTCCACATGGCTACTTCCCAGTCCAACCAAGTAAGTACTTACTCCATGCACACCTGTGTTCTGACTTAAGGAAATGCAAAGAAATAACCAACTGTGAATAACCTTGACGATTAAATACTAATGCTGAAGTCAAAGGGAAGCAGAGAGTAGCTCTCCTTCAAGAGGAAGAAATGTGGTGAATTCCCAGTCTTTCAAATGTTTACACTATTTCAAAAGGACGTCTACCTATTGTGGATAAACTGACACTGACCGAGACTCTGAGAACATGCTCAAATTCATCTAACCCTCAAAGGAAACTTTTTTGAAATATTATTTAAATACACATAGACCAAACTTCCCAATGCTATTTAAATTAGAACTTTAAATTAGAGTGAGAAAAATGCAATTGTTATGAGCTTCATCTGATAATTCATCCCTACTCATTCTTTAGTAAAGGAAAGAATGCCGGGATCATTAATCAAGATCCTTATCAATTTACTTTCATTTATACATTATGTATCAGGAGATTTTTTTTTAATTTGCAAGATTCTTGAAAGATCAGTTATAAAATTTTATTTTTTAAAAAACAACTCAAACATGACCCAAATATAAATAATTATTATCAAAGGGTTAAAGAGGAGATAACTACACTTGTTAAAAATATAGGCACATATTCACACAAAATATGTTCTGATATGAGAATATCAGAAATCATACGCTTCTAATAACATTTGGTTGGGAATTTAACAGAGAACAAAGCTGAAAAGCCAAATCATCATGTAGCAGTTAATTTTGTACAAACGTTCATGACTTAATTAGTTAAATACAGAAATAGTTTTGAAATTCTGTCCAGAATTAAAAATCAAGGAGTAGTCGATAAGCTCTTGCTGGGCGGCAGGCTGTTTCTGGCAAGACAGCAAAAAATGCTGCAGACATAACATCAAGCCATGAGTCATAACTGAAATGCACAAACACAAAAATATTTTGGGGGCCACCAGAATTAAACAGAGGGCCATTGGAACACAAATACTTTTACTTTTAAGGGACATATGGCAAGAGAAAAGAGCTAGTTTTAAATACCTAATTGAACTAAGCAATATATTTGGCACTGTAAGTATATTACATTCATTTGTATATGTTGGATATAGAAAAGAGTTTTTGGTTTGTTTTTAGGGTTTTCTTTACTTTTCTTTCTTTTTTTTTTTTTTTGAGACAGATTCTTACTCTGTCAGCCTGGGTAGAGTGCCATGGGGTCATAATTCACAGAAACCTCAAACTCTTTGGTTGAAGAGATTCTCTTGCCTCAGCCTCCTAAGTTGCTGGTACTACAGCTGCCTGCCACCATGCCAGGGTAGTTTTTTTTTAATTATTTTTAGTAGAGACAGGATCTTGCTCTTGCTCAGGCTGGCATTGATGGAGTTCAGGCAATCAACTCACTTTGGCCTTCTAGTGCACCAGGATTACAGGCATGAGCCACTCACTTGACCACTACATAAACTTTTTTATCGATGATTAATATTTTTCATGTTTATGAGATACATATGCTATTTTGCTACATTGATAATGGCACAAATACACTCTTTTGCCCTTCTGTATTAGACTTTCTCTTTATTGAGGAAAATAAGGAGAATAAATAATAATGAATAAAAGGAATAATAAAATAATAAAAATAAATAATGTACAATCTCAGCTTTTAAGAATTAGCAAAGATTTTGTTTTGCCACTAAGAATAAAACATGTTGTCTAAATATAAGCAGGGCTCAAAGGCATCTTCTAAGTCATCTCATCCGACTACTTAGTTTTACAGAGAAGGAAACTGAAAACAGATAGTTAAGAATGTTTCCAATTTAGGATAGAGCAACATTTATCTCTTACAAAACACAGAGTAAGAATTTTTGTAGCTTAAGGTAAAGCCTTTCCACAATTTTTAGTGTGTGCTTTCTGTTACACTTCATCAGGCAGTGGCATATTAAATCTCCACAGCTCGGATGAAAAGGATTTTTTTGAAATTTTTTTCCCATAAAAATAAAAACGTGGTTTGAAAGTAAACGTACAAAATTTTACCTATGATTTTCTTGATTCGTGCAAATAGATAGTCTTTATATTACCTACGAAATGCGGGCTCAAGAAGTCTGAAGAAGAGTTTTTCTCTTAATGTCTTTTTGTCCCAAATAGCATTTATTTTCAGAACTTCCAGTTATATGGATAAAGTAATGTCACGCACATACCATTTTCTCAGCTGCAATTTCAAAAAGAATGGGCTCTATGAAAATCATTCTGAATACCTGTATTTCTTACAAATCAGCCTCTGTATAGTTTTAAAAATACTCTATTGATTCATTACCTGCCTCTTCACTGGCTCACATCTGGAGTGACATTTATAGAACCTCTCACTTATTAAACTTTCATTCTCTGGCCATTTCAGGCTCCTCTGTGTGGAATTATAGTGATCAATGGCTTTGTTCTGACAAGACCTTCAATAACAATGGAACAAAAATCATTATCCTCAAGAATGTATTCTAAGTTCTCAAATCGGTATGAAAATAGAAGTGAAGTATCTTGCCAACAAACTTTACTCAAATACGGTATACGAAGTTTATTATGTACAAAGTCTAGTGGGGCATTAGTCAACACGATGGCTGCTGAGCAAGTCCCTTTGGAGTTTATTAAAAGAAACATGCTTCTTGGAAGAAGTTCTTCAAGCCACAGCTCTGTCATTTGTAGTGTTTTGACCTTGCACAACTCTTCTGTTGCCTATGCGTCTCATGTTTTTATCAAAGATAAAGATATCAAATTATAATATGGGATATTCCATTAATTGATTCAATTAATGTCATGTAAGTGACTTCAAAGCTACATAAAGTAATCACAAACTTCATTAACCAGTAAGAATCATACAGGCATCCTCAAACTATGGCTGGCAGGCCACATGCAGCCCATCTAGGACATTTATCTGGTCCGTGGGTGATTTTGCCGCTGCTGCCTGTCCTGCTTAGCAGCCGATTCATCCTGGGACCCGGAGTCTGGCTCTCCAACAGTCTGAGGGACAGTGAACTGGCCCCCTGTTTAAAAAGTTTGAGGACCCCTGGATATATATGAACACTCATTTGCTCATGAATGTCTAAAACAGTTTTTGCCATTGGGGAGATATTATATATAAAATGCTCAATATACTAAGATAATGCCTCATATTTTATGCTATTAACATTGCAAGAATATGATTAGAAATAATTATGATGAGAACTAGATTTTACTGATAAAATAAATGAGCAGAGGCCAGGTGCAGAGGCTCACGCCTGTAATCCCAGCATTTGGGACACCGAGGTGGGTGGATTGCCTGAGCTCACAGGTTCAAGATCAGCCTGAGCAAGACCTTGTCTCTAGTATTAGCTAGGCATTGTGGCAGGCACCTGTAGTCTCAGCTACTTGGGAGGCAGAAGCAAGAGAATCACTTGAACCTAAGAGTTTAAGGTTGCTGTGAGCTATGATGCTACAGCACTCTACCAAGGGTGACAAAGTGAGATTCTATCTCAATAAAAAAATAAGAAAGAGCAGAAAAACACAGAGGCAGAGGAGCAGATAAGGAATAGGTACTCTCGGCTCGGTGCCTGTGGCTCAAGTGGCTAAAGCACCAGCCACGTACACCCAAGGTGGCGGGTTAGAATCCAGCCCGGGCTGCCAAACAACAATGACGGCTGCAACCAAAATATAGCTGGGCATTGTGGCAGGCGCCTGTGGTCCCAGCTACTTGGGAGGCTGAGGCAGGAGACTCGCTTGAGCCCAGGAGTTGAAGGTTGCTGTGAGCTGAGATGTCACGGCACTCTACCCAGGGGGACAGCTTGAGGCTCCTGTCTCAAAAAAAAAAAAAAAAGAACAATAGGTACTCTCCACTATAATAACAGAGAACAAAATAAACTAAAAGCTAAGAAGTCCCATATCCTTTGAAATAACCTTGGGTTATTAGGACTCAAATACAACTCGAATTTTCCTAACAAAAGCAAACAACGTAACCAAAAGGCATTTCCTTCATATTAATCCAAAATAAAAAAATAAACAAAAATAAAATATTTAGAAGAACAATAAAAAATGAGACAGTTGTTGGCAATTGTGTGTAAGAAAACTAATGTCAGGTTAGGGCAATGTGGTAAGATACTAAGTAATTCTGACATGATAGCACCATGAAGACAGATAATGCTCTCCAGTATGATGTGAACATGCCTGAGAATTTTGGTTGCTATTTTCAGATAGAAGGAAAAGTCTCCTTACTTTGACTGGCATATGCTCATAAAATTAACTTTATATTTACTATGTAACTCAGGATTTATATGCTTATATTTTTATCAAATAAAAATGATAGCATGTGTTCAAGAAAAACTTCAGTAAGAATATTTACTGCAAATTATTCAGAACCATAATAGTTTCAAATAAGATGTGTTTTAACAGGAGAAAGGATAAATGGATGGGGTAAGTTTATATAATGGTACATTACTTATCAATAAGTAGAAAACATCTCTCCATGTATATATCATCATGGGTTAATATCATAGAGGTTATATTGTATAAAAGGAGCCGGGAACAGAACAATTCATTTCATGTGTATAAAGTCTAAGAACAGGCAAAACTAAGCTGCATGCTTAAAATTGGTCATTTAAGTCAGGGAGATCAGCTGAAAAGCAGCAAGAGGGGCCTTTGTGGGATGATAAAAATGTTCTTTATCTTTATTGTGATTGTAGTTACATTGGTGTCAAAACTCATTACATCTCGCCTTGGAGAATGATGCATGCCTGGCATGGAGTGATTATACCTGCTTAATACTGAAAAATTAGCTTAGTGCTACACAACAAGGGCTGGGAGGGTTATGTACAGAATCAGGGAGATTTAGTGGACTGCCTCTTTATACTGTTTCTTTATGCTAATATTAACTGCCAATGGTAAACTGCCATCATCTAATGCATGCAGGATAGCTTAGGGTAGAGCTCCAGGAAAGATTGGATTTCCTAGCAGGGAAAAACAAACAAATAAGGAAATAAAAATATATGATGAGCTATTGGGAGAAACTTAGTGAAATAGATAGCGTGAAATGAGTGGTGAAAGAAAGCAGCTATGGTCAATCAATTTTGCCTCCTTTAGCTATGTTGTACGTTAATTGTAATTCCTTTTTTTGTGATCTGCTTTCTCCTATGAAGGTTTCCAATGGCTCCTCATTTTTTAATTTAAAGTCAGCTGGAAGTGTGACAGAATAGATTTCATCTCCCAAATAATTTTGCCATTATCAAAGAAACACTATAGCTAAAGAAAGAAGGTCTGTAGGTCTAATCACCTTCTAAAAGTGGCAGAACTTCAGTTAAATATAATATTTCCTAGGAGCAAAATCCCTATCTATGGAATTGTATTAGCAGGATGTCTCTCATTACAATTATATATGAGAAGGAAGTCTTAGATATGTGGATTCATGTAGTATGGCTTTCTTGAAAACATTATATGAAGTAGGTGGCCATCTGAGGCATAAAATGGAGATGTTTTATAAACTAAAAGCTATGGCTACATTTCATCAATAAAATCTGGGTCAGAAGGATGTGCCCAAGGCCAAAAGATGGATGTAGAATGTGCCAGACCTTTTCCAGTTTACTTGTGTGTATTATTGATATCCTTAAAATCACTAGGAAAATCTGACAGATTTCTGATTTGTGTGAATATGACTGGACAATCTGATCACGTATGTTAGTTAGTTTGCCCCATATTCTTCAGCCACTCTCTTTTCTGGTGTGCTGGGATCTAGGAAACTCTGCTTCGTAGACTGCATCTACATCTTCCCATTGCTCCATGGATCACAGTGAGTGGTAGAACTTGGAGTGTAGTTTCATAGTAGGGTAGCTAGAACCCAATTTTAACCCAGGAATATGGGGAGAGGGGAGAGGGGAGGGGAGAGGATGGGTGGAGGGAGGGTGATTGGCGGGATCACGCCTATGGTTCATCCTATAAGGGTACATGTGAATCTCTCTAAATGTAGAATATAAATGTTTTAACACAATAACTAAGAAAAAGACACGAAGGCTATGTTAACCAGTTGGATGAAAGTATTTCAAATTGTATACAGAAACAGTACACTGTACCCCATGAGAGTATTAATGTACACTGCTATGATTTAATAAAAAATAAATAAACATGAAAAAAAAAGAATTTGGAGTTTAGGGTTAGAGAAAAATGAAGACACTGATACTTGTACTTTCCCACCCTAGCTATAAATTTCCCTGCATGTAAAATTGTCATGCCTGACTTAGGAGCATTTATCTCCATCATGGCATAGTAAATATAAAGTGTGGAGAACTATCCCTGGCACTGGATAAGTGACCAAAGATGGTGTTAAAACACAGCAAGACCCCTTGAAATAGACAGCATGGTACTTGCTCAAGCTGTAAATTATTTGACATTGAAATATGTTTATTAAAATATAGGCTTAGGGATATGTGAAAAAAATAAAAGATATATCATTTGCTCTCACCAATCTTGTAGGATTTTACTTGTACTTGTGTGTTTGAATTATATGGCAGAATCCTAAATAATCGGATGTGGACTGCAGAGAATTTAGGACCCCAGGAAAGAGGGAGAGTAAAATGTGGAAAAACCAGAGGGCCTGATGTGAGCTCAGTTTGGGATTTTGGTTAGAAACTGAAGAAGCTGTAGAGAAGGAAAACAGACATTTAAGGCAAGAGGAAGACCATAGACAAAGGCATAGAATTTTTTTTATCCTTTTTGTTTGTTTACTCTGTCATCTACCCATTTATTTATTCAAAAGATATTTATTAGGCACCTACAATGTGAGTGGTACTAGTTTAGGGATAAAAATATCTGTGAAAAGATAAAAAAAATCCCCCCCATAGAACCTATATTTTACTTCGAGGAAACAATCAATAAATAAAAATATAAAATATATGTCAGATAAGGATTATTGTAGAAATAGCAACATATTAAGAGCCTATGAAACACATTGGGTGAGTTACGGTAATGTATATGGAGTAGTCAAGGATGACCTCACTTATATTAGCTGCATTTAGGCAGAAACTAGAGGAAATGAGACAAAGAGAAACCTAATTTCTAGCTGAAGACTATGGCTGTGGCATAAAATCTACAGCCAATTCAGTCTTCTCATGGGTTCTGAAGAGTCTAGGGTAGAACTAATTTGTTCTAACATTTCAAAGTTTGCGAAATTGTAGAATTCTTATTGCGGCTGTTCTTTTTTAAAATGCTTTGAGTCATTTCCTGTTTTATTCATTCAAGCCTGACTGTCCACAAACGTGAAAAAACATGATTGGTTATCTAAGCAGTTACAATTGTTAGATCAATGGGAAGACAGCCACACTGGAAGAGTATGGTATGCAGTTGGCCATTTCTATGAAGAGGTTAAAAATGGAAAGTGGATATTCAAATAATCAACCTATGGTTATCTGGAATAAAGTGCATATTGAAAGCAAGGCTTTGGTAGATTAAATACTACCTATTCAAATCTGTTATAAAACCAAAAGGAACATAAGAACACGGGTGAGGTGGTGGGTAAGTGTCTTATTCTGACCTCACTAGGATCTTAGAGAAAATAAAAACTCAAAAGTGTAATTCTCTACTTAGAGAGCATAATTAGAGGATCAGAGAATTTTTATGAGCCCACTAGTTCTGTCTGAAAATCAGCTGAAATGTATAATTAAATCCCATAGCTTGTTTTATTACAGTTAAAGTGAATTAAGGACAAAACCAGGTGTTGTATTTAAAAGTGAGGAACAGAAAATTAGGGTAAGAAGTACCAAAAAAAATGAGTAAATTTGCAATTATGAATAACGTTGTCTGAGTCCCTTGCTAGCATAAGCAGTCATGCTCCTCTGTGTGAGGAAGCTAGTTCTGCCTTGTTTGGGGATGACCTGCAGTGGATACACTTCTAAGGAATAGTAATTCTCTTAATTTCCCAAGATCACTGCTCTTATTCACTCCACCTTATAACTGGGCTCCAATTCCAGCCTTCTTTAAGTAGAAGAAAAATCAAAGTCTGACCTAGGAGTAGATAGATTATATGTGAAAAAATTACAAAAGTTTACTAATTTATATTAACTTAAAATGGGAATATATTTATACATATATGTGTATATATATGCACACACATTCTGTCTGTGGTAAATAAGGGAGAAAATAACATAATATCAAATTAGGAAAATTCATATACAAATATGAATGAATGATACTTCATGCTTGTTGTAATAACAATTGTCAAAGATTTATTTTTTTAGAAACCCCCCTAAAAAAAAGCCTGTTGGTAGAAACTTAAATTAGTACAGCCATTATATATATGTATAATATGTATAATATACATGTATAACATATATGTCATACTTATATATGTTGTATATATTATATATATAAACAGTATGGGGGTTTCAAAACAGTAAAATATGTTATGTATATTTATATATGCTATATTTATAACATATATATTTTGTTATTATATTATATATGTTATATATATGTTATACATTTATATATATATATATAAAATCAGTATGAGGGTCTCAAAACAGCAAAATTCAAATTTTCTATGTTCCAAAAATCTCACGTCTATCAAATGCAATAAACCCTAAATGTTGAAGAGCTTGCTGCACTCCCATGTTCGTGCAGCATTATTCATAGGCGCTGAGTTGCAGAAGCAACCTAAGTATTCACCAATGGACTAATAAAGAAAATTTCATATATGCAATTGAGCTATTAAATTGTAATAGGGAAGGAAATCTTGTCATTTGAGACAACATGGATGAACCCAGAGGAGATTTAGCTAAATGCCATAAGCCAGGCACAGAAAGATAAATATTGCATATCCTCACTTACGAACAGGATCGAACAAAGCCAAACTCGTGGAAGAGAGTAGAGTGGTGGTTACTATGCGGAGAGAAAAGGAGGGGGGATGCTGGTCAGAGGGTACAGAGTTTCAGTGAGACAGGAGGAATAAGTTCTGGGATCTATCATATAACATGGTGACTATAGCTACCAGTATTGTAGCTATTTGAAAATTTCTAAGTGAGTAGATCTTAAATATCTCACCCCTCCCAAAATGAAATGTTCATTAGCTTGATTTAATTATTGCATAATGTACACACATGTCAAAACAGCATGTTCAACATAAGCATATGCAATGTCTATTTGTCAAATAAACTTTAATAAAGCTGAAAAAAATAAAATAAATGTACATATATGAAAAATATATTATAACATGATAAATAATAACATTTAAGTACTATACTAGGAACAGGCATATCAATACTAGATAAAAAACTTCCAAAAATAGAAGTTTATTTCACAGTGACAGTAGAGTTAATCCATTAAGTAGATAAATGCCTATGTTTATATACGTGGTTATGTGTTTCATAACAAAATTTCAATATTAAAGAAACGAAAATGATGAAACTTAGAAAAAAATAGAAAGATCACAATTACATTTGGTGAATTAAACATCACTTCCTTAGTAACTGATACAACAAATGGACAGATAATCAGCAGAAACTGAGACATACAAGTGTAGCAGCCCTTATAGCCTACGGCTAGGAGGAGTGAGAGCTATGAGTAATACCTGGATAGCTCAATAATGGAACATCTTGGTGAAAAGGGCAGGGGAGGAGTTTAGCTCTCCTAACAAGCATGAGAGAGCTCGCGAGGTGAGAGCACTGGTGAATTAGCAGTCTCTACACCTGTGGTGTTGAGAGGCACGAGATCAGCCTTATATTAGGCTGGCGGAGCAGGCAGTTGGGAGCATGTGCATTTCATGACTGCCTCGCTAACTCTCATTCTGTCTCCTCTCTTGCCTGCAGAAAGCCAGCATGGTGTCTCTCTGCTGAAGGTCACTAAGCTCTGCTAAAGACTAAGATGTATTCTAAGACTACTTTACCCTCAAAAACTATCTCACTCTCTCCGTTCTGCTAAAGTAAATGGCCCTCAGGTCCCTAAGAGCAGTTGTTCCTGAGCAAGATAACAGCATAGTGGTCCATGTCTAGAACACAGCTAGCTAGGCCGGGCGGAGACCAACAAATCCTAGGCGCTGATAAGTGGAGTCCAGAAGGGACCCCACAAGCAGAGTCAGTGGGACAGTGAATGCCACTGACAAATGGCGTATCCAGCAGGATATTGGACAAGCCCCTGAGATCTAGTAGCCGTAGGCTGAAGGCAGAATAAACTAAGAACAAACAAAAGGAAAAGAGAAAGGAGAAATATGTAGAGGGAAAAGAAATATCTAAGAAAAAGACAGCCAACAGTAGGCCTTTCTCATTAGTTTTTTTTCCCCTTCTTTCCTGCACTTTGTCTTTCCAAATTCTAACTACCTCTCCTATGGAAAAAAGCTGATAAAGCCTTTAGTCTCTTCTGTGAAGTGGCTGGGGGAAACAGATAAAAGCCTTTAGAAAGGAAAGAGAAAAGATAGAATTAGGAGATAATGAACCTTTAGTAAGCAAAAGCCTTTGGCAAAATATTAAAGAGGAAAGAAGTTTGGGAATAGGTTGCAAACCAAGTTAGGGAAAGGAACCTTAAGTTGCCTTCCCCACACCAGAGTCCACTTCCAGCAGGAAGCAGCTTTGGAACGATCGACGCCCCCTGTCCCTTTAAGGCAATAAAAGGTTCAGTTTGAAAGGGAAAGATTGTAAGAGGTAAAAGGCTGACAGAAAAGGCCAGAAGAGAAAAATCACAGCAAACGAGATATGACCACTAAAAGATTAAACAGTCGTACAGTTGACGCTGATAAATGCTGTATTAACATGGCAACTCAAATTGAGATCAGCTGAGTCAATCCCCCAGTTAACATCAAATATCATAAAGGTGGGAAGCTAGCCCATATGAGAAAAAACTGCTGGGGAAAAAAAAACAAAACAAAACAGAATACCCCCCAAAAGAGCCCTTTCTCTTTAAGTGATCTAGGGAAATACAGTACCCAAACTTCCAGGCTCCTGCCTTGGGGCAAAGGACTGCTGCTTTCAATTCAATAAGAGTTTTTTGAATGTCTTTATTTCAAACTATTCTTCAAACTATTCTTGGAAACAGTATTAATTCAATCCTATGCCACGGGAATGCCCGTAAGTGTGGCGGACCTGTGAAGCTTTACAGAGTTGAGGAAATTAAACCAGACTAAGAGATGACAATGGAGAAAAAGTAGATAAGTCTATCTTTTGATCTTTTCCATTAAGTTTTTGGTACCCTCAGTCTCAGGGCAAGGGTAACCCCCCCTTCGGTTAAATGTGGTTACCTTGAGTCCCAGACATAAGTAATCCCCCTCTTACCAGCACGTACAGTTAAGCCTGTCCTAACAAAGGGTGTTAGGACATGCCCCAAAGGAAAGAAAGGCTCGAGGTAAGCGAGCAAATCTTCCAAAGAATGTGAGGTGGCAAAGGGCTCATAGTTTAAAGAGTCCCTACCTGGAATTTAGAACTTTGACAATCACCATATTCTTTTGCCTAGCAAAAAGAAAAAGGCTAGACAACAGGAAGAACTGCCCTTACCTCCATTAAAAATGATTTTGTTTATGTATAAAAGGGGGGGGATGTAGCAGCCCATATAGCCTATGGCTAGAAGGAGTGAGAGTTATAAGTAATATCTATATAACTCAATAATGGGACACGTTGGTAAAAAGGGCTTGGGGAGGGATTTAGCTCTCCTAACAAGCAAGAGAGCTGGCGGGATGAGAGGGTTAGTGAATTGAAAGTCTCTACACCTGTGGTGTTGGGAGGCAGGAAATCAGCCTTAATTAGGTTGGAGGAGAAGGCAGTTTGGAGCGCCCACATTCTGTCACAGACCTGCTTGCTCTGACTCTATTGCTTCTCCTGTCTGCAGAATGCCAGCATGGCTTCTCTCTACTGAAGAGCACTAAGCTCTGCTAAAGACTAAGATCTATTCCAAGACTACTTCACCCTCAAAGACTCTCTCTCTCCCTTCTGCTAAGGTAAATAGCCCTCAGGCACCTAAGAGCAATTGTTCCTGAGCAAGATACCAGTATAGCTGTCCTGTCCAGGTCTGGAACACAGCTAGATAGGCCAGGACGGGAGACCAAGTAGTCCCAGGCCCTGATATGTTACATCCATGAAGGGACCCTGACATACATGATTTGAGCAACACTGTCAACCAACTTGATTTAGTTGCTAATTATAGAATACTCCACCCAACAATAGCAGAATACACAATTAATTTTCTCAATAGTATGCAAATTGACCAATATATACCATATTAATCTGTCATAAAATGGCTAAAAATATTGAAATTTTAAGATTGAAAATACATTTAACTACAATGAAATTACATCACAAATTAATAACACTTAAATATCTGGAAAAACATTGGAAACTAAACAATATCCTTTTGAACAACTCCTGGGTTAAAATAAGAAACCACAGGGGGAATTAGAAAATATTTTAAAATAAAATACAAATATGGCCTATCTAAGTTTGCAGGGTGTATTTAAATCAGTGGCCTGAGGGAAATTTGTAGCATTGACTAGGAATTAGTGTTATTTTTTAGTCTCTAATCTCTATTTTCACGAAAAGAAAAAAGAAAGGTATTATTAAGAACATTTTCTTGGAAAGATAAATATTTTGAGTCTACATTTCTGAAATAGTATCAATATGTACCAAATGGGTGCTTCAATTATTAAAATGCTGACTTACCTCCCTTTATCACAGCTCAAATTATAATCACTAAAATATGGAAACAACCCAAATATGAACCCAGGAATGGATTAGCAAGCTGTGGTATATGTATACCACGCGATACTATTCACCCACTAAGAATAATGGAGACTTTACATCTTTTGTATTAACCTGGGTGGAGGTGGAACACATTATTCTTAGTAATGCATCTCAAGAATGGAGAAGGAGGAATCCAATGAACTCAACTCTAATATGAAAGCAGTAGCTGAGCTAATACAAGGGATGAGGTAGGGGAACGAGAGTGGATAGGAGGAGGAAGGGGAATGGGGAGTCACGTGTATGGAACACTTTTGGGGGTAGGGCACAATTACAAGAGGGACTTTATCTAACAAATGCAATCAGTGTAACCTAATTCTTTGTGCCCTCAATGAATTCCAAACATTTTTTTTTAAATACTGAGTAGGCACTGTTTTGAAAAAAAAAAATTTTAATCAAAAATTCAATCGTAGAAAAATATTCTAAGGTGGAAAAAAGATGCTAATCTACATAATGCCACATATTGCAATTGATACTGCTAATAGCAGCGTAAGATTAGAAGTGAATATTTTCAAAATTGATATTCTCTAACCAAGTCCGTCTCTGGGCAAATAACACGCTTGCTCTGAAATTTAATATCTTTACCTACACAGTGAAAATGTCCAATTTGTTGAAATATAAAGTACCATTTCTTTTAAAATTACAGACTTTCACTTGACAAATCTTATTAAGGGCCTGCTGAAATGTATTTTGAGAGGTGCTTAATAGAAAGAGTTTTTAGTCTTTTTCTTCAAATTTCTTACAATCGGGTTGCATAAAAGGAATCCTCTGAAAGTAATGGAAATGCAGATTAGTCTCTGATATAGCTTAAAATGTAAATATAAACCAAATAATATGAAGATTTTGAAATATGATATTTTTCTTGGTGTAGGTGACAGAATTATGGATATCTTTATCTCCCTATCATTGATTCGGAGACTTGGGAGCTAGCATAACTTTGTATTCTCCAAAATTAACAATTTGACCCCAGTCTTTCTTCAGATGTCTGTAAGATTTATGGCAAGAAAGCTAAATTAGCATCACATTATCACATATTCTTTTTTTTTTTTTTTTTTTACAATATCACATATTCTTAAGCCAGGTTTTGTAAACTAGCTAACACAAAAAGTAGTCACCTGGTCTGAAGAACGTGAAAACTTTATCTGGTCCACAATAGCTAGAGGCAACACTGCTGCTTTTTGAAAAATGCCGTAATAAGGCGGCTTTGAACGAAGCTCGTCTCTGCAGAGTGTGCAATGGAGCACAGCCAGGGTGACACTTTTGGACATGTGTTCTGTGGTCCAAATTACAGCCGTCCACAAGCAACCTAGGAAAAATATTAATCAAACTGATGTCAAAAACTTCTCAAAGCTTACAAATGTCACACACAAGATCACTACTGGGAATGAGGACAATGAAGTTTTCACAGATTCCTGAGAAGTATCACTTTTAACTTGAAAACACTGACATGGTTGTCTCTCTTTGGCTCCAGGGTTTAGTTTTTAGAGGCTTCCTTCGCTCATTGTCCCCAGACAATGACTCGTTGTCAAGTTGCTTTGCCTGGTAAGGGATGTGGGTGCACCTGAGTGTTACAGGAAGAAATTGAGCAAGGAAGCCAGTGCTTGCCGTGTTAATTTTCCATTCCCTCAGCTCATGAAGAAAAAAAATGAATATTTATTACATTTAGGAGTTGAAGACATTAAAAGAGCACATTGACGTTGATCATTATGTCTGAATCCCTAAGTGAAAATTAAAAGGCACAATTTCTTTTGTTCTCCTTATGTTACTAAACAAGATGAGGCACAATTTTAAGCTGCAGGAAAACAAGACAGAACAGGAATGTCCTTTGCTTTCTCCCTGTGACTTCAGTATTATCCCTTAAGAAAAGCTGCTGAAAATAACTAGTCATTTTATAGTAATTTAAACATACCAAGACTGACAATTCAATATGCCCCTAAACTCTCCATGATCCATTTCAAGTCTTCCAAGTCTATTTATAAAAAAAAAAAAAAAAAAAACTACAGAAGAATCCAAAGATCATTTCCTAAATGGACCCACCTGACTGAAAAAGGCTATATTCAGCATGTGAAATGAACCCAAGAATATATCTCAGAATAACTGTAGTCTTTGAGGCAAGCTGTAGCCTCTGAAAATCCAGAAATCCAGAATATTAAAATTACAGAGCAACTTTTTGATACATTACTGATCAGAACATTGAGGATATGTTGACCGCCATCAATGTAACATTTATTAAATGTCTCACTTCAGTTAATATAAATGATACTAACATTTGTGGTCCTCAACATGTGGAGTAAAAAACTGACATCAAATATGTAGTGTCATTGGTAAAGTTTGAGAGCGTCAGTCTACATTAAGCACATCAGGAAGTATGCCCAGAGTGATAGTGTCACTTGTCCAAAAAGCAAAGTCAGGATTTAAATCTAAGTAATTTAATTTCAAGACTTCCCCCTGTGTCTTATTCTCAGGTGTGACCAACAGAAATCAGAATGCCCCTCCTCTGCCATTTATTCACTAAAATGTTATGTGGACTCCTACAGGTTTTCACATAGATCTCTCATAGTCTTTGAATCCTGAATTTGAAAGGGAATTCTAGAATTCTCTAATTCCCAACCCCACAGTCCCTGAGCTTTGAATACATGCGTGAGTAAATGTTATTTTTATTCAGTATACAACTTACTATCTCCATAAGTGGTTCCTTATATTTCTGGATACTTTACAAAAAGAGTTAATTTTATATTTAGTTGAAATCATTTCTGTTATTTCCACTAGTCACGTTTGGTTATTCCCTGAAGGTGTATCACACATAGTTCTGCCATGATTACATCGCCTGCTTTGTTTAAACTGACCTTAGCATCTAACTTCTAATATATTGAATCCCCAGCTGCTCCCATTATTACAGACACATGCCACCTGACTAATTGTATTGGCTGTGAGTGTCCACTGCTGAGTAGTGCTTCCTACTAGTCTGCTTTCTATTCATGCAATAATGAAGACCCGAGGAGGCTGCCTCATACTGACATCATCTTTGGGGAATGTGGCACATGTTATTTTGAAACTCTACTTCCAGTATCCCAAACAACTGTAAATCAGGTCTGCTCATTTTGTCTGCATGACTTGCAACAATACAGGTGTATGGTTAAATAGAATAAACATTAACAGTAAGTGAGGATATATTTTAAAACAGCTGCAAGAGTGGAGTTGGAATGTTACACACAAAAAAACAGTAAGTGCCTGAGGTGATGGATAACCCGATCCCCTTGCTTTGATTAATTCATATTGTATGCCTGTATCATAACATCATATGGACCCTACGAAAACTTACAGCTATCATGTACCATTAATCATTAAAAATCTTTCAGAAGTGAAATGCTCAGATAGGCCACTACCTATTACAGAGACACACTTACAATACTACTGGTGGTGTACAAAGATTCAAGCCGACTTACCTGAAATCTCGCCTCAGACCCTCAGGTATACTAACAATTTCGGCTTCGATTTTCACAAATTTTTTAGCGAAACCATCTCTAGGACACAGAATTTTTGACTTCCTAAAAATCCTTTCCCAAGAATGCAGGGCATTTTTTCAATATCTAAAGTCAGCATTTGCTATTTCCGTAGCATGTTCTGATTTGGGGATTGTGCTCTGAATCTGGTGAATACATTTATCCAGTGGCCCATATGCAAATTTTTTTTTTTTTTTTTTTTTGTGAGACTGGGGCTGGGTTTGAACCAACCGCCAGCCGCCTCCAGCATATGGGACCATTGCCCTACCCTTTTGAGCCACAGGCACTGCCAACCCATATGCAAATTTTAGTTGTGGAAAGCAACTCATATAGATGGAATATATTTTAAAGTAATTGGGTTGCTATTCCTATTAATTCCCTTGCTTACATTTTCCCCCGAAGAATGGCAAGTAGAATAAAAGAGAGATAAAAATATGTAGTTATCTAAGACAGTGTGTAAAATAGTAAAAATAAATACTACCTGTGACACTTACCAAGTGCCTTCCATGTGACAGTCTGTGACTGCTTACTTCGAGGCACTCTCTGAATGTTTGACTGGGAAGGCCTTGTTCAGATTTAAAATAGGATAAAAAGGAGGCTTAGTTTCCCAGGCAAGAAGCTGCATTTGAACCCAGGGCTGCCTCACTCTGAGCCCATGAGTATATACCATTCTCATTCTGTGATATGCTAGGTAAGAATGAAAAGAAACTATCATATTTCCATCAGGGAATCAAATTTATCATGTTTGTCGGCCACTTACACAGATCTGTGTTGCTTAGGACTTTTTACGGTGCTGGAACTTTTAAAGAATCAAAATTCATTGGCACTTGGCAATAACTAGATAATGATACCGCTTTAATCAGAACTAGTTAGAATTTTGAGCTCATGTTTGAGAGAAGATTCCCCAGGTATTCTCTAACAAAAGCATTTCTGGCAAGAAAACTCCTGAAACAGTGGAAATGAGTGTCAGGAAGCTGCTAGATTAAAATAAACGATTGAAAGAGCATTAACATTCATGCTTGAGCAGCCCTGGTAGCACTTGAGAAATCTATTCAGCAAGAGCATTTTCTTGTGCTGCACACACTTCGGCATCCCTGTGAATGACATGAAAAGGGAGCTAAAGATTCTTACTTTGGGCTTGGTGCCTGTGGCTCAAGTGGCTAAGGCACCAGCCACATACACCTAAGGTGGCCTGTTCGAATCCCCAGCCCGGGCCCGCCAAACAACAATGACGGCTGCAACCAAAAAATAGCCAGGTGTTGTGGCGGGCGCCTGTGGTCCCAGCTACTTGGGAGGTGGAGGCAGGAGACTCGCTTGAGCCCAGGAGTTGGAGGTTGCTGTGAGCTGTGATGCCATGGCACTCTACCCAGGGGGACAGCTTCAGGCTCTGTCTCAAAAAAAAAAAAGATTCTTACTTTGTAGGGAAATGAAGACCCTGCTTTGTGACCACAGCAAGGCACAGAAGCCATGCTGGAGATAAAACGCTGTGTTTAAGATGTGGCTGCACTCTTTCTACTGTGAGGCTTTAGCCACCTCACATAATCTAAGCATCTGTTTCCTCATCTGTAATCTGTGAATAATGGTAAAAATTACATCCTTGGTTTTGTGAGGCTCTAAGGAAATCATGGTACACCTGTTCCCAAACTTGGTTGCATATTATAATCACTTGGAGTTTAAAAACTACTTATCCCTGGATCCACCTCCAATGATTATGGCTTAATTGGTCTAATGCAGGCTAGCCTGAGCTTCAGGGTTTAACAAGATCCCCAGGTGATTGTAGTAAGTGTGGCGACCACTGGTCTACTAACATATTGATAAGCCTTGTGTCTCAATATACAATATTATTATATGCAACCTTGGATTCACTTATTATCTTCTCTGAATGAATTTTAATTGTAGATGAGGTAAAAAAAAAATGATTACATTTGTAAGAGCCGACCCCCATGCCAACCCCCCAAAAAAATTCCTGGGTAAAAGCACTTAGATTAAATATTTCCCCTTTTTTCCAAAATTCCCTTATTGGTCTCAGTACTATTCCCAGTCTCATAAAACTTATTCTTACTACACCAAAAGAATTTCCCTATGTGTTCTAAAATTTCCCTGACTTTGCATATTTACTCATTTGGTCAACAACCTATCCATTTTAAAAATTGCCACACAAAATTTCTTTCTTTCCAAAAACCTTCCTTACCTGGAAGTAAACCACTACCTCTGACCCTGTGGAAATTTTCTACCTCTCCTGCACATAATATATTCTACTTTGTACTATTTTGCTGTGAACTCAGTCCCTCAGATTAGAGATCAACATATTATGTATATTGCTATTATAATTTCATTTTATTGCTAAAAATCATGCCCACAGGTAGAGACCTAACATACTAATGCATGGAGAAGCACGCTAAAACTACAAAGTTGCAAGAAAATCTCCACCTCTGCATGCTAAGATGTCACCTTTTCCTCCATAAACAGCTTTAAAACTCTCTCCAAACTCCCCTTTGTGCTGTATCCCTGTGTTGAAACATAAGCCAAAATAAAATTCCTGTGACTCCAGTTTGACTTCTTAATTCCTGTTACACAGAGAGGCCAAGGGCCCGCACAGGCAACCCCCACGGTTCTTACCTTCTCCTGAGCCCTCACCATAATTCCCCTTAAAACTCCATTTATGGCAATATAGATGTTTTTATAGTCTGCTCCTTCAAATTCGTCTAGACTTTACTCATTACCCACCTCCAAAGCTGTGTGCATATTTTCAAATATTTGTTATACAGTGCCACATTTTGGTACCAATTTTTGTGCTGGTTTGTTTTGTGGTATTACAACAGAATACCTGATACTGGCTAATTTATAATAAGCACAAATTTAGGTTATGGTTCTGGAAGCTGAGAAATCCAATATCAAGGGGCCACATATTGCAACAGCCTTTTTGCTGCATTGTCACATGGTAGAAGGGAGAAGTAAGCATGAAAGACGAGATCTAACTTACAGTCCTCTTATAATTGTCATTAATATGTTCATAAGAGTGAGCTTACATGAGCTAAACACCTCCCATTATGCCCTATCTTCCTACACTCTATATTGAAAATTTCTCTGGCAGGACATGCTTAAAGCATAGCAGATGTCTCCAAGTTGATAAATATGTCTATTTTAAACACTCACAACATCTTGGGAACTTTTTTTTTCAGTAGCTAATATATTGTTTTAGAATTTAATGGAATTAAACATAAGCTCAAATGGCCAAATAATTTTGAAAAGGAATATTAATCTTTGTGGCCTTATTCTGCCTGAACTTGATATTTACCATTAAGCTGTAGTAAGCAAGACAGTAAAGAATGGGCTTAAAAATAGAAATATGGAATAATGGAACAGAAAATAGAGTGGAAAAAGTGACTCTAGTCCAAACTCTACTATACTGCTGATGGCAATAAAAAATAGAATAAGCATTTGTGAAAACAATTTTGTCTGTTTCTTCTAAATATTTTCCTTCACTAAACACATATCCCTCAAATTCTCCTTATAACTAGCCAAGGAGACCAAAAATATATTTCAGCACAGTCATTCCTAACTCTTTATAGTATAGTTTTCTGTAATAGTGAACAAGTAGAGACAATGAAAACATCCATGGCAAGTGAGTAGTCTAGTACATTTTAATGTGGTAATCAAATCCTGGTAGATCCCTACGGTGGGACACTACTGAGCAATAAAAATTAATGAACTACTGATATTTACAATTGCACAGATGTATCTCAAAAATATTTTGCTGAGTTAAAGATATATTGTAAGATTTCATTTATGTAATTTTCTAGGGAAATCAGGACCATCTATAGTTACAGTCGCCTGAAGCTAAGCAGGGGAGGCAGACATCAATAAGGCATTAGGGAGCTTTTTGCCTTAATGAAAAAATTTCATATCTTGGTCATGTTGTGGGTTATATAGATGAATATAATCGTCACAGCTCATGGTTCCCTTAAGAGGTTGGCATCTCAGAATAAGTAAATTATATCTCAATACATTTTAGTTTATGAAAAACTGTGACTTAATGTTTTTTTTTTTTCTTCTATAGATAAATGATACAGTAGGGCAGTGCCTGTGGCTCAGAGGAAGAGGGCACGGCACCATATTCCAGAGGTGGTGGGTTCATAACCGGGCCCTGGCCAAAAAAAAAAAAAGCAAGAAAAATAAAGAAAAAAAGGCTTGGCACCTGTGGCTTAAGTGGCTAAGGCGTCAGCCATGTACACCCAAGGTGGCGGGTTCAAATCCAGCCCAGGCCCGCCAAACAACAATGACGGCTGCAACCAAAAAATAGCCAGGCGTTGTGGCAGGCGCCTATGGTCCCAGCTACTCAGGAAGCTGAGGCAGGAGACTCGCTTGAGTCTCCTGGGAGTTGGAGGTTGCTGTGAGCTGTGATGCCACAGCACTCTACCCAGGGGGACAGCTGGAGGCTCCTGTCTCAAAAATTAAAAAAAGTTATTAAAAGAAAGAAAAATGATGCAGTAAATAGAAATCTCAGAAAGCAGGAAGAAAGAGATCAATTGCAAGAGTGATGTCCTTGTGTAGAAAGTAGGGTAGATCCAGAGTGTTGAGATAGTTGGCAGGAGGAGTTTATCTTTTAACATGAGGGAAGGCAGAGTAAATGGTTGCAGATTCTTACAGTGGAAAGATGGAACATTCCCCCACTAAAAGATGAGGCACTCTATTTTATTTAAATGCAAAGTGATACTTGTAGCTAAGAGTGAAGAAATAAAGAGATGTTGGAGATTTAAACTGAGATTTGATTTCTAAGTGTGAAGCCATATTTTAAATAGTGAGAGAGAAACTACCCTTGGCTCTGCTGCCCAGCCACTTCTGCCCTTCACTGTGCAATTCCTCGGACTGATATTTTCCCTCGCCACTGGTTGGCCTCATTGAAGCAGCTGTGGTGGTAGAAGCAGCAGGGTCAGCGAACCATCCTCAAGTTTAATGGTTTATTATAAACCACAAACTCAAAGTGGGACTTTGAAGGTACCAGGAAGGAGCCTAGAGGATGGAGCCAGAGTGTGACTGCCACGTGGTGCTCACAGTATTATCAGAAAACTTACGCTTGGATTCTTAGGTTTCTTAAAACTCAGGACCCTGGGAAATCAAGGACGCTTCAAGCTGCCAGCAGGCAGGGTGGGGCCTGGGGAGTCAGTGCAGGGAATGCCCGAGAGTGACTTCCAGGGAGTAGCAGGAGGGGATTGAGAGACTGCGACTCTCCCATCTTTGCAGGAAGTAAAGGCAGGGGATAGGCCTGGCTAACTCAGTTAAATAATAAACATCCAGGTTTCTAGGTCCTAGAACCACACAGAGTGAAATACCATAGCTGCGGGACAGCTCCCCAGCTCTTGTTCCATTACCAGCCACTTTCCCTTCCAGGTCCTTCTCTGCAGGGTGGTTAGTTTTGACCCATGACCCATTCCCCAGCCCTCACATCTCATGAGTTCTCCAACACTCAGTATTCACATCTGCTACTTATCGTCTCCCTAGACAAACAGCTCTTTCAGGGGAAATCTCCCTTCTAGCACACCTGTTACAGTGGTGCCTTTAGGTCTGGGCTTCTTTAGGGTCACCAACGGAGCTGTGTCCAACGTGAACCCAGCGAGTCTTAACTTCAGCTAGAACTACTGGTTCTGGACTATTTGACCTAAGTGAAGGAGGAGGGAGCTTGACAAGGCAATATGTATTCCATGAGTCATGAAGAAACGCTCTGAACACATAAAATTGCAAGAAAGGATGGAAAAATCACGTTTGTTTTCAGTTCCTTCCAGCCCGGTTTGAGCTTGCTAGTTCAGCCAAGTCATCAAACCAGGTCAACCGGGTTCAGGAAACCAGAACCGCCTCCCCATCCTCCATAGCCTCTCATTGCCACTCAGTTCCTACCATTGTTTCTAGGCTCTGTCAATGGACGGAGTTAGTGGATTATATAAATAAACATGTATATAAACAAAGTTTGACAATGAACTTCATGAACCCATCCTAGAGAAAGTGCTATGTACCTCACTGCTGAATATCACTAGGGTCATTTTTGAAGTACTCCTCTTGACATTTTGAAGTACTACCAACAGCAGCATCTAGTCTACCCTTCTGATCACTTTTTCTAGGATGAATTTACAAACTTGTCTGACCTCATATATACCACACATATACACACTTGAGTACACATACAAATGTATATAAACATACACATACATGTTCACATGCCTAAACATACACTTTATGTGTATGAGCAAAGTAAATAATTACTGCTGAACACCTGTCCTTACTTCTGTCTCCTGTCATTCTGGCTATCTGAAGTTCTTTCTTTAGTAAATATCTCAAACAAGGCTAGTGGAACAATATTCTGTGAATGTTTGTTCATAGCTCTGTATGTCTATCTCTTCATATTTTGTACTCAAGTATATTTTAACCATCCTAGTTTATCAGTCTTTTTTGAAGTGATTTTTTTAACCAAAAAATTGTAAAATGAGTTCCTATTATTTGTCATTTACCACTTCCCCAAAGTACACTTATTAAAATAAGAAACTAACATTGGAACATTGCTATGAACTAAACTTCTGAGTTTATTGAGATATCAGTAGTTTTACCATTTGGTTGCTCTTTCTGTTCCAGGACTCAAGCCAGGATGTCCCATTACGTTTAATTATCGTGTTTCCTTTGTATCTTCTGATTAGGGTTCACAGACTTCTCTTGGTTTTGATGATTTGGTAGTTTGGAGGAGTACTGGTTCGGCATTTTATAGAACATCCCCCAATCAGGATGTGTCTGGTGCAAAAAAACAGAGGGAACCTGCAACCCCTGGAGTTACCTCTTAATAATAAATCTCTCCACTCTCTTTGCCTGGTTATGCTACAGGGGGCGGCCTGACAGAAGATTGAGATGAGCTAAAAACCTTCTTAGGTAATAACACAAGAGAAAGAGAAATTGGTAATCCTTCAGAGACTTCAGTCTTTACAACCAACTCCAGAAAGATAGATTTACCAAGACCTTGCAGCAATAGGTTCTGTAGACCACCAGAGATCTTTGATCCTATCCCTAAAACAGACCAAGTACCCCATCTCCTTTCCAGGAGGTGCTCATTAGGGCCATCTTTCACTTCTGATAAATGTGAGGAAGCCCGAAGTTGATCCTGTATAATTCTGTGGTTCCCATCTGGTCCTTGGACATCATCTACTGTGACCACTACAAAATATGCTTGAAAACTGAGCTTGGATCCACATCACAAAGGATCAAAACTGCAGATTCTGGTCTGGATATGAGAGAAGGGAACACTTTCACACTGCTGGTGGGACTGTAAACTAATACAACCTTTTTGGAAGGAAGTATGGAGAACCCTCAAAAAACTCCAGCTAAACCTCCCATTTGATCCTCCAATCCTGTTGCTGGGCATCTATCCAGAAGAAAAAACAAAATCCTTTTACCACAGGGGCACTTGTACTAGATTGTTTATGGCAGCTCAATTTACAATTGTCAAAATGATGAAACAGCCTAAATGTCCACCAACCCAGGAATGGATTAACAAGCTGTGGTATATGTACACCATGGAATACTATTCAGCCACTAAAAATGATGGAGACTTCACATCTTTTGTATTAACCTAGATGGAAGTGGAACACATTATTCTTAGTAAAGCATCATAAGAAGGGAGAAACAAGAATCCTATGTACTCAATTCTGATATGAGGACAATTAAGGTCCTAGTACATGGTGGGAGGTGGGGGATGGGGAGAGCTGAGAAAGGGAAGGAGGGAGGAGGTGGGGAGTCAAGGGGTGTGGTTCACCTTTGGGGGGTGGGGCACAATTATAAGAGGATCATTATCTAATAACAGCAATTAATGTAACCTGGTTGTGTGTATTCTCAATGAATCCCCAACAATAAAAAATAAAAATTTTAAAAAATGAGCCTAGAGGCAACTTGTCCAATGAATGAAAACTGTTTCATCTACTCTGTGTGATGAATGCCCTAGTTGTTCCTTCTGCCAAAGACACACAGACTTTCAAACTAATGCCAGTCTGGTCCCCTGTTAGAAGAATGCCAAGCTAAACTAGCACCATTCGGATCGCCCCTTCTACTGACGGGACTTTATGAACATCTGTTACTTTGACTTTGTTACAATTTTCCTGGATCTGATCCTAAAGAGACTTTACCCAGGTTTTACCTGAGAGCTGAAGCATGTCATCACTGAGGTTTTGTGTAGGCAGGCTCACTTTTCTAGCCCGATTTTGAGATTTTTGTATTTAGAAGCAGTATTTATCATAAATGTAGGTCACCTCAATCCTTACCCCGCTAAGAATTCACTTACCTATATTTTATCCACAGTAGCCGCAGAGATGACTATTTGCTTCAAACAGTGTTATAAATGTAATGTTTTTAAATAATACTTTCACTATTATGTTTTTAAAAGCTCCCCCAATTATTCTGATGAATAATTAGAGGTATAAACTAGCCCCCTCAGGGGAGTCTGCAGTCTATTTAAACTTCCCAGATTCTTGACACAGGAAAGGCAGATGCTCAGAAAACTTATCTTGCTCAAGATCACAGGAACAAGTGAACAGTAAAAATGAATATAGTAAAAGATATGCAGTTTTGATGACACTATAATGAGCACTTTACATAAATTATCTCATTTAATTGACTCGGTAACCCTCTAACATGTTATAAACTATCTGTTAGAATGGGGGCATCTGTGGTATACCCGAAGTTACACAGCTGGTACGTAACTAAGCCAGTCGTAGAAATCAAGCATCTAGTTCTCAATTCCACCTGTTAATCAGACAATTCCAACATAACCTCTGCTCTCTTTCTCCGAGAGCCCAGCCCACCGACTCCTCTTCTATTCCAGTGCCTTCCGTGGACAGGCAGGCAGAGTGTGCACAAGGGAATACGGCCACATAACTGAACATCTCTCTTTGATATCGAGTGTTAACATGTAGGAGTTGGGCAAAAACAGGGCAGCACAGAAGACAGTCCGGAGCTGCAGAGCATCTCCTGGAGTGTCGCAAAGGCCCTGCAGCCCAAGGGAGACAGCGAGTGGGTTGAGCACTTTAAGCCTTTTACAGCCACTTTTTCCTCAACATGAGGAGACAGGTGATAACAAGAAGCAGCACCACTGGTATATTCATGGCCAGGGCATGCCGGCAGCCTGTGTGTTTCACAGTTCCCATAAGCTGTGATTCAGGGAGATGGGCAGGACTAACACAGTTCCTATTCAGGACATCTGAGAATTCAAGTAGCATATTAATATCTGTGACTGTAAGCAGCATAGCTGTTACAGCAAGTCCTGGCAATGCTGATGATCACGTGTTGCGTGCGACTTGGTCAGAGGAATGGGAAGTGCAGGGGTTAGCCCCACACCCTAACGTGCTCCTGACACAACTGAGGCGCTGACACCTGCAACACGGGCTCTAGCAGTGCTGCTCTGAGACGGAGCTCTGTCTTCCCTCTCCAACAACAGAGGTGGATCCCATCACTAGATTTTCCTCCCACCAGCCATGGGGTATTCATTTATCTGGGGCCTTGGGATGAGTTCCAAACTTACACAAAACCAATTTTAAATGTGTGAAATTTTCTTTTATTCCACTATGATTTTCATTGTTTTCATTTAATCAATGAATATTTTAGAGAATTGTGGGCAATGATGTCATTTGAAGAGATTTAAACAATGTTAGACGTTTTACACATTTGATTCAATGTTCACAACTGCCGATTATAAGAAGCAAAATGTTACTTTAAAAGTCATCCATTTTGTGAAGTCCTACATCTTGCTTTTTCCAGACATGCTACCAGAGGTGCCAAGAACTAACAATTGGCAAGCATAGATGAGAACCCACGTGCCCTCTCTCCTATTCCCTATTTCCTAGTTCAAGTACTAGATTTATTTTTTTTTTAAAGAATCAGATGGTAAATTAGGCGTGGCAGTCTGAACAGTATGTCAAACTGCTCGACTCTGCCACTCTGGGCAGAAATCAGCCTAAGACATTCATGCAAATGGTTGTGGCTGTGTTCTAAGAAAAATTTCCTTTCAAAAACAGGTTGTAGGCACATTTATCCCACAAGCCATGATTTTTCACTCCTGTCTTAATCCAGTGATCTTTGCCTTCAACAGCATGCATTTGTGTTTTAGTGCCAGCATAAGTCACATTGTTAGTCCAAATCTAACTTAGAAAGGCAGTTTATCTAACCCTCTTCCTACTCCCCTAGGAGAGACTAACCCTATCAGACTTTAGAACAGGCTAATCACAGATCAGCTGCATTTAGGTTACACAACTAAAAAAACCTGTCAATGAAGGTAAATAATCTACCCAAGATCACACACCTAGTCTTGGTAGATGCAAGAGTATTGTGTAAGTCTGTTTAACTCCAAAACGTACTTTGACAACATCTTATCCAATGGCAAAACAACCCCAGAAAACCTATTAGAGGACAATCAGAAAAATACTGTGAGAAGCAGAATATCACTGGCTGATATCATTGGTTCCTATTGAAACCTCTTTATACTCCCTGGCTGAGGAAACTCAGGAGGCTGTAGGATATGCCCCGTAGTCTCTTTAGAAAGCTTCTAGTAGTTTGCAGTGGCAGGACCTCCCACAGACATCTCTACCAGACTCCGTGCTAGCCAAGTAGGATCAGGCAGTCTTTCCCTCTGCCTCCTGACAACTGGTTTCTGGCACAGGTTGATAGAGTGGGTGAGAGAAATGGGAGGACTGTAGGTGATATCTGCTTCTGGATTTGCTGAAGGCAAGGTATTCTGTCACAAAAGTATTCCAAATCAGGGATGATGGCTCACTTATAATACTATCTGGGAGGCCGAGGCAGGTGGATCTCTTGAGCTCAGGAGTTTGAGACCAGCCTGAGCAGTGCAAGACCCTATCTCTGCTAAAAATAGAAAAATTAGCTGATCATTGTAGTGTGCACCTGCAGTCATAGCTACATGGAAGGCTGAGGCAGGAAGATCCCCTGAACCCAGGGGCTTTGAAAGTACACATAGTAAGAATAAGGTGGAGTCTGTCAGGCTAGGGCAGACATGACACAGCTGTTCTGGACAGTTTAGGTCCTGCCTGACCTTGACCCTCTGTCCCTCATCTTACCATTTTATAAATTTAGCTCCCACTCTAAAGATGCCTATATTGAGTAGTTGAGGTGGATTGATTTAGGAGATTAACTTTTAGAAGGTTGTTTATTATTTATGAGTCATGGGGTCTGCCGATTATTGTTTAACATAAGGGTTAGGGTTGGTCTTCACTTTGAACTTAACTGTATAAAACTGTAATGTTAGAAATGGAAGAAACGAATCAATCTTGGAGAGGCTACGCTCACTGAGCTTCATAGGGATTTCTGAGGCCATATAAATGTATAAATGTAATCTTGCAATTGGAGATATGCTTATAGAAAAAGTAAGTTTATTGAAAAAGGATCTCTACCTAGTAATCGCCAAACCAGTGTTCAAATTCAGGCATTCAGGATCAAGACCCCCTCCCCTTTATACTACTACCTTTCTTTGCAGCTCTTCATTTTTCCTGGGCTCTTTCTGTTACTTTATTTCATAAGCTATATTGTTCCCTTCCTTTGGCTCATCTACTTGCAAATGTTTGGTTTCTAGGTAGGTGTAGAAAACACAATCTCAGTCTCTAGTCATAATTTCACTGGACTCAATCTCCTATGATTCTATCCCTCAATCAGAGTGCCTTGAGTACTCCAAGCATCATTTTTCGATGTCCTGTTAGGTCCTGGTCTTCTCTACTAGACCATAAGCTTCTGCATCAAATTCACTAAAGAATTTTCTCTTAAAGTCATCTAACCTATCCTGCAAGTTCCCTTATTTTCGCTCATGCCACCAGTTTATCATGTCCTCCTTCCTCTTTAGTTTCCTTCTGGACTTTTTCTGACATTGGTGCCCCTTTCCTTACAACCCCCATTTAGGGTTGCTTTCCTTTTTTTTTTGAGACAGAGTCTCACTTGTTGCCCTGGGTAGAGTGCCGTGGTGTCACAGCTCACAGCAACCTCAAACTCCTGGGCTTCAGCCATTGTCTTTCCTCAGCCTCCCATGTAGCTGGGACTACAGGCCCCTGCCACAACACCCAGCTATTTTTAGAGATGGGGTCTTGCTCTAGCTCAGGCTTGTCTTGAACCTGTGAGCTCAGGCAATCCACCTGCCTCAGCCTCCCAAGTTCTGGGATTACAGGCGTGAGCCACCATGCCCAGCCTCTGGGCTGTCTTCTAAATGATTCTTAGATTCTTCACAAGCCTATTTCCAAAGCCAAGAGAGAATTTTGAAAGGAACAAAAGAAAAGGAACTTATTACTTCCAAGTGTATTACCAATAAAGCTATCAGGGATATTTCTCAGCAGAAACCATGAAATTCAGTGGAATCATACATTTAAAGTGCTGAAAGAAAAAGAAATTCTAGCCAAAAATATATCTAGCAAATCTAGCCTTAATTAACAAAGGAGAGATAAATACTTTCTCAAAGAAAAGTTGAGGGGTTCAATAACCACTACAGCTGTGTAACAGGAAATTCTAAAGAGTTCAAATTGAAATGAGAAGATGCAAACTAGTAACAATAAAATAGATGAAAGTATAAATCTCAATGGATAAAGTAAGTATATAGTCAAATTCAAAAGATACTAGCACTGAAATACTATGTAATCACTTAGAACTCTAGTATACTATTCAGAATACAAAAGTAATAAAATAACTATAGCTACAAAAATGTAAATAGGTACCCAGTAGAAAAGATGTAATTATGATGTCCATAACATAAAGTGAGTGGGGAAGAAAAGTAAGTTCACAGTGTTTGTATGTAGTTGAACTTGTCATTATCAGCTTACAGTGTTATAAGATTATTTATACAAGTCACATGGTAACCACATAGAAGAAAACTGTGGCAGATGGGCGGCACCTGTGGCTCAGTAAGTAGGACATCGGCCCTATATACCAAGGGTGGTGGGTTAGAACCCGACCATGGCCAAACTGTAACAAAAACAAATAGCCAGGTGTTGTGCTGGACACCGCTAGTTCTAGCTACTTGGGAGAGTGAGGGAAGAGAATCACCTAAGCCCAAGAGCTGGAGGTTGCTATGAGCTGTGACGCCACGGCACTCTACTGAGGGCGACAAAGTGAGACTCTCGCTTAAAAAAAAAAAAGTATGATATACACACAAAAAAAAAAAGAGGATAAATCAAACCTTACCACTACAAAAAAAAAAAAAAAAGAAAGAAAGAAAGAAAGAAAGAAAATCATTAAATTACAAAGGGAAACAGAGAGAGAGAAAAAGCAGAATTACCAAACAGTCTGAAAACAATTAACAAAGTGGCAATAGTAAGTCTTTCCATATCAAAAATTACTTTCAATGCATATAGAATGAATGCTCTAATTAAAATACAAACAGTGGCTGAATAGCCGGGGCGGGGGGGGGGGGGGATTTAACAATTTCTGCTTAGAGAAGATTTATCTTTAAGGATACAGGTATGCTAATAGTGAAGGGATGGGAAAAGATAGCTCAGACAAAGAAAAACCGAAAAGCAACAGCTACATTCATATCAGACACAACAGACAAGTGAAAATCTGTAACAAGAGGCAAATAAAGTCATTACATAAAGTGATCAAGTCATCAAGCAAATACAACAATTGTTATACAGATAAGCAGCTAACTGGATCACCTACACTTACATATAAAGCAAATATTAAAAGTACTGAAAAGAGAAAGACAACAGTACAATTTTAGAGGACTTCAACACCCCACTTTCAACAGTGGATAAGTTATCTACACGTAAGGCAAACAAGGAAGTAGTGGACTTCAGCATCAGCATACAAATGTTGTGTAGTAAAACTGAGTATCTTCTCATATATTTTTAAGTAGAAAATGAAAAGATATTCACTTTTTGTTGCCAATAAAATAGTAGTAGTGTGAGTAATCTGGAGAGGTAATGATTTTCAATAAAATTTAATGCCGAGGTCTACCTGTTTTATTAATACTATAAAAAGATTTGTATTTTTAGGTCTTGCCTGTGGCTCAATGGAGTACGGCACTGGCCCCATATACCGGAGGTGGTGGGTTCAAACCCGGCCCCAGCCAAAAACTGCAAGAAGAAAAAAAAATTGTATTTTTAATGATCCATTGGTTGTAATTCAACTTCATTTATACAGAAGTAGTCTCAGGAGATTCACTGTTTGTGTTTAGTGGATGCAGCAAGATTAAGCATGATTGCCAACAACATGGGTTGTTTGGAAAGAAGGCTATGGCCTTAGTTTGGGTTCCCATGACAAATTACTATACTGGATGACTGATAAACAATAGGTTTTTATTTTTCATAGTTCTAGAACTTGGAAGTTGAAGATCAGCATGTCAGTGGGGTCAAGTTTCAGTGAGGGCCCTTTTCTGGGCTGCAGACCACTGATTTTCTCATTTTGTCTTTGTATGACTGAGAGCAAGTGAGTAAGCTCTCTAGGGTCCTTGTCATAGGGGTAATAGTTCCATTCCTGAAAGATAGAGCCATGATCTCACAGGTTCAAGACCAGCCTCAGCAAGAGCAACACCTTGTCTCTAAAAATAGCTGGATGCTATGGTAGGTGCCTGTAGTCCCCGCTACTCGGGAGGCTGAGGCAAGAGAATCACTGGAGCCCAAGAGTTTGAGGTTGCTGTGAGCTATGACGCCACAGCACTCTACGAACAGTGACAAAGTGAAACGCCATCTCAAAATAAATAAATAAATTGAAAGTGACTTGTACTATGTCAAACTATTCAGGTTCAGCTAATACGAACATGCTTTGTCTTCACTTTTCTGTGCTGCTTCATAGATTTGTAAAAAATGTTTAATCTTAAAGTTATAGAAGGATAATATGTTTGAACATTAGCCAACAACCAGAATTTTATTCTATAATTAATGTTTCTCTTTTGAGTCAGATCACAAATTGTTTAGAAACTCAAATTAGATGGAATATTTTTCAATGACTCACAATGAAATGGCAGTCAGCTGGAAATACGTGGAGCTGCTAAAATAAAGAACAGCATTACCCAAGAGGTGCTGACCTGTAACACTTGTTTTCTCTCTATGAATATAAAAGGGTATTTTGATGAAAGCCTAAATACTTTTATTTTACATGTGAAAAAATGATCAGAAAAGTAACAGACGTTATTAGTCAAGAGTCACTCAAACATTTTCAAAATCAAGTAGAAGACAGCTATTTTTTAAGAATCATTTTTACATTTCAAAAGCCACCCTTTGTAGGGGAACCCTGGCTGACACATGTGGGATTTTGCTGCCCTGGAAAGCACAAGATGTTTAGAGACACTGATCCTTCAGTACTGAGCTTGACGCATGTCACTATGTATAATAATAAATAAGGAGCATGTGGTGATTTGCTGTCATCCTCGGCATGTAACAAAAGCCCTGAAACCCAACCTGCACTGCCAAGGGTTTACAAAAAGGAATTCTGCTTTTTAAAATAGGAAATAATACTGAAGAGAAAGATGAAGCAATTAGGCTATAATTCTTTTCAGTGGCTTCCTCTCTGCTCATTGTTTACTAAGAAGCTGGATAATAAAGCTCTGGGATTCTCAAAAGATGAATTGAAAGGCCACAGATAATGGGGAGAGAAAACATTCAAAAATATTACTGTAATCATAATTAGAACGTGTTAGAGGCCTAAAAGCTGCATGCCATTATAATTGCAAGTATAACCAAGAAAGTATATATTGAATCTGATGAAACAAATACTTTTTAAATTAAAAATACTTAACATCCTTTCTTGAAATGAAAAATGGCCTGGAGAAAATGGTGAGAGTGATAATAAATAATGCAATTTCCACTCTCTCAGATGTGTGTGTGTGTCTGAAAGAGTAAACATTAAAAGTGTTGTGGCTGAGAGCTGTGTACTTCTGAACACGTTCAAATAATAACAGTGAGATAGTCCTCGTCCTGTGAAATAGAAATAGGACAAAAATCGATTAAAAATATTGTCAGACTGAAGCTCTCCGTCTGGAGGCAATTTTCTCATCACAGATACAATATGTGTAACTCACAGGACCCAATGGTCTGTCTCTCTGACTTGAAGAATTGGCAGCCTGAAGAATGAAGGGTTGAGAATTTGCCAGGCAGATCTTGGGACAAGACTTGCTGAATGATGGGCAAGTCTGAGGCTCTGCACATATAAAACCAGGCTAAACGATTCTAAGAGCTCACTCCAGGTGAGAACATGCTCTGGGTCTGAACAACCAGATAAAGAGAGCACTTGGAGAATTCCTTCAGCATTCCCTGGTGACTGGGGGCACAGTACACTTCCAAAGCAGGGACGCCCAATTCCTGAAGTGACATATCTCTGACCACCTTTTTTCTTTTCTTTTTTTTTTTTGTTCAGACAGTCTCACTCTGTTGCCCCAGGTAGAGTGCTGTGGCATCATCACAGCTCACAGCAACCTTAAACTCCTAAGCAATCCTCTTTGCCTCAGTCTCCCAATTAGTTGAGACTATAAGTGCCCGACACAACACCCAGCTAATTTTTCTATTTTTAGAACCTGGGTCTCGCTCTTGTTCAGGCTGTTCCAAGTTCTGAGTTCAAGAAATCCACCTACCCCAGCCTCCCAGAGTGCTAGGATTATAGGCATGAGTCACTGCACCCAGCCTCTGAACCACTTTTTTTTTTGAGACAGAGTCTCACTATGTTGCCCTTGGTAGAGTGCTATGGCATCACAGCTCACAGCATCCTCCAACTCTTGGACTTAAGCAGTTCGCTTGCCTCAGCCTCCCAGTAGCTGGGACTACAGGTGCCTGACACAATGCCCAGCTATTTTGTTGTTGTAATTGTCATTGTTGTATGGCAGGCCCAGGCTGGGTTCAAACCTGCCAGCTCCGGTGTATGTGGCTGGTGCCCTAGCTGCTGAGCAACAGGCACCGAGCCTAGGCCACTTTTGAGAAGCGCAAAAACAAACCTCAGTTGAGTAAAACTGAGAGTTCCCCCAAAACTTCGATGTCAGTATAAAGCACGTAAAATTTTTAAAAAGATGACAGATTTCAGATATCAGAAGGTTAAGCATCTAATGTAAAATTACTATACATTCCACAAAACAGGAAAATATGACCTTAAGTAAATGAGTAAAAGTCAAAAAGGGAAAATATATAAAGAAACAAGACCTGACAGATACTTCGGAACCAGAAACGAAGACTCCACTAGCCATCACGAATGCTTTGTAGAGCTTAAAAGGTAGCACAGACTTATTCAAGTGGGAAACGGAAGGTACTAAAAGACAAATACAAAGGTATACATGGCTGAAAATACAATAAATGAACGAAAAATTCAATTGGATTGGATTGAGAGAAGACTAGCTATTGCAAAAGAAAGATCAATGAGCTTAAAGGTATATCAATAGAATCTATAAAACTGAAGCGTGCATACAATGACCTAAATAGAATTAATGAATGTATAATCAGAAACCCAAAGGAAGAGGGAGCTGTAGAAAACATATCTGAAGGAGCTCAATATTTTCCAAATTTGGTGAACGCTGTAAACATAGATTCACGGGGAAAGAAAAGGATGGCATGTACACACACACGAAGGGGTATTAAAATTGCTAAAAACCTTCAATAAAGAAATTATTTTTAAATGATATCCAGAAGTACAGGGGTTAAGAGAGGAGACACATTGCCTACAGATAAGTAAAAATCAGATGGGTTAGTTTTCTTGTCAGAGAATATGCAAGCAAGAATGTCATGGAAGTATATCTGAGTTTAAAATGTGCAAGTCACGTTGGATCCTCTTACCCCAGTCAAGCTATCTAACGTTCGAGGCCTCTGAGTGATCCCAGGAGAAAACAGAATTGACCAGGTTATAAACTAGCAAAATAATGAAAAATAATAAATGTTTGCGGTTTAATTCATTTATTTGAGGTCCCTTTATTTTTTTTTTCTACAAAGCAATGAACAGCTGAACCAGAAATCAACACCACAAGTGAGGTGCTACCAAAACTAAAACCCGAAACGTGAGGCAATGACTTTGGGGTGAAGTAGAGGGGAAAGATTAAAAAGGAGGTGAAACTGCCAGTTGAGGCTTGAAGAGTAGGGAGACATTTGCTATTAGTGGTGGTTGCAACTTGGAAGACAGAAAATTGGCCAGTGAACTTGCACCGCCAGCTAAGACAATTTCCTGGCAGAGTGTCACAAGTTATAATTGTCTTCTTTCAGCTGGGTCTCATATGTCATTGTAAAAGAGAAAAGAAATTAAAAAAGACACCATTTAGTTTCAAATAGGATTTCAAACAAAGGGAGAAGGGGCAGGTGATTTTCTGAAGCCAGCAAAACATTTCCAAAATAAGAAATAACCTCAGGTTCTAAAAATAGAACCTGGGGTGTGTTTGCAAGAACCCTTGTTAAAAAACTCTGACAGAATTAAAATAATACTTTGTGCATTCCTCTGTACAGAAAATGAGTCTGTTAACATTAAGAGCAATGTCCAGCAGCACTCTCAGACAAAAGTAAAGACAGATAAGACTCAAAAATCACACCTTCAGCTCAGGACAGCTGCTCTCACCAGAACACGGGCAGTTCCCCAGCTCCATCCCACACAAACTTTAAAATCAAAATTTGATTTGCACTTGGGGACAGCTACATTGCCCAAGGTGTTTAATCTGCTGTGATTTTCAAACACACACATCACTGACCGAGCACATGTGCACGCACACAGCCAACGCTGTCAACTTTTGTACCACATTAAACTTGCAAAACTCACCAAAGTACTGGTTGGTTACATTGAGCTGACGAAAGACACATCATGATAAATTGCATTATTGCATAATTTGACTGTAATATATGTGTTTTGTACCTTGAAATTACCCGCTTTGCTGTGATTTAAATGTGCCCCCTATGTTTCTTATGTCGGTATGGACAGGTGGGGCCTTTAGGAAGTGATGGATTATGTGGGCTCTGCCTCGTGAATGGATTAATGGGTTAATGGGTTAGTGGATTAATGAGGACTAATGAGTGGAACTGTTGACTTCATAAAAAGAGTAATAGACCTGAACAGGCACAGGAGCCTGCTCAGCCGCTCTCACCATATGATACCTTGCACCCCCTTGAGACTCTGCAGAGCTCCTGTCAGCAAAAAGGCTCTCATCAGATGGAGCCCTAGACCTTGGACTTCTAAGCTTATACAACTACACAAAATGCATATTTTTCCTTTACAATTATCCAGTTTTAGGTATTCTGTCATAAGCAACAGAAAACAGATTAAGACCCACTTCTATGAAAAAAAAATCTGAAAAATATTGTTTCTAACAATATTAAAAAAAAAAAAAAAACCAATGAAGGCGTCTAAGCATTGCAGTAGGTGATATGAAGATTTAAGGTGGTTCTAGTGTTCCAGCCTCTCCAACCAACAGACAACACCTAATAAAATAATTTTGAAATCCAATAAAATGTTGAATACATCTGCACCTTAAAAAAACAGGAAGCAGGTGTATTCTCTGCTCCAGGAAACTCCGGATCGTTTCTCTTGAAGAACTCTCCCTCCTTCCTTGTTTCCTGTGGATTGTCCTCAGCTCCTAGTGCACTCTGCACTAAGACATCACATCTTTAAAACAACTTAGAGCAAGGAGCATTTCCACTTTTCTCAAACTTATTTTCCACCTCTCTCTTGATCTTGTTCAAAACCAACGAACAAAATACTTCACACTTTCATCATCGAATCCCCTTTCTATCTTTGAAAAAAAAAAAAAAAGGACAAAGAATGATGATCCATTTTCTTTGTGAAACAGCCTGAAATCAGGAGAAAGGAGGAAAAAAGCCCGTGAGGGTGTCCACATGCGGCTCATGTTCTCATCACTGGGCTATTTAAATAACCCATACAGATTAACGTCAAACCAGTCTATTATATTGAGTAAACACTATTTCCAACTTTGCCCAGAGAATATGTCCTTAGTTTGGTCAATCTTGTGCGTACTTTGTTGGCCATTTGTCATTTGGGGGCTGCAATTTATGATCTCTATTTCTCTATTGCATAGAATTGTATGTATATTTAAATGCGTGTAAAAATCCTCAAACTATAGAGCTACCATAATTTAAAAAAAAAATCCTAAACGTTACTGATCTTCAGAGAGTAAATATCTCCACAGTATGAGTATTATTAAGTAGTACACTTGGGGAAGATGTCTGTTTTGTAACTTATCTAGGGCTCTTTCTAGCACCACGTGATCTTTGTGCAGATTTATGACTAATGTTATAAGTTCCAAGCAGCTTCCTAATTGAGTTTTCTTATTTTACCCGACAGAACCATATGAATCTTCCAGGTGTTCTCCGTGACATTACCATTTGTCATTATCAGTCTTTTTAACTAGTCTGTAAACTGTAAAGTACTATACTCTTGTTTTAATTTGCATTTCCCTGGCGTCGGTTAAGGTTGAGCACCTTTTAAATGTTTCATGCTATTTGCATATCTTTATTTGTGAAGTATCTATTCGTGCATTTTTTTTTTCTTGTTCTGGTGAATGGTCTCTTCAGTATTCATTTATGAGAATTCTTTTGAAGTTTTTAATATAAGCCTTCTCACTGGTGGGGATGGCTCCAGAGGCAGCACTTGGCAACACCAATCTATGTTATGAAAATAATTTTTTGTCTTTTCTATGTTTGCCTGTTCATTTTCTTAATCGAATTTTTGTATAGACAACATTTTTTTAAAAGGAGATATTTTTAGACTTTCCCTGTGGTTGAAATCCCAAGTACCCAGAGTGGTCTCGGCTCTCCTGCTTTGATCCCTACTTTTGGAGGGTGGCTATATTTTCATGAAGGGGAGGACCTGAACACTTCTAGCTAAGATTTTTTAGTGTATTTGTCTTCTTTTGATTATAAGAATGAGAATGAAAGCCACCAAGAAGTTCCTGTATTCTAATCAGCAAATAAAATCTGTTTAATCCGATTTAAAATATCTTTCACAATGTTAGAAAATGTAAACAAATCACTCTTGTCAAGATGTCGGCTGCACTTGAAAGAGAGTTGCGCTGCTAGATATCAGAGAAGCTGATTAAATACAATGAGCCAAACTGAAATAACAGTGAACTTTCATCACTTGCTGTGATAGCATAAGTACCATGCCGACTTGGAGCAAGTGCTGACTCTCCTCTGTTCCATTTGCCCCAGCGGACCCAGAGTGTTGCTCAAAGGCTTAGTGGATTAGCACAGAGGTGGGGCTTCTCTCACTGTCAAAGAACCCCAAATAAATGGTTCCTATATTTTATGGACCCTCATATTTAGGAGAGATAAGTACTGAGTACTGAGAAAAAGTGAAAATCTCTGAAATACAATGATGCTTAAATGGTACAGGAAGGGATATTTTATCTCTAACAATTTATTAATAATATAGCATCATTTAAACATATAATCTGGACTACTTGGGTGTAAGTGATAATTTTGACAAATCAGGTTGAAAATCATGTATCCTGTCTGTGTCACTGTTTCCTCATCTATGATATGCAAATAACAGAATCTACTTCATAAGGGAATTTTCATAATACATGTAATATTTTGGGACCTTTTTATGAGAATTCAACTAACATCATTTTCTTTATTTTGTTTTCTTCTGATTTTCTTCCGCTAACCACGGAGGCATCATAGTATTCTGAGGAGAGCCAGCCATCAGGCAGGATCTGGGGAGGTTTTAAGATAGTGGCTGCTGTGTAAGACGAGAACATTCCATTCAAATAGTGCACAACCAGCTAGGAAGCGGTGAGAGAGCTTCACGTTCTCTTTCGTCTTCGCACTCCCTTCCAGATCTGTTCACAAAGCCGGAAGACCTCATAAACTTTCTGTAAAGAATAGAGCTTGCTTTCTTTTTGTCATGAAGGGAAAAAAATCCTACAGGCACCAGGAATTATGAAATAAGGGCATGGATTTTAGGGATAAATAGTCCTGCTTACAAAGTCAAATGTACTACCTATGTGACCAAAAGTGAATTACCTAAAGTATCTGAGATGCAGTTCCTTCACCTATATAATGAGGAAAATCAAAGTCATTTGCAGCATCTGAACACATATCAGAAAGTTAGCACAATGCGGAGTGTACATAGGCTTCAATAAATGGTAACTGTTCATTACTGAAATGCCAAAAACTTATAGTATCTCATATTGTGAAAGTTTAATGTTCAGTTATTATCTGAATGTTAACTCTGTAATTCAGTGCCCAAATATTATTTTCTGGTGCTAGGAGACAAAGTTCTAATGCTAAAATGTTTTTTTTTTTTTTTTTGGAAAGCACATTAACACAAAAAGTTGTACATGTTTAATAAATGTAACTTGATGAGGCTATAAATAAATATATACCTACGAAACCCATCAATTCCAGAAACATACCTATCACCTCCTAGCTACTTTGTTTTACTCTATTTTTGTGGTAAGAAGCACATGTAACATAACATCTACCCTTTTAATAAATGTTTAAATATATAATAGAATATTATGAACTGTGGGTCCCTAAGATCTATTCATCTTGTATAATTGAAGCTTTATGCCCTTTGATAAACACTTCCCAAAGTTCCTTCTATCTTTACCCCCTGCTAGTTCTGTGGATTAGACTATTTTATTTTGTTTTGGTTTGTTTTATTTTACTTTGTTTTTTAGAATCTTCAAAGTAGGATCACACATTATTTGTTCTTCTGTGTCTGGCTTAATACACTTAGCATAATATCCTCCAGATTTATTCATGTTGTCACAAATGGCAGGATTTTTTTTCTTTTTTAAGGCTGAATAATGTTATTTTGTATGTATATACCATATTTTCTTTTTCTAATTGAAATTTTGGTTGCTTCTATGTCTTGGCTTATTGTGAATAATGTTGCACTGAACATGAGCATATAGATGCTCTCGTCTAGTTTTTGACTTCAGTATCTGACCATACATGCACATGGCACTCCTGGGTCATAGAGTAGTTCTATATCTAATATTTTCAGGAGCATTTCTTTAGATTGTTTGCCCTCGTTGCTACACTAATTTACATTTGCATCAATGCTATACAAATATTCCCTTTTCTCCATTTCCTCATTAGTAGTTATCATTAGGGCTTTTGTGTTCGTTGTTTTGATAATTGCCAAGTAACAGGTGTGAGGCAGTATCTCATTATCTCATTGTGATTTTGATTTGCTGTACCCTGATAATTAAAGATGTTGAGCATTATTTTTATATACCTGCTAGCAATCTGTATTTCTTCTTTGAACAAACGTTTATTGGGGACTTATGTCCATTTTTTAATTAGGTTATTTGTTTTGCTATTGAGTTAAAGTAGTTCTTTATATATTCTGAATATTAACTTTTTATCAGATAAGGTTTGCAAAAATTAATATTTTCTCCCATCTGTAGCTTACTGTTTCATTTTTTGACTGATTCTTTTGTTGTGTAGAAGTATTTTTAGTTCAACATAATCCCTTATGCATTTTTACTTTTACCTATACTTTTAGTGACACATCTAAGAAATATTTACCAGTAAACCGAACCCCATAAATGGGGTTGAGCCCCCTACAATAAATTTCAGTAGCAGTCTTAAATTCTCCTCCTTTCCAAAGAGATCAGTAGCCCTGAACTGGGATAGTATAGGACAGTTACAGTCTACATTGGGTCTTCTGTTGTTTACCTGACATTGTTTTGTTTTGCATTGAACATTTTGGTCTGTTTGGATCTCTTGTAACTAGGTGCTACACAATGCTTCCACCTGAGCCCTTATTCTTTAATTGTTTTGAAGTCCTTTTCTCTATGAAATGGTGTGCAAAGTCTTTGCTCTGAGTCAGCAATCTCTGTTTTGTGTTCTCATAGCCAGCTGTTACCTAATACAGTGGAATCCTGCTGGCAATGTTTGGGAATATAGATTTTAAAACCTTTTTTTTTTTTGGTGAAAAAGTAATGACTACTCCAAGTATAATCTAATAATAAATTCTCATTAAATAGAAAATACAGATTGCATGGCAAGTCTTTTATAAAGCTCATCTCACAGACGATATCACCAAGAAATATCTCAGGCATATGTTGCTATTTACACCTATGGTGATTTCTTTTTATGTTTTTGTAATCTAGAATCCATTTCTTTTTGTTGCTCAATAACCTACCAACTTTCTAATGGGATGCATCCCTTTTCCTAACTATATTTTTTTGGTTCCATGAGGTTGCATCTACAAATCAGATTGAGCAGCGGGGGGCGGGGGGAAGAGGCAAATATTTTGACTAGTTCCTGCCTCAGCAGCATAATCCCAGATCCCTGGACACAGAAGAAGTTTCAGATATATTCTTCACTCTGGTTGGTTGGATCAAAGCGGACTCCAAGATGAGTACCGGAGTTATCATAAAGAGAGTTTTTCCTTTCCTGTGATACTGATGATAGTAAGGATGATACAAATTGAAGATGTTGGAGCTCACTTTTAAGGAGTCCAGAAGTAAAGACAACACCGCCAAGTTGTGGGAATGCCGTGCTTTAGTCCCCTGGATCATGCAGTGCTGGGATTTTTACGTGTGATCAGCAATATTTACTTTTTTAATATAATCTATTTTTGTTTTGGTTTTCTACCGTAATCAAACAAGTAACTTCTAAATAATAAGCTGGTTAATCAATGCATAGCTGGTTATGTAATTACATACATGTTCCTGTTTAGTGTACATTCTTTTACATTTTCACTCTCTAGTGCATACTGTAGAAGAAATCTCTTTGATAATTCAAAAAATATTCTCCACACTGTAAAATAATAACATAAAATCTTTTATTTGTATATTTTTTAAAAGTATAATTCCAGGCTCGGCACCTATAGCTCAACCGGCTAAGGCGTCAGCCACGTACACCTAAGGTGGCGGGTTCGAATCCCCAGCCCGGACCCGCCAAACAACAATGACGGCTGCAACCAAAAATTAGCCGGGCGTTGTGGCGGGCGCCTGTGGTCCCAGCTACTTGGGAGGCGGAGGCAAGAGACTCGCTTGAGCCCAGGAGTTGGAGGTTGCTGTGAGCTGTAATGCCACGGCACTCTACCCAGGGGGACAGCTTGAGGCTCTGTCTCAAAAAAAAAAAAAAAAAAAAGTATAATTCCAATTCACCAAATAGAAGGCTTAACATCTAATAAATGTTAGTTAGTAGGTTATTATTGGTGTCACATTTGTGTTTAGCACAGATAGATACTGAGCCTCTAGGAGAAAACAATTTCTAATTGCTTTCACCATATATATATGATTATCATCCACATTATCCATAGTAAGCAGCTTTTTATAAGGCAATATCTTCCAAATTATAGTTATCCACATATTACATTTATATTCTTATCTCCATATTATCTGTGCTTCTATTTCATAATATTTTTCTCTAAAATTAGTTCAAATGTTTAACTTACCTAAATATATTTTAATATGTGTTTAAAATAGATATGTGACTTAACATTTCAAAGTGACTCCATATAGTAACACATATCTATTTGCCTTACATAGAGATATGAATACCACACCTTTGAAATAATACCAGGTTGGAAGAGATAGAGATTTTATATAAAAAGAAAAATATATAGGTTCAATTTTGATGTGCATTGCTCCATATCAACAGTAAGAACTGCTTATATCTGTATCCTCTCAGTTAATTAACATTTCAAAGGAAGTGTATAATACTTTCCTCTTTGTTTGTTTTTTAAGTCAGCCTTCAAGAGTGCTAGGCATATGATAGATACAGAATGAATTATTTGGGTTTATTTTTATTCCCTTAAGAATGTCTTTGAGTCATTCCAAATTGAATATAAAATCAGCACATTGTACCCCATAAATGTAGTAATGTACACAGTTATGAGCTAATAAATAATTTATAACAGAACCACTAAAAACAAACAAAAAAAAAAAGTCTTTGAGAATCATGCTTAATTTTCTAAGCAGGTAATAATAACTAGTAATGGATAAAAATATATTTGCTAAAGTGAATTATACCCAAATCTGTTCTTCTAAATCTTTATTCTGTTACATTCTAGGTAGCAAAGGAAAGAGATGGGCATAATAAGGGATTCTATGGAGCACTGTCGCTGACAGTTCATTTCAAATTGCAGGTTATACCAGAGTTACCAAAGCCAGAGCAATTTCAGGGAATTGATGTAATTTTAATGCCCATCTTGTCTGATTGTTTTAGAAAAAAAATCAATAACAGAACTCTGTCCCTGATAAATGGCTCTAAAGCCTCCTTATCATACTGTAGAATAGCTCTCACAGGATACATGGGAAACTGGGGCTTTGCTACCCAATCCCTAGATTGAAACACCCAAACTTTAAGTCTCAAAGTTTGAGAATAAGTGAGCATGATTTAGCTTGGTTCTCTCTAGCTGAAGCTTTACCCTTTATAAGGGTAACTCATTCTTTTGGTGGGCATTAACAAATAGCTGGCACAAAAGGGAAAGATGATTATACTATTTATATACAGAGGGTTCAAAAAAATGCATACATATTTCAAGAAAGGAAAACAGTATTAAACTTGTAATACTCAATATGTACTGATACCATTTGTGATCTTGTATACAGTGTCACATATTTCTTGTAATTGTAGAAGTCAAGACTTGAGTATTATAATTTTAAGGGTTTTTTTTTGCCTTCCTTAAAATGTGTATACATTTTTTGACACCCTTTTGTATTTTGTTCTTCTAGATCCACTTTTTAGACTCTCGACCTTCCTGTACATCCCAAGACTGTCCCAGAAGTTAACCACTATCGTGGTTACCTGTTCTCTGATTACTGTTTGATTTTGACCAATGGTAAGCACAGCAGCAAGACCAGAGCATTAAAGGAGAGTTTGCTTGCTTTGGGGGCTATAGAGGAGCAGTAAAGGAGCGCCTCAGGAAAGACATTATCTCCTAACTGATCTTGTTTATAGCATGAGATTCTTCTAAAGACACTATCTCCTAACTGATCTTGTTTATAGCATGAGATTCTTCTCAATTTCTAGTCATTACTCTTGCATCTTGTCCTATTAAAACAAAAGGTAGTAGTTGCTTTACTCTGCTGCTAGCCCCAGGGTTGTTCACTAACCCTTACTGATTTTCTTTAACCTCACCCACAATCTCATAAGATCCTTTTAGTAAACTAGATTGGATCATACTTTCTGAGCCTGCCTAGTTTGCTACTGGAATCCTGACACATTCAAGAAATAGATTTCATAATGGGAATATAGAATTGGATTGCTCAAGTATCATGGTCGGGACAAACATATGATTTAGAATAATAACATGAGTACAGTTTTTTTACAGTGATAGCATATGGAAAGTAGAAGAAATGGAAAAAAAAATGTGGAAGTCACAGTAAACTTTGGCAGGTTAGTATGGTGATAAGAGCGATGAAAGAGAAACTGGCTTGCCCTATTGTTTCTGATAAAAATAGAGCCTGCATAAAGAAATGGACAAAGTATAAAAGCTTTTAATGCTTAATTTAGGGCAAGAGAGGAAAGACTATTAAGCAGTTTTAATGATTGTGGATTAGTCTCCAGATCTGAATGTAAAGATTACAGAATTTTAGAATCAAGTGTCCAATTTCTCTGATTTTCTTAATAGAATTGGAAATGAACTGGGATTCTAAAATTTAGAAATGAGACATTTGAATCAACTGAGTTTGGTTCATGAGCTTTGAGTTTCTGAATCCAACTGAACTCCCCTGCTCACGAAAACGTACTCCTCCTTCCCTCACCACACCTGAACCCACATCAAGAGCTATTTGTTAGCAGAGTAAGCTCAGAAAAATAAGGGCTAGCCTAAAGGAATTACCCTGCATGGCAGAAGATTTACAAGATTATGACAATTTGACTCACAAAGATCATGAGCTTATGCATGAAACTGTATTTTTTTTAACTTTATCACTTGAGATTTAAAGTTTGGGCTTAGTATCAGGTGTTGAATTAGCTAGCAGTCCGCTTTCAATCTAGTTACCACTGAAGTGCTATTTTCATAGAACCATGGATTAGCCTGTTGAAGGCTTGGTGAAGTAATGAATAGGAGAAAACACCTTGCAAATATGTGGTTCTGATTTATGGGGGATAGTATACGCCCTAGAGATGTGAATAAGGTAAGGTCAAGTCGCTCCTATCGCTGTAATACATAAATCCATAGTTGAAACGTAGGAAAGGGATTTTAAGAGTTATTCCACCTAATAACTCTGCTGAGAAGTTTAGTTCCTTGTCCCTTCATCTTTTACTCCAATAAAGAAGCCTCATACCCAAAGGGAAGAATGCCTCAATCTGAGAATACAGTCACAGGACACCTGTGTATTCACACATGGCCCCTCAGGCCATTAAACCAAGAGGCAGAGCAGAGAGACCCTGTATTGGTTCAAGTGCTTGCTACTAACCATACAGGAGAAACTGAAATGTGGGAGCAAAGAAAAACCTGGATCCCCCTGAACTCATTAGGGAGCCTCTTCATACTGTTTCGCCACTACTGCTGGTGAGTGAAAATCTGTGGTGACACGAATAATGGACAAGATGACAAAACTCATATTAAAAACAAATGAAGATTTTCTGTGCCTTCTTTTTTGTCTTCATCATATTCCCTCCTGTGCAAACATTCCATGCATTGAGTATCTGTGTGGGAGTGTGGCATCTGTTTTTTAGAGGGACCAGGAATTATAAAATAAGCAATCTAAGGACTGAAATACTGAAATATTAAAATCTGTGCTTTATCAAGTGAATGTAATATCTAATACTTATTTCATCCGTTGAAAGCAAAGCAGACTCTTTCACTCCCTGTTTCCAATTGTATGAACTCCTCGGGAATTGTGCACATCTTCCTGGGTCTGACAGGGTTGCCACCTCTTTCTCTGATCTGAGTTTCTACCACGCCTCCCCTTGTTCACTCTGCTTCCATTACGTCAGTGTTGCAAGCTTAAACCATGCTACACTCCTTTATGTTAAGGACCTTAACCTAGAACCGCTTCAACTAGGGTTTCTCATAACTCTCTCCTTCACATCCCTTAGATAATGCTCGAATTTCACATTTCAGAAAGACTCTTCATAACACAGCTATAAAAATATGAATAGTTCCCTCATCATGATCTATTCCCCTTTCCAGCTTTATTTATTCCACAGCACTCATCATTCTGAAAAATGTGGTAGTTATTTATTGGCTGACTTTTTTATTGCTGTTTTCTTCAGGTGAATTTATATTCTGAGAAATGAGGAAATCTGTTTGCCTTACCAGCTTTCTATCCCAGCTCTAGGACCATGCCTGATAACTTCAGGGACACAAAGTCTTACCATTAGGAATAATTTCCTGTCTCAAAAGTTTCATTAAAACTTTTTCTATCGGCTCAGAGCCTATAGCTCAACCGGCTAAGGCGCCAGCCACGTACACCTAAGGTGGCGGGTTCGAATCCCCAGCCCGGACCCGCCAAACAACAATG
>NW_003852396.1:53431569-53447752 GCF_000181295.1 Otolemur garnettii
AAAAAAAAAAAAAAATATTAACTTCCTTTTTCTCCACCCCTAGTGCCTAAGCCTTGATTAAACTATAATATCTGTCATTTCAGGCATCTTAATCCACATTTTAATGAATAGACAGGACTATTTTCAATGTAAATGCTTAATTATGTTTAAATATAGTATAGGTACTCTAGAAAAATTCGAAAGTCCTTTTAATAAATTGGACTGAAAGTCATGGTGAAATCTCTACCCTCCTCAGCACATTTTATTTATTTACTACTACATTTTGTCTTATGTCTGATTTTCAGTTATGAAAATTTTTGAGAATCACTATTTTGTATCATTGAATGATTAATTTCTATTATTCTTGGACAATGCTTTAGTACATTGATCAGTAATGAATTAAACCCTGGTAGAATTAAATACTTACTGAAAGTAATTACAACATTTACATAGGTAGCTATCATAATCAATGGTATTTAGTAAAACTGTAGAAATAAGATCAATTCAGAAGAGTTTTAGGTAAACTCTAATTTAAACTACGTGAACCATTTGTAATCACGTAAAATCAAAATGATAAAGTGTGTATAATTAAACTGCTACTCATACAAGGAAAACAAGGGGTGGAGTTAGACAAACATTGAAATTATTAATATCTATTACATACGTGCTGATGTGCAACTTGCATAATCACCATCATATCTCCACAAGAATCCAACGAGGTAAACATAAGTATCCATATAACTATCCATCCTCCTTCAGAACTTTCTGAAGGAGGCAAAAGTACAATAAGAAGAAAATCTCTGATTCTGGAAACTGATTGCCTTCTCTTCTTGGAAGTTGATTTTCAAAGTCTCTTTACTCTCATCGATACTTTGGACAAACGTGTTATGAGTTAACCTACTTGTCCTTGGAAGCAGAGTCTGGCCAATCCATGTTGGCAACCCTGGTTTTATTGCCACGCTGCAGTCTCCTGAGGATATACATGTTTCTGTCTTTACTGTGTACCTTAAGGCACCAACCTGGCTAGCCTCAGCTCAGCTTCTCACAGAGCTGTGCCAAGGATTAATAAATATGGACTGAGTTGTCCCTCTTCTTTGTCAGCACCTTATCCTACATCATGATCTACGAAGAGAAAATATCTTCATTTAATATTTATTATTCAGTAAAATCAATGGTTTCATTTCATCAGGCATAAATTAACATAAGCAGTTTATTGTACTGCTTTTCTTTTGTGATTTTTCTATTTTCTTTGCAACACGGAGAGCACTTTCCGAGCACTTATTAATGAACAATCATTCAATGTAACATTTGCAGGACACTTTATGTTTTATGCAGCAGCTTTAACTTATCTTGTGTTATCTCTGCATAATGCTATTTACATGCAGAAAGTATTTACTGAGGAGTTGCAAGATCTCTGCCCTTAAGAGTCTCAAATTAATTTAGGAAAGCAAACAATGGAATTACAGTGTGATTCAGGCTAACACTGATTTCTATGACAGCACAGAGGAGCTTGGGGTAGAAGAAACAAAGAAATATTTTTGATATGCAGTATCTTATGTCTCTAGAGAAACTTGCTGTATCTAGAAACCACTTTGGGGAAAGATGCAACAGACATTTCAGGCATAGGCTGAGTTAGGGAACTAGAAATATCGTGAGTCTGTGAGATTGAAGAGTGCTCTTCTAGAACTAGACAGTTTGGGTTCATGGAACAGCTTCTGCCATCTACTCGTTGTATAAGCTTGAGCAAGCTACCTACCTCTGTATCTTGGTTTTTTGATCTATAAAATGTGAATTATTAAAGCCTTAACCTCGTAGAACTGCCAGACGGATTCAAAGACCTAATACACGTAAAATACATGAAAGCCTTTTTATGACCAGCATTATAGTGAGCACTCCACAAGATTCAGCTGAGCACACCCACCCACAGCCGGATTAGGGGGAGATGTTGGGGTAGTGGAGAGAGAGATGAGACTGCACGAGACTGCGGGCAGGGCAGACGCTGTCTCCACCTTACATATGCAGAAACTAAAGCTTCCAAATTCATAATAAAAAGTATTCCATTTTTTCTCCTTTTGCTACACTTTGTTTGTGCCTGTGCTATTACAGGTTACTAATTTTCACTCAATGTGATACAATAAGACATCTCTGTTACATGATTTTCTAAGTAAAAACTGCCTGCTTAATTCACTTTATCTGAAAATAGTTCTTTTGTGGTAAACACAATGCTTGTAGTCTCCCCAGATGTGCTCTGAAATGAGTTCAGATGCAGTTCAACCTCAATCCTGATGCCTTCTTCAGGCAGTCTCAGGTTTCTCTAGGTAAGATGTAAATATTATTAACATGATACAAACATTCCAGAATTTTGTTTCCTTATAATGTCTACTGAAATGAAGGTCCCCTACAGCAAGACTCAGCTTCACAGAAGACACAATTCCTGTAAAGGTATAAATCACCTTCTACTTAGAGCCTCCAGTATGATTTTTTTTTTTTAAATAGTGCCTTTGGTTATCACTTTAAATCAGAGAAATGTCTATTTTAGATTTTTGTCACCTGAACTCATTCCGCTCTTTTCCCCATGCCTAATTTTATTTGTGGTAATCTCTGATTGTCAGAGTATATGGAATTGAATTGCTTTAATGTGTATTATTAGTCTGTCTTGTTTATCACGAGAATTTCGTCCTCTTAGAAAAAATAAACTATCCTTGGGATTCCACTGCCCCTCTCTCATCTCCATTCTCCTTTACTTCTTTGCACAGAAGTCGGCGGAGGACTGAGAGAGGTGCAAACTAAACTCCCGCCTTGTAACAAGAGTCCATCAGGGTCCACTGTCCTCCACAGTATTGCAAACACTGAATGGGGGAATAAAAGGAAATCTCATTTACTATGTCGAAATTCTGATTAACCCTTATGTCGGGAAACTGTGTCCCTTTCTATTACACAATGATGAACCTTCCAACACATTAGTAGAAACACGTTTGCATGATTGTTTCAATGATACGCAAGGAAAATTCCTTTACCATCTGTAAATTTGGCAATCTCCTTCCAGAAATTAATTATAGTTTATACATTTGTTAGATAGTATGCATGTGAGTTCTACTTTTCTGATTCAAGCTATTGCTTCGGTCTCATCTCTTTTCCACCTACATCTGCCTTTCTCCTCTGGAGAGTTAAGAGAGAAGTTACAACAAATAAATGTCAAAATATATAACCACTCGAATATAAAAATAATTTCTGACTTATGCCTGTGACAATGAGGATGGTGTTTCTGTTCAGCAGGCTGCCTTATTCTCTTTGGTGATTTTGAGAAGGAGGAACATTCAATCTTGGGTCTTCACCTCTTGCATCAAGGAAATGCAAATTACAACACAATGAGCTATCACCTTACTCCTATTAGAATAGCTTTTATTAAAAAGTTCAAACAATAAATGCTGACATGGATGCAGAGAGAAAGGAATTCTTCTATACTGTTGGGGAGGCTGCAAATTAGGACAACCGTACGGAAAAGAGTATGGATATTTTTCAAAAAACTACTACTAACTGTAGACCTACCATTCAATCCAGCAATCCCACTACTTGTTATCTATCACAAATTAAAAAAAAATCATTTTGCCAAAAAGACACCTGCTCTTGAATGTTCATTACAGCGTAATTCACAATTGCAAAGAAGTGGGGTCCACCCAAGTGTCAATCCATTCATTAATAGATCAACAAAATGTGTATATGTACACCATGGAGTACTACATCATCAAAAAACATAGGTTGATGTCTTTCGTAGCAATTACAAAGTAACTGCAGACCCTATCTCCAGAATGAAAATATAAACACTACATGTGTCCTCTAATAATTTGGAACCAACAGATGGACCCACAAGTGCACAGAGCACAGTAAAAATCATTGGAAATCAAGCAGGAAGATGAGGAAGAAGAGTGAAAACCCCACCTATTAAGTCTAATGATCACTATTTGGGTGATGGGTGCATTTTTAGCCTTGACTCAAGCTATGTATCAAAAATATTTGTACGCCCTTAATATTTTGAAATTTAAAAACATTTAAAGGTATATTCCTTTCCCTAGACATTGAACCATTTTTCTCTTTCTATTATAAATGATATAGCAGTAAAATAGATTAAACAACCAAGACACTATTTCATCTAGAATTCACTCTAAAGACAATACTTTAGAAAATCGTGTTGGTTATCTGCTAGCTCAGGATGTCAGTGTATGGAATTTTGACAGTAATATCCAAGGCTAGCAAGTAAATGTGCAGATTTTGCAGGATAATCTTCCATATTCATCTCTTAAAAGAATTCTTGATCTAAGGGCAGAGTTACCCAGGGCTGCTAGGAGACCATTATATCTCTCATCTTGAATGGAAAATCAAGGAAAGTACATGGTATTATGGTGAAATAAATGAATCCTTATTCTTTGCTGAAAATAAATGGCACAGTCACATAAGTGCACAAACAAAATGAAATTCTGCAGCATAAAAATAAGAAGACCATGCTATATTTAAACTCACTAGCCACAGATAATTTTAAACCTTAAATGGCAGTATGATAGAGAGTTGGCTGGGCTGGATGAAGGCCACTGCTATGGCTCCATATTTTCTCCTTTGTAGTAGAACTTGAGGTATCTGAGTCTGTTAATACTACAACCAATCTCTCTTTATGTGGACTGTCATTTTTCACTGGGACAATAATGTAATTTATTTTGTGCACAGGGAGAGCATAATATGTGTACCAGTGTGGAACACAGTTGAACTATATTACAAAATTTACTAAAACAGCCACCACGGGGTAGAAAAGCAAGATACGAAGGGGTGTGGTGCAAAATACACTTCGCAACTTATTTTAGATCACAGTTTAACTTTTCTTACTCTATACAAAGTCAAATGCAGCATTTGGTTGTGCCAAAATTTCTTTTCTTTTCTTTTTAATTACTATGCCCATTATACCCATGTTTGGCAATGCTACATAGCCAACTTAAAAATGGGTTTATTTTCTGGTACGGAAACAGAAGTGATTTATCCTTTGATATAAAACAGACCCGAGGCAGGTGCTGCCGGCTGCTAGCGTTCCTCCTGAGAGATCCATCTGGGCAACTTCTTGCATTTTATTACTAATGGAAATAAATCCCTGATGCATTGAATGCCAAGGCTTGGACACCAAAGCTTTATCACTTCTAGTCTTTCACAAGCTGTTTTATCACCCTGGTCTTGACATTTATTGCAGTAGTGTTTTGTGAACAAGACACTATATTGTTCAGTAATCTGAGTTGTTTCTAGTATTTGCCACAAACATTTCTGTCTGCAGTTGGGGAGAATTAGACACAAAGTATGGAAGTGCATCTGTCCTGATGGAACGAACCTTTCTGTTCCTGAAAGGAAACTCTCTGCTTTTCGCTGGAATGGAAAAGTTATTTTTTTCTTCTTGCATTTATTCAATGAGGGGTATAGGAAAAAAAAAAATTGCCTCCCAGATTCTTTCAGTTACCCTGTGGCTTTTTCAGTCCTGTTCAGGATCAACCTGAGGAGCCTAATGTTTTTCAAACGTATTCTGTCATCCTTCTAAATCAAGATTAGCGACAGGTAATAGTGAGAAGGGATTTATAGTAAAATCTTCATCTCCTGTTCTTCACCAATCGTTGAAATTATTGGCCAAGAGAAGACTCTTCGCTGCTAAGATGCAAAACTAATACATTACTTCTCTAAAGCTGGGCTAGACTTGTTTTATTTCCTCTTTCTGTCCATTAATCTAAATTTCAAATGACATACAGAATCTTCTCAGGTTTAACCACCTTCAGAATAGCTTCCAGCAAAAGCAATGAGATTTTAAAATTGGTTCTGAGTTCCCTGTGTCCTAAATTCATCCAATCGCCCTCAGGAGCCAGTCAGATCTGGATTGAAGTTTTGACTTTAGCCATTACTAACTCTGTGACTTAAGAAAATTGCTCAACCTATCTCCTTAGTTTCCTGGCCTAGAAATTAAACTTTCAAGGCTTTCTAGTTCTTCTAATTCTTATGAAGTGTTCACATAAAGCAGGTAGGATGATGAATATCCTATTCAATTAATACTCAATAAATACAGACTGTCATCAATATTCTTATTTTATTTTTATAAATTTATCTTTAGACAGATCCTCAAGCCATCACCCTTGGTAGAGTGCTGTAGCATCACAGCTCACAGCAACCTCCAACTCTCAGGCTTAAGCAATTCTCTTGCCTCAACCTCCTAAGTAACAGGGACCCACCACAATGCCTGGCCATTTTTTGGTTGCAATTTTCATTGTTTGGAAGGCCCAGGCTGGACTTGAACCCACCAGCTCTGGTGTATGTGGCTGGTGCCTTAGCTGCTTGAGTTACAGGTGCTGAGCCTGTCATCAATATTCTTAAATTCTACCTCTATCTTTTATTATTTCTATATCTTGTTGTTTTATTCTTACAACTTTTTTTTTGAGATAATCTCCAGTTGTCACCCTGGGTAGAGTGCCATGGAGCCATCTTGGGCTCAAGTGATCCTCTTGTGTCAGGTTTTCTATTTTTAGTAGAGGCAGGTCTTGCTTGTGTTCAGGCTGGTCTTGAACTTCTGAGCTCAAGTAATCCATCTGCCTCGGCCTCCCAGAGTGCCAGGATTACAGACATGAGCCACCATGCCCAGTTCCTTTTCTTGCAATTTTTAATTCTCTGTACATGCCCATCTTATCTCTCTAACAAATTGACAATATTCTTGAACAAAAATTAATTAATTTTTATATTGTTTCCTGGCTTCAAAATTAAAGACTAAAGTAGACAATTAGAAGTCTGAGCAGTAACTGGGAGTCTTCCAATGAATCTGTATGGTCATGTTTGGTTAAAAATAACATTAGATTTCAAGTTTCAAATTCATACGTTGATTTATAAACAATATGTTTGTTTTGTCTCTCACTGGCACTTAAGTTTGACAAAATCTTTAGAAAAATTCTAATTCTAATGTTCAACAATAGAAGCAGAAGAAACATGATTTTAAATGTCTGGTCCCCCTCCCAGGTATACTGTACTAGGTATACTTATATAGGGAGAGAGAAATAGAGGTATACATATACATAGAGACCTAGAGACATATACATATATCTTAATGTATTTATATCTAATAGATGAATATGTGTATATACATAGTGTTCAAAAGACAGAATGAAGTATGCATGTTTGTATCTTACAAATTTTGACCAGTAAATTTAAGAAAGCATAACCTTCTCTAAGCCCTTAGATATCAAGTCTTATAAAGCCTTCTCAAGGTTAGATGAAAGGGAAATTTGGAAACTGCAAAGTAAAGTGACTATTTTGTGAAAATGAATAAAGTAAGAAACTTTAGTCATGAAAACTGAGTTTTCCTGATGTGTTTTAATCCAACTTTGGGCATACATGTGTAATTTGGTCATGAAAAATAATAAAACCTTTAAAAAGCATAATATGTCATTAAATAGAATTGAAACACCACTCCTTTCCCACCACCTTTCAGGAACATTCTCACTTTGTAACTAGATGAATTTTAAGACTCTCAAATTGTCATTCAAAGGTCTAAAGTTTGGCATATCTAAACCTCCAGCATCCTGGCTCAGCGTAATGCACCAGTTTTCATGTTCTATTGAAATATCCACTCTGGGAAGAATGAAATCAAAAAAGATTGTAGCTAATGGACTTTAAGATTTCTTGATCCCATTGGAGAGGACAGTTTTTAGATAGTGTAGCCTGCTAAAAACTATAAAGAAAAATCTGGGTGCTATCTTTTACATGTTTTCCACCAATCTTGATAAAATTGCTTCCTTAGCCCCTATGTTGGGTTTGTCTATGTGATGAGGATATTAACAGTACGTCTCTTAAACTTGTGACTAGTAACCGTGTTGACTGGTTACTATAGTGCAATGGTTCAGGGTCAGCCAAAAGAGGTCATCATCACTATTATTAATTACTTTTAAAAAATCTGCGATAATCAAGCCAACACAAATATTTTGACAAAGGAATGAAATTCGTTACTCTTTATAATAAATAAAATTCAGGTTTTCACTTCTATCTTGGATGCAACCCCATTATACACCACCTTGAGCTTGACACACTGTCTTCCCAAACTAATAAAACCAGTTATTTCAGAACATAATAGATCAAGCCGAAATAGATCATTTAAGCAGAATTTGGAAAACATGGGAATAAAAGGTTCTGCTACAGAAAAATGAGACAATTTTCTTATTCCCGAAATTTCTAAGTTTATAATAGTAAGAAATGCAACTGAGTCAAAGATTTCCCTAGCAAAAAGAAAATTTTTATTTGAAAGTAAGACATTATTTTATTTTACATCCCATAAAACTAAAAAAATCAAAGATTTATGGCATCTCCAAAAAAAAAAAAAAAACCATGGCCTTATTTCTCCACTTGGAAACAGACGACATCCATAAAGAGTTATCCAAGCAAGTTGGTACTGACATTTGTTTCATCCTGACTCAGTCAAGTCAACTTGCACCTCCTTCACTTCCTATAATCCTATTTTTGCCTTTTGAAAATAATGTATTTCTGTTCACTAACTTTGTCAAAGTCACTCTGTATATCTCCCAAGAATTCTAAGATGAGTCACTGAGTCAAATTCTAAGCAATGAATAGCATTATTTAATGTCTTTATGGATAAGAAACTGTATCAGTCCAAAGAATGGATAAAATCTACCAACATGAGTCTCCCAGCAAAGACAAGTGGTTTTGAAATTTAATTATTACAGCATTTGGCATGTTTTGCATCATGAGACAATATAATGATTGTAAAAGAGAGGTGTTGCTTATCCTGATTTTTCTTTGTTCTTTTTTTTTTTTTAAAGCACACAAATTTTCTCAATTTATTTCAACTAAAAATACAAAATTCACATGTATCCCTAATAGTGGGTTAGTTAAGAGCAGGTCCAAGGGAGAACAAGCCTGCAGCTACCCAGAAACCAATACCCTGGATCTGTAACTGTATTGAAATCCAGAGAAAAAGGTTCTCAGCAGCTTCTTCCATCCAGGCCATCTCTCCTCACTGAGACGTCTCAACTAAACATCCAGAGAGCCAGATTTTTATCTGGCCAGTTCTGAAAATTCAGTAATTCCTTCTTGCCTCAAATCCAAATTATCCCCAGCAATTTCCCAGGTTAGCCCCATAAACCAAGGCCTACTTGTATTTCCACAGCCCTATTCTTGAAATAAAATAAAAATTACATAATATATAAAAATATTAATGCTATATCTTTGCTGCTATATCTTTGCAGAATTATTCTCAAAGGCAGAAGAGATTTTACTGAGCTGTTAATTCATCAATTCTTCTTTTTTTTTCAAGTGACACTACCAGGTGCTTTACTTTATATCAGTTATGTCTCTTCTCCACATTTCTAAGTTTATACAGCGTGTTGTCAGAGCATGAACCACAGAGTCAGGATTTCCCTTTGGCAATAGTTACGGGAAATGCCCCAACAGGCCAGTGTTGTCCAGTGCAGCCAATGTTACCCATCACCACGTGCTACCCACTAGTTTCTTTTTCTTTCACATTAGTTAGGAAGCAAGTAAATGAGAGCTGATGTCTATCTATTTGTAATGATTCTACAGTTTATGTCTTTAAAATCAAGGTCATTATATCAGTAAGTTTGCAAAATTACCAACCTGGCACTTATTTACTAAAAAATCTGTTAACAAATCAGTTCAGATTGGACAGTAGTAATTGCACAAATTTCCCACTATACCATAAAATGCTGAAAGTGTCTACGCTGGAGGAGAGAGAAAGCTGAGTGAATTGTGATAGGCTGATAACTCTTTGAATGAAAAACAATGTGTTCTGTGTAAACCTGCAATAGACCATAACTTTGACCTTAGTATTCCCCACTGAGAAGGAACTATACCACTCCTTGTGGGTGGACATGAGGCCGTTTAGTGTGGAGATGCTAGTCAGTAAAGAAACATTTTTTTTTCCTTCAAAATTTAGTCAATTTAATATTTTTATGGCATAATTATTATTTTTGTTGGGAAAAAAACCCTTTTTACATGCTCACTCTACAGATGGTAGGAAATAATTTCCAAACTTTGAAGATGATTTAAGAAATTCTTTTCTGCACAAAACTAATCCCAGCTCGCAGTTGCCCCAGCACTGTAATTCATCATAATCAGAACATTCTGCAGCAGCTGGCAGCACAAAATCAGTGGGACAAATCACAATGTATATACGGTAACAGCTACTGGACAGCCCTGTGTGTGATAGTGAGGATGACAGATTATTTAAATCCCCACTATCACAATAACAAGAATATGTGAAAAAAATCACAAAAACAGACCAAAATAAACTTTTGTGCTTTTTTTTTTCTACATCAGACTTTGCAGCAATGCTGAAACATCCTCTGAAGTAGAACAAAATTATCCAAGAGATTCTTCCAGTGGAGTCCAATGACTCCAAACCTCAAGGAATTGATGCTTATTTTCAACTTTAATAGCATAAAAATGTCTTTGGCCACAGTTTTCCATATCCCTCAGGCCATGCTTTTTCTAATTTAATTCTACGGCTATCCTCTTTACCAACAGAAATAGTTCTGTATTAGTATAATCAACACGTATAATGAAAGTAGACCACTTTTAATTAAAATGAATATTTTGGTGATTCAAATAGAAAATGCGTTTTAACTTTCTGATAGATGTTTTTAATTGCTTTATCTTGACTTGCTGACATTTGAATGTGGGTTATGTCTTTTCAGTCAGGCCTAACGTTTTTATATGAACTACTTTGGAAATTGGGAGATTCTGAAAGCAAATAGAAATGGAGCACATTTAAATCTGCTGAGGATTGCTCTCCTGGCCAATTGTGTCAACGTGACTTTCTATATGATACAATATTTGAAGGGTGATTTTAACACAGTGATAGATAAAATTTTTTCTCCATTTGAAGACATCTGTAGTAGTTATTCTGTATATTTGGAGGAATTACATCCCCACCCCTGCAAGTTGTGTAGTCTTATGGGAGGAAGAGAAGCAGCTGTGTGGACACCATCTAAGCCAAGGATCTCATTTATTCATCTTATTACCTTGACAGAGAAAAGGGATTAGCTCCTGCCCCAGCATGCTACAGCATACATTCTCTTCCTGGAATTTAAATATTGAAGCAGAGGCATGCAAAGATATAAAAACATACTGGAGTCCATATTTTTACTGAAGTCAGTATAGCCAGATAATTTCTTCTGCAAAACCATGTCTGTAATTTCTGCCTCCTAGAATTCTGGAAGTGATTTTTTCTTCTGCTCACTTCTCCAGCACTTATGCTGATACTTCGAGGTCTCAGTATCTTTCTTACGAAATCGCTTTGGCACAAGGTGTTTAGTCAGTTGTAGAGAGAGAGCTGTGAGGTGGCAGGGCCCCTGCAGCTTGGGAGAACATCCAGGGGACGAACCCCCCTTCTACGGACCCTCCTCAACAGATAACATATTATCTCTAAGCTTCCACTTTTAACCCAATAGAAGAAAACCATGTTTTCCTTAAAACTTTAGCTTTTAACTTCACAGCTGCACTTCAAAGCCATCACGTACATTTCCAGCTAGTCTGCTAGATCTGTAGTATTGCCCATATTTTAGAGGTCATGCAGTAATAATAGATTATACTTGCCTGGGAATTTGTGCCTGTTTCTCTTATAATTCAGTTGAAAATCTATCTTACTTCCTTGATAAACAACTTTGTACTGCCTTCTTAAAAATAAAGCTGCTCAGGCAGTCGGGTGCTGGTGATCCAGAAAAATAACCCAGTCCTCCCTATCCCATCTCTGCCTCTCAGTTCCAGCTCTGTATCTTGCGTCTTTCTCCTTTGTGTTTTCTTTCATCATTTCCCACCCGTCCCACTCTGGTTTGTTTACTTTTTGCTCTGGTTCACGAGAGTCAAGAGCTTACTGCTGGAGCTGGTATAACAAGATAGTGTGGGGAGTACACATATTATTTCTCTAGAGTTGGCAGCCATGGCAAAAATCTCAAAAAGAAGGGTCCAGGGCGGAGACTGTGGCTCAAAGGAGTAGGACACTGTCCCATATGCCAGAGGTGGCGGGTTCAAACCCAACCCTGGCCAAAAACTGCAAAAAAAAAAAAAAAAAAAAAGAAAGAAAGAAAGAAAAGAAAGGGTCCATAGAATCCCAAATTACTAAAACAAACAAAAAACCATGTCAACATGCACTTATGTACACATTTATACATCATTGAGCTCAGCAATAGATGTGCATTTTCACTCTGAAACACTTTTTTGGTCTTAGTTTGTATTAATTCATCCATTAGTTAATCGATTAATTCAGCGCACATTATTACATGTATAATATAAGAGCAAACAAGGTAGAAGTAAATGAAATAAACACAGTTCCTCTTACTTTCCTGACATTTTCTGTTTGGTTTCTTCTTTCCAGATCTCTTTTATTACAGAGAAAGCTTAAAGTTAGTCTTTATTTTCTTCACACAGATGTAATCCACACATCTTGAGTTTGGTGGGTGGGATAAGATATCTATACTGTTCCACTGCAGATACACAGGAGAGTGTACGTAACTCTTGTGCCCTTTCATTTGGATACAGACCCAGATGTAGGATTGCTGGATCACACGATAGTTCTATTTTTAATTATTTAAGGAACTGCCATATTTTTTCCATCATAGCGACAGTAATTTACCTTCCTACCAACAGATTGCAAGGGTTTCCTTTTCCCCATGTCCTTCTCAGTACTTGTTATCTTTTGTCTTCTTGCTAAAAGACATTCCAACAGGTACGTAGTATCTCCTTGTGGTTTTAACTTATATTTCTCTGACAAGCAGTGATGTTGAGCACCTGTTCATATAGTTGGCATTTGTATATCTTCTTTTGAGAAACACATATCCAGGTCTTTTGTTATTTTTTAATTAGGCTACTTGTTTTCTTTCCATGGAGTTGTTTGAGTAAAAGGAGATTTAATTAACTTAAATATGAATGCAATATTTTAGACAGGCAGTTCATCCACATTCTATTCATGTGCTTTTTCAAATGTGAAAAGTAAAACAATTAGATGAATAACAAAAGAACGGACTGATAAACAAATTTTGTAATGTAGTGGGTTTCCAGAAGGCCATGTTGGACATAAAATTATATAAAGAAAGGGATCCTTGTATGCATATGTTATGATGCTATAATCTGTAAGATTTTTGTACTTGTGTTCTAATTATTTTTCTATTCTGTCTCATAAAGTAGATTGTAAATCCAGCATCATCAGTAACAATCAAATCAGTTACTTTTGGAGTAAGCAATTGGGAAGGTTCACGATTCTGTCACATATTTGTACATATAGGTACGTATGTATAGCACACACATAAAAATATACATATAAGTGTTCATGTGTATCAATGCTAGTATAACACATTGACGTCTTTCTTCCTTTCTATACTTCAATGAATATTTAAGTGTATATATGAGCATAACACACACAGACTTTCATTTCAACACCCAATTTTCTTTATTTCATGAAAATACTGGAAGGTAATACTTTAGTATGTGAAAATATTGTTTTTAATTTGTGACTTTATTCCAACAATTATATTTGTTAGACACTTATCTATACTCTTTAGATAAGGAAAAATCATTTTCTAAGAGAGAAAACATAGAACCCTGAACACTAAACTTATCCACAAGAGCCTCAGCATAATAATATAAGAAACCTCACCTTTCTTTCCTTCACCTTTTTGATATTGTCTCTAAGCTATCACTTGATTATATCACAAAAATTCTCACTTTAGAGTTAAGTATATAAACTACTGATTTCTGGGTCCAAATCACTTCCTAGTATGCTGAACTACCGTGACCTTAAAAATATATATTTAATATGGCGTTAGCCTAGAGAGACTATGCCTGTTTTTATTGCTAAACCCTGTTAAACTTTGCAACATTGTTTAAAACTAGAGATTCAATAAATGTCATGTAGAGATTTGTGAAGGTTGTGGTTCTATTTACTGGATAATTTGTAGTAGCTTTTTTTCAGAATAGCAAGTATTGAGCAGAGAATCATGCTATTTCTTATTCTTTAAACATGAAAATGTCTAGGCAAAATTAAGATTATTATTAAATTTAATAGGAGAAAAGAAGAAATTTATGCATTTAATATTGGCAGCTAAGGAAATTGCCTTATGAATTCAATCCTTATTTCTAGAGCAAGCTTGGTTATACTCAAATTTTACAATAGTACCACATCCCTGAGGATAGTTTTCCAGCCATTTTTAAGAACACTAACAAGCCAGATCTGTATTTCCCATATACAATCTACCAACAGATGTTATATGTGCCAGTACAATATAGTTATAGATGCATGCTATGCCAGATGTGAGTTATTTCCATCATCAAAGTAAAATGAATTTCAGTAGTAAAGGCAAATGAGATATCTACAACACCAACCAGGATCAGAAAGAATGGAAATATTAACAATTCTGTACAGAGATAAAAAGATTCTCAAGATGATCCATGTGCCCTTGGTATCTGAAGAACTGAGACTCAGGCTCAATGCTCAGCACTTTCCTCTCTGGCCCACTGCTTCTTCATCAATGAGGTGAAAATGCAAATTTGCACACTCTACACTAAGGAATTAGAATATGTGGGAACCACTCTTTGCAAGGGGGCAACCCTCAATGTGTTTTAGAATATAAATGAAAAGGAAGAAGACTGTTTTTGTTATTGTTCTTTTTGTTTTGTTTTGTTTTGTTTTTTGAGCTCCTGGGCATACTGAATTTATTTGGGCAGAGATTGGGGGAAAGGGCCCTCTACCTAGAAGAAGGTGTTGGGCCTCTTGGTGGTGAAGGGTGGCTTGTGCTGCCAACATAGGATCCAAAGGGGCAGTGGGAACTTAATCTTGGAGTTGTGGAACTGCTTGACTGCCAGGTGCTGGCACTTGCTGGCTGCAATCTCCTCCACCTTCATGATCTGGATTGAGTGGGCCCGGGTACCCTATGTCTAGATCTACAAAAGAGGGGAGGGCACAGGGTGTCAGAGTGTGCTGGCAAACCTATAGAATGCCTGCCCAAGGACCCAGCACATCCTGTCAGACACAGCAATTGCCTGGGGACCCCAACTTGAGGCTGGCTGGGGGGCTAGGTGGCTGCAGCTTCTGGTCCCAGCAGATGGTGGCCACAGGGGACGTAGAACCCCCCACATTCACTTCGAGGGGCACAGTCACAGCCCTCCAAAGGCCACAAGATCCACTTGCTATCTGCACCTCTATTTAAAGACATTTTATGTTTTAAGAGTGCCTTTTATTTCTGGGAGCCAGACTTTTTACTGAAAAAAATCCGTGAAAAAACTACCTTTAATGTTCTCAGTGATCCCTTGCTACAATGTATTCATAATTTATATTTGGGAAAAATAAAAACATGAGGTCCGTGAAAATTGAGGAAGTATACAAGGAAGAACAATGGATGTGTAATTTGGGCTTGGCTATAGCTTAGTGGAAGACAGAAGTGAGTAGCACTCCCATCCCACTCAAAACGGTCTAAAGTCATAGAACAGCTAAGAGTATTCTTTTATCTCCCAAACTCATTTATTCAGGGTCATAAATGTCCCTCTAAGATTTACATCAATTTAAAGAGTGCTGATTTGAAAGAACTAGGGGCAAAATACAGGTCATTATCAACATTATGTAAAAGACAAAAATAGGGCGGTGCCTGTGGCTCAAAGGAGTAGGGCGCCAGCCCCATATGCCAGAGGTGGCGGGTTCAAACCCCACCCCCAGACAAAAACTGCAAAAAAAAAAAAAAATCAGATTGGATAATATATCATAATGATAGGAAGAAATATTGAAAAAAATATTTTATGAAAATAAAGCAGATTATAAAAATTCTGGAAGAAAATTCTTTAAAACATCAACAGTGATGACATCTGGGTGGTGGGATGATAGTATTATAGATTGCTTTAATTTCCATCGTCTCAGTCGATATTGTGCTGCTGTAACAGAATACCTGAGCCTGGGTAATTAATGAAGAACAGAAATCTATTTCTCGCAGCTCTGGAAGTAGGGAAGTTCAAGATGAAGGGTCTTGATGAAGGGACTTGCAGGTCTCTAGTTCTCAGATGATACTTGGGAAGCTGCTTCCTCCACAAGGGGGAAATGCTGTTCCTCAGATGACAGAAGAATGGAAGGGATCAAACGCACCCCTCAAAGACCATTTTAATGTGGCATTTTTCCATTCATGAGCAC
>NW_003852396.1:53447772-53643148 GCF_000181295.1 Otolemur garnettii
AAAAAAAAAAAAAAAAAGACAAAAATATGCCTTCTTGTACATATCTAAGCTGGGGAGTCAGTTTTAGCACCAGTGGTGGCATCTAATTTCTAACTGTGACCCTGGTGAGTTATCAGCCAGGAGTGGGAGACCAACAAACACAGCCCATACTTCTTCATAACTTTCCTTCAGTACTTAGTGTTTGTCTTACACTGCAAGCAAGAAAGAGGCATGTTTAATTACAACCAGGTTAAAACTTTACAGTAATCAGGTTGAGCGCCTATAGCTCAGCAGCTAAGGCGCCAGCCACATACACTGGAGCTGGTGGGTTCGAACCCAACCTGGGCCTACCAAACAACAATGACAACTACAACAACATAATAGCCGGGCGTTGTGGCAAGGGTCTGTAGCCCCAGCTATTTGGGAGGCTGAGACAAGAGAATAGCTCAAGGCCAAGAGTTGGAGGTTGCTGTGAGGTATGACAATACAGCACTCTACAGAGGGCAACATACGGAGACTCTGTCTCAAAAAAAAAAAAAAAACTATACAGTAGTCAAATGGATAGGGGGAAATTCTGAGTTATAAATACTGTTTATCAATTCCAGTACCATTGTCTGATAACTTTGGCAATCATTTGCCGACCAAACAATTGGTGTAAAGATGAATTTCATATGTTGACTTCACTGGCCACCTGGTGCCTAGATTTATAGTCATTTCCGAGTGTGACTGTAAGGTTGTTTCTGGATGAGATCCTCACTTGATCAGTTGTCTCAGTAAAGTAGATTGCCCTTCCCAGCATGGGTGGACATCATCCACTCAGTTTGAGGGCCTGAATTCTGAACTGGTCTGTGATTTTTGCCATAGGCTCCTGTGATTCTCAGTCTTTCTTACTTGAAGTGAATTACTCCTCACCTTCCCTTGAGTCTCCAGCTTGCAGAAGGCATCTCAGGGTTTTTCTTGGTATCCATAATCATGTGAGCCAATAGGCAATTTCTCTAAATCATTCAATCTCAATCTCTTTCTCTGTGTCTCTCTCTGTACACACACCCACAGTGTGCCAAAAAGAATGCATACACATTTTAAGAAAGGAAAAAAACTGTATTAATTATAATAATGTACACCAATAGCATTTGTTATCTTATCTATTTTTCTTGCATCTCCTATAATTGCAAAAGTCAAATGTGACTTGTATGTGACCATTTCAATAGTGTACAGTATTAGAATAAAGCATGTATACTATAACATATATTCTCTGGAGAACCCTTACTAATACAACTAGGAAATTCAAAAGAGTTCATAACACAAGATTTACCTTTATATTTCTTCTGCCAAAATCTCTTTTCTGCTTCTTTACTTATGACTCACCCATGTGTGGCTGGTCTCCTGATGGGCACTTCCCTGGAAACAGTATAACCAGATAAGCTTTAAAGTCATCTATGTCATTTGCATTGCGTATTTCATGAGAAACATAATATGTCTTTTAAAATTCAATTTTGATGGAAGTACAACTAATTTGTTTCTTGAGTTAATTGCCCTTGCAAATGGCAATTTTTACATTTTTGCCTTTTGTTTTATTTTACCTTTTAACTGTACTGAGCAGTCAATAAGACACCCCCAGGTAAATACCATGGCATCATGAAAGCTCTAAATATACTCTAGGGAGTTTTTCCCTTCTGTTTCCCAGACATTGATCAAATATATATAAGAATGTCATCCCATCACGATGTGTCACTCATCTCAACAGATATACCAATGCTGCAAGTCAAAATACCAAATTGAACTGTTTTTTTTTAATTCTTGTAACCAGTTAATAAGTAAACACAGAGAAAATTGCCTTAATAATATATTTAGTGCTACGCATTCACAGTTAATCAAGTTCCTGAAGACTATTCCTATGGAATTTACAGTGTGGTTATAACTATGAAATAGAAAAATATTCAGTGCATGGAGATGTTTATCAATTATCTATTGTTAAAAGAAAAACTACTTGAATAAATTGAAGTGTGTAATAATAATTTAATGTGATGCTGATCACTATACGGTGATTAAATGTAGAAGTATTAAACTGATGGTATCATCTGGGAAAAATTAAGTTTATAATATCACAAACTGTCATAATTTAATATAATTATACAAAGATTATGTCAGTAGAAGCTTACCATGGGCCATTCTGAAGTCTTTATGTGAATTATCACAATCCTCACAACATGCTATAAAATAAATACTATTTTGTTCCTTTGTAACAGATACTTAATACTTATTACTACTGTGAACTGAACTAAGCCAATTTTACCTTAAGAGCTGTTGGGTTCTTTTTGGTAGAAATCAGTGGTTTCAAATGACTATATCTCTCCATCCTAGCAGCTTCACTACCAAGTGGTATGGTTTTATTTTGTTTTTTTAAATGTCAGATTAATATGAGGATATATATGATTAGATTACATTGTATTTTGTTAGGTAAAGTCCAAGTTGTGGTTGGGTTTTTAACCCAGGTGATTATTTTGATAATATTTAGATCTTAGCTTGAATTTTGTCGCATATGGAAACATTTATCATCCAGAAAGTTCGTGCATGTATACAAATGTATATATCCAAAAGTTCTGAATCTTCTTCTTATAAAACAGGTCAAGTACCAGTTCTCTGTCTTACATAACATTGAAAAGTCCCTTGAAATATTCCTTTTAGGAAGATGCAGCAACATCACACCAGCAAATTTAGCAAAGTATCTGGTCCATTCAGGGAAGAATCACCTCTTAGGTGCAGGGATATGTTGTACCCTCTAAGACCTGAAAGATAGAGTCAGACCCCGACTTAGATGTAATTAATTGGTAATTTATTTTACCTGCTGCACTGGGTGGCAGCAGCACCAGTAGGGGGGTGAAGTTGCCTTTTATAGGTTTTGTGTAAGCATGTTACAGAAGCAAAATGTGACTGGTTAAGGGGGGTTACAGCTCAAGTAGTTATGAATACAGCAATGGTAAAGTAACAGTGATTAATACAGCTGTGGTTGACAATGGATACATCTCATATCACAATGGTTATGGTTATACAACAGTAATTAATCAAGTCTTGGTGAGTTTTCTACCATTGTTCACCTACTGAGAACTTGAGGGTTTTGTGAAACTTAAGACTTTTCTTCCTTGTTCTGAAGTTTGTTCTTGGCAACCCTAGGGGGAAGGAGCCTGGGAACACGGCTGACTAGCACGTTCTTAGCCACTGTGGTGGGAGGAGGGACTTGCCTTGTTCCTGGAGTCGACTCTGGGGAGAGGAGGGAGGAGGAGGGAAATGGGCTGGGGGGGGGACAGGAGAGGGCAGGGGGGAACAGGTGAGAGGGGTTGAAATAAGAGAGGGCTGGGGAACAGGAGTGGGCAGGGGAAACAGGACTGGGTTATAATAGATACAGATCCACATCTGAGCTCAAAACTGAGTTTACACTCAGGGCACAATCAGCTAAGGCCTCCAGACTTCTATTAAGGCAAAGGAAATAATCCATATACTTTGCCTTCCAGAAATTTCCCTAAGGACAAATTACCTGTAACATCACTTAACAATTAAAAAGTTGAAAAATAGGGCAGCACCTGTGGCTCAAAAGAGTAGGACACTGGCCCCATATGCTGGAGATGGCGGGTTCAAACACAGCCCTGGCCAAAAACTGCAAAATAAAAGTTGAAAAATAGAGATCAAAAGGCCAGAATCAAAGTGCTTTTAGTATGCCATCCTGGGGAGAATGTGACTTATTATGCAGCTTCAAATATTAACTAATTGCCCGAAGAATAGGTTGAATCATACACATTTATATGACACTGCTTATATCAAAGTGTTTTAAACAAATTGGAGGGCCAGACGTGGTGGATCATGCCTATAATCCCAGCACTCTGGGAGGCTGAGGCAGACGTTTTGTTTGAGCTCTGGAGTTCAAGACCAGGCTGAGTAAGAGAGAGATCCCATCTCTAAAGATAATAGCCAGGCATTGTGGATGGGGGCCTGTAGTCCCAGCTATTCAGAAGGCTGAGGCAAGAGTATTGCTTAAGGCCAAGACTTCAAGAGGTTGTTGTGAGCTATGACACCACAGCACTCAACCCCAGGGTGCTGAGTCAGACTCTGTCTCAAAAAAAGAAAAAAAAATTGGAGAAAGCATAAAAAAATCAAGACTATTCTTTTGATTTACACTTATTATTCTGGACACCAGTATACAGACATGATTAGGCAACCGAATCCTAGCCTGCTTCAAGTGAAATTGTACCTATAATAAATAAAGTAACAGAATCAGCTATTTCTGAACAGTTTAAGATCTTGATAAATCTCTGCTGAAAGTTTTACTTTATTATATCTCTAACTCTAGAGCACATTATACAAGGCAGTCCAGGAAACTCCTACTGGAAATTTTTGAAGAAATCTCTCCTAAATTTCAGCTTTATACAAAGCTGTGCACTACCTTATAAGAGCCAGAATAAGTAAAACAATTCATATATCTGATGAGCTTTTGTAGACAAAGAGATTAAGATGTGCTTATGATGAGCTCATGCTCCAGGGCAAAAAATAGACACTTCAAACAAAGTGATATAAGAGAAAATTCCCAGGTAACGTGAAATTAGTGCAAGTGTTGGGAGAAAACTTCTGGATGATAACAGCCCCTAGCAATTTTCCTTTATCATATTTTCATATGAATGTCATCAACTACCTTTAAGAAGGTACCTTGTACCAATTTCTTCATGAGGAACGTGTATTAAAAAACTGTGTGCATTGAGTGTAGTTGTGCATGGTGACATTGTTCTCATGCAGTGATCTTAAATTAGCAGGTAGAATAATCTCATCTATATCTAAAAGACAGATCTAAATTGTTGCCCACCAGTGGCATCAGCATTCTAATTCCTCCAGTGACCAAACAATCAGTGCAATCGATGAAAACCACTGCTATATCCACCTTATCCCACTTCAGCTCTGCCTTTTTTTATTATTACATGACTGAACAAATAAGGGTAAGAACAGTGGCACTTAACCAGCCTGTTGGCATCTCAGTCATCTTCGGGGCTTCTAAAAGTTGAACATGTCGGAAGTATTTCAGATTGCATGTGAAAACCCCACACTGTACCCCAGAAGTGCATTAATGTACATAGTTACCGTTCAATAAAAAAAAGAAAAAAATAAATAAAAAATAAAGTTGAACATGTCCTCTGTTCTCCACTACTACTTTCTGGGATTCGCATCGCAGATATTCCCCGTGAATGGAGAGTAGGTGACAGTATTGAAAAAAGCTGAGTTGTCTGTATGAAGCACAGTGGGTTAAACAAGCCCCTAAACCATGCCCCACACTCATCTATGGGTATTGTAACTTGAGAATAATTTCAACAATCTGGTTAAGGAGAAAAGATTTGGGTTAATTCTTTTCCTTTGTACATTTTTTCACTCTCTCATTTATAGAGAAAGAATAACATTATCATTAAAGGTAAAAAGCTCTCTGCCATGAAAGATAGAAAAACTGGCTGCCCCTAAGGTTATTTTCTCCGCCAATGTAAGCCTGTGGATGGTTTCTTTAGGTTAATGGCAGGTTATATACTGGGGGAGATGGTGTGCTGTTATGACTGGCAGATGTAATGTCAGAGACGAGGTTCATTATTCTTGCCTCCCCACTTTCTACCTGAAGACTTTGGAGGACCTACTTCTTCATCTTTGGCCTTTGTTATCTCACTAATAAATTGAGATAATGATTCTCACCTTATAGGAATGTTGTTAGGCTTAAATGAGAAAAATGCATGTACATTGCTTGTCACATAGTAATTGTTTTTATAATTAATACTTTTAATACTTTTATTTCATTAAATGGAAAACATGTTTTGTGTATAGTAAAATAGATTTATTTTTCTAGTGCCAAATTTTTGGTGTTAGAAAATATACTTCGAGGCTATTTACCAACATAATTGTTGCATCTAATTACAGCCTTGTCAGTGACATTAAGACCAAACTGATTAATGACTCAACTCATATCGATTGCAGACATTGCAGAAATCCTATGGTAACATTAAAAATTTGGTAGTAACATGCGAAACAATGAATTAATCACTCTAATTAACCAAATTAATTTCAATATAAGGTATCTAACTTATAAAAATGTGAATAAAATTCATAATGATTTACATATGGAGATAAATTACTATATCTAAAGTTATGCTAAGAAAATAGCTAATTTAATGATCAGCTTTCTAAGCGTATCTAAAAATCAATAGAAAATAAAGGGCACAGAAAACAACTTCTATTTTTGGCACCACATTTCATGTTATTAAAGTGTTTTCTTTACTCAGTGCATTTACAAAGCACATATTTAAGTATATTAAGGATTATTTTATTTATTTCAAAATTTTGATGGAAACCCCATCTATTCCCTTTGAGTTCCGCTCTAGACAATATGGGAATAACATGGAATAAAATTTGTTGAATATTCATTCTTCATTAGCATTCCTCTTGTCAATGCAGTCCCACAATTCATGAAGTATTTTGCTTGACAATTCCAGAAAATGTGAAGCATTGTGCATGTCTCATTACAAATAAAATTAGTATTTATAACTATGTTTAGTTTGAATTTTTACCCCATTTTTCTCTAAGCAAAACATTTTTACAAAGAAAGTTGAAATAATGCAAAATAGGACTGAGTGTTAGGAATAAAAGTCTCATGGAAAGCATGACAAGTTACCTAAGGGTGCAGTGCCCTATCCCTGGGCTGTGGACTGGTATCAGTCCATGTCCTATTAGGATCCAGGCTACACAGGACAGAGTCGTGGGCTGGTGGGCAAGTGAGTAAAGCTCATCTGTATTTACAGCCGCTCCCCATCACTTGCATCACAGCCTGGGCTCTGCCTCCTGGCAGAAAATTAGCAGCATCAGATTCTCAGGCCAGTGAAAACCCTACTGTGAACTCTAAATACACGGGCTCTGGGTTGCATGCTCCTTCTGACAAGGTAGTGTCTGATGATCAGAGGTAGAGCTGAGGCAGTGATCCCAGCACTGGGGAGCGGCTGCAGACACAGATTATCATTAGTAGAGAGGTCTGACATAATAAATCACCTGCTTGCAGACTCAAAACCTTGTCAGGAGTGGCAAGTAGCAATCAAACTGCATCTGTTGGCAGGCTTGATAGTGGCTAGTAAGCATCTCACTTCAATTGTAAATGTTGAAAGATTTATGCAGTCTGAAGAGGAGACAGAGTATGTTACTATAATTATATAGCTGCATCTGGTGGAAGGCTTGGAGTCAGAACCCACCATAAATCTTAGTCTGCACATGGCCCACCCCTTATGTTACTTACCACTTCCACCCATGCCTCTTTCTTTTCCCATGCGAGTGCACGTTGACAAGTCTACCCGTGTTGATAACAAGGCAACAATGCTTGTTCTTGTGCAGTGTATGTTTGAGAAGGATGTACATGTGAGTATATTATATGTCCCAAGCTGACTCTAGCAAGAATGAGTAAAAAACAATTGGTGCTGGAAAACTTCTTTGAAAAGGAGGAAAGAGCCAAGGAGGAAAGTGCTTTATGAGAAAGCATCAGATTCTAAGACTGCCAACAAAATGAAGGCTGCCTTCAAGAGAAGAGGGCCAAGAGTCTGACTGAAATTATGGGTTCATTGCAACAGGTGATTTATACAAAACTGCTGTGTATAATGTGCAACAATTGCTTATCCAATGAAGCCATGAAAGCTTCAAAACTTCTTTTCCACATGGAGACCAAGTATCCTCCATTAAAAGGCAACCCTTTGGAGCTTTAAAAAAATAAATAAATAAAATAAACGCAAACTACAGAAGCAATTTTGTCAAAGGCCACCATTTCATCAACTGTCTCTGCACTGAGAGCATCGCTCTTAGTGGCTAACCACATTGCTAAAGATAAAAGCCCCTAACTATTGGTGAAGAGTTGATCCTGCCTGCTGCTAAGGATATCTGCCATGAACTTCTAACAGAGGCTACAGTTCAAAGGTGTCATGCGTTCTTTGTTCAGCTAGCATCATAACTAGATGAACTGATAAAATAGGAGGGGATACAGAGGCATGAGTGTTAGGATTAATGAGTCACTGTGGTACCCAATCCCAGTTCTTGTAGTCACTATCCCAACACATGCACTCTGACAAAAAGCGGAGATGAGGAAGATGTCTTGAGGGAAGAAATTTTTTCTAATTCACATAAATACACCATGTTAGAAAATGGTGATTCTGAACTATGTTTAGATAGTGAAATAGAATGTTGATTTTGTCCTTATAAAAACACTTCATGAAGAAATATTATCCTCAATTTAGAGATAGAGAAAGTGAGAGTTAGAAAGGGTGAAATGTGTCCAAGATCACAGAACAGTTAATGACAAACACAGAAGTGGAATCCATATGTATTTGATTCTGGAGTCAATAACTTTACTTTTACTTTTTCTTATTAGAAATATTAAATCTGCAAAATGCCAATATCTATCACGTATAGTAATTATTAACATTCTGCCATTCTTGTTTAATCTGAATCTTTACCCATTCCTTAAGTTTACTGTCAACTATTTTATAATCACTGTTCTATACTAACAAAGAAAATATTGTGTGTAATCTACATAGTACTAAGAACAAATATTTAAATTACACCTGGGACACTGAATGAAGGAATTGGAGACTTTGGGAATCCAGTCAATGCTTCTAAATGCTTTGTTATACATATAATACAGTATTTTCATCAACAAAGTAGGGCTCTCTCAGTAGAAATTACACTCTGCAGAGATTATTTCTGCATTTTTATATCTGTATCTGTAATTGACTATTTTCATCTTTATCAATGGAGGATTGAACAATTAAGGTCTCAATTTTCCAGAATGCTTTTGTAAGCCCACGGTGTATCTTTAAATATGAAGAATTATGTGATAATTAGCATAACCTAGCTTGTTCACAGCTTGAAAATCTAAGTCTCATCACTTATAATTTGGCTACAGAATATGCAGTTCATGTAATTTCAAGGGTAGCTGATTTTCTCTCATAATCCATAATTTGACATAGTGTGGAGACTCAGAATTCTAGAACTAATTACAATTTGTTAAAAATTGTGATTAGTGTGAAACAGGCTCATAGTGCAGTGGTTACCAACTTGTCTGAGTCCAGGGACACAGAGCACATTCATACACAACAAGTTACAGCACGTAGATTTATTACCTACAAAAAAGCAGCAAAGACAATGTAAGCACAGGTTCCATTGTGAGCTCATCCCTCAGATCTCAAGAAAACTGCTCAGGGCAGACAGAATCTCGACTGTGCATACCCCATACCTGAGGGACCCTGCCTACCTTAGGTTATAAACTCAGGGTCCATGTGATCCACTAAGCTAAAGCTGTGAAGGACATCTTGCTTACGTGGAGGAAGGAACAAAGCCTGAATGCGCTGATCAGGGCATACGTTCCCTGGCCTAAGATGTTGCATTCCCTAGGAGGCACAGGGAGAAGCTTGGGATATTTTCACCTTGGGGTATTTCCTTCTTATCTCAGGATATTGCATTCCTCGCAAATTCTAGTTATTCTTGACAACTATAAGCAAGAAGTGAAGGGGAAGGACTTTCCTGCAAATAGCAATTTCATCGAAATATCCACACACATTCTATAATACATCGTATACATACATGCATTTGCAAAGCCTTCCTTATAATAGATCCATTTAAACATCACAAGAAAGAAGCTCTTTTTCATAATCATCTCCTTATTATCAATGTGTAATAAAAACTAAGAAAGCATATGATTTAGTTTTGGTCACGCATCTAGAAAAAGTGAGAATCAAGGAAACACGTCTTTCTAAACCAATATCTTTTGTTGTGTTGCCTCTTCTTATGGTTTTGTCTTTCATTTTGTACCAATTCAATGATTTAACCATACAATCCCCATGTACTATCATCCATTTAATTGTAAATGTTATGCTTCAGGCCAACATAATTTGTACCATAACCATACACATGACATTCTAAATGGTCCCCTTGATTCCTATTTCTCCTCTTCTAGACTGTTCTAAATATCCTGATGAATTCCTAAATTATAGCTCTGATGATGTCATTTCCTCTTCCCAAAAAATGTTTATCTAACTTACTGTTAACTATAGCCACTTTGTGCTTACTCCATTGTCAGTATCAGGGAAGAACATTAAATTTGAAGAGTCTCCAACCATTTTGAGTCAAGAAATGGAATTTTTAACCAACATTTGCTGGAAAAGCATGCCATAGCAGGACATAAAAATGTTTCAAAAAATTTGTCCTACAATCTATTCTCCACATACCATCCAAGCTACCAGTGGTTTTGACTATCTACTTTTTTTCCCTTAAGCTTCTAGTGGGCAACACTCAAAAGTGACTGGAAAGCATTTGGTACTACTCACCCAGCAAAAACTTATCTATTGTTTCCTTGCTTTTTACTCTTTCTTCATATTCTTGTTGCAGAACTCTCCAGGGAGGAAAAAAAAAAGTGGAAATCCATTTTTAACTCAGGTGATCCATTAGCATTTCCCTACTACCCTAGAGATCCCGTAGACCCTGACATAGCCAGTACTATGAGCTCAATAGTACAAAAGACACACACAACAATAGTTTAGCCATTCACAGAAAAGGCTGAGTTTTGGTTATTAGCTTAGAAAAAATTGAGGCATCCTGCAATAAAAGAATTAGAATATTCCTAACAAAACATATTAATATGCAGGGTCTGGAGGATTATAAAAAAAGATAAATCATAAATAAATAATGAGATAGTTCTCCTTTACCCTGAAGGCCATAAGGGAATCTAGATGAGACAATGTCAAGGTTGGGCTGGAAACTTCAGGGTCACGAGATTTCATTTTTCTCCCACTTTCATCTATACTTCCAAAACCTACATATGCACAGTTTGACATCATCATCTACACCCTTGATAAAAGAAATTGCAACTCTTTCTTTAGGTATCTATTATATGTATGTATATTTGCTTTAAGAAAAAACAATTAGGAGGAATTATCTAGATCAGCTTATTATTCTGTGTGGTCACTGGCGGGTGCCAGTTGTGACTTCTGAGCAGCACAGAATAGATTTTGGAAAAATAATGCTGCATCCTTCCCTCACCTTCACTTGTTCCTCTAGATGAGTTGATAAATCAAAATATGTCTTACACTAAAGTGTGATTGTTAGATAAAACACAGGGTATGAAGTTAAATTTGAATTTTAGGCAAATAATAAATTGTTTAATCCAAAATTCTGCACATGACAAAATTATTGTAAATATACCAACATACATGTACATAGAATATATATACAGACATACATATATATCTGAAATACAAACTTAAATAAAGATCCTGTATTTTTTCTTTTGATAGGTAATATCTAGCATCAACTGAAATTTTTAATTGCTTTCTCAACCACTCCTTCCACTCCATATATAGGTACCTGAAAAAATGATATTTTCTGTATTGAAAAAGAATGTCACTATTTTTTAAAATTAATACACTGATAAAATATATTTCCATTAGGTAGTAACACTGGTTCATTTTTCAAGGTCAAAGCTATTTCTTTTAAAGCATTAATCTATATTTATCTCTTTTTAAGGATTAAACCTTTGGTCCTTTAAAAGATTAACTCTGATTTTTTTTTTAACCTGTGTAGCCATTTAAATTAACTACATATTTCAGATCTCATAGAAAGACAATTAAAAATCTCTCTACATCATGACCTGTTCTTAAATGTTCATATTTATCACTTTCCATTTAAAACGGATTTTAGCTGACTATTATATCTAGATTGAGAGGCAGGGAATAGGTCAAAATCAGTATTTCACACATAATATTTTTCTGAATGTATTTATATCCCAATTTTAGGTAAGCTGTGCATTTGGATGAGTTAGAGATGAGGACTGAGGACTACAAAAGAGGAATTTATGCCGTTGATAAGCTATCACACAGATATATGGGCATCTCCCTCCTCCCAAAGTCAACCTTTCAAGTTATTGAACACTTACCTTCTGCCCAGCCAGTCAGGTTACATTTTGCTAGAACATTCTAGGTAATGTGGTTCCCTAAAGTTCCACTTGAACAGAATATGTGCTTTATTAGTAACTCTCTACCTACAAAGCACAGCTACCATTTTTCTCTGTGGTGCCATTTGCACATATCCCATTCCATAAATCTGGTTTTCAAGGTAAAGAAAGGCAAACAGAATCCTTGGTTAAACATACCCTCATTTTTCTTTCTACCTGAAATAGGAGTTTAGAAATTCTATTTCCCAATAATATATTGTATGGATTTTCAGAGTATTTAATAACAATTAAATAATTTGTACATGTAAGTACATGGGCTGATAGGAAAATTTAAAACCTTTTGTGATACAATCTACTAGAGGAGCAACTCATCTGACACAAGTGTATTTATTTTCTTCATTTCCTTCTAATTGTTTTCTTCTTGTTTTATTTCTTTACTTTTCCCCCCATATCTATTTTGTCAGGGATTTAAAAGATTGATGGGCCTTTAGATTCATATTACAGCTTTCATCACAATAAACTTTATGAAGTTGGACCTAGCACATAAAGTCTCTGATTTAGCTCCCTACGTGGCTTGCTATGCCATGTATGTTGTGTGACCAAGAAGACGGGTTAAGATTGTTAGCAAAAGTTCAGCTCCTGTCCCAGAGGCTGAATCAGTGAGAAGGAAGAAAAAGCACAAGTGGTTTGAAGAAAAGGAAAGAGAAGTTTATTAACTTTTTAGCAAATGAAGAGCTCATCTGACTAACCTCTCAAAAGACAACCAGATTCTGCCTTAAGCAGAAATCAAAGGTTTATACAGGGGGTATTTCAGGGGTTAGGTTTGTGTCTACATGACCAGTGTCACATACTGTGGCTTTGGGCTATCGTTGTTTAACTATAATTGTTGGTTTTGGTTGACCTTATCTCCAGTGAAGATAATCTTGTGACCTTTGTCTAAACAATCCTGCCCACCCATCTCTTGTGGTTTAGGATAATCGAAAACACAACTAGCATAGAAATTTTTTCTGCCCTCTTAATTAGTAGCTTGGGGAAGGAATGTAGGTTTTAATTCCCATAGGCAGAAGGGGGTTAAAAAGACAACTTGCCAACATTCCATTGTCCTTTTTCAGAACTTTACCTCTTTACAAAATAACACATGTAACTTACATAGCACAATGCTATAAGAGAAAACTATTATATAAAGTATCTGCTCAGCTTTCAGTGAAATCCTTCATGAGAGAACTTCTGTACTAGGAGAAATCTGACAAGCATGAAACTGCCCCTTTGGCACAGCTGAATAGAAGGCTTGTGGACAGATAGTTCGGTTATCCTAGAAATTTGAAACTAATTAAACACACCTATGGTAGAACCTGGAACTATTTTAACTTTAATGCTAGATTTATGGAGATCTGTTTTATGATTGTGAAACCTTTGCAGTCCCAAACAATACAACAGACGGAAGAACATTGTGCTTGATTTAACTTTCTGCTATTGCCATCCTGACTTTTTTTATTTAGACTTCAAACTTGTATTTTTAAATGAAACTTAATGAAAAAACAGAGCATGTGATAGAGCATAGGAGATACGTGCAATATGTGTGTGTGTTGCGGGTTCCCAGCCCCTCCTATGAAGAAATTCAGGAAATTTCCCCCCAAAATTTGACTCTTTGTTATATAGAGTATTTTGAATTAAAGGTCCTTAGAGATCAATTGAAAGGGGATTTCCCTGTATCTACATAAAACCAGAGGGACCCATCAAAAAGAATAATTATCTTTCCTCCTCTCCCTGTTATCTCAATATGTTGCAGAAAAGAATATCAAAAATGCAACCAAAACTGGCCCAAAACATTTTAAAGATAATACCTGTCTATCAGGTTAATTTAGTTTCCAAACAGACTCCTTTACAAGTCAATCAGTTTCTCCCCATCTATTCATTCCCCCAAATATTTATTCACTCCCCTCCCCCCACCAACCATTTCCTGCCTCTCAACAGAACTGCCAATATTCCTCATATCCCCTTCCACTAGAACAAGGGTTTGTAAATTTCTGGACCCCAGTGGGAAATTGGACAATCATTCTGTGATTCTCCCCAGGCACATGATAAATTAATCTTTCTCTTATCAATCTGCTTTATTGTGAATTGATCTTTCAGTGAAACTTCTGGGGTGAAGGGAAAGGTTACCTTTATCCCAATGCCAATAAAATGAGATATTAACATATAACAAGTTCAGTGTTCCACAAGAATGGAAGAGGATGTTATTCTTAAGTTGGCTGCAGACTTTAGGGAAGATTCTCTCAAGGAAATTTACCTACTTATAGTCTTCTAGATAATATATCTTGTTTCTCAACAAATTAACTGTACAAACTGTCATCTAATCTTCACCCCTGTAGACCATGGAAAGATCATTCTCAAGCATTCTAAGTTTATGGATAATTTTACTAAATTTTCTAAAGTTTTTTTTTTCATAAACTGACTTAATTTTATTGTAAGTGTCTACTTTCTCTTCAGACATTTTAAAAAGCCATCTGTAGTTAATAAGAAGGGACAAAAAAAGACTTCAAGGTGGGTGGGAGGAAAACCTGACCTACAGAACCAAGATGTCTGGAGGGTCCATAAGAATGTGGGTATGAAGTAACCTAGGTAACCAATGACCAATAGAAAGGGGCAATACTATCTGGAGGTGCAGAGAGGCCAGTGAAAGACTTGCAGAGAATTTCAAACTGAGAGATTTATATCCCTGGAAGCCTTTGCACCTTTAAGAGAAAGGTGTCTTTCTCTCACCTTTTCTCCTCCATGAGAGGGACCCAATTCCAACTCTCTTTGGAAGGGCTCTGAACTTTCTCTTTGTTCATCCTAAGAGATGTTATTAACCTCACCCTGTTATCCTGAAACTTACATAGGTTACTTTTGCTTTCTGTCCACTCTGCCTGTGCTGCTCCAGTTTTATTTTCAGTTTCCACTTACTAATTTTTTTTTTCAATTTCATTTACCACACCATGCCTCAGTTAAACCTTCTAGTTCAGACGAATAATTGAACCCAGTTCAACTGGGTTAGGGAACTGGAACACTCTACCCTCAACAGTTAATTGTTTGTAAAGACAGCCATAGTAATTTTCCTCCTTAAACAGTAAAACCTCTGTAAATTGACTGCCCAAGGGACTGTAACAAAGTGGTCATCATGCAGAGATGGTCAACATAAGAACAAGGCCTATTGTATTGATAGGCCTGGTTCCCTGAATCCAGGGGGCTTGATTTCTCAAATCAATTTTATAGCAGTACTATAAACTTCAATGCAGGCCCAGACAAATAGAAAGCAAAAGTGTGCAGAAACTAAAAGTAAAACTACAGCATCACAGGCAGTGTGGAGAGAAAACAAAAGTAACTTCACAGAGGCTTTAGTATAACAATTTTATTTAAAAGAAAAAGAAAGCTTAGAGCACCTCCTGCAAAGAGAGTTGGAAGTGTGTTCCTTTCCTGAGGAAGAAGAGAGAGACACACAAGTGCATTCTAGAGCTATGAATGTCCTCTTTCTCTCCATTTGAAATGATTGTGTAGAACTCATTCATTGGTCTCTCTGTGCCTCTGGGCACCTTTGTTCTTTTTTATTGGTCATTGATTACTTAGGTTACCTCATACGCGCATTCTTTTTCACTTTTTTGGCAAAAATTTCTGCGTGCTGTTCTAACTGTTGAATGTTTTTATTGGCCCTCCAGCCTTCCTTATTCAGCAGGCCAGGCTTTTCTCCCATTCCCTTTATTTATAGTCCCTTTCTTTGTCCCTTCTCAGTGCATACATGTGGTACATGTCTGGTCTATGAAAGTGAGGTAGACATAAGGAGGTGGTCAACGTAGAGGGGTGGTCAACTATGGCGGTTCTGTTGTATTTATATCTATCCTTGGATATTTCCTTAATGACGGATTTGGGGATTCACCATGTTATTTTATTTTATTTTTTTTTTTTGAGACAGGAGCCTCAAGCTGTCCCCTTGGGTAGAATGCCGTGGCATCACAGCTCACAGCAACCTCCAACTCCTGGGCTCAAGCGAGTCTCCTGCCTCTGCCTCCCAGGTAGCTGGGACTACAGGTACCCGCCACAACACCCGGCTATTTTTTGGTTGCAGCCGTCATTGTTGTTTGGCAGGCCAGGTAGGATTGGAACCTGCCACCTTGGGTATATATGGCTGGCGCCTTAGCCACCTGAGCCACAGGTGCCGAGCCACCATGTTATTGTTTAACCATGGAATATTAGCAAATATTATAGAGAGACAGGAAAAGTGCTGGCAAGTGTCAGGAAGCATAGGAAATTTTTAGAAATCCTATTATCAGCCTAGTAAAACCAAGATCATATAGCCTGCAGGATGGTGAGTGACACCTGACCTAGTTATCTCAAACTGCAGAAGACAACCAGATGCATAAATGAAGGAAATTAGAAATATTTTTATATCAAAATATTGCATTTTGATACTAGATTGACTGAAAGATCCTTCAGTCCTTCTGATCCCTCCCCCCAATAACACATCATTATTGGCTCTCTCATCATCTTTGAAGTACTTTTTTTTTTGAGATAGAGTCTCATTTTGTCACCCTTAGTAAAGTACTGTGGCATCATAGCTCACAGCAACCTCAAACTCTTGGTCTCAAGTGATATTCTTGCCTCAGCTTCCAGAGTAGCTGGGACTACAGGCTCTTGTTCCAGTGCCTGGCTGTTTTTAGCGATGGGATCTCGCTCTTGCTCAGGCTGGTCTCGAACCAGTGAGCTTAGGTAATTTACCTGCTTCAGACTCCCAGAGTGCTAGGATTAAAAGGCTGAGCCACTGTGTCCATCCTTGTAGTACTTTTTTGTATCTGCCTGAGTGAGATCAAGACCCAACTAGGAAAATAATTGTTTTTCCTCCCCTGCTGGTTACCTCAGTATTCATTGCAGGAAAGAAGATCAAGAAGGCAACCAGACATCGAATCCATTTTAAAAATATTATCTGTTTTTCAGATTAATTCAATTTCCAAAAAGAATCATTTACAAGTTGAAACTGTTTCTCTTGATTCTCCCAAGTAATCTCCATTCATCTTCTCTAGTAATCATTTATTGTCCCTCAGCACAGTTTTACATTCCTCAATTCCCCTTTCCTCTCAGTGAGGGTAAATAAATTTCTGGACCCCATTATGATATTGGGTAGTCACTTTGTGATTCTACCTATGAGCATGGTAAACAAATTTGTAATTTCTTTCTCTTACTAATCTGCCTTATTCTGAGTTGATGTTTCAATTTTCCCTTTTCCCCCACATTACTCATGAATTGATTACAAGGGTATGAGTAACTCAACCAACACACATGGATTAGAGCTGAACCATCTCAGCTAAGCACAACCTAAATAACTGTCCCATGGAATAATATGAAAAAAACCTATTTTATATGTGTATTTTTTAAGCCAGTGTGTTTTTATGTGGGCTGTATAGCGAAAACTAACTGCCAAAAAACACATAGCAGAAAGAAGCCGCACAATTGACACTGGGTCCCTTTGAGTTCCTTGTGTAATTTTTTACATGAGACCAGCAGCCTTTTCCTTTAGTTTTGATCATAGAAATAATAGTAAAATAATAGTAATAGTAATAATAGTAAAATTACTAAAAATACAACACTGGAAATGAATGCTTCAATTTAAATGATAAGTAATATTTCATTTGTGAAATGGGACAGAATAATAAATTAACTGAGTAATAATAAATTACTGAATTACAGTTTTTATTTAGCTTCATTTTGTTAGGTATTAGTGACACTCAAATTAACACTACAATTTCCAAGTCCATTAGTACAGAATCAATAGTATTTTTCACAGCTCTGTTATTTTCCCCATATAGGACCAGAGGACAGTGGGAAAGGACCAGTATATACTGAATCACACAATGGTCCAGTCACATTTAATATATCCTTAAAACAAATTAATATATTTATTTTTAATACATATTTTAGAGAATTGGAAATCAAGACTCTGCATTATATTTACACTATTATTTTGTTGGCAATCTATGCTTCAGGCAATGCAAGAATTAGAAATATGCAATGTGGCGCAGCACCTGTAGCTCAAGTGGCTAAGGCACCAGCCACTTACGCCAGAGCTGGCGGGTTGGAATCAGGTTGGAATCTGTCCCAGGCCTGCCAAACAATGACAACTACAACAAAAAATAGCAGAGCGTGTGGTGGGCACCTGTAGTCCCAACTACTTGGGAGGCTGAGGCAAGAGAATTGCTTAAGCCCAAGAGTTGGAGGTTGCTGTGAGCTATGACCCCACAGCAATCTACCGAGGGCAATAGCTTGAGGCTCTGTTTCAAAAAAAACAAAGAAAATAAAGAAATTTGCAATGTATACTATTATTTTTGAAAACTTATTATTCCAAAAAGAAAGCAACAGTAGTAACATTTGTTAACTCATTCCCAATTTGTATTTAAATGTCATTTCAGAGAAAACTCATCTGATCACCAGGAGGGAAAAACTCATATCCTCCAATCATAATGTAATGGTTAAGAGCTCAAAATAGGAAGTCAGATAATCTTGAATGTGAACTTGCTTTTTGACATATCTGAACTGTGTGACCTTGGATAAATTACTTAATCTCTATATAAATGCTATTATTAATCAGTGAAATAGATCATGAGAGTTCACGCCCTACAGGTTTATTATGATTATTAAGTGAAAAGATACAAACTGAGGGCTTCTTTCAGCACCCTAGAAACATTACACATATAATTAATATCAACTATTATTTTAACTTTGACTGCCAAAAGGTTTGTACTTTAATACAATGCCCAGTAGAAGTAATTATATCAGAAGTAACTTAGGAGATTACAACCTCCACATAATATATTATTCTACTTTACTTTTATTATATCAATCCTACCAAATGTTCTGCTCCAACTTATTCACTACTTAGTCTAACCATGTTAAAAGGAAATTTGGATATAAATGATCAATAATTAACACTGTAAATCTGTATTTAATTCTGTAAGCCATACTGTCATAGACAACCCATAGTAAGTGACAAAGGCAAAGATATCAATCAGTGGAGGTTTTTTAAGTCAACGTTTGGAGATATACCCAAGAAAAACACAAACCACAGAGGCATCTGTGGCTGTTTTTCTGACCAGGGATTTAGGAACTTCATTATTTAAGGGGTTGTGGCATACACAAGAAAAAGGAGGAGGCAGAGGACAGCAACGCTAATGGTTACATTCTTGGGAAACCCAGGAAATCTACATTTTATATAAGAGAAGGTAAGAAACGGGAGAGGAAAAAAAATGAACTATGTGTATATCCCTGGGTAGGTGAAAGAATGATTGATCTTGTCTCTGTTTTGTACCTGGGATGATAAATTCATAATAAACATTATTAGTGTGGAATTGAACAAATATACTTTAGGGGCCTGCAGAGTGAAAGTTACAATTTTAATGCCTTGCTTTGGGGAAATCAGAATGGAATTTTTTTATGAATAACCTCTGGGAGCATTCCTTGGAGATGCTCGTGGCCTTTCCCCTTTTTGTGGGCGTTTGGCTGAGGCCAAATGTTGTTAATGTTACTAACAGCTAGGCATTTGGAAGGGGGTGTTGAATGACTCAGATCCAAGCTTGGTCTTCCCTTTTGCATAAGAAGTTGAGGGATCATCCTGAGACTTTTATTTTCCTTTAAATCCACTAAGCATGACGTTTACATTAAAAGTGTGCAACTTTTAATATTTTTGAGATATGACTATGATAAAAATTATTGCAACCTTCATAATTCTCTGAAACATGTAAATCTCCATAAGTTTTTCTAAAGTGAAGGGAAATTTTTTAATTGACATCAAATCAGCCTGACTTTAATAACATTTAGCTTTCATTCCTAGATCCAACTCAGGCAGCTGGTGCATATCAAAACTTTCAATCAAATCTTATTTTTGGTTACAAAATTAAAAAGTCATCATCATAGAAAGTGTTGCCAAGAATCTCTCCCTAACCAAGCGCTCATGTAAATGAGGAAGAGACCTCAGGTGATAATGGAGATTGCTTTCCATTATATTGAATATTAGATGATATAAACCTTCTTTATTACTGAATGAACTCCACTAGCACAAAGAATCCTTCATTTTCCTTTAATAAAGCAACAGCATGAACAATCTTATCACAACCTTCCACCACCATGTGTTATAAATTTGGTAACTAATAATATATTGATTGAGCAAAGGAGAAATATAGATTAAGTATTGAAAAATGCCTATGGGGTTAAGAGTCATTACACACTACCTCTTGTAAAACATGAATTAGTTAACTAATAGAGTTAAGCATTACTATCACTTTAAAGCTGTTCTCTTGGAATGAAAATCCAACATATGAAATGGGATATATTTTAAATGACTAATCTCAATAGGAACACAATAAGTGATCACTGCTGTTATTTAATCTGTTATTTATTTTTTTATCTTTTTATTTATTTTATTTAGAGATAAGACCTCACTCTGTTGCCCAGGCTGGAGTACAGTAGCAACATCACAATTACTGAAACTCCCAGGCTCCAGTGATCCTCCCACCACAGTCTCCTAAGTAGCAAAGACTTATAGGTATGAGCTACTATGTTCAACTAGTTTTTCAGTTTTTATATACAGACAGCATCTGACTCAGGCTGGCCTCAAACAATCTTTCTGACCCTACCTCCCAAAATGCTGGGATTGTAGGCATGAGCCATCACGCCTGGCCTGGGCTTCTTTTAGGTTAAGGAGTTATTATCTTTCTGTCTAAGTTTCTTTCAAATTTAGATCTAATACCAGAAACTAATTTTGGAATTATGTGAAAAATAGAGGGAAATTACATCTTTATTTACTGGATTCTCATTAATAGTTTATTAGTAATATTTTGAAATTAGAAGTATATTGACAGTGAAACTCAGGGGACCTAAATCATTTCCTTAACTTCACACATTAGGCACAGCTGAAAGCCTTGTTTTGAACTTCCATTGGTTATAATAGCAATTTAAATAGCTTGGTTTGTTTCAAAACTTTTTTTTTTTTTTTTTTTGAGACGGAGCCTCAGGCTCTCCCCCTGGGTAGAGTTCCATGGCATCACGCTCACAGCAACCTCCAACTCCTGGGCTCAAGCGAGTCTCCTGCCTCAGCCTCCCAAGTAGATGGGACTACAGGCGCCTGCCACAACGCCTGGCCATTTTTTGGTTGCAGCCATCACTGTTGTTTAGCAGGCCCGGGCTGGGGATTCAAACCCACCACCTTAGGTGTATATGGCTGGCACCTTAGCCACTTGAGCCACAGGCGCAGAGGCCGTTTTAAAACTTTTTAATACATTCTATATACTTCCGTCTCAGTTAGTGTTTAAAATTGTAACGTGACTTAAGTGTTTACATTTTCAAATTCTTGAACATTTTGAGATGTTTTCCCTTTAAATTTTAAAGAAAAACACATCCCTTCTACCTACAATGGGAATATCAGTTAGAATAAAAACTAGAAATTGATATACTCAGTACTAATCCAAAAATAGTAGATCAACAACTACAGGCCCACACAAGTGAAAATACAATTATATTCAAGAAAAGGGGTGGGGAGAAAGAGCTCAGTAAATTCCCACCTATTAGGCACAATGTAGGGAACACTTCCTAGGTGAAGAACTCAACTAAAGACTAGGACTTTAAGGGCAGTGCCTGTGGCTCAAAGGAGTAGGGTGCCGGACCCATATGTCAGAGGTGGCAGGTTCAAATCCAGCCCTGGCCAAAAACTGCAAAAAAAACAAAAGACTAGGACTTTACTTTACAAATACACATAGGATACCTTAATCATATGTATCCTCACATTAGCCTGAAATTAAAAGAAAAAAATTGAAGCGAGAATTTCTATGAGATCCCCTTTGAATATTCACATAAGTCTTAGTGAGTCCATAAACTTCCCTTTATATCAGTTTATTTTATTGAATTATAATTTCCCTTTAATATTCATTGTATGAAAGACACATATCAATATACACACACACACACACACACACAGACTTTTGTCTGAAGAGCAATGAACTAAAATTCTACAGTCACTTTCTTATATAAAAGTGAAAAATAAAACAATATTGCAGACACAAGATAAGGGGTTGTGAAATGATTTACCCAAATTCTTCCAAATTGACATAAATGAAAAATGTTTTTTAGGAATTCCATCAATATAGCTTATTTAAACTCAGAGTAATGCTACATTTTCTTATACATTCAAGATAGGAATGAGCTTAGAGGTCAGACAATCCATTCTTTAGTTCTCAGAAATTTGTCGTTCTACTTTGTTTTTAAAATATAGTTTTACATTTGCTTTTTAAAAATGTTACTTTGTTTTTGAGACAGGGTATCGCTCTATGTCCCAGGTTGTCGTGAATGCCTGGGCTCAAGAGATCCTCTCATCTCTGCCTCTTAGTAGCTGAGATTACAAGTAGGAGCACACCCATCTGTTTTTAAATGAGTTGCTATGAACATAGATGAAAATAACCATCATAGAGCACAGGTCTCAGCTTCCACAAAGTTTGCTCTGTGAAGTGTTCCCTCAAATGGACAGTTGATTGTACAGCCAGCACTGACTGAGAAGTTGAGAGACAGTACCCTCAAAGATGCCCAGTTGTCTTTGTAAATAAGAGATGATCTATTACATAAGATATCAGAAACAGTGGACAAAAATATTTGCCAAACCCAAAGTTTAATTTGGGGCAATAATTTTGAGAGAGGTACACAAATGGTGAGGTGACTTTTAGATGGGAAATTTAGCAGAATGTTGATTGACCCTATAATGTATCCCAAATATCCAGAATGGCACGTAATACATTATAGGTACTTATTACATTATTATTAAATGAAAAAAAAGAATGTCCAATTGTGCAAACTAAAACACCTAGGCAGATAGGCACATATATTAAAGACTGAGAAAACCCACTTCTAGGAAACTATGAGATTAACTTTTTAGGTCTCAAAAAATATACAAACCAAAAGATTTTACCATAGTCTCTACACACTGTCATATATAAATTCTTCAGTCTGGGAAAAGTGCCAAACAAGACTTAGGGGAAAAAAGGAGCTTCTCGAGAAAATATCCCACAAATTTGGTAATTGTTAATCTTACATAATCACTAGTTATCATTATAAATCTAAGTAAGATTCTTTTACACATGAAAGCCAATGAATAAATGCTAATTACAGAATGGTGACAATCTTTTCCAAAGTAGAAGATAAGTAATATAAATAGATTTTAAAATTCCCTTAAAGGAAAGATAATCTGTAGGCATATCAATTTAGAATATATTTTATTTAAAAAAATACATAAAATTCAAACAATTAGTGAATTAGAAATTGTTCATTCTTAGAGCTTTCTTTGGAGATCATTTAATCTCTGCCTCCCACCCCCCCTCACCCCCCATTCCTGCCAAGTACAAAACATTTGAATTTGTACTTTATTCAAAGACTGTATTGGAGAGGATAAAAAAAATATTAAAAAAAAATCTACTTGTATATTTCTGGAATACGCTTCATTATTAGAGTCAAGAGCCTGTTGCCAAAAGCTCGGTACCTGTTCTCAAAGTTCAGTTAAAAACCAACCAACCAACCAGTCAACAAACACACAAACAGAAAACAAAAACAAGAAGAAATGTGTTGAAAAAAAAGGAAAGGAAGGTTTATTAATTTGCCAGAGAGTGAGGAAGTTGGCAGATTCTTACCTTAAAGAACCCCTGTCCTCTTTTGGGGAGGAGCTTATGTGCTTTTATAGTGACATAGTCCTTTAACTCAGGGTCTTGATGACCTGTGAGGTTTACTGTTCCCACAGGCTTCCGATGGCTTGATTGTTCCTCCTCTGATCTAATCTTGTAGCTTCTCTATCTAGCAGATTTCTATATGATGAAATATCTAGAAATAATGGTTGCCCTGAATGAACCAATAGAAAAATCACCACTGGAACACTTTTATTTTCCTGGGCATTGGTGCTACCATTACTGAAACTGAAGATTCTGGATGAAGTTTATATTTTATTATTGCTATGAAATAACTGATATCTAGTACAAGCAGGGTAGAAGACAAGGACTGTTCATTTGTCACCTTCTCCCTACAAAATAACGTCTAAAACACAATGTTTATATATAAATTTTCTCATAACAAATTTCTCATAAATCATATAATCATATAAATCATATAATACTCTAATATCACATTGTGCGAAATAGGCTCTCAAATTAATAACAGCATTTAAGATTTTTTAAAAGTTTACCTGTGTATAGTGCAATCTTCTAAGTATATAAGTGTATTGTCACACATAATTTTTGTATTAGCTTTCTTAGACAGGTGTTGTCCACGTCATTTATTGGACAAAAAATAATGAGACAAAAATAATAGAATAAATTACCCAAGGTCACAAAAATAAAATCATAAGGATTTCAACTCAGTCATTTTGGCTCCAAAGTTGGTTCTAGTGGTCATTGTGTTACAATTCCTTGAGAGAATTTACCCTTAATTTTTTTGCAAATACAATAACATTTCTTTCTCATCTTTAAGAAAATGTAATAGACGTCTACTGCATTGGAAAGAACTTGATAAACGACATCCAAATTGCCTGTGGTGTATTGTTCACTTGAGCAATTAGAAATATAAAAAGATTAGTTAGGATGTTTATATTAGACATATATTGTTTAGGATACTTATAGTAGAAGCCAAGTCAAGCCAGATGAATCTAACTGGAGATATCTTAAAAAGAATGTTTTTTTGTTTTTTGTTTTTGTCAACACCAGGGAAGAAATTTACCTCAAGGGGAAACAAAAATTAAAAACAAAGAAAGTAACAATTGACAGGTTTGTGCTGTCTTCTTTGCATCTCTCATAAAATCATTATTAGTTGTCTCTTTTTATCAGTTCCAAATTAGATAGATTCCGTTTGGTTCTCTGCAAAAGAGAAAAACCATGGCACATCAGAGCTCTTGTTATATATGCTGCAGCAATACTAACTTCACTTAGTTTGAAGTGACACTCATTTTAGTCCTGATTTCAAAATTCTGGGTGGGAAGTATAATTGGCCCACCTTTGGTCAAGATACAAACCTGATCCACCAAATTATGGCCAGAGAAATTACATGGAGGCAAAATGAGACTGCAGGAGATGATATTTATTGATCATGAGTTGAGAATATACTCTGTAGAGGAATGATTGTTACTAGGTCGGGAGTCACATCATGGGGTATATTTCCTCAATGCAAAGAAGATGGAAATGGATGAAATCATGTGCTTAAAGCATATTATCTACATATATAAGTATGTGTAATCTGTAAAATAAAATATAGTTTAATGTTTTATAATTTTACTATTTCTCTTCAAATCTTATCAATATACCATTAACGAATAAGATTCTGAGGCAGATACTGCCTATACTACAGCACTGGTGGTATGAGAGTTATCCAGTCAGATAATGAGTTGTTTAGGCTAAGAACTTCCTTTATCAGAATTCTTTTATCTCTAGGTTCTGATCAGAATGGGCCAAAGAGATATTTTGTATGAGTTTTTGAAGGCACATGTGCAGTAGCAGCCATTTATCTCAGAAATCCCTTAAAGTTAGATGAAAATGTGCTCAGAAACTGAGGCCCTCAGAAGATCCCAGCTTGTCGGCACCCTTCTCTTCTCAGCATCGCATCCCGCTTGTCTTCCGAATTACCAGTCTTCAGGCAAAGAGCAGCCCCAGGCCCAAATCCAGGCACTTGTCTGCAGACCCACAGAGGGGGACTAGTGAGAGAAAACAGATTCCAGCAGATCCCTCAGACAGAGCTCTCTCTCTCCCCCTCAGAATCACACTTGGGCCGCTAGACATGTTTGATTTCACGGACTTCCCTGCAAACCCAGAGTTGTTCACTCAAGCAGGTGTTTGAGGAACTCCATCTCTGCCTTTTCTCTTTCTCTTTCTCAACTTCTCCCCCAATCATAGCGTATAACCTGCATCACATTACACTTTTAGGAGCTCTGCCAGAGATAAACATCCAGCCTACCAAAGATGTTCAGTGTTCCCAGTGCTTGTGGATTAACATTAATTTCTAAAGATGACAAGTAATAATAATAATAATCATCATCATCCTCACACTGGCCCAAATCTTCCCTGCCATATTATGGAAACTTTTTCTACATTTTAAAAGTTTATACACATGCCTCTATGCACAGACTAGTTATCCTTTCTAACATAGTTCATTATTATTCTTTGCTGGAATAAATCAAGCTCAGTGGAAGATGCCACCTTCATTTACATATTGTCCTCGGGTATAGTACTTCTTTCAATACACTTCCATATCGATTTATACACAATCTTTTTATTAAAACTGCCACTTTCATAATAATCGTATCAAATTTTTTTTTCCTACTCCTCAGCTCTACCTAGAAATGAGGACCAAGGGCTGTCAACAGTGTAGCAGTTGGCAGATAGTGGCTGACGGAGAAGCTATTGAGGACTCAATAAAAACCTGAATTAATCATAAAAGAGGCATTCAGTCTTTAGTATTACCGCCTGTGGCAGTTTGAAGAACAACACCAAAAATGTTTAATGGCCATCTCAGGGAAAGGCAGGATCTGTAATTTTTCTCCTTGAATATGGGAATACTGTGGCTATTTGACCAACAGTGCACAACCGAGGAGTTTGTACATGACTTCTGGCCATGTCATACAGTGTTACAAAGAGGTAGCCTCTATGTGGTTCTCCTAGAATGCTAAATCTTAGAACTCTCTCTCGCTACATGTGTTCCTTGGAACCCAGCCACTATGGTTTAATCCATACAGAGATGCCATACATGACTTTTAGGCTAGAAAGTCCTACATGAGCTGGAGTTTCCTTCAGCCTTCCCAGCCTTGGCGAAAATGTCTGAGTGCAGGAGTCATCTTAGGTGACATCTTCCATCTCCAGGACTCTAGTGCCCTGCCATTTAAATCACATCACATCCCAAAAGTCCTTTATGTCATCCTAGCAGAGGCTTTTGAAATCAGCACATTCTGATTTCCGGATCTTGGAATATAAGAAACTATATTTACTGTGTAAAGTCAGATAATTGTAAGTATGTTTTCATGGTGCAAAAAGTACCAGGACAGATTGTGGTACCTGGAAATTGATACTGATGGAACAAAAACGTAAATATGCATTGCTGGATTAAGGAACAGTGGTGTTCCGAGAACAGATAAGCCTTGTGAAAACTGCTGGTAGAAGCTTAACAGCACATGAGAATAATATTGCCAGAAGCTGTAGTCAAGGGAAACTAAAGTACCTAATAATTAATAATGTGATCATCACGCTAGGAAGATTTCCAAGCAGTGTTAAATACACAGTCCATCTTCTTTGAGCTGGGGGGAGAGAGATAAAGTCAAACTAACTCAAAGTGAGCTGTCTAACTTTTAATAGAATTGGGAAGAAATACAAAGAATTTTAGCCAGTAATTCTAGAGCAAAGCATTTTCAGAGTCAGGAAGGACTTCAGTGTCAAAGTCAAATCCGGTGTGTTAAGAGGAAAATGTGTTCTGGAGAAGATGGTTAACAAAACCTCAAAGAGATATAAGTTGGTACTTCTCTGATCCATCCAGACAAATAAAACCCCTGCTGATCTTGCTTTAGCAAACCCTCTCTATTGAACAATAGGGCTTCTAAGAGTTTTATGAACAGCTTCATCATGGGCACAATACAAAGTTTTATCTGAAAAACATATGTGTGTTTGTGCCTGATTGAGTGTCAAAAGAGAGAAAATACATGCCTGCTGGATGTCAGAATTGCTCTGGATCTGGGGCTACTGTACATGCCATACATTCGTTAAGACTCTTTTTCAGCCATCACAGCCCAGAAAACAGACTGTGAGTAAAGAAGCCAATTTGGAATTGCTTTTTCCAGTCTTATGGGTTCCTTCCCCTTCCTGTTTGAATTGCCCCCACCACTGAAAGGACCCTGGTACCAGAGATGGTGAAGTGGAGAAGCGCTGCCCTTCCTCTGTCCACACTAATTTCCACATTCATATAACTTGTAAGCATAATAAAGCTACTGTGATCTTATGCTACTGTCATAGAAAACATTTCAAACACAGCAGTATTAACTGAATACAAATTAACATCATATTTAACCATATTCGGAGACATGTTCTCTGGAACAAAAATATTCTTTTTTTCTTTTCTTTTTGGAGGGGAGGTGGATTATTTTTTATTAATGAAGTTAAGAATCATAAAGGAAAAATCTGAACATACAGGTAAGTCCATTCTACTTCAATTGCTTTTGTCTTTGCCATAATAAGTAACTTACAAATTCAAAAATTATCAATATCTGTATCATCCTCATAAACAATACAAAGTCTCTAGAATACTTTAAATCTGATAATTGCTTAAAATTTGTAGCTGTGTATTTTAGCTCTATCCCACTCTGGACACCAGAGCAGGGGAGTGGGCAGAGGGGAGGAAGAAAGGGAAAGAGGGGGTTACACTACATGGCACAACTCTTGGGGCAGGACACAATTATAAGAGGGCCTTTACCTAACAAATGCAATCAGTGTAACCGAATTCTTTGTACCCTCAATTAACTCCCCCCCCAAAAAAACCAAAAACAGATTATCAAGAAGATGTAATTAAACTGAGAATAACCATGGAAGACAAAAGAAAGAGTAATTTTAATACGCTGAAAGAAAATAGCTCTCACCCTGGAATAGCAAGGCCAAGAACATCTTTCAAAAATGGGGCAAAATGCAGGCATTTCACATACATAAAAGCTGAAAGTTTGCAATTAATAATATCTAATCTAAGGAAATTCTAAAATATATACTTCTGATGGAAGAAAGTTACACTATTGGTGGTCTGAGATTGAGGAAAAGATGATAAAACAAGTAAAAATACTGTTAAGTCTAAGCAAACTATATAAAAAATAACTTTTCAAAAGCTAAAAATGATAGAACTAAAATACACAGAGAGACCCTTTTGTCACTCATCTAACCTCATTCTTTCTCTAGCTCATACACATTAAATATGACATTTATTAACTTGTGAGTATTGGACCATTTACTAACTTCCTCAGAAACACACATATAGCATTTATTCCTTTAAATGGTCCATTTCCTTCTGAAAGTCCCTGCTGGGCTTTTCCTGTCTTGTGGCTGCGTAACCACTGCTAATTTAACCTAAATCATTAACAACACATCAGGTATAACTCTGGATGATATTGTCCAAAACTTTTAAAATAATGAAGCAAGCAGAAGAGAAATTTCATCCTTGGCATTTATAACTCAAAGAAGCTTCTGGCTTCTAAGAAGCAACAGTGCAGATCACTAAAAGTAAGATTAAATAAATGGAGAAGTTGCAAATTCATAGCTACCCACACACACAGTTGGTATTTGGACAACTTGCGAAATAGAACTCCGTCTTTGTTGCTCTTTCATCCTTACTACTGACCATAAGACTCTGCATCCTTTCTCATTTATCCACTCTGATAGACAGTTTGTAATATAGATTATGACTCATAGACAGTCCTGTGAAACAAGTGATGTCATCATTTCCTAGAAGAACACACATCTATAGAGTACATGGAACATTAAATACCATAAATAGATACGACTGACAGAAGAGAATTCATGAAATCATTCCATAAAAATCATGGCATTCCATTTGTTCTGTGAAAATACACACTTCTTCCTCACTGTATTCAGTGTCTAAGTTTCTTGTGTTGCAGTTTAAGCCTCTGTGTGATGGTGTTAGTGGTGGAGCTTTGGGAGATGATAAAATTATGAGGGCAGAGACCTCATAGATGAGACTAGTGTCTTTATTATTATTATTATTATTATTATTTTTAGAGACAGAGTCTCACGTTATTGCCCTTAGTAGAGTGCTGTGACATCACACAGCTCACAGCAACCTCCAACTTCTGGGCTTAGGTGACTCTCCTGTCTCAACCTCCCAGGCAGCTGGGGCCACAGGCCCCTGCCACAATGCCTGGCCATTTTTTTGTTGCAGTTTGGCCAGGGCTGGGTCCAAACCAGCTACCCGGCATATGGGGCAGGCACCCCACCCACTGAGCCACAGGCGCCGCTCACAAGTGGCCTTATTAAACAGGTCCTGGAAAGCTCCTCTGTTCCCTTTCGCCATGTAAGGGTAGAGCAAGAAGGTTCCACCTATGAAGGAAGAAGCAGGCTCTCCCTAGACACGAAATCTGCTGCAATTTGATCTTTAAAACTTTTTAGCCTCTAAAACTATAAGACATAAAATTCTATTGTTTTTAAACCACCTGCTCTATGATATCATGTTTTAGGTGCCCAAACAGACGAATACTCTTCTCAAATCATTTTTGTTTCAAAACAGATAAACTATAATAAAACGAGTCATCATTGCAATCTTATCACCATAACTTTCTGATAGAGTTTAAAAACCTCTCAATAGATCACCTATATAGAATAATGCACCAGTCCACTGAAGGGAAAAACCAGCACTTGGTGGCATGTGTAATTGATAAGACTACATGAGGCCACTGGACCAAGAGATTCCTAAAAGATTTAGTATTTAGTAAGACAATCTACCAATCCAAAGAGACATTTCTAATAGTGATATAGTTGGTATGTGGGAATTAAAACCCACTCATCCTTACTAGCAATGACAGAGAAGCTAGAATCAGATGAATGATCTCTTCTGTTTTGCTTGAAGCTGTTTATGCTCTGCTTTGTTGCTTGTTAAAAGCCAGAAGCTTATTTGAGAACAGTCAGATGTTCACATCTCCTACAAGAAACTTAATGACTATTGTGTCAATCGCTTCAGAGTTTTCCCCTTATTGATGTGTTGATAAATGACAGCCTAAAAAATTGAGATAGAAACACAAGCTCTCTATAAATACAGAATGAAACTTAAAAAATATCTTCAAGCTGAAAGCAAAACTGTAACATGGACTTTCTTCTAAATGCACATATTCTGACTGGCAAATTCAGCCCAATGAAACTCTGAAATCTAGAATGCCTGTCCTACTTTCACTCACAAGCTGGTAACTCCATGGAAGACATCCATCCATTACTCTTACAAACACTTGTTCTTTTGATTGAGAGAAGATATTTTATTTCCTTCATTTTCAAGCAATGGCTTCACTACATGCGAAGCATTTGAAGGAAATTGCCTACATTTAATTAAAATAAAGTGTTAATATTGATAGATCACCCTCCTTATTCCTCGGCCATACATGTTTCTCCCTTCAAGGGAGATGGTTTCTATAGAACATTTTTCAAAGCAGTGATTCAGGAGGGAAGCACCAGGGCTGATTCCATTTTAAACATCTAATAATACACAGCATGTTACTCATTACATGTAAGTTACCATTTGGTTAAATCCTATGAAATAGAAGCAGCAGCAAGATTATATAATAAATTTCCATTCTAGCATCTGGGGCCAAGGGGGTTTTCTTGAAGTAAGTTTTGTAATATATACAATGTCCGTTAGCTGAGGAAGTATGCTTCAGGCAGAGAAAACAACATGTGTTAACATTCTACAGTGGGAAGAAGATGGCTAGAAGGAAGAAGGACAGTTGTGATGGGATTAATGAAGAAGGAACTCGGGACAGGCAGAAGGCCTGTGAACAAATGTTAAAGATTTTGGCCTAGAGGAAAAAGACTGTAGGAGAGGCCTGAGAATCTCTAAATAGAGAAATCTGTGATGCAGAAAGTGCACTGAAGGAGGACAGGGACAGGGAAACGGGTTGGGAGGCTGTGATAGAAACCACGGAAGAGATGACAATGTCTTTGCCTGCCTGAGGTGACAGGGGTGGGACAAGAGGAAAGCACATATATTCAAGACATATTAGAATTAAAGTCATAGAATATGATAACTGATTATATATAGTGATGAGACAGATGTATCAAAGATAACATCAAGGATTTCACCCTGAAAGAGTATTTCCTTTAAAAAGCACATATTTGGGCTTGATGCTTGTAGCCCAATGGTTAGGATGCTGGGCACATACACTGGGGCTGGTAAGTTCTAATCTAGCCCGGGCCTGCCAAACAACAATGACAAATACAGCAACAACAGAAATAGCCGGGCATTGTGGTGGGTGCCTATAGTCCCAGCTACTTGGGAAGCTGAGGCAAGAGAATAGCTTAAACCCAGGAGTTTGAGGTTGCTGTGAGCTGTGACACCACAGCACTCTACCAAGGGTGTAGTAAGACTCTGTCTAAAAAAAAAAAGCACATATTTATACCTGTGCCAAAGGAAAATTCAGATTACTAAATATGGCTCACAAGAACCAAAGATTTTTATTCAGTATTACATTTGACTGTAATTAGAAGATAAAAGCCTGGTGAAAATAAAATAAAATAAAAGATAAAAGCCATAGTTAAAATAGGGAGATGTCTCATCTTCCATTGATATCCAGCGTCTTTCTTTTGCATTAGGAAGTACATTGCTCACATTGAAAATATGTAGTCCCTAAGAAATGTAAATTTTCAAAAAAAGTAAGCAGTGACTTTCAATGTATACATTCCAGGTTTCTTTATTATAACCAATCCTAGACAGATCAGGTATGTCCCAATAAAAGCATCTGAATGAAAAACTCTTCTGGTAGTAAACATCTTCAGTGTTTCATCAGATCTGCTGTTTGCATGTTTACAGGAAGATTTAGCCAGTTTATTTTTATTTCTTAGCTTTCTCCCAGAAATAAGAGAGAATGGGTTGCAATCATTTTTGGTAACCCTTTTCTTCCCATTGGGCATAGAAATTCATACAAAGTATCTATTTTAATTTTCATTTAAAATATACTAGAAAAAACACATTTCTTAAAAATGTATATAATTTTATAAACTGCTTTGAGAAACATTGACATTAACCCCTACAGTTCTATGAAGTGTAGTATTATCACTTTAAAGACAAGAGTACTGATCATAAAAGAAATGACATAACTCACTAAAGATAATTCTGACTCCAATTTCTGTGTTCTCTTCTCTCTATTACATTGCCTTCTAATATTTTTTAAATGGTAATATTAAGTAACTATTAAATACAACTGCAAAATTGTATATTGTCTACAAGTTTAATACAATTGCAAAATTGTACATTGTCTACAAGTTTTAGTTGGATATTTATGAAAGAAAAATAAATGTTTAGACTCGGCGCCTATAGCTCAACTGGCTAAGGCGCCAGCCACATACACCTAAGGTGGTGGGTTCAAATCCCCAGCCTGGACCTGCCAAACAACAATGATGGCTGCAACCAAAAAATAGCCAGGCATTGCGGCGGGAGCCTGTGGTCCCAGTTACTTGGGAGGCGGAGGCAAGAGACTCGCTTGAGCCCAGGAGTTGGAGGTTGCTGTGAGCTATAATGCCACGGCCCTCTGCCCAGGGGGACAGCTTGAGGCTCTGTCTCAAAAAATAAATAAATAAATAAATAAATGTTTAAATGAATGCACTAATTTTATTTAAATGATCACTTCAAGAATCAGGAATCTTTCATTTTCTTATGTATTGGAGGAAACAGTTATTTTCAACTTTGAATTCGAACACTTATGAAATTGGGAATATATTAACTAAGTTATTTGGAAAACACACAAAAATAAAAAAATGCAGAATAGCCATCTTATTCTAATGGACATGGACTATATTACGGTGTTTGATGCTAATAGTTATAATTGCAAAACCATATGCAAAAATTCTGTGTTCTGTATTTCGTTTAAGTAGCCTATTGAGAAGAAATTTTTAATAATAAATAATTTCCATAGTCCAGCTAATTTATCCCCAAAACATATGGCCTTACAATTCTATAGGCTAACATATTCACTCACAGATTAGAAACAAAAGTGATTTAGGGGTTATTAACAAGCTTCTCTAAATCAGTGTTGCATTTGCCCAAGACTTTGAAAGATCCAAGTGATATGTACACAGGCAGCCCAGTCCTCCTGGAAACACCTTCACACACATAGGATGTCATCCATTACCGGTATCTTTAGTAACAGCATCCTCATGTCAGGTCAGCATTGTGGTCCCCATTCCTGGTGTTCTCTCAGGAAAGAATAACAAGACTCACTCAAAACCATGGCACATTCATCATAGACAATGAGTGGGCTCCTGTTGTTGAAGGAGGCCTCAAGTGTTAACTAAAGTTTTATTTTATATTGTCTGGGTTAAACCCTGCTTTGGCAGGAGTGGCTTATGTGCCACCTTGATGGACAGCTAATAGTTACATAATCGAAGTGTTACCAGCATGCAGATTTCCTGTGAGCCAATCCGAATGCCCATGGGGACAGAAAGGAGGCAAAATGGTCTGCAGATTTATGCTACTGGAATGATAATTGGTCCAAGGTTACTTTGGGTCATCTTCCAGACCCCTCTGTGCCTGCACTGCCTGGCTTCCTAAGGATCCCCAGTGCTTTGTGCTTTGCAGTTAGATTGCTGAGTTCACATTGGCAGTGCACTTCTCCCTTTTACTGTGGTGGTTATTTCAAACAGGGTGCTTGCCACCTGCTAATGCAAAAGCCAGAGGTTCATGTCAGGTAATCCCCTTGCCTCAGCCTCTCAAGTAGTTGGGACTGCAGGTGCCCACCACAATGCCTTTTATTGTTGCAATTTGGCCAGAGCTGGGATTGAACCCACCACTCTCGGTATATGGGGCCAACACCCTACCCATTGAGCTACAGGTGCCACCCCAGATGAAGGTTCTTAAGGGAAAAGATAATCACCTTCTTTACAGAAAAAGGCAAAGACTTTTTTGTAGCCTGTATTCCAAAGACTAACACTTAGGCATTAACACCATCACACTGGCAGACACACAAATGCACGTACACACACACACACACACACACACAGTCCTCCCACCCAATGCTCTCTGCTTTTATACTATAAGCAAGATTGATATGAAAGCCAGTACTTCTGCCTGCTTAGTTTATTTGAGGTTGACTATAATTAGGTCATATTTTTGATAGATATACTATTTTCTTAACACTCAGGATTCTGGATTCTCCATAAACATAAACAATAAAAAGAAAATACCACTTGTCTGAATTTTTACTCCTCAATAGTAAATTTATACCAGTTAAAAGTTTTATAATCATTATTATTATTCACAATATTTAAGTAAGAAGCAAAAGTAAATTTAAGATGGAAAATAGGACAAGAATTGTAAATGTCTCACTAACTAGTGAGGGCATTTTTGATGTGAACAATTCTAAGCAAGTAAGAGAAACACATTTTAATTGTGACTCATTTGGTAACATTATTACTCTCTGCTTAATCTAATCCCAGGGTCCCTCCTTACATTTTCCAGAGTTTTGTAAAACACTTCATAAAAATCTACTATGAAAAAGGCTGGAATTGGCCCAGGGATTAGAAAGCGTACAATGAAAAAGAGGACCATTCAACTCAAATAAGACTTGTTCAGAGTTCTTTAGAGATCCAGGGTATGAGAAAATAACAAGCTGAAATCCAGAGAGAGTAGTACCTCCAAGAATTCACAGACAGGGAGTCACTAGGGATAGATAAGGTGTGGCAGCTACAATTAGAGTTTACCTGGAATAGCTGACAAATTTATGAGTAGTCACTGGTAGAATTTACAGTCTCATAGAAAACTGTGAAGAAGAGGCAGGATTAAATATTGAGGAACCAAGGGAAGCCAAGTTAAAGGCAGGAGACCCTCAAAAGTCACAACCCCCAAACCAGGGTCAAGACTGAGGTTGAACCTTAACCAGACTAGCCAAGACCTTATCCCCCTCAACATCCATCTACTATCAAGCTAAGGGCTTTATGTTTGGTTTGGTTTGGTTTTTTCCTTTGTTTTTTGTCTGTTTGGGTCTCTCTCTGTTGCCTAAGCTAGAGGGCAGTAGTGGCTTCATCACAGCTCACTGCAAGGTCAAACTCCTGGGATCAAGTGTTTCTCCTGGCTCAACATCCCTAGTAGCTGTTAGTAGCTGTTTCTCCTGACTGAATCTCCCTAGTAGCAGGTACACACTACTGTTACTGGAATTTCTTTCTCAGTAGGCTCCTTTGGGCATAGAGAATGGGGGAATCCCTGCCCAGTCCTGAGTGGGGGAATCTGTATCATGACCATGCCTGGCTCGTTTTTTCTTATTTGTTGTAGAGATGGTGTCTCACTATGTTGCTCAGCCTGATCTTGAACTTCTGGCCTGAACAGATCCAGCTGTCTCAGCTTTCCAAGGCTAAGGACTTTAAACAACCAGTAATGGCAGATTACTGAAGTGACAAGGAAAGGAGAGAAAAAGATCTTCTAAAGAAAATGCTTCAGAAACAGAAGACATAGGTAAAATTTCACATTCAGAAGCAAACAAACATAGTTCTGGTAAAGCATAGAGTTTTAGTTTAATGCCATCCTCATTTAATCAAACCAAAATACAATAAGCAATAATAATTAAAATAAAGACTAAATATGTTTTTCCTGTTAAGCAAACAAACAAAAACAATGAATATGCTTACTCTTGACTAGGGTATAATAAAAATATTCTCTCCCTCTGTTCTTCCTGCCTCTAAACCCCTCTCTTTCTATCAATACTGGCATGAAAATAAATTCATATACAAATATGTTCATGATCTAGAAATTTTACTTTTAGATATGTTTTCTCTAAAGTAAACATTCCTCAATTTAAAAAAAAAAAAACAACTTTGCTCTCAAAAGTGTTTATCGGAGTTTTAATGGTGAAACAGGAGTGCTCTTGACAGAATTTCTTTCTGCAGTAAATCCTTGGTCTCAAGAGTTTTGAAGGATGACCCCACAGACCACACAAATCAGTGATAACATAGGTCTTATTAAATAGAAATAAATACAGAATAAATGAAAAGGCAACAGAGCCTCTGGCAGCTGGAGGAAACCAAGTGGGAAGTATATTAACAAATGAATGTAGTCCTTCCAGCTCTGGGCAAAGTGGCAGGACCAACCCCTCAGAAGAGGCCCAGCTTACATGAAATACTGGAAAAACTACTTTTGTCCTGTCTTGCCCAATTGAGGAGAGTGGTTTTGGAGAAAAAAGTCTGTTTTCCCAGGCCTAGTAAATGGAGGTTCCTGTCCAGTTCTGAATGGGGGAATCCTGTATCATATGAATTATACTGATGTGTGTATAATATTCTCATGAAATAGTTTATAGTCTTAAGTGTAATTGTTAGGCTCAAAAACTTAATAGGTGGTCCAAAGGATGCAGAAAGAATTTCTCAAGACCAAGATTAGGATATCAAAATATAAAGCTTATTTTATTTTCTTAGAAAGAGAAAAAGAGTGAACTAGAGTGGTGAAAGAGAGAGAGAGATAAGAAAGCAGGGGGTGGTGTGGCATCCCAAACAAAGTAAGGAAGAATGCCAGCTCAGAGGTTAAGTGGCTCCCTGCATGTAAGGGGGAGGTGAGAGAGAGGGACAATAGCAATCAGATTCACAGGGTGTTGTGAAACTGGTTCACCCACTTTTCCTCCAGCAGAATGATAAGCATCTGTCCTTGTATTGGAGTCAGATATCACAGATGTTTCTGATTCTGTTGTTGATTTTTTTCCTGAGATACCATTCTGGCCAAGGTCAGAGGCTAGAGGCTCAACTCACACTTTATTGTTCATTGAAGGACAACTCTGAAACCCTTACGGCTATAGAAGAGATTCTAAAAGGCAGATTTAGTCAAAAGGTCTAGAGGTTGGAAAGAAAATGTGCATTTCCTTTTTACCTGCTGAGCTCCTCAGTGGTTTGTGAAAACAGAAATCCACAGGGTGCCTGCTAGAAAAAGAAAGGACAAAGAGAGAGAAAGCTCATGATTGATTTTAGTCCTTGCTGAAACTATGAGTTAATAATATTTCTGCCATTTCACTGTAAAACCAACCATCCTTACAATAATCTCTATAAGCATTTAATAATACAAAAATGCTTATGCTAAAAACATTTTTCTCTCTGCAGGGTGCTTGATCTGGAGATTCAAGAATAAATACCTGGACCACATGAATAAGTGAAAGAATAAAGCTTATTTACAGAAAGAAACATAGAAAGTAGGGTAACAAAGAAGGGTGATAAAGCCTCTGGGAGAGGAGGAATTTCCAACAGGTATAAACAGCATGAGTCTTTTTCTAGGAGTTCATACAATGCTAGCAAGCAGAGGGGTTGTTACACTTGGCCAAGAGCTGGGACAGAAAAGATCCTTCCCATGTTGTTTAGGGAATGAATGTATTAGCAAAACACTGTGGTCCTCACAGTTCCTGTCCCCTGGCAAAGTAGCAGGGTATATGTTTTTCATTTCAGGAAGGGCCACCTGGACTTGATACTAGTCAGGCTGCTTTTCTCAGATTCTGCCTAAATCCAGAGAGTGCAGTCTGGAGAAGGTCTGTTTGCCCAGGCCTAAAAGATATGTGTGTGTGTGTGTGTGTGTGTGTGTGTGTGTGTGTGTAGGGGGAATACTGTCCATCCCTGTGTAGCAGGAAACTGATCCCGACAGAAGACTTCAGGCACCAGTTGATTAGAGGAAGAGGGGTTTTTCTGACTGGGGATAACTCAGAACACCAGTGTGTCTCCAAAACTGAGCCCCCCCAACTCAATCTCTTGCCTCTCTTTTATCCACTTTTCAGGCAGGAGTGCACATGAGGGTCATAAAACATAGAGAGACATGAGAGCATCCTGAAGGTTAGGGACTCAAAGGGGAAGGTCAGATTCACCTGTGTCTTTAAGACTAGTTGGACCATGTGCCCTCAAAGGCTACAGAAGTCCAGGGAAGTTACTAGGTTACAATCTAGGCCCTGCATATGTCAAGGGAGAAACATACAGACAACAGAAACGCCTGTGGCTTGGTTGAGGCCTGCACAGGGTGGCTGGGACAGATTCTTTTAGTTCTGCTTTTACTTTCTTGCCTCACCTGAACAGGGAAACCCTATATCAAAAATAAAAAATATACAGATTATATTATACCCATATAAAACAGGTAATGCACATAAAAGCATGGAAACAAATACACCAAGCTATTAATATAATTTTCCTAGGAGGGAGGATTACTGGTAGTATTTATTAGGCAATAAACCCAGCTCCTTTCTTTCTTTTTTTTTTTTTTTTTGCAATTTTTGGCTGGGGCCAGGCTTGAACATGCCACACCTGGTATGTGGAGCTGTCACCCTACTCCATGAGCCACAGGCACCACCCATCTTCTTTCTATTTTTTAATAGTGATTCTTGGGATTATCAGGTATCATTTCAGATAATTACTCTTCTGATGATCAGTTTACAATGATGGATGTAAGTCTTTAAGTACTGGACATCAGGTTTCTGAACACCTACCTGTCTGTTAATGATGTGCAGATGTGTGGATACTTTTGCAAATATGAAGTAGCCATGCTAAGCATGAACTCATTCAAAAGAAATTACCCTTTTCAGACAACATCTATGTAATATTTACTTTTTCATCATTCATTAAAACAAAAATCACAGAAAATAAATATTTATAACATATATACTGCAAGACAATTGAGAAAGAGAAGGTGAAATAATAAGTAAAGGCTATAATGCAATGCTTCTGTTTATTAATGATACAATAATGACAACTGTCCTTGCTAGAATTTGGTAATGATTCAGCATTCCCACAGTCACAGCTGGACAAGGGTCCCCATTTTCCATGGGCTAAGCAAACAGACTTTTCTCCAAACTTCATTCCCTGACAAGAGAAAAACAGTATTTCCAGTAAACTAAGTTTCTTACAACTTCTACACAGAGCTGGAAGCAGAAATTCATTTGTTAATCCCCTCATTCATTTGCTAATACATTCATTCCCTAATTAATACTCATACCAATGGTTTTGTCCATCAACCCCTCATCAAACATAATTCTTACTCTTAAAATCTCCCCACTTGCAAGCAGTATATAAATTCCCAAATCAAAGACCCACTCAGGTCTTCCCATTTTTGAATTACCCCCCTCCACTGCTGGAAGATCTTCTGCCCTTCTCTCTAAGTATTTATCTGTAAAATAAAATTTGTCTTGTTTTTTCACATGGTTTGGGATTTCATTGTTGACTCTCCAAGACCAAAGAGCGTGTTGCAGAAATTCTGGTAACAGTAATAGGTAACATTTTCCTTATTTTCATACTGTCAGTTTTTCTAAGTTTGCAATGAGTTCACTTCTATCACTGCACTTAGGCTTAACTATCCTTTTCATACCTCAAATACAGTCACATTCTGACATACTGGGGCTTAGGACTTCAATTTATAAATTTTTGGTAAATATAGTCTTGCTACATGCAATCCATTACATTTATTTGTTCTCAAATGAGTTGATCTCATACTCATCTTATCCTTCTGCTCTCTAATGCTGCTCCATTTTCCATCCCATTGGCCCACTGGAAAGAGGAGGTAACTAGAAAGCTTCACTGGATGAAATGCTTAAGAATGATTAAATAGATTGGACCATCAATAGCTAGTATTGACCTGAATGATGTGCTCTTATTCCAAAGAGTGTATTATTCTCACCCTAAAACCACGTGATTTTGCAGCCTCTGCATTCTTTGAAAAAGAGCCAGCACAAGAAGGAATAGAACTAGAGGTAAAATATAGGAATTGACAATGAACAGACCTGGGCTAATTTTTCAGGCATGCCCGTGACTTGTATAACTGAACAAAATACTTAACTGTTTCAGTTAAGTAAAATATAAAATTTTGATTTTATAACCAGTAGAAATCAAGATAAAAGTATTTAAGTGTGAGAGCCAAACTAGCTCCATTTTGTTATTTACAGCACAAGCCCCATTCCTAGCTGTTTACCGCATAGCCCCTCCGCCCCAACCTCTGCCAGTGAAACCTGCAGGGCCACTCCCTGCTGCCTTTCCCCACCCCAGGTTGCACAGCCACTGTGCTGTAAACTGAGTCACCTTAGGCAAATAGTTGCTATAATAAACAATAAGTTTCTATTACCTTGAAATACAGGTAACTAGGTTGCACCAACTCTAGCCCCCGGTTAAGGGACCCTCCACCCCTCACCTGTACCAATCCAAATTCACCTTTACTAGTGAAATCATCAGCTACCAATGCAAATCCTCCTTTACTTCCCCCTTTCCTAATGAAATCATCAACCACCAATGAAAAGTGTACTTGTATCCGACCCTACCCCTCTTGCTTTCTGTACCCATAAAAACTTCCTCCACCCCGGGTTTGGGGCTCATCCTAGGTTTGCATGCCAGGAGAGTCCAGGCTTCCTGGGGCCTGAAATAAACTCATCTCATGCTTTTTACATTGGAGTGTGTCTCGGACTGTCTGTGGGGGTCTTTTGGGAGAATTTCGGGCATAACATAAGCTTTCATCATTTTTTAAGTGAGAGAAGTGGAATATTTAAAATGTTGGATATTTCATAGCATACCTATTCAGTCCCTGTGTGGCCAGAATTTCTTTTTGCAGTAGGTCCTTGGTCTCTGAGATTTGAAGCATGAACCCAGGGACCACAAAGATCAGTCAGAAGATATAATTTATTAGATGGAAAATAATAGGGAAGGAAGAAAGGCACCAGAGCCTCTGGCAAAGGAGGGAAGACCCAAGTGGGAAATCACCATATGGGTCTTTCTTCTAGGATCTATTCTTGCAATTCTCAAGTGTAATTAGGGTATTACACTTGGCCAGGACTTGATGGATGTTGATTGGCAACTGAATGAAGGTTTTAACAAATGAATGCAGTTCTTCTAGCATTAACAAAAGTGGCAGGATGTCCACTTCAGAAGGGCCTAACTTATAAGAAATGCTGGAAAAACTGTTTTTCTCCTGTCTTACTTATACTCAAAGAATACAGTTTGAAGAGAAAGAAATCTGTTTGCTTAGGCCTGGAAAATGGGGGTTTTATCCAGCCCTGAATAGGGGAAACCTGTATAGCCTGCCTCCTCTCTTCTCCACTTCCTCCTCCTTCTCCTCTTCTTCACCTTCTTCTTTCTTTTCTCCTCTTTACTTCCCCTCCTTCTTTCTTCACTTTTCTTTTGATTGTGTTTGAAATAACACAAATATATATACCTACCTCTCTATCTACGTATTTCTTCCCCATTGTGATCTATCACTTCATCAAAAGATATAATCAGCTATAAAGTAATTACTTATTATTATAGAGTTGACACATAGGAGGCTCAACAAGTCCTCATATTTTCCTAAGTATAACATTTCTACTGGAAAAATTCCTGGAGACATAGGTCCCTCCTATATCCTTTGCCAAGTTGAACCACAAATTCTCTGTCTTAAAGGAAAGGAAACTTTTAGATCCCATTTTTATTTATTTATATAAAATGAACAATATAATTTTACCTTATAAAGCATTTGTACAAATGAAATGTAGTGTGCTGAGTGCTCATGATACACTGAAACCCCATTTTGTCCTAAAAGAAGAGCAACATTTGAATAGTTAAGCTAAAGAATTGTGCAAAGATTTTGTTGGGTCCAAAAAAGCCTCCCGAAGTAGCCCCAATCGACAAACTTGAGACACGCTCCGATGTAAGAGGCATAAGGTGAGATTTATTACAGACCGGTCTGGACTCGCCCAGCACGCAAGCCTGGGATGAGCCCCGAACTCGGGTGAAGGCAGTTTTTATAGGGTACAGAAAGCAAAAAGGGGAAGAAGGGTACAAGAACACTTTTGATTGGTGGTTGGTGAGATCACTAGTAAAGAAGGGTTTGCATTGGTAGCTGATGATTTCACTAGTACAGATGAGGGGGGATTTCTTAACCGAGGGTTGATTAAGTGGCTGGAGGGAAACCACCTGTCAGGGTAATAGAAACTTATTGTTTATTGCAGTAAGGTGACTTAGTTAACACGGAATTGGGGGCTTATTGCTCTGTTGCCCAAGGTGGCACTACATGGTTGAGCAACCAGGAAAGAATGAGGAGGGCTGCAGGGTGGGCCCTGCAGATATGGTTGAGCAACTAGGAATGGAATAAGCAACTAAGAATGGAATGGGAAGGGCTGCAGGGTGAGCCCTGGAGGCCAGGGGCCCAGGAACAGAACTTATGTGAATAACAAAATGGAGTTCATCTGGTCCTCACAATTTCAATCACAGAGTCACAGAAACAGTTCTTCAAACTACTTCCATCATCTCATTTAATTAAGAATTCAACTGAAAACCTTCAGAATGGAGAAAATTTTTGCATGATATGAATCTAACAAAGGCTTGGTAACTAGAATTTACAGAGAACCTAATCAAACAATAAGAAAAGTGCCAACAACCCCCTCTGTAAGTTGGCAAGAGACTTGAACAGAAACTCTTCCAAGGATGACAGATGAATGGCCTACACACATATGAAAAAATACTCTTTATCTTTAATTAGCAGAGAAATGCATATCAAAACCACTCTAAGATATCACCTAACCCAGCAAAAGTAGCCTAGATCACAAAGTCCCAAAACACCAGATGCTGGCATGGATGTGGAGAGAAGAACCACTTCTATACTACTGGTGGGATTGCAAACTAATATAGCCTTTGTAGAGAGAAGTATGGAGAAGCCCCCAAGGATTTTAAAGGAGACCTTCCAGCCAGGCATGGTGGCTCATGCCTGTAATCCTAGCACTCTGGGAGGCTGAGGCGAGTGGATTGCTTGAGCTCAGGAGTTTGAAACCAGCCTGACCAAAGCGAGACCCTATCTATACTAAAAATAGAAAAACTGAGGCAAAAGGACTGCTTGAGCCAAAGAGTTGGAGGTTGCAGTAAGCTATGACTCCACAACACTCTACCCAGGGGGACAGCTTGAGACTCCATCTCAAAAACAAACAAAAAAGTAGAACTTTCATTTGATCCTGCAATCCCATTACTAGGTATCTACCCAGAAAAACAAAAATCATTTTACTACAAAGACATTTGCACCAGATGTTTACTGAGGCTCAGTTCATAATTGGCAAGTCGTGGAAGCAACCTAAGTGCCTATCAACCCATGAACGGATCAACAAGCTATGGTATATGTATACAATGGAATACTATTCAGCCATTAAAAAGATGGAAATTTTACATCTTTTAAATTTACATGGATAGAATTAAAATACATTCTTCTTAGTAAAATACTGCAAGAATGTAAAAATAAATATCCAATGTATTCAATGCTAATATGAACCAATATATAAACAATTACATGTTCATATGAACAATAAAACACAAATATAGTCTACTATAGAGCAAGAGGAGGAAGGAGGAGGATGATCAGCAGAAGAAGGTATGAAACAGACTCTCACCTACTGTGCACATTGTGAGGGTGTATAACATGCCCCCTGGGTGAAGGCTCTTTTAAAACTAGAAATTTACTCTGGAAGTGAGAACAATGTAACCTAAAAATCTGTATCCTCATATTAATTTGAAATAAAAAGCAGAAAAGAGAAAGGAAAATTCAACTGCCTTAGCAAATTACCTGGATCTGGGAATTTAAATAATCAAATACATTTGTTTGATCAGAAAACCATGCACAAATTCAGCTGCTCCCACATGCAGCTCACCCACTCAACTATACAAAAGACCTAGAAAGGAGCAGAGCAGAGACTGTAAATTAGGAAATGGGAGGAACCACAAATGCATCTTCATTAAAATGATCACATATCCTATCTCTTACATACAGATTCAATGATCCCATATCCTATTTCTTACATACAGATTCTCTACCAACACGATTGGAATAATCAGTATAGCACACATGACTGTTCTTTTTCTGATAATAAACTACCATTGGCCAAAATGTAGTAATATTACACAAAACATGCAAGGAAACAACAAAATTATAGATTAGTCACTCCCTGTCAATTTCCTAGTTCTCACATACAAACTCCACACAATAAGTAACGTAGTGAAGGAGCAAGTAGAAATCATATTATCCTGTCCCATGTAATCAGTAAGAGCCCTTTGTAGAGAGGACAAAACAGGTTTTAGAGTCATGAAAATTAACTTGAATCACAATGTCATCACATACTAGCTGTGATAATATGTTAAGTTAATGCCACCGAGTTGAGTTTCCTGGACTGTGTCATTTTATTAAAGAGTAAATTAAGCAGTAATAGCAAAACATCTTGATTGACAATATACAATTTTTAAATGAAAACAACAACAAACAGAACAAAGTACTACATTTTTGCACTATTTTAAGAATGAAAAGGCATTTCAACATCAAAAATATTGGAATTATCCAATTTTAAAATAAATGTGAAGAGGAAAGAGAAAAAATTGACTCATGGAAATGGGTGTACTATATCACTATTTGTTTCATTTTTCTACATCTCTGTACTGTTGAAAACTTCATCACAGGCAACATTTATCTGTGGATCAGTTGTCTGACGATCAATGTTTGGAAAGTACAAATAAAATTGCTTTGTCTATTTCTCATAAAATAAGAATATTGCTGGTTACTCTTTAACTATTGACACTGAACTAAAATGAAATCAAATGTATGTAACTTACCTCTAGAAAGAATACAGTGGTGTTCAATACTTGGAATTAACTTTTTGTCTCCTTTCTTGAGTTAACACAGTTAAGTACAAGACCAAAGAGCACATCCTACCTTAGAATTCTTTTATCATTTATTGACTATATGTGTTTGAGAAAATACATACATGAATCTGTCATAGACTAAATGATAACCCCCACACACCAAAGATATAAGACCCCAATATTTTGAACCTATGAATGTTATCTTTTATGGAAAAATTATATTTGAAGATGTAATTAGATCTTTGCAGAAGTGATTAGATTATGATACTTGATGTAAAGATTATTTTGTATTATCCAAGCAGGTCCTAAATATATGCACTAGTGTTTTCAAGTGTCAGAGGAATATTTGGCATATACATAGAAAAGCCAGCGTGAAGATGAGGCAGAAAAAGATTTGGAGATGTTGACCTTGAAGACTGAGAATCTTAAGTGGCTACAACCTACAACCTAAGGAATGCCAACAAGCACGGAACAAGGGACAGATTCTTGCCTAAAGCCACCCAAGGTAAGATGGCCCTGTTGAGACCCTGAGTTTGGCCCAGTAACACTGATTTCAGGCTTTCTACCTCCAGAACTGTGAGAGAATAAATTTCTGTTTGCTTGTTTGTTTTGAGACAGAGTTTCACTTTGTCACCCTCAGTAGAGTGCTGTAGCATCCTAGCTCATAGCAACCTCAAACACTTGGACTTAAGCAATTCGCTTCCCTCAGGCTCCTGCCACAATGCCCAGCTATTTTTAGAGACCGGTCTCACTCTTGCTCAGGCTAATCTCCAACCTGTGAACTCAGGCAATCCACCCACCTCTGCTTCTCAGAGTGCTGGGATACAGGCTTTAAGCCACCACACCCAGCCCAAATTTCTGTTTTTTAAGCCACCTAGTTTGTATGAATTTGTTAGAGCAGTCATAGGAAACTAATATAGGTTTATTCAGATGAATGAATGGCAGTTCTGGTGTTAGTATCTTAATCAGAGGGAGGAGAAGTGGAGGGATAATAAATCTATTTCATAGTAAATATTATCCTTGAAGGCTGGAAGATTTTTATCATTCATGCATATTTTTGGCTTCATTGTAAACATCCCAATAAAAAATGAGAAGGCAGAACAGATAGATCTTTTCTCTTTTGCCTGCACCTGCTGCCGAGAAGGTCTGACATGGACCGTTTCACCACTACCAAATTCCCATTCTTTTTCTCATAACCAAATATCAGTAGTGAAAACTTTGTCTCCTAGAAACTAACTTACACAGAGAAAAAAATTTTCTATTTACTGTGTTTTTAAATATTTAATGTATGCTTGTTAGGTCCAAATTTTTGAGGAAAAAAATAAGGAGGCAAATTACACACGGCCAGTATGGCTCAGGAGTGAGGGAGCCCAGTGCCCTTCCAGAACCACAGTGCCCTCCTGCCTCCTGCCTAGCAGGTGCATGGGGTTCCAGTCTGGGAGGATCAGGGATCTGATGGAGTGGGACAGAGTAGGGGCTGGCAAGGCAGGCTGTGGCCATGTGGGGTGAGGCTCAGGTGCACACAGGGGACTGGGAGTCCCACAAAGGCCCTTAGGGACCTATTTTGGCTCTCCCAGGTATGTCCCTGAATGTAGCAGGGAGGGAAGGGGTCCCAGTAGAGAGGGTAGGGCAACCTTCACAGAGCAGGTGGTTGAGGAAGAGTAATGCAACCTGCAAGATTACCAGATCATTAGACCTCCCCAAGGTGTGTCTCCCAGCTGAGAGCCAGCCATATGCTCCAAGGGACTTAGCCAGGCCAAAAATATGGGTGCACATTATACACAGCAAAATATAGTAGTTAGCTGAATGAGATGTTCTCCGGCTGGAAAATGATCACAGCTGCATAATTACCTATAACTCATTACCCATTCCTATCAAAGTCTAAGGCAAACGGTTCTCATGAGACACTGTTGTCTTCGCACTTGTGGTGCCCTCCCTATTGCAATAGCCTGAATAAAATCAGCTCAAAGACCCAAAGTATTTTTGTTTTTAACTGTAATCACTTATCAAAATAAAATGTATAATTAAAAGTTCCTGTATCAAAGGGCCCTATGACTGAATTAGCTTTTAAAATAAAAGTGGACGGAGTAGTTTAATACTTATTCACTGGCACCTCTTGCTGGATGTTGATTCTCTGCTCCCTGCCTGTTGCTCTAACACCATTAGCGATATTAATCAATTTTTCTACATAGCAAGGGAAACCAATTAGAACTATTATAGCTTTTCCTTAGCACTTTTTAAAAACTCAGCATAATTCAGTTAAATGCATAATCAGCAAGCCAGAAATTCTAACAGTAAGAGCTATTTCTAACGTATTACAGAACAGATCAAAACAAAGCAAACACTCCACAGTTCTCTTAAAACACTGATTTGAGAGATAGAAGGATTTGACAGTTAAATCAAGCAAAATTTATTTCAAAGGGAAAAGTTGGAATTGGTGTTAAGAATCATACTTCTTAGAAATATGTTTGAACATTGAACAAATCTTTTTTTGTTTTGTTTTGAGACAGAGTCTCACCATGTCACCCTTGGTAGAGTTCTGTTGTGTCACAGCTCACAGCAACCTCCAACTTTTGGACTTTAGTGATTCTCTTGCCTCAACCTCCCAAGTAGCTGGAACTACAGGCGCTCACTACAACGTCGGGAAATATATACATATACATATATATTTTTTTGGTTGCAGTTGACATTGTTGGTTGGCAGGCCCAGGCTGGGTTCACACCCTCCAGCCCTGATGTATGTGGCTGGCACTCTAGTTGCTGAGCTACAGGTGCTGAGCCTGAACAAATATTTTAACAATAACATTATTTGCATATTTATTTAAAAGCACTGCTTTATTACCACATAAGTACTGAGAATGAGTCAAATTTGGAGAATGATAGTAAGTAAGAAACAAGGTACAAGGAAGAATGTAAAATGCTGAATCCTAGTGAGGACGCTGATGCCAGATGATGGAGCCAATACTGAAAGTTGCACAGGCAGGTGGCACATGGTTGGTTCTGATGGATTCTTCACTGCTTGACCAGGTGACTCATGAAAAGTCACACACTATGTCTGAACTCTCACTAGCAAAGTGAAGTTTCAGTATCAATATATTGAAATTTCAAGTGTCTCCAGATCAAAAATGATGTAATTTTATTCAATAAATATTGAGTGTCCTTTAGGGCAAGGACATTTAATGGGGGAGGGCGCTATTGATTATGCAAATTCTCATAGCCCATGTCTTCAGGTTTCTTTAATCTACTTTATGTAAAGAAACTCATACAAGTAATTGAATAAAGAAACATCACACAAGTAAATGAAGTAGGTGATGATACCAGCTCTAATAATTAAATAAACCAGGTACTGTGAGATCACAGGAAGGAGTCACCATGTGTCTTGATAAGGTGGGTCACAGAATTCTGAATCGCATTAATCCATGTATTTACACATTTGCAATACTTCAAAATTACCCAAGATATTTCTTACTTTTTGCTTTACTTTTATTTCCCCAAATGTATGAATACTCTTCCTTTTATTTCCCGCAGCACAGCACGTCAAGCAGTGAATACTATTCTTAAAATAGTCGTAACATTTCTGCTGAAATCATAGCACTTCGCTCACGTCATTGCATGTCTAATTCACATGTTATGAGCTGGTAGATGTAAGGATCAATAGTTGGTGGAAAAAATCGCCTCTTGGTCCAAAGACCTTGAAACTACCTGTCACTTCTGCAATATCTGGAGGTGACACTGCCTGAGACTGCCTCTTCTTCAAAACTAACCACAGAAGTTAGAATGCTGTGCATGGAGCCAACCTTTTTTTTTTTTTTTTTTTTGAGACAGAGCCTCAAGCTGTCCCCCTGGGTAGAGTGCCCTGGCATTATAGCTCACAGCAACCTCCAACTCCTGGGCTCAAGCGAGTCTCCTGCCTCCACCTCCCCAGTAGCTGGGACCACAGGTGCCCGCCACAGCACCCGGCTATTTTTTGGTTGCAGCCGTCATTGTTGTTTGGCGGGTCCGGGCTGGGGATTCGAACCCGCCACCTTAGGTGTATGTGGCTGGCGCCTTAGCCGGTTGAGCTATAGGCGCTGAGCCGAGCCAACCTTTTGAGATGGCCTGATGTACCGATGCATTTTAGCCCATGGTGATGACGGTATGTGACCTCTGTGTCCCACACATAGGAAATAAACGGCCTCTCCTGGCTTTGCTAAATCAAGCAACTGGCAAAAAATCATCTGAGCCTGCAAATGCTTCACGATGAACACTGAATCATAGAAAACAAGTATTTCTCAAATTATTGCCAAATTCAGTTTTAATTTGAAAAATCTGAACAACGTTTCTCTCCTCTTCAACATACTCTCCAACTCATCCTCTCTCCTCATTGTTCCTAGACAGACGCCTTGTAAACTCACCCAGTGGGAAACGTGTAAGCAAGTATAACACAAGAAACTGAGCTTGGCATGCCAGTCCTGATTAAAAGTTATTGTTGCTTTTCATATCCTCAGTACATTTAAAAGTATATTTTTATCTCTATGAGTTGGAAACACTGCAAAACCCATGTAAATTGAACAGTAAGGCTCTACTGAAATTCAACATTCCCTTAAGTTCTTTTTGATTCATTTAGAATTTTATCCAACTGTTAAACACATCATAGGTTAAGATCATTTTCTAAATGGCTCTACTATATTTCCAGAAAATATATGCAGTATGTGAAAATCAAGAATATAATTAAGACTAAACTTGTCTTTAATACCCATCTAGGAACCCTCACTGTGGCTCACAGAGCTTAAATATTAAGATTTCTAACCAAGTTTATTTTTGAGGTAGAGCTAAAAACAAATAAAAACCATGATATTTTGAAAGAAGACAATACACTTTCCTACAATTTATCGGAATATCCTGGGTAAATTTAGACAAACCAAAAGGCAGTAGTTTCCATAACATCAGATAGTTGTTTTATTTTTCATTTCTTTCTATCGGGCAGAAGAAGACATCAGAGTTTCTTTCTTTCTTTCTATTAGGGATTCATGGAAAGGAACTAGAGGGGTTCCCTCTGTTTAAGAATTTGGGACTATGAAGATCCTTATGAAGCAGAAAGAGATTTGTTTGTTTTTTGAGACAGTCTCACTATCACCCTTAGTAAAAGGCCGTGGCGTCACAATTCACAGACAAGTGAAGCCCAAGTGCCCATCAATCCACGAATGGATCAATAAACTGTGGTATATGTACACCAAGGAATACTATGCAGCCCTAAAGAAAAATGGAGACTTTTACCTCTTTCATGTTTACATGGATGGAACTGGAAAATGTTCTTCTTAGCAAAGTATCACAGGAATGGAAGAAAAAATATCCAATGTACACAGCCCTTTTATGAAACTAATTTATAGCTCTCAAATGAAAGATACAACTTAATTCTAGCCCAAGAATATGGGGAGGGGGTGGGGAAGGGGAGGGGAGAAGGGCAGCTGGCTGGTAGGAGGGTGACCAGAAAGATCACCTATGTATCTGTCTAACAAGGGTACAAGTGAACTTTTCTAGAACTAGAATATAAATGTTTTGACACAATGACTAAGCAAATGACATGAAATCTATGTTAACCAGCTTGATGAAAGTATTTCAAATTGTATATGAAAACACTACACTGTACCCCATGTTTGCATTAATGTATACAGCTATCATTTAACAATTCACAGCCACCTCAAACTCTTAGGCTTAAGTGATTCTCTTGCCTCAGCCTCCCAAGTAGCTAGAACTACAGGCATCTGCAATGATGCTGGGCTATTTTTTTCATTGTTGTTGTTGCAGTTGTCATCGTTTAGCTGGCCTGAGCTGAGTTCAAACCCGCCAGCCTGGGTATATGTGGCCAGCGCCCTACCCACTGAATTATGGGCTCTGCCACAGAGATTTGTTTAAGCAAAACTGTATATCTAGAAAACAGTGCCAGCACAGTCCATGGCACATTCAACTGAAATGTGGTGTCCCATTTATATCCCTCCCAGGTACCTTACACATAACCACTGGGCAATCTCTATGAAACACAAATTTTGTCATACTGTTCATTTCCTTAAACCCTTCAATATCCTCTTCCATCCTACTTAATAGTAAATACAGTTTTATATTTAATGTGTAATATAAAATACCTTAATACATCCAACTCAAGATATATTTGATTTTTAAATAAATGTATTCATGTAAAAAATTAGACTTTAAAAATATTGCATAAATGATAGTGGAGAAGTTATAAAGATTTGGCAAAAATCGTGATGATGAAACATCCTTGTCTAAAATTCAAAAACACTGGTCTATAATAAATTCAAAATTCTCCATGGAGAGCAAGATTTTCCATCCAGTTTCCTGTCCCTTCAGCATTATCTTTTTTTAGGGTCTCATTTTTTTGTCCCTTGCAATCTACAATATTAACACAACTGCGGTATTTTTTGCAACCTGCTAGACTATTTTCTTTCTTTCTTTCTTTCTTTTTTTGAGACAGAGCCTCAAGCTGTCCCCCTGGGTAGAGTGCTATGGCGTCACAGCTCACAGCAACCTCCAACTCCTGGGCTCAAGTGAGTCTCCTGCCTCCGCCTCCCAAGCAGCTGGGACCACAGGCGCCCACCACAACGCCCGGCCATTTTTTGGTTGCAGCCGTCGTTGTTGTTTGGCGGGTCTGGGCTGGGGATTCGAACCCGCCACCTCAGGTGTACGTGGCTGGTGCCCCAGCTGGTTGAGCTATAGGCGCCGAGCCTTTTCTTTCTTTCTTATATCTCTGTGCTTTCTGTGCAAGCTATCTGCTTTCTCTGGCATGTGACCCTCTTGTTTGGGACATTCTCGAGACCTATCCCGTACTCTTTCACTCTCTCCACCACTCTCTCTGTATTTCTCTCCATCCCTCACCTCCCTCCTACTCTATCTACCTTAGGAGGACCCTTGCTCTAACATGTATTCTGTATAAAATTTCTCATATTTTAATGTTGGTTTAAGCATTACTTCTACGAGGGTTATTTTCCTGGTTTGTCCTCTGAATTCCTCCATCCTAAAACACTGGACAATTCTCCTGTGCCCTGGTAGGTTTTGACCATGGTGTCATAGCATTGCTTCCTAGCATGGATTGCATAGACCTCCTTTTACATTCGTCTCCACTGCTCTGCAACCCACAACCCACTACTCTTTTTGATATACAATTCCAACCAGTTTATGTTGAACAAATGAATTGTGTCCACTGCTGATTAATAAATCATGAAATGCTTCTATTTCCCAAATAATAACACTGTTACATTTTTGTCATTTTGATGCTATCTTAGAAGGATCCCTGGAACTTTTTTTGACGGTATAATTCTAGTGCATAAATGATACTTCTTAAATTGTATTCATTGTGTTAATAATTTAATTTTTCACACACATCCACACATTTTTTGATACTTCTTATTTCAAGTTGTGAAACTTTAAATCTCCTCCCTTGAATATGGGTTGGGCTCTCTTTTAATAAATACGATATGCCAGAAAAGAAGGTATGATTCCCCAAGATTGGGTTATAAACAGACTGAGAATTCTATCTTGGGTTTTCTCTCTCTCCCTGGAATCTCTTATGCTGGGACAAGCCAAGCTATCAGAACCACATGCCAACAGCCCTGGTATGAGCTTGGAAGCCTATTCTCCAAACCCAGTCTCACTTACAATGATTGCTCATCACTTGACATGTTGTTTTGCAAGTTTGGGGAAAGCTCAGAGGCAAAACAATCCAAATAAGCTACATCTGTTACCAGGTTCTTCTTTTTTTTTTCGAGACAGAGTCTCAAGCTGTCCAGATTCTTAATCCACTGAAGCTTAGAAATAGTGTGTATTGTTTTATACTCTATTTTGGAAGAAAATTGTTATATATAAATAGACAACAATACCAGAGAGGTGACCTTGTGTGCATTGCTTATCCTCTTTGAATTTCCTTACATGTACAATTAAAATAAAATCGTTTGGAGGTCTCATGATAAAGGGACCTCCTTGACATGCCCAGCAAAATGCCTGGGAATAGAGTGATGTGTATAAGTAATAGATCTTTCCCCTTGTCACAATGCAGTGTGGCTTCCCTTTCTAAATATGGTTATTATGAATTAAAGACCCATCTGCGGCTCGGCGCCTATAGCTCAACCGGCTAAGGCGCCAGCCACATACACCTAAGGTGGCGGGTTCGAATCCCCAGCCCGAACCCGCCAAAACAACAATGACGGCTGCAACCAAAAAACAGCCGGGCGCTGTGGCGGGCGCCTGTGGTCCCAGCTGCTTGGGAGGCGGAGGCAGGAGACTCGCTTGAGCCCAGGAGTTGGAGGTTGCTGTGAGCTGTAATGCCATGGCACTCTACCCAGGGGGGACAGCTTGAGGCTCTGTCTCAAAAAAAAAAAAAGACCCATCTGCTATATATGGTACTGGGCTGGACATTGTACAAAACAAGGAGAGCTGTGACTTCTGATTTTGTTTCTGAAGCCACTAGTCTATTGATAAGTAATGATTCTTATGGTAAAGGTATAAAAGGAACGTTATCTCAGATCTTCATTTTGATGGATTTTAGCCTTTTCACAAAGAAGGTTAGACATGTAGTCCTTACAAAACAGACAAAGGGAGGGTTTGGGGATGACTCCCACCTACTCATAATCGTAACGCATGGGCACGTCTATGATCTTCACCAGAAAACTCACAGTTCGGGAGACTAATGAAGGCTTTGCACTTTTTAAAACTGTAAAATATCTTGGTAGAAGAGACCAAGCCCTTACTAATGATCATGGTGCTAAAAGAGATATGTTCATCTATGTGCCTCAAATTTCACCCTGCAAACCCCTTCGCCTCTTAGTCATTAGGTATGCATTTGCAGGAGACAGTCCTTATTAAAAATAAAGATTCCTGAATTCTACATAATTCTTATTTTCATTTCTAATTTCTTGCCAATGGTTGGAAATACTTCTTAGTAAAAAATAAAACAAAACAAACAAACAAACAAAAACCCTCCAAGTGATTCTCCCTTTCACATACGTTTGAGAATATTGATTTATGGGGTTTCTTAATCTTATCTTACTATTAATATCTCAAGAAATTTTTATTTTATTATTTTTTACTATAACTGTACGTTAATGCACTTATGGTGAAAATGTGCTGATTTTATATACGCCTTGGAATGCTTACATCAAACTGGTTACCACAGCCTTCACCTCACTTAATTATTTGCTGTGTCCTGGGGTGACCTTCCCCTGCAGCTATAAAGAAGAACTAGCAGTCTAGACCTCACAACCTGCCTCACTTTGCTCATTTGCATTATCCAAGTGGCTCTGGAAAGTTTTTGATTTTGCAACCTCTGGATTCAGAATAAAACCTACGCCAGAAAATATCCCTTCTTAAAAGTAGAGACACAGACACCATAACCTTTTACCTGGAGGGGACAGCTAGAGAGAGAGGCTCCAATTACTGTAGAGTGGCCTTGCAGGAATCAGCAATGGGTGAAAAATCACCAGAAAGATGAAAGGACAAGGACACTGGATAAAAGAGGAAGGTGAACAACCTGAAACAGTAAAACAAACAAAAAATGCTCCATGACTTTTAGCAAGTCTTATTTTCTGCAAGAGAAGCAGACACTATATAAGTCACTTAGATTAATGGCAGAACACATAAAACTTTTCAAATACCTCCTCTCACAGGAAACATATTTGGGGATATTTCTTTTCTAAAAATTCCAGGAAAATAGGCTATAAAGAAAACACATTCTTCCCCAAATCAAATATTAACAACTGCCCATTGCCTACCTGTGTACAAACTCCTTAGCTTGTCATTCAAGGCTGCCCTCCAAAAATCTCTCTTCGTTCTAGAATCTCATCCCGTTACACTTCCTGATATAGCCCACTCGGAGCTGTATTGAAGTCATTCTTCTTATATCTGATCTTTTCTGACTCTGTACATTTGTTCACACTGTCAACAGTATGTTTCAAAATACAGATCAAAGGTGAAATCCTGCTTGACGTCTTCATGACTTCTAATTTCTCCCCATTTAGAAATAAATCTACCATCCTCTGAAACTTGGGAGCATTTTATTTTTATTTCTTATCAACGGCATTATGTTCTACTTTCATTATTTGTGTATGTGTTGAACTATCTTAAAAAATTAAGGTCGCTTTTATGGGTAATTCTATCATAGGAAAAAGTTTGAAATAGTAAATTGGTTTTATATCTGTTCGTTTTCCATTTTGCTGCAATTTGATTTATTTTCAAACAGTAAATTTTTAAGAATGCTTTCAAATTTGTCACCCACATTGAAGACTTGGCTTTGTGTTTACTCAGTGTTCTTTTTCATTTCTAGGCAGGAAAGAATGTAAAGATTCTCACAAACTCCTTGACTTTAAATTTCTTTTCTTTTCTTTTTTGCAGTTTTGGCTGGGGCTGGACTTGAACCTGCCACCCCTGGTATATGAGGCCGGTGCCCTACTCCTTGAGCCACAGGCACCGTCCAATATCATTTCTTACATTGTTCAAAAACACAGCAAATTTCAATGCATTTTGAAAACTCCTGTTTTTACTTCAAAGCAACATTTTCTCTTTCTTTAGTATGATGTGTCTATAATGCTGTTTTTATTTAACTTTTGGAGAGAATAATATAGAATCACACCCTGACTTTTCATAGTTTAACAGCTTTCTATGCCATAATTGTGACAAGAGGCAGATTGCTAAACCTGCTGATCTCCCACTTATCTCTCTAAGAGTTCATGTTCACAAAACCTTAAAAACTCTGTTGGCACCTGTGGCTCAGTGGGTGGGGCGCTGGCCCCATATATGGAGGGTGGCAGGTTCAAGCCCGGCCCTAGCCAAACTGCAACAAAAAATAGCTGGGTGTTGTGGCGGGCACCTGTAGTCCCAGCTACTGGGGAGGCTGAGGCAGGAGAGTTGCCTAAGCCCAGGAGTTGGAAAGTTGGAGATTGCTGTGAGCTGTGTGACACCATGGCACTCTACCGTGGGTGATAAAGTGAAACTCTGTCTTTGCAAAAAAACAAAACAACACAAAACAAAAAACAACCCAGTTAGTGTTCCCACAGGAAACTAACGTATTCAAATATTCAAAGAACATTTGCTTTCTCACTGGTAAAGTTACAATGTTTAGATAATGGATATTCTATGCAAATCATAAGTTTCATAGTGACATGAACCAACATTTTGTAAGTGCTTATGTCTGTTTTTACAATGAATGCCATTCAACCCTTTATAAACATATTTTATACCTTGAGACTTACACTCCTCGGCACTTAGGTTTTCTTCCTTTGTTGACTCAACTTGAAATGTCTTAATGTTTTCAGGGCATATTTTCTGAGGCTTAAAAAGAAATGGATAAAATAAAGGCTAAAATATATATAAATAGATTCAATGAATACATTGATACAGTCAATATAAAACATGATATAATTGTAACATTGCACACAATAATGAAATTAAAGGACAAATCTGTGTATGTCAGAGACCTTGATAATTGTGCCATTAAGCCATTTAAAAATGTATCTATGCCATTGATACTTGCACAACTCCCTCATATAATTATTTCCTCTGGAGAATACAAAATGTTATTCAAAAATGCATCTTTTAAGAATCTTAGTAAGATAATGGTCTTCCTTATCATCAAGAAACTATTCTCCAGGTTTGTGTAAGTGAGAACGACTGATGGATGAAAATATCTCTGGTCTCTTGGCAGGTCTTGTCATATTTTATATAGATACAGTTTATATATGTTTATATAATTGTATACATATAGTTTTATATATACATATATGTATAACTATATATATAATTAAAGGAGATATATATATATATATATACACACACAGACACACACACACACATATATATATATATATATTAGGCTATTGCAGCTTGAAACAAACCATTGAAGGTATCCAAAACTGACTGTTCTAATTCCATGCTCATGAAGGTAAACATTTTAATATATCTGGGTTTCCAGTATAGGCTTTCCTTTAACAAAAAAATGCAGTAGCCCCATTGATCATTCTTATACACGTACACTTATATTTTTCATGGGTAGCTTAATAACATGATATTCTTCTTCAATTAGTGTTTTTATTTTCATTTCTGCTTTTACTTTGGGAGGTCATGAATAACGATACAAATTTCCTGCACCAGTTGATGAGATGACCAGCAAATGACATTTTTCTTATAACTCTGCCCAATGAATTGCTCCCAAACATCCTTAACTTGTACTTTGCTGGAGCTTTATTCAGAAGCAGCTGGTGGCACTGAGACCAAGAGACAATCACTGGTCTGAGGCTCAGAGCCCTGGAGTCCTTAAAAATTGGCACTGTCAGTAATGCACCTGTGTGCTCTCAGTTAATCCATTAACTCTGTCAATGCTCTGGATCTTAATTTACAAAGCAATTTTAGGTATCTCTTAAGCATTGCAGAGATGAAGCAGGCTTCTCCCAAGTTTCCTCCTTGAGATAAAAGTCTGTGACTGTGTAACAGGGGTCCTCAAAAATTTTTAAACAGGGAGCTAGTTCACTGTCCCTCAGACTGTTGGAGGGCCAGAGTGCAGGCCCATGATGAGTCGGCTGCTAAGCAGGACAAGCAGTGGTGGCAAAAACACCCAGCAGGCTGGATAAATGTCCTAGGCGGGCCGCATGTGGCCTGTGGTAGTTTTAGGACGCCTGCTGTGTAACATGAAGATTTGACTTTTGTCAAATTGTCTCTCATGCTCATCTCCAGAGTGAAATATCATAAAGACAGGTGGCAGCAGGAAGTTTCTTTACTCCATAGACACGTTCAAATATGAATTTCTCCCAGAAACACTTTTACAGACATACACAGAAGTCATGTTTTTCCAGCTATCTGGCCATCCCATAGCCCAGTCCAGTTAAATAAAATTAACCACACTAGTCATGACAAACAAAGCATTACTTGATCAAAATGCTGAAAAACTATATGTCACTAATTTTTTTTCTAAATTAACACATCCAAACTTCTTTGTTCAGAGTACACATACACACACCACATAATACCACACACATGAGGAAACGTATTTCTAGTTCTTTGAACTTATTCAGGTTTAATTTAGTCATAAAATCCTAGAAAGCCCTGAGTATTTTTCCCAGTTTTACTCATTTTTTTTTAATCCTTTTCATCCTGTGGCAGTGTCCTGCCTTTGATTCCTTCTTTGTGACTTTCCTCTTCATTGGAAAGATAATTACACTGGAAATAATCTTTTATCCTATGAATTCACGCCAACAGTTTTATGGTCAACCTTTAGTCAAGACAATTAAAAAACAAACAGACAAAAACTATTCAGGTTATGTGCTAGGTGTACCCAGTGGATACCAGGAGGACAAAGTTATTGTGCCTGTGCTCAGAGGTACTTGCACTCAGAACATGCACTGTTGAATCACTATTTGCATTAAAACAACATAAACTAAGTATGTAAATGGTAGCGTATGCACAGGCAGAGATGGAAAGGAAGGAGATGAAATCTATTTGGAAAAATAAAGCATAAAAACCATTAGAGAATGGGTAATTGTTTAATTTACTTCTTTAAGGATAGGAAACAATTTGAATGATTAGGGCAAAAACTGAGGCGGACTTTCCAAGTAGAGGAAAAAGATATGAACAAAACAGGGAGATGAGAGAATCATCAATGTGATGCAGGAACAGGAAGTCAGGCAGTTGGGTTAGGTTACAGGGTAGGAATAAGGGAATCAGGGGTAAGAGTGCTACAGATGTAGGCAGGCATTTGAGTACCGTGTTTGTACTTTAGTTGAATAAGGCATGGGAGCCTTTTAGACATTCAAAAGCAGAAACATTAGGCTACCTGGGCCCTATCAGCCTGATGTGGCAGGAGCGTGTAGGCTGAATTGAAACAGAAAACCACGTATAAACTGGGAAAAGCAGTAAGGCATTATTAAAATCAAAAGGTAGTTGTTAATAGAGGGCTGCACTAATGTGTGGATAGTGATGATATTAAAATTAACAAATTAATCATTAATTTTATATTTGAAGAAAACGTCAGCATAGGCACACTTTAAAGAATTCCACAGAAATGGGGCATCTAGGAAAGAACTCCACAGAAATGTGGTTATCTCGGAGAAAGAGAAGATTTCAATTGGGGACAGATTTTGTATACAGAGGATATAAAGCACTCGAAACTCCCACATAGAGATGTGTCGCTAGAGAGCCCTCAGAAATAATAAAACACATTAGCAAGGATCAAAACCAGCCATTTATCCTAACTAAATTCTACTGAACAACAACACATTTCCTTATATAGCCCCCAAAGTACAGGTGCTCTCAGGGAACAAAGCCAACAAAAATTCATGAGGAATAAATAAAAATTAACAAAGAACGTCTGTGTCCCCAGGCACAGAGAGCAGAAACCATAGCCGCAAGTTAAAGAATCAAATTAAATCCCATTAACACACAAGGGAGCAATTTTAGAGTATTTTGTTGTTGTTGAATAATGAGAAAACTAAATAAATAGCTCCAATTTTTCTTTATAAATTTTATTTATTATATAACCTTATTACAACCGTGTTAAAGTAAATTGAAAAATAAAACTCATCATTTTTTTTAAACAATAATTGTTTCCATCTTTCTCTGTTATCTTCAAGACTTCTCCAATTGTATAAACTATTTTCCTAGTTAAATTATATCTAACCCACACCATTTTGTATTTTATTTTTAAGCGTATTTCAGACTTTTTATCAACCTGTCTGTGATGAGAGGTTTAGAGTGTTTTCAATTTGAATTATTTTAGCTGATGGTGGGATGAAAATCAATCTTGGTACTAGCCACAGTGACAACGGGGATTACTGTGGCCATTGGCTTATGCCACTGACTCTTCTGGTAGGCAGGGAGCTCCTACAAGAAAGACATTTTGCCATTTTCACCATTGTATCTACTGAAACCGGGCATATTTTAAACTCAGTAATTATACATATATTTTTTAAGATAAAAAGTATAATGAAATGAAAAGGTATTAGTAATGAAGGGGCTGTTTCATGTCTATAATTAAGCTATCAAATTATGTCAGTATTATTTATTCTAGTTCTGTGTGTCAGCAAACATTTATTAATTTTCTGCCCCATGATATCAAGGTGTTAGGAATCTGGGCTCATAAAGCAAAACAAACATGATTATTGAGCTTTAGGAACGGACACAAACAGTTACTGACCATCCCTTATCATCATCCCTTGTACCAGTACTTTATTTCCTCTTGAGGGTAGCCTCTTCCCTACGGACTATCCCATATGAAGTTTGGTACATAAAAGCCCTGCCCTGCTCAAGATATGGACAGGTGACTCAAGCAAAGTCAATCAGAGTCTCCTTTCCTGGAAATTGAATCTTGAACTGAGTATAGAATGACCTCAAGTGGGTACAGTCATTTAAGTTGAGCTCTCTGCTTAAAAATCCATATTATCTATATTCTTTGTAGTCTTGAGGGATTGCGTTTTTCTAGTTCATTTCTATGATTTTATTTTTTCTCTATTGTCTCTTTCTTATTATGAGCTCTTGATTTTCTCTATGTGTGCGTGTGTGTGTGTGATTTATTTATTTATTTAAGACAGAGTCTCACTATGTTGCCCTCTGTAGAGTGCTATAGCATCACAGCTTATAGCAACCTCAAACTCTTGGGCTTAAGCGATTCTCTTCCCTCAGCCTCCGAAGTAGCTGGGATGACAGGCACCCACCACTACACCCAGCTATTTTCTTGTTGCAATTGTCATTGCTGTTTAGTTGGCTCAGACCAACTGTCAGCTTTGGTGCATGTGACTGGCGCCGTAACCACAGTGCTACAGGCATTAAGCTGATATTCTGTGTTTTAAAAGTAGCCAAAGTCAGTGTTTGTAATAGGTGTCCTCAAACTACCGCCGGCGGGCCACAGGCAGCCCACCTAGGACATTTATCCGGCCCACCGGGTGTTCTTGCTGCCGCTGCCTGTCCTGCTTAGCAACTGACTCGTCCCAGGCCTGCAGTCTGGCCCTCCAACAGTCTGAGGGACAGTGAACTGGCCCCCTGTCTAAAAAGTTTGAGGACCCCTGGTTACAGCTTGTAACCAGAGAGGCATGGATGAAATTAGTAATACAAAACTGAGAGCATAGCCCAAGGAGTGGGATAAAGATTTATACTGGGAGGCTCGGAGCCTGTGGCTCAAGTGGCTAAGGCGCTAGCCATGTACACCCAAGATGGCAAGTTCGAATCCAGCTGGGGCCCACCAAACAACAATGATGGCTGCAACCAAAAAATAGTCAGGCATTGTGGCGGGCGCCTATAGTTCCAGCTACTTGGGAGGCTAAGGCAAGAGACTTGCTTGAGCCCAGAAATTGGAGGTTGCTGTGAGCTGTGATTCCATGGCACTCTACCCAGGGGGACAGCTTGAGGCTCTGTCTCAAAAAAAAGATTTATACTGGGAAACTCAAGAGTAATAGCAGTTTCACCAAGATGGATGGAGAATCTGTTTATAAATATTTGCTAGTCATGCATATATACATATACGTACCTATATGTGGTTTTATTTATCATGTTTGCAATTATTAAATACTTCCTCACTTATAATTTAGTCTGTTTTTCATGAAAATGTGTTCAATTTGCGAAATAGTTTCTGCATGCATTGGAAAGTCCCAGGCAAAGGATGCACCTGTAACATAAGGTCCTTTTGTTTAGAGCATATTGTTTGTGAGATGGTGACATGAGTTCTTGCTACTTACAAGGGAGGATAGTAAAAAGGCCTGAACTAATTCATTAGGTGCACATAGAAAATGAGGAAAGATATGACAGTTAAAATGTTCCTCCTTCAAAAGTTTGCTGAGGACTTTTCTAGTACTTGTATGATAAGCAGCTGGGATCCCTAACTTGCCAGTCTATGTTAACTCTGAAATTTTCTCACCTAATTTCACTTTAGAAAAATATCTCTGTATGAATTAATCCTAACAATAAGAAGAAAGTATGCATTACAAAACCATAGTGAGCTAATAAAGCATAAAAAGTATGTTTTAAACTCTTGAATCTTTGAAACATATCACTTGATTGAAGAGCCATTTGTACTCAGTACAACAAATGCCACCACAATATAGAGTTTTAACTGAAAACGGCTGGCATATTCACAAAAGAAGCCATATCGAATCAGATGGATTATTTCCAGACTGAAGCATAACACTGAGGAAAAAGACAAGGCTTTGAAACCAGAAAAACCTGAGAACTGATTCCTGCTTAATAGGGAAAATGAGCGCCCAGATAATTCAAGTCGCTTCTCAGAGTCTCGATTTTCCACTCTATGGAATGGGATCAAGAACCTTTCCATATCAGGGATGCGGTTAAGAATGAAGACAGGGACCACAAAGTACTAGACTCCTAATGCCCCGTATATCCACAGGAGCTTCAAAATTGGTTGTTTACCTAAATTAATGATTCCCATCTTTCTCTGGGGAAGCATGAAGCCAAAGGAAATTTACTACACCTTGTAGTAATGAAGAAACAGTCTGGAGACTCATTTCTAGCTCTGAAACTTATTTCAGGACCTATTTAAGATGATGCAATGGAATGTTTCCTGGTAAACATTTTATGACTTCCACTTGTCTTTCTGGTAAAAAAAAAAAAAAACTGGAACCTAAACCTAAATATGGCTCAGAAGCCATAACAACGTTTTGAAGGCCCCCATTAAAAAAAGAAAAGTCATAGGCTTATGAAACTAAATACTACATAATAAGTTTCATATAAATAGGAAGTTCCAGGATTTATGCTTCCTACTACCCAATTTTCCAGGCATTGCAGTGGCAGGAAGAGCAAGCACGTAACTGGTTTTGTTCTCATTTCAACTCATTTTTTATATATATTTTTATACTTTTTGTATAACGTGAGAAAATTATAATAGATGAATGCTCAAGATGTACTATTAAGGAATACTTTTATTAAGAAATGGGGAAAATAAGAAAATTCAAGAACCCTTCTTGACATAGAAAACTCCAGAAGAATTTCAGATGTCAGAGTGTATGAGGGTAGCTAACTTGGAATATTAGCTCTAACTATGGTCTCCTTGGTTCTCCATAGTAACAGTAATAATTACATATATTCAGTGTGTATATGGGTATCTGTATATGTGTGTATAGCACTTATATCCCTAAAATATTGATATGTATTTTGTATACAATATCTATTTAATTCTCAGAAAGTCCTATAAAGGAGGATCCAGGCTCCAGAAAAGTCCTCTCCACTCTGCTTCATTTGTTCATTTATTCATTTAGACATGCAGTCCACAGACCCTATGTCTTTTCTTAAAGTGTCTACTGTTTACTACCTGCAAAAGATATGAAAGGTGCAATATTGACATCTTACGTTAACCGTAAAAATGGAAGTGGGCCCAAGGCTTGTCCACCTCACAAGTGCAGAGGCACAGACTGTGAGAGCTCACCAGGAAGAGCTGAGGATCTAAGACTGGTGGATATAGATTGGAGGTAAATTCCAAGAAAATGTTGCAACATGTATAAAGCAAAGATAGGCAAGAACATAGCCAATACATGGCAGTAAATATAGCATTTTAAGATGAAGTCCATAACCGATGGGACTGGAAAAGTATACGAATACCTGCAAAAAAATCCTAGATATAGCCACACCTTCAAAACAATCCTATCCATGTTTCTTGCATGAGAACAGATTAAAATTTTAAAATAATAGACAATGAAAAAAAATACTGTCCTCAGATTTAAAAAAAAATCAGCAGAGAATAATGGAGTAGAATAGAATTAAATATCAATTTTAGTTGGACAAGGGGTTAGTTTGTAGTATATGTAATACTCCTAAGAAAAATAGCTTGGTCTAGTGCAAAAAAAAGTAACCCTTAAAGAGAGCAAGACTCGTGTTAGGCCCCCAGTTCCACTCCTATATTCTCTGGATTCCTAACCTTTGTCAACTTTGGTCTGTGCCTTTATACTCTGAGATTAATAACATGTATTTATAGGGTATAAGATTAATAGGCGTGAGTGTAATGCACATAAATGTGTTTTAAAATGTTCTGTTCTATTATTTTTTAATATCTTAATGTTTAAAACAAGGAAAAATTATGACCATAGGTATGACAAGATTTTTTTTTTTCCCAAGTTAACACCTAGCAGTGAAAATGCTCCATGTGTGTGCACACTGTTGGGGAAACACTAGTGCCCTCTGGCTTTCAGCACAGTATTTGCACATTTGAGCAGGGTAATAGAACCATGCGGTCTAAAGCACATGATAAATACCAGCTTCAAGTGGCTATTGAGCACTTGAAATGGGACGGGCTTAGATTGAGATGTGCTTATTCAAAAAGTAAAATGCATACTAGATTTCAAAGATTCATAAACTAAGCAGAGAAGGAATACCTTGTTTAAAATCATCCCAATAGGGGAGAGATTGAATTCAACTTCCCAGAAACAAAAGGCTGGAGAAATTTGAACGTTGCAAACCATCAGGGTGGGGTGGGTCAGGGGCATGGGAAATCAAACCCTGACCCCACCCCACCCCCATAGGTGCGACTTTCCACACTGGATGAGCCAGTGGGAAGGTGCTGGAACACATTACCTGGAATATTAGTCAACAGGATTGAGCCATTTGTGACTTGCTCACTGGCACCAGGTTAAGTTAGGATCCCAGCCTCTCACAGAGACTAAGAAAAAGTGTTTCATCAATACTATATTTTACAGAGATGGCTTCCAGGCCCTGGAGAAAGACTTTCCAGGTAGTAAAACTTGCTGGAGGTAGGAAATTTACATCTCAGAGAAGTAGAGAAAGAATTTACAATTGTAAATGTTCTAAAGCAAATATGCTAAGAACAGAGGCCAGGGTCTTATTGGTCAAGAAGAAATCTATGTTTATTTATGCTGAAGGTAACATTAATGCCATCTGAGTCAACATATCAAAATTAAAATTAATTCCTTCTCTTTTAGAATTGTTTTATAACGTGCAAACTAGGAAGATTAAAATTAATAGCTTACCCCCATAGTTTTAGAGTGCAGCCTGACCTAAGGCAATTTTTATTTTGTTTTATTCAGAAATGTACAAGAATTTTCATAGCAGCTTGGTTTAGAAGAGTGAAAAACTAAAATCAACTCAGATTTCCCTCAATAGAAGGATAGAGAAATAAATTGCAGTATATTTACATATTTCACATACTGTAAAGAAAATTAAATGCAACTACATGAAGGTGAATACAAGTTAGAAATATTAATATAACATTGAAAAAACTACTTGCAGAAAATTAGACATCGTGGTTACCTTTTAAGAAAACATTGGTTTAAAACGATTTCTTCAAGCAAAACTAACAATACAGTTTAGAAGTACAAAAATGTGGGGTAAACATGTACATAAATATTGAGAATAATAAATAGATAATTTAGAATACTGATCATTCTGTGCTTAGTGGAAATGAATTAAGAGCTAATTTCAGTAAGTCTCATAATGTTCTGGTCTTTAAGTTGATAGAAATTTTTATGTTCTTTTTTATGTTTAAAACGTTCACATACACATAAATGAGACAATATTCGGGCGAATATTATACATTCAACTTTCATACAGATGCAAAAATGAACTCACTGACACAAAAATTCTTCATACATTGAAAAAAATGAGCTATCACTCAGTAAGCCTAGTAAAATCTTTTTATTTTTTTGTAAAAATGTTCATCTGTTCACGTAAATATGTGAGAGCCTATATATGGAGGAGATTATGGCATTTTTTGGTATTCTTTTTGAGCATATTTTTGCTTCTTTCTTTTATTTCTGTAATGAGAGTGGCACTTTTCTTGTGATTTAAGCAAATGAGCCCATTTGATAATGTTGAAGTTGTAGTTTAAATGAGACATTTATTCTCTTTCGGAGGGGTATTAAGAGAAGTGATATAGTCCCAGCTACTTGGGAGAATGAGGCAAGAGAATTGCTTGAGCCCAAGAGGATGAGGTTGCTGCAAGCTGTGACACCAAGCACTCTACTGTGGGCAACATAGTGAGACTCTGTCTCAAAAAAAAAAAAAAAAAAATGACGAAGGAGGTGAGTCTAAAAACCAGGTTTATTTTAAAAGATCTGTGAATTTTGATCTAAGGAGATAAGAGTATTTGAAAAGGATTGGTCTTAGATGAAATCAAATAGCAAGAGACAACAGAAGGCGAGTTGATGGGAGTGAAGTCAGCGCATGCGCCGCACTCGTGTGACAGCCTCTATGGTGGAAGGCTGAGTTACGGCAGGTTACTGATGGGCTGGTCTCCAGGCAAAAGAATTTAGAATTTATCGTTTGGGCACTAGAGAAGGAAACTTGTTACCTAAAGAGTACGTTTAAGTTCTCGATAACAAATATAACTATTCATAGAGTTGCTATTTTAAATTCCAGCCATTTTCAAACAATTCTGTTAACATTTCCCATAAAATGAAAACAGCAGAAAAGATACAGGAAAATAAGCCTTCATAGATGTTTGTAACTTCAATGCTAAAGTCACTGAAAGTGGTGATAAATTATGAGGCAAAACAATACTAATGACAGAATATACTACATATTATGTATTCAGGAAGAGAACGGCCTTGTATTAACCATGAGAAATAGGGTATTAATGCTTCAGAAGTATTTTGAAGATGGATATTCCTGTACTAAATTAAATTACTAATTCCTGCATAATTAATAGACATTTGTTAATATTTCAGTGTGAAATAAATCCTTGTTTACATCCGAATGAGTCTGAGAAATGATTCCTAAATTCGCATCACATAACTATTGTTTATAATTTGAAAGTTCTTTAAATAATTTAAAGATGAATCTTGTCTGAATATGTATGGGCCTGGTGTGAATAAAGAGTTTAAACTGCAATCAGCATTCTCCGAAGGTACAAACAAGGGTGCTTAAAAGCTGGAAAACATAGTTAACTTTGGGGGAAAGGATTTTTAATAAAAGTGAATTTTCTTTTCTGGGGTGAAATAAAGGGCATAACAATTTTAAGTACTTATTAAGAGTATTTACTATGTGCTGGAAAAATGTAGCTGCATTATATATATATGTATATAGCATTACAATAAATATATATTGCATCACAATAAATAAAGTTATCACAAATTAAACATAAAAGTACTGATCCAGAGAAGTTAAGTAACTTGTCTTAAGTTACACAGCAAGTAAATGATAGTGGTCATTTAATTTCTATTTTACCACTGACCATAATGAATCTCAACATGCAGTTTTGAAAAACTAAAAAAAAAAAAAAAAAAATTATAAATGAAAATGTTTTTGTTTTTAATTTCTCTACATCCTTCCATACAGAACCTCCAGGAAACTGTTCCAATTAATCTCCAAGGGAAACGACTTGCCATGTCCTAAGCTTTAATCAATCTTTCTTGCTCAACAGCAAGAAAACAACTAACCTGATTTAAAAATTGGTTTAAGGGCCTTAATGACATTTCTCAAAAGATATACAAATAGCCAATAGGAACATGAAAAAATAATGCTTAGCATAACCAATCATTAGAGAAATGCAAATTAAAACCACATAAAGATAACACCTCACACTCCTTAAAATGCCTTTTATCAAAAAGATGAAAGATAACAAAGTGTGGGCAAAGATGCAGAGACTAGAGAAATCACACATTGTTAGTGGGAGTGTAAACATTTTTGGTGGGGATGTAAATTTATACAGCCATCATGAAAAAATGGTATGGAGTTCCTTAAAAACTCAAAATTAGATATAGTACATAATCCAGCAAGCCCAATTCTGGGTTAAATTCCAAGGAAATAATATGGTTATCTTAGAGTGATATCTGCATTCTTCCATTTGGATATGGAATCAATCTAAGCATTCATCAACACATCAGCAAATAAAGAACATGTGGTGGATATGCACCGTGGAATACTGTCAAGTCATAAGGGGAAGGAAAAGCTGTCATTTGTGACAACGTGGATGAACCTGGATGATTGACCCCACGTGAAATAAATCAGATACAGAAAGACAAATACTGCACAATCTCACTTACAAATGGAATCTTTGAAAAGTGAACTCACAGAGGACTAGAGAATAAATGACAGTTACTATAAGCTGGACGACAGGGAGGAGGCAGAGGAAAGGGATTGTTGCTGTTAAAAGAGTACAAATTTTCAGATAGAAAGGAGGAATAAGATTTGACATCTATTTTAGATTTATAACCATTCACACAAACTAGATGCTGGATAAAACCTCTACTCCATAAAATGTTAAACATCTACACATATATGCATAATTGTGTGTATGTGTGTTTGTACGTATACTATTTTAACAAGTGTTTATTATGTGCACATAATGTTCCATTCACCAGGGATATAAATAGCAAATATATGATTTTTATTTCCAACATGTTCTAACATATTTTTCCAATGTTTACAAGTAACTAAAGAGTCAGAGCTAGGAAGTGACTCGAGAAAGAACGTCCAGCTCCCAGACTCAGAACTCAGGGAGTTGTGTTTCAATCTACTGGGTTTTTTTTTTTTTTTTTCCATTAAACTATTTTGTTGCTTATCTGCAAAAGTTTCTAATTGATAATCATTCACCTTCACAAATTACATTTCAGAATAGACTAATTTCAAAAGATAATATATTCAGATGTAACATTGTATTTCATAACCAGTAAATAAGGCATAGAATTGTCATTTCAAGAATAATAAATTTGCTTTATAGGTATTTATGTAATATAGACAGTAAAACCTAGGTATAAAATCATTTGAGATGGTAGTAACAAAAACCTTAAGAAAAATTATCTACTCGAGAAACCCCAGTACTATATTATGGTGATGTATACAAATCTTCACAAATCCATGGGTTGAAGTCTTCTTAAAAGACTTCAACATGGGCAGAAAATGTGGGAAGTTGAAACATAATGTTTATGGGTGATAAAATTTTAAAGCAAAGCTGATATGTTTAAAAATAGTGGAATCTGTATGTTGCAATTTACACCAATACCTTGAACGTAATCCTTGAGAGAAAATAACATAAAGAAAGTTTTTTCAGGAATGACATAACACAGATATGTAGTTCTGCAATGAAGAATGTTTATTTAACTGGACAAGAAGAGAGCCTTGTTCTAAAAGCCTCATTTCAGGTTTTAACAAAGGTGTCTAAAAATAGGTAAAGGGCAGAAAATCTTTAAACTCAAAATGAAGAGATGAGTCATCACACTTTATTGTGAAATTAACACATGAAGGAGATGTTTCTAATAAATTCCTTTTAAAAACAGCTCAGGAAATTGTTCTGTTGGTACCAGACAAAGCAAATGGCCTGAAAAGTTTGCTAATTTTCCTCCAAAATAATGTCATTTTTTTTCTTTGGTATGCATCCTATTAAAAGTACTGTGAAATTGTTTCTACTGCTGGATAATTCGTTCATTTATAAGTAAAAATGCACAACTCATCAGAAAATTCATTGAATTCTCAAAAGTTCCTGGAACCTTGCTGATGGGATTGCTGCTGTGCACAGATGGTGGTTGGCACAGGTGGAATTGGTAGATACTCAGAAATGCAATGAGGCTTTCAATAATATGGTAGAAAAACAAATTTCAGGATAAAACACCTTGAAGATTTATTTTAAAATGTAAAGCATTTTATGTGGGCCACATCAAGAGCCACTCTGCTCATACTTCTGCCTCTGGGAGTAGCCACAGGAAACCTCAGAAATTACTTTTAGGAAACCCTGTGATGTCAGCTTCAAATGTGTGTTTGACAAAACACTAAGCTCAAAAGTGGAGTAGTTAGTTATTCACTCAGCAAACAGTTATTGATTACCCACAATGTGTGTTTAAGGCACTCTATTAAAAGCTATTGATTATAAGGGATCAATCAGGAAGAAAAGAGAACTTAATGAATGAACCAAATGGAGCTGATTGCTTCAAGAAACTCATTTAGTAGGAGGGGAAGTCAGACTTATATGTATAATGATACCCCAATTGTTATTAAAATAGAAAAAAATTAGAAAATTTTTCAGTAATAAGGGCACGTGTATATTAATGTTACTATACTTACGTGAATATATGATATGAAATTTTAAAAATTATGTCTAAAATGTTAATAAAACATGACTCACCTCCCATGAAAGGCTAAGCAGCTGTGTGTTCTCTGAAAATTGTATAATTTCTCTGTACTTCAGAACTCGTACATCTATGAAGATGAAGATTGTAATAGTTCTTTACATGTAATTTTTGAGAAGATGAAATAAATCCATGTGGGTGGCATTTTGCACAGCATATACTAAGAAATCAGTATATATCATCTCTTTCTCTATTACTCTTACAGTCTTGTAAAGATTTCCACAACAAACAAATATTAATTTTATAATATGCAGAAAAGCATTCAATTTGATGTTGAATGATCTTCTATCTTATGACCAAACACATAAATTAGGGTTACTATGAAATAAATGTTTAAAAGAGTCAATTCATCTTAAAGAAATGGAAAAAATCTACAAGTTTTAAAGGTAGTAACACTGTCTTCATTTCAAAACTGTCAATTCTTTTTTTTTTTTTTTTTTTGAGAGCGAGAGAGAGTCTCACTTTGTTGCTGCTGCTGGTAAAGTGCCCTAGCATCTTAGCTCACACAAGAGTCCTCAAACTTTTTTTATTTATTTTTAATTAAATCATAGCTGTGTACATTAATACTGTCATGTGGTACAGTGTGAAATATTTTCATCTAGCTGGTTAACATAGCCTTCATGTCATTTTCTCAGTTATTGTGTTAAGACATTTATACTCTACATTTAGAAAGATTCATATGTGCCCTTATAAGATGAACCATAGGTTTGATCACACCAATCACCCTCCCTCCACCCACTCTCCCCCATCCCCTCCCCAGTTCACTGTCCCTCAGACCATTGGAGGGCCAGACTGCGGCTGCCAGGGTCTGGTGGGCTGCTAAGCAGCACAGGCAGCAGCAGCAAAAACACCTGGTGGGCCAGATAAATGTCCTCAGCAGGCCGCATGTGGCCTGCGGGCTGTAGTTTGAGGATGCCTGATTCCTGGGCTCAAGCGATTTTCTTGCCTCAGCCTCCTGAGTAGCTGAGATTATAGGCGCCTGCCACACCGCCTGGCTATTTTAGAGTTGGAGTCTCTCTGACCTATTTTAGGTCAGGCTTGTCTGGAACTCGTGATCTCAGGTGATCAGCTCAGAGTGCTAGGATTACAGGTGTCAGCCACAGCACCTGGCCCCAAACTGGTAAAATTTTCATTCCCAAAGTAAGGTTGTTTACCTTCTTTACTCTCAGTGGAGTTTTACTCTTCTGGAATTTCAGAATTTGATTTTAAAAAATAGTAAAATTTCTAGAATTTCTAAATTATGAATTCTAGAGCTTAAAAGGTAGAGTGTTTAGGGAATTGCTTTTAATTAATGGTGCAAGGACATTTTTCTAAAGCACACCTGGATTGACATTGTTTAAGATTTAAAGGTGTTTACTGGCTAGGTCTACTTCCTCACCATTTCATAAGAATCATCCTGGTAGCCCAAGGCTGATTTTTAAAAAAATTCCCTTTTCATAGTATAACTTCAGTTTGGGAAGAGGCCTCAGTTTGGATTGGAAGACTGAGCTATTTATCTGGTGACATTGGGATTTAAGTAACATTTTCCCTAGGAAAGCAAAAAATATGTGTATATTTGGAGATGCTAGCACTTTAACCCAAAGCATCCATTTTTTCTTGTGTATATAATAATGGTGAATAAGTAGCATGGGTTTGTCATCATACTTTGCACACATGGATCCTTAGGTTAAATTTAAGATTACATTTCTTGCTTAGCATCTGTGGCTCAAGTGGCTGAGGCACCAGCCACATACACCTAAGGTAGGGGGTACAAATCCAGCCCGGGCCCGCCAAAAACAACAACGATGGCTGCAACCAAAAAATAGCGGGGCGTTGTGGCTTTGAGCCCATGAGTTGGAGGTTGCTGTGAGGTGTGATGCCATGACACTCTACCCAGGGGGACAGCTTGAGGCTCTCTCTCCAAAAAAAGAAAAAAAGTCTATATTTCTTAAAGTTTACCAGAATGCCACTTCCATTTACTTGAACAGAAGAGAACATCTCTTTGGTCATCTACCACCCTTGCGCTGACTACATCTCTTATTAGCTATGGGGAGCTACAATACACCACACCCTTGCTGTCTCAAGAGTAGAATAGTAAGGAAAGAGGCATGATTTATTTTCCTAATGTCCTGGGGTATTAGTACTTGTACCAAAAATGGCATATCTAGATGAAAAAAGAATATTTGGCAGAATAAATGGTATAATGAAAACCAGGCTAAAAGTGGTAAAAATCATTTTGGCCTCGAAATAACCTGGGGGAAAGGATGGCAATAACTATAAACATAATGCACTTTTATTTTCCTTAGCAGATAAATGAATATTAAAATGTTATGGCTGGATATTGTATATTGACTCTTTTCCAGAATAGTAGATATAAAGAATTTTAAAGAGATTTTTTTAAAAAGAAGATGCTAAAAAAGACATTTAGTTCATGCCTCTCTATTTCCAGTGAGTCTGTATTACAACCATTTAAGACAAATCCTTATATATGTAAGCACTTACAAGACTGAGAGGAAGAGAAGAGAAAATTGAAGAATAAAATTTTAACCTGATAGACTCACTGATAATAGGTTTCTAACAGGCTTTGCCTGGCAAGGACGATTTGAGCTGTGATACATATAAACCAGTTAAAAAATAATGCTGTGGGCCCAAGGAGGATTAGTGGGCAGTGAAGTAGAAATTACTACAAAGTGTTCAACAGAGATGTCTCCTTAGTTAGGCTCTACCTCAGTGCTCATCTCCGTGGAGAATTGCCCCTTGTTTATATGGATACAAATACTGTGTTGGCAAATGCTTTTTTTTTTTTAATTTATGAAATCACACTAATTTTCCTTATTATTACTATTTCCTGGAAACTTAATACAAATGAGGAGTTACCCAACAACAACAAAAAAAGAGCAGGGGAGAACATGAGATTTGTTGTTCAATTCATTCCTAAAGATGTGTATTTATTTTGTAATGGGCTCTATAGAAAGTGAGTAAATAAGAGTCCACATTCTCCTAATTTTTATATTTTCTTATTTATTTACCTTTGTCATAAATATATTTTGCTTTATATTTAACCAAGACTATTTTTTTCCTGCAACTCAACACCTGTTCTGTCCTATTTTATCCTATAACATAAAATATTCTCTCTCTCTCTCTCTTTTTTTTTGAGACAGAATCTTACTGGGTAGAGTGGCCTCATAGCTCACAGCAACTCCAAACTCTTGGGCTCAAGCGATTCTCTTGCCTCAGCCTCCCAAGCAGCTGGGACTACAGGCACCTGCCACAATGCCCAGATATGTTTAGAGATGGGGGGTCTCATTCTTGTTCTCAAACCCATGAGCTCAGATAATACACCCACCTTGACCTTCCAGAGTGCTGGGAAAATATTCTTTTATTAGCAAATAAGAAACGGAGGAGGAGGGGAGAGGAAGAAGGAGAGGGGAGAAGGAGAAGCAAAAATAGAAGGGAAAGGAAAAAAACACAGAAGGAAAAAAAGTCTGATTACTCGATTTGTAGAGGAGAAGTTTTCCCTGCTATGTTCCATGGTTACCAGCCCTGGAGGTAACAACAAGAATCATCAACACGTTGATAGAGTTTGGATATTGCAGTTTCAAATTCTTAGCTTGCAACTCTCCTATTTTCAACTTAATAGCTGTTTCTACTTTTGCAATTGGAAGCTGAAGTACCACCTATGGATTTGGCGCCATTGATTTTCTCTCAGTCCATTCACTTAAGTGTTGGCTCAGGTAGCTCAGTACAAGGACGACCCTGGGATATAGAAAATAGAACTCACACTTTGTAGACAGAGATTCTGAAATTTAAATCCCAGTTGTGCCATTTACTGTTTGTGTCGTCTCTGTCAAATTATTTAGTATCTCTGATGCAGATTTTTTTTGTTGATACAGTGGAAAGTTTAGCCCCTAAGACTTTTTTTTTTAATTGCTGGCTGCCATTTAGCTTATTTCCCTTGGTTACTTGACCTCCTAATCTCGACCTCACGATCCTAATTACCAGATATAATATAAATCTCTCTTGCTCTTTATTCCTGTTCACTACCATCATCTTTGCATCTCTGGTCATCTCTGGGTACCATTCCATCATGCTTCTATTTACTCTCTATCACCTGTATTAACTTCACCTTCCAAGTCATCATTCACAAGGCCGTCAGTGTGATCTCATTCTGAAATGCCCGTCTCACATCCTTTATGTACCTTAATAAGTCTCTACAATCTAAAGCAGTAATTATCAACCCCTCAGAAGGCCCAAAGATTCATAGTTTAAATGACCCTATTACTATAGCATTAGATTTTTCTTACTACTGTAACAAATTTCCACAAATTTAGTAGCTTCGAGCAATACAGATTTATTATCTTCAAGTTCTGGAGGTCGGAAGCCCCAAACCAATTTCTCTGTGTTGGCAGGATTGGTACCTACTGGCAGCTCTAAAAGAAAGTTTCGGTGTCTTTTTCAACTTCTAGAGAAATGGATCATGGTCCCTTCCTCATATCATTTCACTCTCATGCCTCTACCATCACCTATCCAAGATTGATCCTAATCCTTCTGCCTTCCTCTTATAAAGAGCTCTGTTAGTTTACTGATCCTATTCAGATAATACAGGAAAGGTTTTCCATTTCAAGATATTTAACATAATTATAGTTTGTCAAAGTCCCTTTTTACATGTATAGGAAGACATTCACAAATTCTGGGACAATATGTAGGTATACTTGGGAAGTCGTTATGCAGGCTTCCATACCTGTTATGAAATGAAATTAATATAAAATAAAAATTGCCTTTACTCATTATAGTATATATAAAATTTCAGACTTTATGAGAAATCAAAAGAAAGTGATTTATAATACAACTAGAAACACATCAGTTTGTGGATCCGTGGGAACAACTGCACTGGATACATGATGAGGCCATCAGATGGATACCCTCACTGAAATGGGTAAGTACTATGAACATAGCAGCAATAATGCCACTGATTAGATAGTGTACTCACAGCTGAAATAACGGTCTTTGCCACCAGTAACAAGATTTTCCAAAATGAAGAATAGCTCTTGATACAATTCCAGCCATATGTGATAACGGCTAAGGATTCACATGATGATCCCACTTCTTGGAAATGCAGCTTATATTAAAATGTGCAAAAGCATTTCTGTTAACATGTAAAATAGTTTTGGCTTCCAAGCTCAGGTAATTAAAGTTTTCTTTCCCTCCTCCAGGTATATCCACTAGAGTGCCAGAAATTCTCAAATGCTGCTGCTGGAAATGTAAAATGGAACAACATTTTGAAAATTTCTTAAAAAAATTAAATGTACACTTGGCAAATGGCTTTATCATTCAACTCCTAAATATTTATTCAACAGAAATGAAATCAAAGTCTGCACAGGGATTTGTGCATATAGTTTCATAACAGACTTACTTGTAAAAGCTAAAAACTAGAAACAACCAAAAGTGTATAAACGGTTGGCCAGATAGTTGAATTCATAGTGAATTCATGAATCCATACAATACAGTCCTCTAGCAATCCAATGAAATGCGTTATTGAGACGTGAATTTCAAAAGTAATATTGAGGGCATAAAGAGAGACAAAAAGACATTTCTCTATAATATCATTGATGCACAGTTCTAGAAAATGCTAAACTAATCTGCAATCAGAGAAAAGAGAAAAGGAGGTCAGCTCTTATGGGAATAAAGAAGAGGGCTCCCACTTTTATTTACAATAAAGATTTACAAAAGGCATGAAGAAAACTGTGAGAATGACGAAGGTTAATTATCTTCTTATAAGGATGGTTTCATGAGAATGTACACATGTAGTTATATTTGCTAAATATGACAACTCTCTTAGGGGTGACCAAAGTTGATTTTTGATAGAGAATAATAGAAAAAGTATACATTTTAATAAGGCCTGTGTTGGTTAGTATATCCGGGAGCTCCCCAAATTCATTATTTTAACATGTGTATTACTAGTGGGTTTTGATGTGTAAGGATGCACACATATATTTGAATTTACATATTAGATTTGTTTTCATCCCAATGATACATAATAACAATCCAGAAAAGTTAAGACATATTAGCCCAGTTAATATTTGTAAGATTGAAATGGTATGAGAAAAAAGAAAGAAAGAATGTGTATCTATAAGCTTTTGATTCATTGGTATAAATTTTGTTTTCTCTTAGTTCAAATGAGCAAGAATTGAAACTACTTAAGTATTTTTAAGAAAGTCAGTGAAGACACAATCAAGATGATGAAATTAATCCCAGTATCCTTGAAAAAAATCTCATTGTCCCCGTGTGGTACAGTAAGCCAAGTATTTTCATTTGTGTTTTCACCTGAATGTCCAAGGCGATGATCATGTAGTTCTAGCTGTAGAATGTGTTCCTCAGCTCAGGAGATTAGAATCCGGGAAGAGATCTTCTTATTGCTCCTGTGATGGAGAGATAAACTAATTTTCAGAGAGAGAGTGTGGAACAGATCTCCCTGTCTCAAGGTACTGATAAAACTCCATCATTTCCCCTTTCGTTATTATCTCCATGACACTAAAGGAGGTCACTTACAGCAAGGAGGGGAGAATCACAGGGTGGAGTACAGGCTCTCTACATTGTGGAGGTAGAAAGAAAACCAGCAATATGTGACGTCACAAAAGAAAAAAGAATAAAATGTGTTAAGAAAGAGTGTGTCAACTGTGTTATCTACCGCTGAGTGGTCAATAGAAAGAGGGAGAGACATAATATTTGAGGGACCGGAGGCAGGGGTAGGGAAAGGAAAGGACGTTTAAACATATCTATTTTGCCATAGAAAGAAGCAGAAAATGGAAAAATTGGTGGTACGTGAAGAAGATTTAGAAAATGAGTTTTGTATTATTTGGTTTTCTATTTCTAAATGTTTTATGCTAGAGAATTTCTGTACTGGGACAAGGGTAATCCAGTAAATGGGAGAAATTGATGTGATAAGAGAATTCAGGGTAATTCAAGGGTTGTAGTTTTTTGTTTGTTTGTTTTTTGCAATGTTTGGCCAGGACTTGAACCTGCCACCTCCAGTATATGGGGCCAGTACCCTACTTCAAACCACCCAGGATTGCAGTTTTGATGACACAATAAGGATAATATCTAGATCAGATGTTGGGCAGGGTGTGGGTTGACCCCAGAGAAGAGTGGCTACATCAATCTTAATAGGAGGTAGTTTTTATGTGCACTTAAAAAGGAATATGGAAGATTGTCTTTATTTTCATAATGAATACAATTTGAGTTGGTCAGCTGAGATGGTGGTGGTCACAGAAGGAAGTCATTTGGGAGGAAATTTAACAAGAGAGGAATAGGTGTGGATTAGCCAGTTTAGATAATAGGAAAGTTTTGATATTAAAGACGTGTAGAGAGATTGCTAAGCAGTGTTGAAGGTCATTTGATACTTATGGGTCTAGTCATCATCTTTTTCTCCAGTAACATTCACCCCTTACCAGTGCAGATACGAAGTATCTGGACAGTTGAGGTGAGAGCATGAACAAAAAGTGAAAATTATTTCCCATTGTCAATCAAGAATTGGCAACATGACCACACACAAGTCAATTGTCCCTCAGGCACCACTGGTCAACTAAAGGTTTGGGAGTAGACAGTTCTTAAGGTGTACCAGTTTTAAGGTTGTGGAGAGACCCTAACAGAGCTCCATGTAATTAATTATATATGGGAGGGAAGAAATGACGGAAGATAAGGAAAAAGAAAGAGAAGGAAGGATGAAAAGAGGGAATGAATAAGTAATCTTAGACATTCTCAACTTCATGATAAAGATTTAGAAATTAGGCACTAAAATGCTATTTCCTGCAATTCCAATCTTTGGAAATGTGTGGAAAAATAGGTAGTCACTCTCCAGTGATGAACTATGAGAAGTCGTTGTTGGCTGTCAGTGGAGGAATAACACGGGCTCTGCACTAGAACAGCTTCCCAGGTGGGAATAGCACCTTCCCATTTCTACTTTTACCATATTTATTGTACAGGAACTCTGGTCCCACTAAAGATCACTCTTAAGGATTTCCTATAACATCTCTAAAGAATTCTGCATCTAAAGAGATGATCGTATGTTTTTTTGTTTTCATTCTGTTTATGAGTTAAATCACAGTTATTGATTTGCATATATCAAGGCATCCTTGCATCTTGGGATAAACCCTACTTGATCATGGTGAATTATCTTTTTGGTATTCTATTGGGTTTGATTTGCTAGTATTATGCTGAGAATTTTTGCATCTATGCTCATGAGGGATACTGGCCCGTAGATTTCCTGTTTTTTCTGTCAGTTCCTGCTTTTGGTATCACAGTGATACTGTGTCATGGAATGAGTTAGGAAGGATTTCCTCTTTGAAACTGATATAGGACAGTTTCGGTAGGAAATATGTCAGTTTTTCTTTGCAGGTCTTGTAGAATTTGGCTGTGAAATTATCTAATTTTAGACTTTTTTTTTTTTTTTTTTTTTGCATTTTTTGGCCAGGGCTGGATTTGAACCAGCCACCTCCAGCATATGGGACCAGTGCCTTAATCTTTTGAGCCACAAGCACCACCCAATTTTAGACATTTTTGATTAGGGGACTTTGACAGTTTCAGGCTCCCTCCTGATTAGTCTGTTCAGGATTTCTAATTCTTCCTGATTCATTCTAGGGAGAGTGTGTGTTTCCAAAAACTTATCCATTTACTCTAGCTTTTCTAGTGTCTGTGCATAGAGGTTTTGATACTATTCTTAGATGATATTGTATATTTCTGTGGTTTTAGTTGTCATGTTTGAATTGTAATGTCATTTACAGTGGAGATTAATCAAATCCTTTCTCTTCTATTCCTGGTTAATTTATTTAGTGGTCTATTAATTTTGTTTATCTTTTCAAAAAGCCAACATTTTATTTCATTAATACTTTTTATTTCTTTCTTAGGCTTCAATTTTGTTCAGTTGTGTGCTTATGTTCGTTATTTCTTTGCTTCTGCTGGCTTTGGGTTGGCTTTTGCTTCTTGTTCTAGTTCCTCGAGGTGTGACATTAGGCTGTTAATTTGTGATCTTTCTGTCTTTTTTGGTGTGGGTATTTAGTTTTATGATTTTCTCTGCTAATACTTCTTGTTCTGTATTCCAGAGATTTAGGGAATCTTTTGTCACTTTTATCATTCAATTAAAAAAAATCTTATGGAGTCCCTTTCCATCAATAGAATATGGCAAGACTGAGGATGTCACTTTCAGGATTCAATTATAGAAGTTATAGTAGTTTTTTGTTTGTTTGTTTGTTTGTTTTTTGGTTACTGCCTCACGCTCTGTCTCACTTTGAGAGAGAAGACAAATGTCATGTCAAGAAGACACTCAGATACCCTATAGAGCAGGGGCGTCCACCCTGAGACCTACAGGTCACATGCTGATTTTGTGAACATTTTTTATGTTTCTCTGTGGTGTTGAACTCATGAAAAGTATGCATGGACTCCATTTTTCGCTCATCAGTTTTCATTGTGTTTTTGTATTTAATGTGTGGCATTAGACAGCTCTTACTCTTCCAAAGTGCAGCAGTGTAAAAACAGGTTGCACACCCCTGTTGGTGAATGAGACCATGTAGCAAACAGCACCAAGAAACTGAGGCCAGCCAACAATCATATGCGCAGTCTTGGAAGTGGGTCCCCACATCCCTTCTGATGACAGCAGCCATCAACAGCCTGACTGCCACCTCAGCAGAGGTCATGAGCTAGAACCACTGAATCCCAGACACACAAGAAGCATAAGACAATAAATCTTGTTTTAGAAAAATGATATAATATTTTGTAAGATAATAAATTGTTGATATTTATTATTTGCAACTATTAAAACACAGAACATTTAAAAGCAATTACTGTATTACACAATCTTCTGAAATTAGGTAATAAAACAATAGGTCAATCTTTCCTTATTTCATTTTTTTTAGTACAGGATTTATGCTGAACTGCAGAGGCACCATAATAGCTCACTGCAGCCTCCAATCCTGGACTCAAGCAATCCTCCCGCCTCAGCCTCCCCAGTAGCTGGAACTATAGGTACATACTGCTGTGCCTTGCAAATTTCTTTTCTTTCTTATCCAGACAGTGTCTCACCATGTTGCCCAGGCTGGATAGATTCACTTTGCTAAATACTTTTCAAGAAGATTTTTATTGTATCAACATGTGGCTCGTAGATTGTAAATCTAGAAGAATTCTCAGGTTTCAAAATATACTCTTTAAAAACAGGTCTAGCCTCCTCCCTCCCTTGCCACCCTTTAACACAATAACTAAGTAAACGAGATGAGGTATATATTAACCAGTGTGATGTAAGTGTTCCTAATTCTATATGAAATCAGCACATTGAGCCCCATAAATGCATTAATGTATCCATGATCTATGCACTTATGATTTAATTTAAAAAAATAAAATAAAAATAGGCCTAAAAGGGGAATGGCACTGTTACAAGAGAAATATAAGAAAATATTCACTCTACAGTGATATCCTGACTTATTATTATCATTTTATTTAATATTCACAAAGTAACCTCTTGAGAAACATACTAAGAAAACTGAGGCAGAGAGAGAGAGAAAGAGAGAAATTAATAAAATGATTTTACTATGCTCAATCAACTAAGCATATTATGTTGCTGTTATTATAATAATCTAAGTTTGAAGATTTACCACATGAAAGGTATTCTTTAAAGTCCTTCCTTTTTTGTGTGTACAGAGTCTTTGTTTTATTTGATTACCTTGTATTCATTTATTTATAGTATTCAGTTTATTTCTAATATTATTTGTAAAATACCTGCATAGGAATTAAGGCCTACATTTATTTTCACTTTTTCTAGTATAAAGGCTAAAGATATGGGCACAACAGAAGCTCCAGGAAGCTTTTAATTCTAATATAGAAAAAAGGATCTCTAGGGCACATTAACTGGCATTAATTAAATTTTATCTCAACCAGTTGGAGTTTTCTGGCATTGTTTTTGAAAAACTAGTAATTCCATTAACAAGACCATCTGAATACTTCCCATGTTTTTCTGTAATGTGCCAATAAAAATAATAAATATGAATTTTTATTTCAACAAATGGCATACATATATTAAAAGTAAATCATGCAAGAGTAGAAAACAGGAAATTCTCACAATCACAGCCACTAAAAATAAAATTGGTTTGGAATGATATAACTACCAAACATACTTTGCACTGAAGATAAATCTAACCCATCCATGGAATTATAAAACTACTCTACTCAAAGTAGTCAGACTGAATTAAACTGAAACTTGACTCTTCTTTTTGACTCAGAGAGCTTCTTGGAACTGGGTAAGTAGCTTTATATTTTATTAATGACCATTCCTATAATTTTAACCTGTTATTATTCATGAACTAAAAATTAGATTATTATGCCAACTACTGTTTGAATTTAGTTAAGTTAAAATACTAATATACAGATTTAATGTTTTCAGAACAGCACCAATAAGGAACCCTTGAAAAGGGTCTTGAGCTTATCAGTTCTAAATTTTAGGAACTCACTCTGTCATAAGACATCCTGTAACTATTTCCCAAAGCCTTTCACATCATATGATTCTTTCTCTATAAGATTCATTCTAAAAAATGTATTAGAAACCACTCGGCAAATCTTTTATTGTTATTTAGGGATGCTACACTGATTATTCTATAGCACTGATACAGTGTACAAAGTTTAAAACTTGTCTTTAAAATTCTTTGCTTGTTTTTATCTTTTTGTTTTGTTTTGACTTGGTCCTCTTGCTTTCTAAATTAATTTTCCTTCTTCTCTATAGTTAGTTCTTTAGCAATCAAAGGGCCATTCAAAGAGCAGAATTGAAATGTACTTGCTCTTGCTTAAACAAACATTGAAATATATTTGCAATGCCCAGTAGGACACAACCACCTAGTCTCTTTGTTCTAGTCAGTGAGCCTTCGGAAACTAGAGAAAATCGATAAGAAGTTATTCAGCAGAAATAATTTCATTATTTTTCATGATTAAGAACCCAAGTATCTTGGGTGATTTATTGAACCCAAGTCTTTGTTATGTGCTAGTTCCTATTGTGTTTATGAACTCAATATTCTGTAAATGATTCTGTCATTTGCTGATCTTATACTTTTCCTTATATACAAATTCACCTAATAAACAGACTTTAACTCTTGTCTATGCAGCAACTGGAGCAACCATTTTATCATAGTACCAGATTGTCCCAAGTTCATGTAGGTGATTAGCTGTTAATATTTCAGAAATTATAAAATGTATACTATGACACCGGTATAGGTCACCAAGATTGTGGTCTAGAGACCATAGACAATCTTCTGTCACCTTTCAAAAGAGCTGCTTTTTACTGTGAAAATCATGCCTCGTACAAAATTGCCATTAAGACAGTGACAAAAGTATGAGTTCTTGGTTGTGTCCAAACCAATAATTTAGCAGCTGAGATCAAACTTTTGACAAAATTGCACAATTTTACTGTTTAAAAGGATTTTAGATTAAAAGATTAAATTATAACTTTTTATTTCAGCGAACAATTGAAAGAAAAGTGGACCCCATAGTCTGAAGAAACAAAATGGATAAATCCTAGCTGTTAACTCCAATATCTAAGCAGCATGGTTCTTATTTTTTAAGGTTAAAGAATCATCTGGGCTTTTTATCAAAACTACAATATTTGGGGCTCTACCCTAATAGATTCTGATCAGCAGATTTGGAATGTGGCCCATACAGCTACATTTGTAATGAAAATATATGTTTATTTGTACATCGAAGACCAGGAAACTGCCAGACGCAATGGATAAGGGACAAGTGCAGAAAGCTAGTTTTTTGGACATAGTCTAAAAGTTTCAACCTGAATTGGCTGAGGCCAGGGAAACAGATGTCTTCCAGAATAGACAGGAGACTATTTTCAGAGTTCTCTCAATTGGAGATTGCCTAATTCTTTCTTTTCTTTTCTTTCTTTCCTTTTCCCCTCCCCTCTTCTCTTCTCTTCTCTTCTCTCCTCTCCTCTCCTTACCTCTCCTCTCCTCCTCTCCCCTCCTCTGCCTACTCCTCTCCTCTCCTTTTCTTTACTCTTCTTTTCTTTTCTTTCTTTGACAGAGGTTTACTAGACAGGCTAGAGTACCCTAGCATCAGCCTAGTTCACAGCAACCTCAAAAACTTGGGTTCAAGTGATCCTCCTGCCTTAGCCTCCCAAGTAGCTGGTGCTACAAGCATTCACAACAGTCCCCAGCTAATTTTTTTTTCCTATTTTTAGTAGAGACAGGGTCTCACTTTTCTCAGTCTGGTCTCTAACTACTGAGCTCAAGGGATCTTCCTACCTTGGCCTCCAGGAGTGTTAGTATTACAGGTGTGAGCCTCATTTCTATAAAGTGATCAGCCTTCTCAGGGCAATAAAATGGTTTTACTATTGATTATTTACTGAATGAATAAAATTTTCAGTCTGCTTTATACAAACCTTTGATTGTAATTGATGTAAAAAAAATGGATATGGTCCATAGTTTCAAGATTTTCCAAAGTCTAAATGGAGATGAATAGCATTCTATAACAATTCTCAGAGAATAAGAAGTTAATTTCTTTTTCTTCCATATAAAAGCAATGGGGCTTCATAAAAAGCAGAGAGAAGTGTCATGTGGATTGAGATAAGTAGAAAGAGATTTTGAGGGAAAAGTGATTTTATAAGTGGTATATACTACTTTCATTTCTACTTTAAATCCCAAGTGCTAATCAAAGACCAATTTTTGGTAGCTTCATATGTATTAGCACACAACTCTTGTTTAGAAAGATTGACATCTGATTGAGCCACTTCATCACTATGATGTTTCATACTCTTTTTTACTTTTCTTAGGAGCAATTTCACTCATTGAATTCAAATAGTAATTGAATGCTCACTATATGTTATGCATTGGTGAGAAGAAAAGCATTGAGTTAAACACTCGAAAATCATTGCCTTTACACAGTTTACATTCTAAAGAGGAAAAATAGAAAACTTACAAAACTATATAAGTAAAATATAAACAGAGGATAGTATAGTCTAACTCCCAATGTGTTCAGTCAGAATAGCAAGAAGGATGGAGTTGTCCTTAACTGAAACAGGGAACACTGTCAAGTGAGCAGTTTGGGAAGAAGACCAAGTGTTTGATTTATAGGCAATGTGTACCTGACTTGACTCAAAGTTTAGTATTTTTAATGATGTTTAAATATATATTGTTATTTCTGAGTGCCAAACATCACAATGCATTGCAATGCCATTATTTTGTAGAAGAATTAGTAAATAAATATAATTGAATTAGTGTTATTAGGCAAATAATATTTCATTTTTCAGAAATGTGCTCCAAAGTGGGAAAAGTACATTTTATAGATTTTATTAAAATGGTTCTCCCAGAAGTCACCAATGACCTTATTTTAAAATTGGTTGTCAGAATACGTCATACATGGCCTCTCAGCAATGTCCTATCACTGTTGGCCAGTCTTTCCATGAACTGTTCTTTTCTTAGGTTCCTTGGACCCTGTGGTCTTATTTTTCTGTCTCTTCTTTCTTCTTTTAACCTTTAAACGCAGTTGATCTTGGACAGCTCTGCCCTACCCTTTTTCAAATCTGTATTTTATCACTCAAAATTATCCCTATTTCCAGTATCAACTGTCCCCCCTACATACAGATTTCTTACATATTATATCTCTAGCACTGCCCTCCACTCTCTATCCAAAAGTCTTATATCCAATTGCCTATTTTACATCTATTTTTATCCAATTCATTTCATGGTTCAGGTCCCAGTTTAAGTGTCATCTCTTCAGTGCCATATACACTAACTGAACACTATATCTAAAAGAGGCTTTTGCTCACAGCTTCTATTCTAACACATTTCTATTCTCAAATTCCATGTTAAGTGTGTGCCACTTTCCTCTGTTTGCCCTTTTAAAAATCTTTATGAAAGATGTTAATGACTTTGTTTTATACATGTATTCCATGATAATCTCAGCACTTCACACATTGAGTGCAGTGATTATCGGTGAGCATTAAGCAAATATTTGTTGTGTGAATGGATTTTTAATTCATCTCAAAGACACCTGCTAATCATTCTCCAGTGGGAGTGTGTACTTGGTAAATGACAATCACATAATTTTAAAGAGAATTTTACAAAAACTAATAGTTTCAGAATAGAAGAAAGAAAAAAAGTCTCAATTTCAAATACTGCTTTAATTTTTTAATATTTTTCAGAAGACAACAAAACCTAAAATAAAATGGCAACACTTGTGTTTACAATGTTTTTTCAACAAACCAGATTTTTCAAGATTCCCTGGCCACTTCATGTAGCCTAATTGTTTTTAAGTCACAATACTTGACTAACTATAGATAAAAGCATAATATGAGAAGCTTTGGTTTTGTTTAATTTACATTTAACATGTTATAAAAAATGGCATCTCCATCATCTACAGTATCCTCCCCAATCCCAATTTTCCTAACACAGAAACAGCGGAAATAAGATGTGAACAAAGTAAGAATATGCATCATAATATTCCTGTTCTATACTCTGATTAATCATTTTAACCCCCCATACCAATGATTCCATGTTAGTTGATTAGAAAAGTCTCCAGTAAATACTTTTGAATATCAAAAAAATTATTTCTCTTGTGAATAGTTTGTGTTGTTATTGTTCATTCAAATCATTTGAAAATCTGAGCTTTATAAATTGAAGTTTCTGATGATTCAAAACAAAGGGAAAAGTGAAATTTCTTTATAAACAGGATAGTGACACAGATGGGGAGGAAGCTTTGCTTATCTCAGTGGTCCTCAAATGTATGTAAAAATTATCCTAGGAATTCTTTAAAATATTAATGCCTAGATCCCAATACTATGAATTTTTTAATTTCATATTTATATCTTTTATCTATATATTTTTTTCATGTATGCATTAATGCATTTATGGGGTACATGTGCTGATTTTAAATACAATTTGGAATGCTTACATTAAACTAGTTAATATAGTCTTCACCTCATTTACTTAAGTATTGTGTTAAGATATTTATACTCTATGCTGAATAGATTTGACATGTACCATTGCAATATGTACCATAGGTGAGGTCCCACTGTTTACCCTCCCCCCATAAAACCTTCCCCCTCCCCTCCCATGGCCCTCCTCTTCTCTCCTTCATCCTGGGCTATAGTTGTGATTTATCTTTCATATGAAAGTGTGAGTGATTATAAATTGGTTTCATAATACTGAGTACATTGGATACTTTTTCTTCTATTCTTGAGATACTTTACTAAGTAGAATATGTTCTAGCTCCATCCATATAAATGTAAAGGAGGTAAAGTCTCCTTTTTTAAGGCTGCATAATATTCCATGGTATACATATACCACAATTTATTAATCTATTCATGGATCAATGGGCACTGCAGCTTCTTCCATGACTTGGCTATTATGAATTGAGCTGCAATGAACAATCTGGTACAAATATTTTTGTTGTAAAGTGATTTTTGGTTTTTTTGATATACACCTAGTAGTGGAATTGCAAGATCAAATAGCTGGTCTCCTCTTAGCCCCTGAGTATTTTCCAACTCTAAGAATTTTGATTTAACATATCTGAAATGAGGATGGGCCATCAGAAGTTGCTATTTGCAGGTCACTTCTAATGTGCAGCATGGTTGGGAACCACTGGCATAAGAAAAACATTTGTAAATACAACATTTAACCATCCAAAGGAAAAGCATTTTCTCTACCAAATATGTGCAATATATTTGAATATAATAAAATATATATTCTTTAACCTATTCTATAATCCAAAGTGAGCCTGTAGGTTCACTACAAAAGGAAAGCTGCCCTTCCCATATTCTCCAAGTAACATTGGAGACTTTACAAAGCCTTCCATAGCCTTTCTAATCTTTCAATGAATATGAAATTCTTCTTGGTTCCACTCTGATAAATTTGTAGGGTAAACTGTCCAAACACATTACTTGATTTTACTTTTCTAAGCAAGAATAGCATATACCTGGCTGTTTGCCATTCATCTGGAATATTAGAGTCAATTTTATAGGTGAAAATAACATCTGAGACTGAGTAATGTGACAGGGATGTCGATCATGAAAAATGATGTTAGATAAACTTGTACAGTCTCCTTCAGAGTTTTCATTCTAATAAACAAAATGAAAAAGACCAAAGAGACGTTAAGTTCTTTACAAGTGGCTCTTGTTATTACTTGACTTCAAATTCTACCCTCTATTTTCTTACATTCTACTATATATATGTAGACTTTAAAAACTATCGTATATGGTTTTTTGGGGGGTTTTTTTTTGTTTTTTTTTTTTTTTTGAGATGGAGCCTCAAGCTATCCCCCTGGGTAGAGTGCCATGGCATCGCAGCTCACAGAACCTCCAACTCCTGGGCTCAAGCGAGTCTCCTGCCTCAGCCTCCCAAGTAGCTGGGACCACAGGCGCCCGCCACAACGCCTGGCCATTTTTTGGTTGTAGCTGACATTGTTGTTTGGCGGCCCAGGCTGGGGATTCGAACCCACCACCTTGGGTGTACGTGGCTGGCGCCTTAGCCGCTTGAGCACAGGCACTGAGCCAACTATCATATATGTTAAAGTAAGCAACAATTTATTCTACACTCAGCTTGTTTCCAGAAGTGTGATAATTAATTTTTGATGTGCTTCTCATGCATTGATATAAAGATATTAACTGCAATATTTTACTCTTGAAGGGGAGTAGTCTTGCTCCAAAGTGAGAAAATTCTATCTTACAATTCTGACATCTTTCCATTGGAGCATCAGTGTCCTTTATTTAGAGACTCCTTCAAACCTCCTGTATCAGGCTACATTCCAGTTCATTTCCCTGTAGGTTTTTTTTTTATCTTTTTGTGTGTTTGAACAAAATATTTTTTCTCCTTATCTTTTATAATCTCTGATTCATATGAAATGACAACAGCTAATCTAATGTAATAATAATACTGATAACATGTCAACTTGCCATAAGGATCACAGTATCTTGTTCATTTGTATCTCCAAAAATTAATTTCACATTTTCAAACTTCATTAAACCAGAATTATTAGGACATTTGAAAAAAACATTCAAATATTTCAAATAGTAGTTTTCAGATTTAAGCAATAAGGCAGCCTGAACTAATGAAGACATTCCCCAACCAGAAGTAGCTCTCACACATCCTAAAAATTTAGAAATGCTGGAAAATGGATTAAAACATTGATACGAAGCTGAGTTCAAATGAAAGAATGAGAATCTACAGTTGTCAAAATGAAGAAGAACCTTAAAACTCTAGAGGAAGACACTAGACATCCCCACAAAGGGATGATACTTTGACAGAGAGCGGTCAATTGGAACATGGATATATAGCCTAACAAGATGATAATATATTAACACCCATTTGGGGGCATTAAGAAATGTATTTGGCAATGTGGCCTCAAGGGCAACAGAGACTTGAAGGAAGGTTTTAGTTCCTGTGTGTAAGACCTGGAGACAAGATTGGGAAAACTACAGAGGTTCTTGCTTCACATCACCCACTGGACCATGAAGCCACAATTCATGCTCGTTCGGTTTGACAAAATATTGTGTACCCAACAAAATTGCTAACCTTTATGCATGCAGCATAGACCATAAATGCACTTCTTAAAGACCCTCTACGATTTCTTGATTACAAAGCTTTCCCATAAATGGTCAGAATTTGAATGGTAGACGCACACTCATATGTCACAGGTGCTAGTAATTATCATTAAGATGAAATTGTCTATTGTTAAAATAGCCATTTAGAAAACCTTATGTCTCGTGATCTTTATCAGAGGTGAAAAACAGTTGTGATGTGAACAGGTGCTGTAGTCACGAGAGATGTATTAAAAATACAATAGACATGCTATTTCTACTCATTGAACTTGCTTTGTCAAGAGGCCAGAACTAGATTAAGAATCTAAAAGTTCTTGTTTAGGGCATGGTGGAACATAGAAAAGAGGGTGCCAAGTACCTAAATCATAGAAAGTGATATTTACACATTGGAAGTTTTTGTTTTGTTTTATTTTTCCCAATTAATTTACTGAATTTACTTGCCTAAGTCTTTGGTTCCCTCTATCTCATAACTTCACTATTCTCTGTCTTTGCACCTTGATGGTTAATCTCATATAATTTATTATTGATTTTAATGTTAATATGTTCATATATCAATGAATACTGTATACATAGTATTGAGGACAGTTGTAAACACAGAATTTTTGAATAGATGATTTTAACTAATGCAATGGGAAATTTTTTTCTAGGATGGAAGTATAAGAAAGTTATAGGCAATTTCATTTGATAAAGGAATATAGATGCAATGGCTTTTATTATGGTAAATTTGCAATCATTCTTGGCTGACCCTTCCCTTCTCTGTTAGTGTAGAACAGGAGGTCTTGGCATTGAATGCTATGTTGAGAAGCGTGAGATCAGCCAGTTGGCACTGAAAATTTAAACATAATCACTCTTTTGCATATTACAGTGGGCCAGTGGGAAGGGAGCCAATGTGACAGGCTTTTGAGTGTCTTGGCCAGGACCCAAAGCCTATCTGGCTTTGAAGTATAGATTGGAAATGCTCAGATAAGATTGGGCAGGAAGCAGTGATGGTTATTATCTCTTGGGTGGAGGACCACAGATTCTGCATATTCATACGCTGGCTTCTCTCACTATAATTCTTATCAAAAAGGGTGTCTATAAAGATTAAAGGTATACGTTGACCTAATATTATTATGTAAATAAGCTGAAACTTATGAGTACAGTGCATATATTAGTGGTTTCAAGATATTTTTAAAACAGAGGCAACATAGGCAAGACAAAATTTGCAATTCTTAATCATATGCACTGTGATGTAATTGTCTGATCCCAAGTCAACACAAAGCTATGGGGTCTGCAACACACAGCATCCTTTCAATTGTCCTGGCCACAGTTGTGAGCCATTTGTTCTTTGTTAATCTTTTGACTCTAACTTAATTGTTCTTTGAACTACACACTTGAGCTTAAAGCCTGTGTCTTTGACTTTGGTTCCATTCCTGGGTTGCACTAGTCATCTCTGCCAAGCTCTCTACTCTCACAAACACTAACACCAACCCACACCCACTAGGAGCCTCAGGTTACCCCAAATGTGTCCTGTCCTAGTTTAACCAGCTCTCCTCCCGACCCATCCCATGCCCCTTGCAACTGGATGGAGACAGATGCAGACACTCCTCTGGCTTGGCATTGACTCAGGCCCATTACAGGGCCCTGGATAATATGTAATATCACACAATGTAACTGTATTTCCACTTTAATATGTTGGCCTAATATATTTTCGATAAGGGACTACTATTTACCTTGAAGTTCAATGGATCAGATTTCACCTAATAAATTTTATGTAAATCCTGTGAGCATTACCTTTTCTCTGCATCGTCCAATTTACTCCCTTTCCAAGTTTGGTCTTGCCTTTTACCTTTATTGCCTCCTCTCATTTCACCAGCTCACCCATCTCAACTGCTATATGACATGAGGTCATAACAAAAAGCAGTCTTCATGCCACAAAGCTTCATAGGTACTTGGCTACCTAACAGATCTTATCTTTAGGATTGCCTCCTCACTCAGTATGTTTGAGTCACATTGCCCTGTACATATTGCTCCTCTAAAACTCTGAGATTATTCCCAATTTAAAGTCTGTTGCCCAGGATGCTCTTCTTCCAGGTATTCACACAGTGGCCTTCTGTTTACCACTTATATCAGCTCATTGACCTTGAAAATCACAACTTGGTCTCCTTTCCAGCCATGCTACCACCTTAAATTTTCTGTCTACCAGGGATATGTCCTTTGCACTATTTATCACTATTTCAAATCTTGATTATGTGTTTATGGTTTTATTGCATATCTTCCCCAGTTTGAATGTAACATCTTCAAGGGCAGAACATTTTATGGCTGGTTCTCCACATTACCTCCTCTAAAGATGGTGACTGGAACATAAATTGTTCTCAGGATATTTTTATTGATTGAATAAACAAATAATGAAAACCACAAAGACAAAAGAGAATAGAGGAGCTTAAATGAGTGTTGAATGACTTTGTTCCCATTATATTCTTTAGGTTTGACGATGTAAGCAAATTATTAATTCAGATAAAGCATGGTCCCCTGTATTCTACAATACACTGGTCAGTTTATTATGTAAACCATAATTTAAAATGAGTTTATTATGTAAACCATAATTTAAAATGATCTCACCTAATGTGCTCATTATGAGGGTGTATGACACATCCCCTGGGTGAGGGGCTCCTTTACAAGTGGGACTTTACCCTGGAAGTGAGAACAATGTAACATAAAAATTTGTACCCTCATTTTAATTTGAAATAAAAAATAAATTTAAAAAATACATAAGTTATTAAAATGGTAAAAAATTTAGGCTGAAGAAAATTTAGTCATATCTTTAAATTATTATTTCACAAATACTCATTGCAGAAAATGCATTTGACTCAGGGCAGGAAAATAACCTTGCAAGAATACAACAAACCTTGCAAAGGTAACAATGACTCTAATTTCTCAGTGTCTGCCAACTAAATGTCTACACACATAAGTCATAAGTCACATTCACTTTTATGTCTTTAAATAGATTTGAGACGTCCTAAAAATGTTCAAGGTACAATGTTAGCCATTGGTCTTGGAAATACTATGGAAGGCTGTGATCAAAAGATTTTTTTCCTGATTACATCTCTGCCATAGAACCAGCCCTATGATCCCTGAAAAATTGGTTAACCTTTTGCTTCTCTGCTTCTAACAAATTTTTGTTTCTCTTCTAGGTTTAATCAAGATGCATATAGATATTCTCATTCATTCATTCATTCATTCACATGTTAATTCACCCATCTATTCCATAAATATTTATTTTTCCTATGTGCTAATCACAGGGCTACGTACTATGCCATGGCAAAAAGAGATCTGATCATTTCACTCCATGTGTGTCATTACAAGCTTCTATATCTTAGATTCATCATCTTTAAAATGAGTGCAACGATACACACCTTTTTCTAATGAGCGGTGAGGTTGATATGTGAAACATTTTTTTTCTTTTAAGTATGAAGTTCCAGAAAAGATCCTTATTCCATTGGTGGCCTCTGAGTTAATCTAAATTTCGTCACTATAAAGTAGTTCTGTTTATGCTGGAGTGAAGACTAAATTAACTAAATATTTCCCAACTGGTAATTGTGCTGTGAACTAAAGATTTATTCCCAGTTCTTGAGATTATTGCTATTTTTACTAGCATTTTAACTGATTTTTTCTTTGTTATGTACCTGTCAAGAAACACTGGTGTTTTGGCATTATTTATGAGGTGTTTAAGAAGGTTTGAGCTCAAATATATAACTCTTAGGAGAAAAATACCCAAGATAGTAAAAACCTAATATAAAAATGATGAAGAAAGGTGAGTAGTTATCGCATTAAACTGTAGTGTTCATCCATTTCGAAGTGAGTTCAGCATTTCTCTCTGAATTTATGACTGGGGTTTATGGCCTTTATATTAATCATACAGAGCTTTGTTGGAATCAGCAAACTCCAAAATGACATAATTTTATATTTCATTGTGTTAAATTGAGTGACAAGCTTCAGGCGTTAAAGAAGAAATCGCTATCACAGAGCGGTAGTCTCTATGATCTTGCTCATTAAAAATAATACCTACTAAATACACTGAATGCCTTACGTGTCTCGGGCTTTGTTCTACGTAATTTTCATTTGTTAACTCAAAGAACTCTTCAATGAGCTCTATGAAACGAGTTCAATTATCATTCCCATTTACTATGAATCGTTGAGAGGTCATGGAATTCACATAAGAACACTCAATGAAAGAGCTATGATTTCAACAAGGCACTCTGTTTTGGAGTACTTTTTTTTGGCCCCATACCCAGCTTTACTGAGGTGTAATTTGCAAATAAAACTTGTATCTATTCAAAGCATACAATGTGACAACTTCGTACATGAAAATATTATATGATTACCACACCAAATTAATTATTATTTCTATAATCACACATCATTACCATTGTGTGTGTAGGGAGTAGTGAGGATATTTAAGATCTATCTTAGAAAATTTCAAGTCACCATGTTGTGCATAACATCCCCAGAAGTTATTTAGCTTATAAGTGAAAATTTGTATTCCAATAATCTCAGAGGTCTTTCTGGATTTCCAAATCCATGTTAGTGGTTTCTCCTTTGAAGAGCATAACTTGTCAGTTTTATGATGCCATCAGTCATTTCTACAGACATACCTACATAATCCAGTGTCCTGAGATATAATTTTAGGTATGTATCTTTAGAAGATTCATCTTCCTTTTTTTCTCCTGGCAACTAACATGGTTCTTTGCATACTGATGTATGCAATAAACATTTTCCACCAAGGGAAAAAAAAAGTGTTTTGTTTTATTTTTTTACTAAATGGTTCATTCAAGCTGGAAGATACTTTACTTCTGAAAAAAAATTCTTGGAATCATTTCCCCTTAGAAAATTTTCTTTCGGTTTGAATCTCTTGTTCACAGTTACATAAAGAAAATCACTATGGCCTACAATAAAAAATAAATGGCTAGCTTTTCTTCTTGATGGAGTGGTTAAAGAATTACTCCCATAACATTATTCAGTTCTATAATACTTCTGAGTTAAGTACTCTGCCAAGCTCTTCAGTTAAAATCTTAAGTGGAAAGATGGGAGAGGGAAGTGGATTAAGAAAATGTTCAGGGTAATTTGTAAAGAAAAGCCTAATGACCAATTTTTTAAATCTCATTATATCATTATATTTTAGAAATGAGTAATAGTACTTTGTGGGTACGTATGTATATACTGTGTGTGTATGTACATACCACAATTTACCTATTTATCTATTATGAACACAGGTTATTTCCATATGTGGGCTAATGTGAATAATACTTAAAAAACAAGGTTGCTAGTGGGAAGTGACTTTGGGTAATTCCTGATAAAGAATACTAAAGTTTGTACCTGCTAGTTCTACACTATCTGTCTTTATAGATGTTACTTATTAGAATTAGGATCGGAAAAGCAAAAACCTTGAAATAAACTGTATTTTAATAGGAAATAGACACTATTTATGAAATATTTACCATGTTCAGACATTGGTCATCGTGTAAGACAGGAGGAAACCCTACCATTTGTGATGATATGGGTGAACATGCAAGACATTATGCTAAGTGCAATAAGCAAGGCACAGAGGAAATGCTGATAACCACACTAACATGAGATATCTAAGACTTAGAACAACAGAAAATAAATTGGTGGTTGCCAGGTAATGAGTGTTCAGTGAGTATACAGTTACAATGTTACAAGATGACTAACTTCTAGGTATCTGCTACACAACATAGTGCTTCTAATTAATGATGATATATCAAGTACTTCAAAATTTACTGAGATAAAACTGTGTTAAATATTCCTATCACAAAAAGTTTTTAAAGCAAAGGAGTATAAAGAAATTTGTGACGGATATGTTCAGTACATATTGCGTTAATGACATCATGAGTGTGTGCCTATATTCAATTACTTCAAATTGCATACATCAGATGTACTGTTTTATATATGGGCCATAACTCCATAAATGTGTACTTTCATAAATCATGTTTTATAAATAGTCATAAATAAATAAAAGTTTTAAAAGCACCATTACAAGTATTTAAGATAGGAAAAAACTATTCTCATTTCATAGAAAAAGAAACTGAAGCAATCGTAACACAGGAAAAAATTCTAGTGAATACAAATAAACACTATGCAAGCATTTAATCTCATTGTGTATGCAAATTTACCTTTGAATAGTTAAATCACAGTTTTTTGAGATCATGGAACTCCTAGTATGTGATCGACTGGAATTCAAACACAGATTGTGCTGACACACAAAACCCTTACTTACAACCACTTTGCTGTAAACTAAACACAATAAAAAATTTCCTCTGTACCCTCAACATCATATCTACCATATGTGAACACATGTTTTCTTTCTTCTTTATTAGAGAACAAGAGTTTAGGGACATATGAATAAAAACTATTAAGGAAATAACCTTCTCATCAGTGTCCCAGAGGTCATAAACAACACTTAGCTCTAGGCTGGAAAGGACGAGCCAGTGATATGTACTACTGAAGCTGAGGTGTTTCTTTTCAACATTTCTCTCTATGACAATCTTGGTCGGCTGCAGGAAAATTACATCAGCCTGGAAAAAATGGAGTTAGCTACAAAAATTCACAAGTGATGGAGTTATGTGGCGAGAAAGAGAGAACTACTGAATTATTATTGAAAATAAGTAACCCTGTGAGAGAAATGAGAGAGGACAACTCAGGCACCTGGTTAGCCAAGAGAAATTGGGAAGTGCCCTTCAGCACAGGGTGAATGTCAACTCTGAAGCTGATAAATAATGGAGACATATTTCAACAATTTGGAGGCTGAGCTTTCCTTGTGCCTACTGTGGGAAGGCCTCCAAGTCCAATGCTGTCTTCTTCCGTGGATGCACTTAAAATCTTCCCAACTGTCAGGAGAGGAAATTTAGAATGTGGGAAGTTCTCTCTCCCACTGGCTTATCAGACTATGCACATTTTTAATTAATAAAGAAACATATTTTAACACCTAGTCTGTGCCAAGCACTATAATGACAGATGAATATATAAATAAAAGAAAAACAGTGCTTAAGCTCACAAAACTACTAATCTGAGATTCCGGTCAGCAGAAGGGAAGATACAGGGAGTACAGGACAAGTAACATATGTGACGAAATATGGTTGGGTCTGCAAGGAAGGACCATGTAAACCATTTGCAAAACAAATAGATATCATTTCATTAAACTCAAAATCCTCTCTCCTTCATAAACTACTAAGACCAACATAGGTCTTGGTGAACTAGGTTTATGTCTTCATGTTTTACTCTTGCTGAATAGACCTAGGATATTGGTCAACGCTTTTGTGTATGTACCTATGACTTTTTCACATGAAGGTTATAAGCTGGAAAAAAAGAAGTAGTGAGTTCAGGAGTGAGATCAAAGTTGGGGGACAGAGTACAAGTGTGACAGATGTCACTAAGCAGTAATAGCTTCCAGCAGCCCCAGAACTCCTCGGGCTCATCTGGATTGACTGCGCTCCTGGAAATTGGGTAGGCCACAGGGGAACAACTTTCATTTAAAAAGCTGAGAGTAGAATTAGATACTAATCAAAGTGCTCAGAAGTTCATAACCAGCCAGAGAAAAACTACTGAGTCCTGCTGTTATGATTAATACTTTGTAAATGCATTATATCTCTCAGTATAAATACCTGCATTTCAAACTGGAGTGGGACAAGTGAAATAATAAAATGTAAGAGTGGGATTGCAGGCACTGGTCTGGGCTATGTTGAGAGTTTTGTTTTTTCCCCTTGTTTATTGTTTGTATCTCCCTCTCCCCTAGCATCAAATACTGCCAGCTCATTCACCACTCAAAAACTACTCCCTACCCAACTTTGTAAGAGGCCATCTTTTCATGTCAAGGGCTGTGTGCTTCTAAGACTTACAGTGGTTTGGAAGAGTAAATGTAGCAAACCTGTTAAACTCAATACAATTCTTCAAAACATGTTTCATTTGACAATAGCCCCATTTTATTTTAAAACAGCTCTTAAGATGTCAGCAGAGATAGTTATAAGAAGGAAGGTGACATTATTTATATCTCATGTTCCCTCACTCTGATGATAGTACCTGGCCAGAAACTTCCTCTCCCAGTGAGGAAGAAGAACAGAGAGCAAATTTGTCCCTGTGAGTTACTTGGGTTGCCCTGGAAACAATAGTGGTGCCTGACAGGAAGAGTTTTATCTTTAGAGAGTGATAGCATCATTCAATATAGTGGTTATAATTTATCAAGAGAAGAAAGTAACGCAGAAAAAATGAGTTCTGTTTTACATTCTGGGAAAAGGATATGGTTTAGATTGAAAAATTCAGTCACAGGAAGAGAGGAGGAGGACAATTCTCTCTGAATGGACCCATGAAAATGTGCTCTGCAGACATCTCGGGAGAGACGGTACTCTGAGTATTCACTGAAGCCAAAGTTTTCTCTCTAATGGGGATAAAGTATAGGGAAAACTTTGTTTCATTACAGGTAAAATGTAAGTAGCATCAAGAATTCTAGTTTTTGAGAAACTGAAACTCCTAAGTGAATATTATAAAAGTAATGAGTTCTCTTCTCAGGAAAAAAAAAAGTATGTGTGCTACCTATGGGAACGACTATGTCACTGTAAGAATACATAAATATTAACAGTGATTGAATATTCATAAAAATTCTAAGAATTAGGACAGTGAGGCGTAGAAAGGTAATGTAACTTGTTCAAGGACATACAGATGGAGCAGAACTTTCTGGGATTCCCACTAAGTCAACTTGGCTACAGGGATCAAATTCTCAGCCCATTATCACCTAGCGCATTGTTGATAAAACATACAGGGAGTCAGGTCTTGTTCCAATATAAGGAAAGTGTCTATTATAATCAGCTGTCTCACCATAGAAGGAATAGTTCATTCAGAATTCAGTTCAAAAATTTTGGAAGCAGTTCAACAAGAGTATGATTCTCTACAGCGGAAGTTGGCAAGCTTTCTCAGAAAAGAGCTATGTGGTTTATATTTTATGGTTTCCAGATCATATGATCTGTGTCATAACCACTCATCTGTACAGTTATAGAGTAAAAACAGCCATAGACCATACATCAATGGATGAATGCGACTTTGTTCCAATGAAACTTTATTTATAGGTGCTGAAATTTCAATTTCGTGTAATTTTCATATGTCACAAAATATCATTCTACTTGCTCTTTTTCAACCATTTGACAGTATATGAAGGCAATTCTTGGAGAGACAAGAAAAAACAAAGAGCTAAATTTCTAAATTTGTGAATTGATTCTTTTATACTGTGGCAGAACTTCTTTTCAAAAGCATGAGTCTCAACTTTTTTGAACAAAAAGTTAAAAAGGAAAATTATAGTATGAAGCCAGTAACTCAAGAATTTCAAAACTATTGTGATTTAAATTTACATGTAAACATGTCAGTTGCCAAGTCAATGAAAGTACTCATTTTTTCAAAATGCATTCACTGAAATACCTACTATGAGTTAAAGACTATACTAGGAATTTGACATTATTAGTGAACTAGAAATAACTCCTACCTTCTCAGACTTTAAAGTGTGGTAAGGAGTTGGTGTAGGTGGGTAGACAAACATTAAATCTCACACACACACATACGCACACACACACTAACTTACATATCATGTTAACTCCAATAACGTAATCATGCAAGTTTCAGTCAAGAAATATAAATATGCACTAGAGATATGCTATATAACATTGTACCTAGAGTCAACAAAAATACATTGCATCCTTAAAAATGTTTTAGGAGAATAGACTTCATGTTAAAAGTTCTTACCACTGTAAAAATTAGAAGTAAAAAGGAAAAATATAGTGGGTGGCGCCTGTGGCTCAAAGGAGTAGGGTGCCGGCCTCATACGCCAGAGGTGGCAGGTTCAAACCTGGCCCCAGCCCCCAAAAAAAACTACTAAAAAAAAAAAAAATATATATATATATAGCCCTTAAAAGCAGTCGTTCTCTCTGTCCTATATTGATTTAGATTACCCTTCTCAGGAAGCTATCTCAGTGGTAAGGATACTGATAAGCCAGCTCTAGGGAGACATAAAGTACTCATTTGCAGCGTTTGCCAATTTTCCTGGTGTAAATATTCCCACCCCTGCTGATTTCAAGTTCCCAGCATAAGGTCATTAAATGCAGAGTTGAGAAGAGATGTACACAATTGCCTCTCAGGAGTGGTATGATAAAAATTCCAACTCACACAGGCTCTGTCGCAGCTAACCAGTGATCTTGGGCAATCACTATTTCATTTGTTCAAAATAAAATGTTATAACAATCCGACCTAGAAAACAATAGTAGTCATACACACCTCACAATATTGTAGAAATAAAATGCATGGTATGTGGAAACACTTATGCAGTCATGGAGTCACTGCAATTAATAACAACAAATGCTTTTAACTGGGGTATGGATCAAATATTCCTGGGTTTGTTCAGGGTCATACCAATTATATAATTTTGGAATAATTATTTACACTTCCTTCTAGTCTCAATTCGGTTTCATGTTAAATGGGAAGCACAAGAGCACATGACACATAGGCTGGGTACATGAAAGATTCACTGTAGTGTCTGACTCATGTGTGCTTAATAAATATTAGCTCTCACTTTCATTACCTCCATCATATAACATAATGCAAATATATTTGAAGTTTACATTTTTCATTAGAAAAGAATTAAGTAACTACTCATAGAAGTATCGTGATAATCAAACACAAGCACACTGGTATTTGGAAAGCAAATCCTAAAATAGAGAACAAAGGAAAAAATTGGAACATATTGAACACATATTAACTGCAAATTTCCAGTAGATTACTGCATATTCAGAAATGCTCAGCCTTATGAGAACTCACCAAATAAAGCCATTTTACAGAGAAGAATACTGAGATGATGAGAAATAGAAAAACTGCCCAAATTCAGAAGGCTTTGGAAGTGACAAATCTGGAATTCAAAATTTGACCTACAGGAATCTCTCTCTTCTCTCTCTTACTTGAATCTGTTCACTGAGAAATGAGATGAGCTTCTCCGTGCTTCCAGGAGGATAGATTTCCCTCATGAGTTATCGTTTCCCCACATGCCATTTAGAGAACGTAGAACAGCTGTCATTCTAACACTTTTTGTTAATAGCCCCAATCATCTCTTAACATCCTATTTTTTGTCCTCGTTCCATACGTCATTCATCATTGATGGTCTTATTTTAACAGCTGTCTTCAAGTTCAGACAACTCATTAATACAAATTTGAAAGTGAAAACTGTAAAATATTCAGTCTCTCGTACTATAGAACTAAAAGAGCTCTTTGTTTATAGGCTTGTTTGCCTGCTATTCCCAAACTTTGCCTTATGCTCTATCTTAAGAGATAATCAGTTGGTTACTTGGAAAACATCTGGAATAATTAAGATATTAAGCAGTGCACATCAATAATATTCCTTTGGTAAAGAAATGCTATGCTTCTCATACCTTTACTCAAAATACCTATGAATAGAAAGGATCACGTGCTAGTAATTTTCTCAAGCAGGTATTTGAGGATATTCCCAAATTTCTTCAGAAATTAGGAGCCCAGTTATTCTCATGAATTATGCCATAAATGTACTGTTTCCATGAATTTCCCGACCTACTTAGATACAATCTCTGGACATGTCTACCTTACAAGTCTTAAGATTCTGGGCGTCTTATTAAAACCCAGTTTCCTCATCCCTAAAAGGGTTAAAAAAATTCACCTAACTCAAAGGATTGTTGTGAGGATTAAATTATGTAATACATTCTGAATTCTTATATGTGGCCTGTAATATATATTATTTAAATGTTCACTATTATTCATGAAATATTTTCTGTGTATGTTCTAGGTATCAGTGACTAATACACACTATATCAAGTCTTAAGGATAAGGGGCAAAGTATTAATGGTTCCTGACCAAACAGGAACTGTAATCCCCAACAGGGATCATAAACACCAACATTTTGTATTATAATCTAGCAGAATGACAGGAACAATAAAAACATGTAAAAGAAAAGTGAGGAGGGTTGCTACTCATGAAATTTTTGTGAATAAAGTGACATCAGCCTAAAATCTGAAGAATAATTACAAGGTACTTAAGAAAAGCACTGTTGGGGGTGGCTCAAAGGAGTAGGGTGTCAGCCCCATATACTGGAGGTTGCGGGTTCAAACCCAGCCCCAGCCAAAACTTCAAAAAAAAAAAAAAAAAAGAAAGAAAGAAAAGAAAAGAAAAGCATTGTTTTGCACTAATAAATGCATGTTGTTTATGTTTTTTGTCATTTAATTATTAATATATTACAATTGAAATTATTATGCTTTCCTCTCGAATTTTGTTTTGATTCTTTTTAGAGAATAGATATTTGATTTTTTTTGCTATTTGGGAATACGTTCCAATAATTCTTCTATAATTCATTTTTTTCTATTTTTCTTTTGCAATTTTTTTACATTTTTATTTGTTTTACTGAGTTTTTATAACTACTCCTCTTAACATTACTGTTTCCCTGATTTCCATAGAAAATTCATTATCTGCAACACAAATTAGGAAATGGCACAGCAAAAAGTAGCCAGTATTTGATGCAAATTTGGAAACTGCCCTTTATAAAATTAATAAACTGCCACAAGATGGAAACTACGGGTGGGGCCTGAGCTGTGCAAAGTTATAGGCATAGTTATAAACAATAACCAATTGCTTACCTATCAGGAGTCATATAGCTGAAGGTCATAAAGATTATTAGCCTTCTTAATTGCTCCTATAGATAACACCACCTTTGTGAAACCTAAGTCTGGCCTGTGAGATATCTTCTAGAATCTTCACTCTGGGAAACCAACTAACCCTTCCAGATCAGTGGCTCAAGGAAATGACTCAGCTTGTCTTGCAAACCCCATCTGTGAACAATTCAGCGCAAGAAGACAATTTCCAAACTTGTATGATATTCCCCCCCTGTGCAAGCAATCAGCAACTGATTCCTTAGTCCTCTGCCTGCCAAACCGTCTTTGAAAACCCTAGTCTCCAACTTCTCTGGGAGACAGATCTGAGAAACGTGTTCCATCTCCTCATTCCCTGCACTTTTAAGCTTTTTCTCCAGCCCTGCTCTTCCAGCGTATTGCTTCCTCTTGAGCAGTGGGCAGTGAACCTGTGTGGGTCGTACCAGTTTTATCAATAGAAAAATGAAACTTACAGAAATAAGCTGGTGTCAGCTCTTATTGACCCAGGTTGTGTAAACAATGGTCCTTTAGTACATCAGGTGTTTTTTACCTGTTCAATATCAGCCAGCCTGACCAACTCAAATAAAATTAAAAAATACAATCTAAAAACCCCAAACCCAAGTCTCTTTGTCTCCGAAAAGTTTTAACAATTCTCTTTCCAGATCCAGATATTTTTCAGCCAAAAATCAATGTTATTCATCCATTCATGCATCAAAAATTTATCTTTGCAGGGGTTCATCCCAGTTCTGCTGCAGTGAGTTCATCAGAGGGATAATCTCAAGGAACGAATAAATAACTTTCTTTACCATGTTGCTCCACTGTCAAAGAACAGAGAAGCATTTAAAAATTACCTTCTTTCCACATCTGTAAATACATCTACTTAGAAGCAAGCATTTTGATTTACTGACTTTTTAATTTAAATCCTTCTTTTTGCAAAAGAGATATCTAAGTTCCTCGTGTTATTCCTATGATTTATTTATTTTCAATCAGGTGTTTCTCTGAAATGCTGGGCACACAGTCATCTCATTTTTTGCGAATCCCTCTTTCACCCCCAGACTTCTGCAGAAGTCTTGCTAGGCGTCCTTTGTCCTGGGCGTCTTTCTCATTTCAGTCTCCTCTTCAGGTTACTGTTCACCAGGCCTTCGTTAATTCTTGTTTCCTCTCGGAAACAGTGCTCTCTCTCTTTGTTCTTCACTAGTAATAACAGAATTAGTAATGGAGGTTTCTCCCTTAGCAGTCAGGTGCTTCTTTCCACAGGGAATTAATAGAGATTCATGATGTCAGGGACACCCTTTAAAAAGGTACAGGCGGACACATCAATGTTGTTGCTCTTCCCCTTTGATTTAAAATTAAAAATCAGGCTCCCCCACTGCCTGTCCTCTTACCTACACTGATCTAAAGAGTTCCATTTCCTTCCTATTTGTTGACCTTTTATAACTCTGATTTTTTAAATATTCATGATAAACAAACAAAAGTAAAAGACAAATTGACTTTTCTGTCTGGCTCCCTTGACCCTGAAGCCTGCCCATGGTTTTCCCTGCTCAGCTCGGAGAGCCCTGGGCAACCTTCTTTCTTTCACCTCTAGCTTATGGAAAATAAATGCTGGGCTGACACGGACACACCAGAGTTTTGAATTGTGCTGTTGTTCACTGAGGTTATGACACCTCACTCAGAAGCTAATAACAATTCACCAATCTACCAAGCTACACAGGTAACATTAGTAGATATATTTTTTGCTACAGGGTAGTAAGTGTGTAAAGCACCTGCTGAGCGGGGAATGATAATCCAGATATTCACTAGGTGTTTTATTACGGCAGTGTTTCCCCTCTGAAACCTTATGCATAGATTATCATGTCACTAACATGGCAAATGCATTGATTTTATATAAAAGGAATTTTTGCAACATTTTTCCAGCTCTGCTATGTAAAACTGACAAACAAAAATGACATATGTGTAAGGTATACAGTATGATCCTTTCGTATGTGTATATACTGTAAAATAATTACCTCAATAAAGCTAGTTAGCATGGTCATCACTTCACACAGCTGCTCTTCCTTTCTTTGTGGTGAGGATACTGGAGATTCACTCTCTTAGCAAGTTCCAAGTATGCAGCACATTTCTACTAACTATACTCACACACTGCACATGGGGTCTTCAGAACTTATGTTATAACAGAAATTTGAACTTTGTGACCAACATCCCTACCATTCCCCCCACTCTTGGCCCCTGGTATCTATTATTCTACTCTCTGAGCTCTGATTTAAAAACAGATGCATAGAACAATGGAACAAAATACAAAGCAGAGAAACAAAGCCATGCACATATGGTCAACCAGGCTTGGACAAAGGCAACAAGAATTCCTAACAGGGAAAGAAAGGTCTCTTTAATAAACAGTGTTGGGAAAACGGGATATTCACGTGCATGCAAAAAAAGAAAGAAAGAGAGAGAGAAAAAGTGAAATGGGATTCATATCTTACACCACACACAAAAATCCATCAAAATGGATTCAAGACTTAAATGTTAGATCTGAAATCATAAAATTCCTGGAAGAAAACATGGAGGAGATGATCCGTGATGTTGGTCTTGGCAATGATTTGTTACATGCAGCACCAAAGCACAAGTAACAAAAACAAAAATAAGTAAATGGGACTGCTTCAAACTAACAATGTCTACACAGCAAAGGAAACAGTCAAGAACATGAAAAGACAAAACTATGGAATGAGAGAAAATACTTGCAAACCATATACCCAACAAAGGGTTGATCTTTATGATATATAAGAAATTCATACAACTCAATAGCAAAAAGAAAAAAAGAGAGCTTGATTTTAAAGTGAGAAAAGGGCCTGAACAGACATCAGATATTTTTCCAAAGACGATACGTAAATGGCTAACAGATATATGAAAAGGAGCTCATTGCCACTAATCATCATGAAAATGCAACCAAACCACAATGAGATGTCACCTCATCCTTATTGGAATCGCTATCATACATAAGACAGTAACGATGAGGATGTGAGTGAAACGGAGAAACACTCAGACATTGTTGCTGGGAATGTACATTGAGACAACTGTACGGAAACCAATGTGGAGTTTTCTTAAAAAAATTAAAAATTGAATTACCTAATGAACATCTATACCAGTTTTGAGCATTTATCCAAAGGAGATGAAATTACTATACCAAGGAGATGTCTGTACTTTGTTCATTGCAACATTATTCATAATAGCCAAGATACAGAAACTACTTAAGTGTGGATCGATGAATGAACACAGAAAATATTATATATCTGTATATATCTCTATATATATATATATTCATACATAGGAATACTATGGAATATGATAATATTCCCTTATATTCCACATATATTTCATATTGAGGTATTATTATTTCATAAATAGAAGGTAATCCTGTCTTTTGCAACAACATAGAGGAGCCTGAAGAACATTTTGCTAAGTGAAATAAGCCAGACACAGAAAGACAGATACTGCATGATCTCACTTAAAAATGAAATCTAAAAATGTCTAACTCATAAAAGTCATGTTTAAAAGTAACCTTAAACTACTTACAACAGGATCTAAGTCATAACATCTTAAACAGTGGAAAACACATCAATAATTTTTATAGCACATATTCTTGAAAAAGAGAACAAATGTTAATTCTAACAAGAGTACAAGAAAAAGAAAAAGCACTGTTGTTGATGCAGCTAAGAGATAAATCATCCCAGGACATCGCCCTAGATCTGCAATGTGGGTATCAACACTGATACGTATCCCTTTGCTGTTCTCCTGATATTAATGGGTTAGGCATAAAGCCTGTATCTACAAAAACTGTCATTGAGAATTTTATAGAATTTTTAGAGAATTTTTGACATCAGAGATCTCAAATACCAGTAAGAACTATTGGGTTATTTAAACGCAGGTCCCAAATATCATCTTGAAATATTGCTGATTCAGAGACATACCTTGCACAACCTAGTCTCTGCCTATTTCTTCCATCTCAAGTTGCGCCAGGCTCCCTCTTCCTCTTCCCCCTTCAGCCACTTCTTTGCTCTTTCTTTTTGCCCGAGGTTCTCTCTCACGTGTTATTCTTTGTATGGGAAACTAGCTTTCCTTGTTACTTTACCTAGTAAATTCTTAATTCTATTTTAGATATTAGTTAAAACTTTCCCCTCTGACAGCAGTAGTTACTGACCCTGTGGGAGTAATTCAGTAATTCTATGAGAGTTCTCACACTGTGGAGCTTTCCTTCAGGAGTAATTTTATGTGTGTTTATTTAAATACTTATTGTCTGACTGTCTTCCAGGATGTAAACTCCCAGAGGAAGAAGTTTATTTTCTCCATGGCATCACCAATGGCTATCAGAACACACCAAGCGCTCAGTAAATATCTGTGTGTTTAATTTTCACAAAGTTTTTCGGTGATCCTCTGAAAGTAGTCTGTAAAACTTTGAGAAATACTGACTTAGGAAAGGAGTCACCTACGTTGCTCCTCTAAGAACAACCTATGAAGAGAATGCACCATACTTGGCAAATAATTGTATTTTCCAAGAGAATTCAAACTCATTAACTATTAAATAATACAATTATAAGGTGCCTGACCTGGATATGTTGCACAACATAACTTTAGAAAACTTTCTCCATCACTCTATATCATTCTGTCTTATATGTTCTTGTCTTAAAAATTAAACACTATATGCTTTAGAGCTATGCTTGTTTTTTGTTGAATATTTTTCTCAATCTTCTCCTTGAGAGAAAATTAAAGCTATTTTAGTTTTGAGTAGAATTCGTGTGTTTTGCCATCTCCATGCCAGTGTGATTTTCATGGTATTATTGGGCACTTTTGGGGCTTCTGACATAAGCATCTTAAGTATGCAAAGATGACACAGTATGTCAGCTCCCATAAGCAATACTTTATTCCATCCTAAGCAATATTTTATTACTCTGTTTTCATTTAAGTATTAAACAGGATCACTTGCTCAAAAGGCATAAGATACTGATCTATCTTGGAATACCTATCAGTATCTAATAATTTCACAGGTGGTACATTTTTATCAGGATATGGCAAAGGTGCAATATCAATAGCAAAATCCCTGACTCATATCGATAGCTACATATTTTACAGGACCCAGTGCAAAATAAAAAGGTAGGACTCCTTGTTCAACAAGCAGTGAAAAAGTGTCATTCATGAGGAATTCCCCTCTTCATAGTCTGTCTCTCAGTGTGTCATGACAGTGTTTTTATTTGCTATTTTCTATTCTAACTTTCTAAAAATTAAAATGTTAAATGGATAGAACAGTTTTTTATAATTATTCTGTTTTGTACAAGGCCAGTTTTAAATGAGAATATTCAGCACACTTACTTTGCATGTGGTATCACTGAAGTGCCTATTTTGTGTCTTGCCCAGGGAAGGTGCGTAATACCAGCTAGAGCAGCAGACACACTTGAACTTGACTTAGGAAGACCCTGAAGAGAATGAAAGCATTGCCTAATGCATGCTGCTGGTCTAGAGAGTGCTCCTGGGCCAAGTTCAAACCCTTGTATGCACTGGATGGCTCTGCTCCACTAAAAGGTCAAGGATTTTGGGTCAACTATTCTGCCAGATGTCAGAGTGATGTCCCATGCCCTGACTGAGGAAACCACATCTTTTATATCCATGGATCTGACACCGTTCCTCATGGTAAATGGGTAATCCCCAAGACTTTTAAACCTCTATGTTAGGACACACTCAATATTGCTATCAGAAATGGAAGAGAAACTCACCACCACCAAGAGGTAGAGTCTGGAATTCCACTCTCCATAGATGTCTCGGTGCTTCCAGCACAGGGCAGGGGTGGCCCCCACCATGTTCTTCCCTGAGACACAGTGGGACACAGGCACCAAATATGACACTTCCTATGTTCACATCAGGACTTTGCCAGGACAGAAGGTGTTAGGTGACTACTTGGCCTAGGGTACCAGGGAGTGGGAAAGTGGACAGCTCAGAATCCATACAACAAATACAGAGGCAGAGGAATTAATGCAAGAGCTCAAGCTTCAAGCCTCCTGTATATGTTCTGATGACACATTAAACTTCACTTACAAATCATACGTCTAAAAAGAAAATCACTAAGAATTATAAAACAGTAACTACATAGCCTTAAACCTTAAGTACACCGTAAGTATTCACTTATTATGAGTCACTGTGTGAACACCTATGAAACCATCTCAATGATAAACATCTATGAAGCCAGCCCTGTGTTTTTCACTTTTTTAAAGATCATATGATATAACAAGAACATAGAAACTGATTTTCAAGATAAAGTGCAAATGTTGTCCTGCCAAGATGATTTATCTTTTTGTTTCCTTAATAACACTGCTGGCATGACATTACTCATCTGGATAGTTGTTACATAGTTTGGAGAGAGACTCAAATTAAGTACAAAGGAAAAAAGTTTAATATTGTCCTATCAGAGAGCACTTGTTTTTGTTGGCCTGCAGTCTTGGTTAATAATTTAAAACTCAAAGGCAAGTTTGAGAAATCACAGAGATTATTTTTTCTACATGGCTTTTTTTTTTTTTAACTGCAAAAGGGCAACAGAAATTTTGAAATTACTAGTATTCAAGTTGGTGTCCATCATTTTAAAGCCACTACTGGATCCCAAAGGGACATAATAACACAATGAAGATCTGTAAGACTATGATTCTACAGTAGAAGACTTAAAAATTCAGTTACCCAAGCCTCGGAGATATAAGGCAGATCAAGAGTCTTCAAATTACTCCCTACAACGTACAATTGAAGTTCAGATATTTGGCCTTGGCTTGTTTTAGAGATCCAGACTAATATTTCACCTAATAATACTAGTGACATAGACTTCAATAATGATTCCATCCAAGAGTAAAGCATTTGGGACCAGCCAGAGGGACTTTTTATGATATAAGTAGAAGCAGTAAAAGAAAACCAAACAGTTTAATTCTGGAGCAGTAGAATCTTCATCAAAGAAAATCTTTAATGTTATCTAATGTCATTCCTGTCACTCTGTATAAAAATATGTCACCTGATACTTATATTATTTTAAATTTCCTTATGTCTTCAGAAAACATTGATAGGGTTTTGTGGTCTTTCTTTTTTTTTTTTTTTTTTTCAGCACCAAGATCAATGTGAGAACAGTGCCCCTGCAAGAGAGAGACATATTCAAAGAAGACATCTTCATAGACATCCTCTAAAGAAGGATCTGGAGAGAAACCATTTGGACCCACAGGAGATGAAGAGAAGATTCAAAATGCTTGGGCTTGCAATTTCTTGGACCTTATGTATTTATCAAAATGTTCTTGAAGAAAATATATGTATAAGTGGTCCCATGAGCCATTGCTCTTAACAAAGTAGATCTCTAATGGAACCTAATATTTCTACATATATTTTCTTACCTAACAAATCTTCACAGAAATATTCTTTATATCTTGAATATGTTTCTTATGTAAATTTCAGCATGTCTTTAGAAATTAGAATATACATTTAGAGTTTACTTTAACTTAAAAAACTAGATAACTTCATAACCTAAATATTCTGAATAAAATGGGTAAAGAAAACCATTCTGCCTTGATATGTGTAAGGTGTGTGTGTATGCTTGCATATGTATTCACATTTATGTGCATGAAGTCTCTGGCTAGCAAATTTACCTTCATTTTTCATTACAAATTTGCCTTTCATTTTCATTACAAAGTATGGGAAAGACTGAGCTCAAATTTTTATGAGGCAATCTAATAAGGACAGATTTTTCTTTTGACCTTAAAATTTAAGACAATGTGTAATTGTGATTTATTTTGCTAATACTAAACATTAACAATTTATAATGATTAATTCCTCAATATCATACCATGGTGTGTGAAAATACAGGGACGTTTTATGAGAGCACATAGCTCACTTGTTGCAATATAAGAATGTCTCCATTATTTTAAACTCAAAGAGACATACATGGGGAATAATTATATCAAGTGCCTTTGGAAAAAATTATGTGAATTAATCTAATAATTATCATATCATCAATTGGAAGCAAACTTAATGATCATCTAAATACGCACATATATCACCTAAGAATAGCGAAGTTCAAAGAGCTAAGTGGCTTCCCTCTTTGGATTACCGTTCATTACTGAAAGAACTAGAGAAATAACTCTCGTTTTCTAAATTCCACCCATGGGAACTTTCTCTAACATAACTTGTTTTCCAAATAATTATATGCCCAATTCCTGTCCATCATAGTAAGTGGAAACATCAGATGTTTAATCACTCTTTTTTTTTTCTTTTGTATGGGAGGTAACTAAACTTTACTGAGTACCTTGTGTTTACATATTATCTTTTTTTAAGCTAAACGTTTTTATATAGATTTATGCATTCTTTGGAATTCCAGAGGTTGGCTGGTACCATCTGGAGAGTGATGTTTAATATGAGTGGGGCAAGGAGGCAGGAGAGCAGGAGTGACTGCAGAGTGCAGAGCAGGAACAGGGTGGTGGTCCAGCTGTACCCTGGCAGCTGAAGGCTGGAGACGGCAGAAAGTAGCCGGAGACAGAGCTGGGGCAGAGCCTGTTGCTGAAGCTGGGCACAGAGCCTTGTGGTTCTCAATGTTTCCTGGGCTCTGCCAATCCTCTGTGAGCAGGTAGGGGGAAGTTCTCAACCTGTTTACAGCCACTTTCAGCTCAGAATATCTCCATCTTTGCTTGAAGCACTTACGAATCACCAAACATCTTAATAGAAGATTTTTAGACTAAGGAGAAAAAATTAACAAATATAGATCAGGTATAATTCTGAGGGAAGGGTGCAAGAAACTGCAAGAGACTCCACAGGAAGAAGTTTCAGAGCAGAACAAGACAGAGCAAGATATTGGCAGAGGTCAATCCTCAGGAGGCCTGGAGCAGTTTGTTTAGTTTGTTCCTCCCACTCTCACATCTGTGGCTTTCAGTGGGCTCTCAACTGCTAGAGAGTCTTTTTAGCTTCACAAATTGAAAAGCTTCTGCCACCAGTGAACTGGGAGCTTCTTCTGGACAAAGAACCAGGCTCCCAGCCCCCCTGAGACACTTCTCATCACCACAGATGTGAGCTGAGTTGGCAGGTGCCAATTGCTCTGTGCTTTTGTGCTCCCTAGAGGGGGCTTCAGATCCTCAGTTTTTGTCTTGCTCATTCCCCCATGTACACTTACCAACTGTGGCTAAGACTGTGGGAGCGCAGGGGTCCATTCTGTCCCAGGGAATCTGTGTGACCCCCAAAACATGACACTTTGCTTGGGGCTGTCTTTGAGGAGAGAAAGGCAGTTTCATCCAGACTCTTTTCCTCCCATTCTCCTCTCTCACTTATGGCTTTCAAGAAAGACAATTGAGCCACCACACCAAGGCTTCCACAGACAGTGGGGCTCAATCCTCTCCTCTTAACATCCTGCAGCAGTGTAAGGGGGACTGTGAACTCCATGCTCACTGGTCCTCCCTGGTGCCTCTTGCCCAGTGGCTCCATCAGAGTAAGACACCCAGGGAACATCAAATCTGCTTGAGCACCCCGTAAGTAACTCAGAACCTGGTGGGAGAATGGGGACTGAAGACCCCATTCTAGGGAAAGGAAAAGCACCCCCAGAAAAAGAGGAAAACTAAAAAGTAAGCTGAGTGAGTCAGAACAAAGAAAATCAGCTAGTTTACATTTAAGCTTGCCATTGCTAGCAAGCTTCTCTTGCCTTTTCTGAAATTCTAGACTGTTGGGGAAACAGGTTACAAACATCCTGCTGGGTCTGTGAGCATTCTAAGGAGAGTAAAGGCCATAGAAAAGTCTTTGACAAGTCCTAGAAAAAGATATGTCTTCTAGGGCATTTCCTGCCCATTAAACAGGCAAAACAGATACCCATTGTGGAGATTTGCATTTGCCTGGGGCAGAGACCAAGGGAATAGCTCGAGCCCTGAGATATGAGCAGAAGAGCTTATATCCCTTATAACAGAGGAAAATCCTCTATGGCGGTGATGGGAGGATTTGCCTCCCTCTCACCCATCCCTCAGAGGAGATTAATGCTGATGATGTTTTACTCCACAGAGAACTAGTGGAGTTTAATCTCCCTACAAATCTGTGTGTGTGACTTCAAGTAGGAGGCTCTCCCAATCCAAGGCTCAGATTTCAAATTACTGAAGGCCACCCTTAAGGTTAATTATAATAACAATAGAAGCTGATATGATCAACCTGAGAAACTGCTGATGTCTTTGTTACCTCTCTCATCTTACTGTCTGGGTAAATAGATATCAATAAAATCAGAGTGGAGCAAACACTTGGTGCCATTGCTGGAATCCCACAATGGGCAATGCACCCCTGGCTCCCCCTTTTAATTCTACACTATGTCTCTTGTCTTTCTTTACCCATTGCTTCTAACTCTATTTCTTCAGTGCATCGCTGCCAGTTTCCACAGGTCTCAGCAGATGTTGCTCTGGAGATGGAACCCCAACTGGGACCAGTACACTTCTTGCTAGCATGGCCAGGAAATAACATTTGGGGACTCAGGGACAAGCTGACAGTCTAGATCCTATACCCTCAAGACTCACTTATGTTGCCTGGGGGAATGGATGGGGAGATTTGTGTATTAATATCAGGAGAAAAGGGAGCCTGTGTGGCCAGAACTGAGAGGAGAGCATAATATGGGGCCCTAGTGCAGCGTACTCATGGAGCACCCACCCGCCTAGAGAGTAAGGCTTCACTCACAGCCCAGGGCAAGATCCTGGGGAATTGGGGATCTCCCAGCCCACAGTGCAATTATGGGATATCTCAGATAGTTTGAGCTGAGCAAGGGTTAGGGGTGAAGACCAAAACCCAATCCTGACACTAGAGTGGGGGAGACCATGGAGCAGGGAATGGGGAAGTTCCTTTGCTGATTCCTTCTCATCTGGAGCAGCTGTTGTTTCTCATTTTTGGATTTTCCTTTGCTTAGATGGGGCCTTTCCACCCCCACTTGTCAGGGTGCATTTGTAGCATATGTTGGGTAAGAACCTTTGGCTTCATTTGTGGGTGGTTTGGTAGTGACCTAAGTTCTCATTGGAGGGCTTAGCTATAAATATTCTTAGTGTGGCAGTTTCCTCAGTTGCCTGTTTGTAGGCTGTAGTAGTGGTGAGCTATGTGTGTGGGCAGATTCCCTGTCCTTCTTTGATGAGGTAGGATGGATCTCTTTGAAATCCTTTCTTTTCCCCAGCCCTGTGGTCTTCTTAACAGTGTTTTTTTGTGCAGCATGCCTAGTTTAATCTCTGAGACAGCAGGTCGTGCTTGTGGATGAGAATCAACCACATCTTAGCTGTGCAAATTGACCTCCCTGTAAGTTGGTGTCAGTGTTGAAGGGAACAAGGCACAGTGTTGTTTAGGAATCCTGTGACTGTTCTAGCCCCACAAGTGGTGAATGGGGCACTAGAAATTCGTATTTTATTCATTGAGCTAGACTCAGAGTGAGTCAGACACTGTTCTGGAGTTAGGGGATACCTTAGTGAAGAAGACTGGCAATATCCTATAAGTATGAGCATGCATTTATATCTGATCCATAGATATACAGAGGGTGAAAAAAAATCTATACAGATTTTTAAGAAAAGAAAAATCTATGTTAAAATAATACTGCATATATATTGATAACAAAAGATGAATACAAGTTATACTGAGCACATCTCATAATTGCAGAAGTCAAACGTGACTTGAGTATTATAATTTTAATACATTTTTTCTTTTTAAAAATATGTATACATTTTTACCATCCTCTCTATATGTCATATAATGTACTTTGTAGAGAAGGTAGAATAATGTGCCATCAAAGATGTATGTGCTAGCATCAGTGAATATGTTATCTGACATGGCAAGAGGACTTTGCAGATGTGATTTACATAAGTAGCTTGAGATGGGGGAACTATCCTGAAATATTTAGGTGGATACAATGTGATCACAAGGCTCTTTATAAAGGAAGCAATAGGGTCAATGTCAGAGGGAATGCGATTTGATGACAGAAGCAGAGCGACCTGGAAGGGAAACCTTAGAATATGGAGAGGGAAGGAAACAGATTCTTCCTGCAGCCTTCAGAAGGAACCAGTTCTCTGACGACTTGACTCTGACTTTCGGCCCCGTGCATATACTTCTAAGATATCTCCTATCTTCTTCATTGCTTAACCCAATATTTGGTAAGTAAATGAATGAGATCATATCCCTTCAACAACTGGTAGACAAAGCTTGCTTCCTTCACTTAATAAGAGATAACAAAGATTTTTTAAATATTTATTTTAAAGCTTTATTATAGGCAAACAATAATTATGATTAGAATATCAAACATCATTAAATCTACTACAAACATATTCCAGTGAAAATGTCTTGTTGTACTAAGAGTTTCAGTTTGCCAGAGGAAGGGTAAATATCATGCCATATTACTGACCTAAAATTAATTGCAATAATCGAAGAATGATTAGAAAAGTAGACAGACTGAAGCCCATGATGGTGACGCTGGATCCACTGAGTGAGGTCACTAGTGAAGACAAGGTGACGCTACCGAATCAGACATGACTCTTGGATCCTAAGTACTTATAAAATAATGTAGATCACAAGTAATGGGAGAAGATGAAGGGATATTCTGACATTGCTATGAAGATCTAACACTCTCATCACCTAAGAAAAGATGACAGGGATGAGTATACTGTCAATGGACAAACTCATTCATAATGAAACCAGGATGTGAACTTAGGTGGCTATTATCCCCAGAGTTATTCTGCTGTTCCGACTGACTCAAACTTTTCATCTTATCATTAGCATATTTTTCTACACAATGATTTGTATTTAATTTATTCAGTTCATATATTTGTCATTCAGAAATTTTGGAAACATTTCTCTCTGCTATACTTCTCTACACTTCAACTATAGGTCCCATCTTTTTCTCACTTATTATTGTATTTTCGGATAACCTTCAAATATTCATTCTCTCTTCTCACTAGACAGCCTTCTACAACCTGAAAAAGTATAAGACAAATAATAAAAGGAAGAAAATATTGGTATATTACATGGAGACTAGATTTGCTTCCAAGAAAGGCCATTACAGATGCGCAGGAGCAAGCAGATAGTGGACAACCAGAGAAGGGCGAGTCTGTAATGTGACTCCTGTTGGGCAGATCTAGCCATCGTAGAGTCATGTAAGGTATGAAAACAGTTTCATTACGAAACTGATTGTTTGTGTTTATAAAGTTGCAGAGTAAGCTAAAGAAATAGGGTCACAATTCCAGAATTGTGAACTTTGACAATTGTCCACAATTGACTTGTCTGTCTGCTTACAAATTTCTTATTTATTTCACGTGAGTTAGTTTTAAAAAAAATTCTCAGTACAACTTTACAGAGTAGATATCGTGATTCCTATAAAACCTGAGTGGAAATGTAAGTCTGGGTTGCCTGACAGGATCCTTGTCATTCAAGTTTCCATCTCAAACTGCATCTGCTTGAAAATATCTCCTTCAAGGTTCTTGTACATCAGTGTCAACACTTTTCTCAATCTCCATTATAAGAGGCCCTGACAATTAAGTTTGTAAATTTATCTTACAAAGAGTGCCACATACCTCATTTCTGAATATCCCTACAGTCACATTTAAAGTTCTACCTTTGGGCAACTATGCATTACTGCCAATGCCTAGTTCACCCTTCAAAGCCATTTGGAATGCTTTTTCTAGAAAGGCCATCAGAGCTGTTGTTGTACATAGTCTGACAATTAAGTTTGCAAACTTACCCTAGGAATAGTGCTTTGAAAGGTGGACTAGGTTCTGCCCTTGGTGCATAGCTTCCCAAGGGTAGTATTTCAAAGGTGCAATTGATATTCAGTGATGATATCTGTAGCACTTTTTCTAGGATGAGTTTGCAAACTTAATTGACCTCATGTAATACTCTTGATTTTTCTCCTTGTAGTTTGTGTCTAGTATAAGAACATAAACTCCTTGAAAATACAGATGCATTTGTCTGATTTTCTTCACTATCATCAGAGCAAAAAATATTTGCTACATAATTAACACTCAGTAATTATTTTGAAATGATCAGAGAAATAGTTTGAGTAATAGATAGTTCAGTCCCAAAATCAGTGGCAGAACCAGGTTGCAAATAAATCCAGCTTTGGAGCCAAAGCTCACTGTCTTTATTCTATATTTCAGGATCTATTAATTAACTCAAGGTTATGGATCTCTCTCTCTCCTACTAAATCATACTCTTCAAATATAAAACAATCTTCTTTGTGTAAAACAATCTCAACCTTACAGATATGAGGAATTACTGAGAATTTTCATGTTGCAGAAACAGGCACAGCATATGAGTAGATTGAGTTTGTGTGAGAAAGGCAAGTTCTCTATAACTCAGTTACTTTTTTTTTTTTTTAAATCAGAATCCTCATAGTTTATTTATTAGCTAAAAGTTCAACATAAGGGAAACCTTGATAAGACATTTATTCGTGGTTACCACACAAAACACCATCAAATCATGGCTGATGTGGGTGAAAAATATATACAGCTCATCAATTAGAAGATCAGAGTACATGCAAGTTTCACTTAGGGTTGCTCTTCTTTTTTTTTAAGTTAATGAAGCTATGATGCCTTTAGAATACTTAAAATATTTTTTATTATTTTCACCATTTCTAGCATTTAATTTCCTAGTAATGTTGGGTATAATGGCAATATTACAGTCAATTCACAGTGGAAATGAAAGTTAACTTCAGATTTCAACCTATATATACACATACACACACGTACACAAACATATGCTGTTCTTTAGAATCGTGCCTTTAGAAAAGGTTACAAAGAGGAAGATTGTCAGGTTTTAAAATAAGAGTTACAATTCATTTGACCAGAATTACTTTTTATATTTCCCTTTCAGCCATGTTGGTCTCTGAAAGGGATTGATACCACGTCCACATTTAAGTATTCGAAGAGTATAATGACCTGGATGAACACCTGGATCCCCTGAAAATACAAATGCCGTCTCCATGATCCCAAATTCTACTAAAGGCTTTTCTATGGCCACTGCCACCACTACCACCCTGTGAGATTTACTAGTGTGACTCCTGCCTCCTCTTCCTCCTCTAGAAGATTCTTTCCCATCTCTTTTACCTGGCTTGCCTTTGCTTCTTACTGAATAATTTATTTTCATCTGCAAGATAAAAAATTAATACAGACATTCTAAAGTCAGATGAGTATAAAAATCTTTTGGCAGGGAAGTAAAGGAAAATGCAAATTTAAAAAGGCTGGTCTTAGATTAAGATTTTGAATTTGTTTCAGTAAATAACACATTTTTAAATAGATTTTTAGAAATTGAAAGGGCCAGCTAATTTAGAGGCAGGGTGGATAAACCATCACAAAAAGATTTACAAGTTTTTCCTCCCCTAGGAGTAATATTTAATAAGTTTCTCTGACTCAGATTTCTTAACAAAGGGTACGCATCTAAACCACACGGAGAAGTTTCAAAACACACATGCCTAAGCCCCAGTTTTAGAGTATGGTTTGGTTTTTAAAAGTTCCAGTTGAGAAGAGTTGTTTTCACATATATCAAACTCTGCTAATTTTTCAAACAAGTTAGCAGAAGATTCACAGAGGAATGCCTATCTCTTCACTAGTACATTCAACCACTATATCCTGAAATGCTCCCTGGCTAGGGCTTCTGAGGATTTTTATTTGCCAATAACCTTAATATCAGCTTAAAGTTTATAATATTTCTAAACTAGTTAACACAGGATAACCTGAATTAGAAAAGATCAATTGTAGAATTTAAGATGCTATTGGCATGTCGCAGTCTGTAGATTGCATCTCAGACCCAGAGTTTGTTCTGTCAGGTATACATCAATACAAATATTTATTAAGGATCCACATTTTCTAGTCATTGGTGTAGCACTGGGAAAGGTGTTTACTTGCAAGTACTACATTTCAAAAGAAACGTTAATTAGTATTATGAACAATTTATATTGACCAAACAATAATTTCCTTCTCTGGAAAAGAAGAAACCATAAACACAAGATTCTTTACTGTTTTGAATGTGTGAAATTTCAAGATATGCTATATATTTCTGATGTATGGTGCACTAGTTTTGTCAATAATTAGCCTCAATTTTGGAAAAATTGCCAAGTATTTTTACATTCCAGTGTCTTGATTTGGAAACTCATTAATTAAGTGCAAAGGGAGATAGGAATCAGTTTGCCCGTATCCCTTTTCTACGTTTGGTTCTTGTATTGATGTTACTATTACTTGTTCAAAGCATTATTTCTTTAGCAACGTCCTCTACTTCATAACAGTATGTGGATGATAATTGATGACCTCTAAGACCCACTTCATATCTGAACTTCCTTTAAATATTCTAATATATGTTCAGTTTGAGTCTCAAACCTCAAAGTCTCTCTTGCTTTTGTAATTCCATGCACATAGCCAATCAACCATTTGCCAAGTATCATTCTGGAAATTGAGATGTTCTGGAATCATCCCATTTCCTCATTTTTTTTTTTCAGTCCTTATTTCTAATACCGTAATTGTGTTGAAGACTAGCTATGCTATGGGTTCTCTCCCAATAGCTTGGCAGAAATGAGAGGATGAAGGAAAAATGAAGGGACAAGAGACCAGAGAAAGTTTAAGAGATACCTGGCGCAGGAGATTGCACGCCTTCTTAGTAATGATCAACACAGCAGCTGCATCTGGCTCCAGACTAGCTCCGATTTTATTTCATATACCACTGTTTTAATCATAAATCTCATGAAGGAAAGGCAAACAATTATGTTATAGTTCTTGCTGCACTTGCATTTTCCTAAGTAACTCATTTCTTTAACTAATGACGTTAATTGGGTGGAATTACTTTTTACTTCTATTGATCTAAGGTATTTATGATCTTTGACACAAACAGAACATGGAACCATGAAAACAGTTCGAGAGCAGGAAGTCAGAGAAGATCCCAATTAGGCCACACACACAAATCACAGGAGGGACAATTAATACTCAAGAAGCATTTTCAGACACTTCTCTTCATACCAAGGTGACAGAAGAAAAAAGATATATTATCTCCTTATCTGGTCCAAAGCAAATCTTGCCATCTTTAACAAAGTTTCAGCATTCTGCATACACTAACCGCACAAAAGCACTCCCTCTCCCAAAGCGAGTAGCCCTGCCCACTTGGGCAAGCCTGGCCTGCTTAGAGACCTCTGCTGTGGAGTTGTGCTGGGGGAGACACTTGAGTTTTAAAGGTGCCAGGCTTCCAGCAGGGCGTTTTGCACTGGGTTTAGGGTTTCTCGAATCCACTTCTCTCCTATTTCTGTTTTCCTTAGTTCATCCTCAGCAATCATTTTTCTTAATTCAGTTCATAACCTGCTTATAACTAATACTTGAATATTGGTTTTAAACTTACTAAATCATTACTAGTAGTGCAAGCACATCAAAATATGACTCTTCCCTTAAGTACTCTCACAAGCATCTGTGATTTGTTTTAGTCATATCTTGCATTGTTTTGTTGACTCTCAATACATCTCCACGTAAATTTTGAATTACCTTTTCAGGACGATGTCAAAATTTCTTGTTTTATATCATCTATAAAAAGTGAAAATTTAAAGTTTTTTGGAAGCAAGTATCCAAGGTCCCATATAACCTGGCTCCAATCAAACTTTATAGTTTCCTATACTGTTTCTTTTTCTCATAATTCTATCACCTTGTAATCCCAGCCCACGGCAACTATACACTCAACATTTTCATTAATGTGTAATATATTTTTTTACATTCTTCTTACATATTTCCTTCACAGTTCCATGCCATTCTTTGTTGTTCTTTCCAAAATCTATCTCATAAATCCCTACTCATGCTTCAATATCAAGCCTTGATCCTGCTTCCCTGATGCAACTTTGTCTAAACTGCATAGAATGAGAACTCTTATGTCACTTTGGGTATTTGCCTATTGTAAAAGTTTCCAGCTTTATTCTAAGGATGCCTTTCATTTGTTTCCCTCACTAGGCTGAAAGTTCATTGAAAGTAAATACAAAGTGTTATTATTTTCTGAGACTCCACAAAAACATAAGAGAAGACATAGAACATATAAAGCAATCAATAAACGTTAAATGAGTAAATTAGATTTATTTATTTATTTATTTTTCCTTTCTTTTTTTTTTTTTTTTTTTTTGAGACAGAGCCTCAAGCTGTCACCCTGGGTAGGGTGCTGTGGCATCACAACTCCCAGCAACCTCCAACTCCTGGGCTCAAGCAATTCTCCAGCCTCTGCCTCCCAAGTAGCTGGGACTACAGGCGCCCGCCACAATGACTGGCTATTTTTTTGGTTGCAACCGTCATTGCTGTTTGGCAAGCCCGGGCTGGATTCAAATCTGCCAGCTCAGGTGTATGTGGCTGGAGCCTTAGCCGCTTGAGCCACAGGTGCCGAGCCAGTAAATTAGATTTATTCTCATTCTCACCCTTTCAAGCAAATTTAATGTATGATGAATCTTTAATTTAACATTGATTCAGAAGGCAAACAAAAACAGTGCTCATTTTCTATACTTAACACCTCCCTTCTCAGTTTTATTAATCTTTCAGTGAAAAAGTCTTCATTGTTGAAATATTTTCACCATAGCCATATTTTAATAAAAAGCGACGCTGAAACTTGACTTTATAATAGGCATGTTGTTTCATAAAGAGTTATCATTCTGAAATAAGTTCTTGCAAGGAAAGAAATGTCTGTGACGAGAGTGAGAAAAGAAAATCTGGCTTCTTGGAAAGTGATATGAATCAGACTAATGATAGAATCATATTATATTCCATAAAGGTTTTATGTGCTATGAAATGTGAAGAGTAATTTAAAGTTGTGAACTGACAAAGATAAAACACCAAAGAAACCCAGGAAAGTTTCAAACTCTAGACTTAAGTATAAATTTACTTTCTTCTAATGGATTTTGTGCATATATTGCCAAAGAGATATCTAAGTGACTAAAGTGTTTAGGTATCCTGGTCACATACATTTTGTATATTTGAGGCAAGAAGAAGCTGCTGACCTATCAGCTTTGACAGGAGCTGGATTTTTTTCTATCATATGGAAATATTTCTGCTCACCACCACTGTGGGTAGAAATATAGTGCACGGGTACATTCCAGAGGACTAGAGTGGAATGGCTGGGCCTCAGCACCCCCTACCAAAGCTCAGCATGCCTATGGCAAGGTGGGCTGAAATGTTCACCAGAATAAACAAAAAACTGGTTTGGGGACATTGGAGTAAAATTCAGCTGCTTAGGAGAGAAAGGATATCAGCAGAGTTAGAAGGGAGATTAAAAATTCCCCTAGAGTAGAGACAATCTAGCCTACAGGCTATAATCCTAAATGTTCCTCTCCCATTCCCTAAGGCAGCTTTGTTTGTTACCTACTTAGTTCTGCCCTTGAGAATTGTTCTGTGAGAATAGTGTCTCCACACTGGTGACCTTTTTCATAATCAAAAGAACACCTGCATCGTTGAGTCATGAGACTGTTAACTCTTTAATTCCTCATTCTATAAACACATGCCCTAAAATCTTGATTAAAAACCTCCTGAGATTTCGAATCTGGGTGGCACTTGCTACAGGCTGATATGGTGTCTTTCTCTTCTGGTCTCAGCCAGTTTTTTTTTCATAGAAACCATGTGTGAATTTCTCCCGCCATTTCTCTTTGTGCCTCTAGACCCTAGACAGAGAAGAAAGTCCCCTTGGGGTATTCTCACTTCCCCAGTGCTACAGCTCCCTACCTTGCCACAACAGACCAACAACAACAAGTGCATATAAATAAACACATACACACACACACACACACATTAGGTAATAAGGAAGGCTTTTCAAAAACTCATTCCTATGACTATTGGGAGGCAATTCTCCAAGATATCCCTCAATCCTATGGCAGAGTTTGTTCACAACAATATTTGCATAACAAAAAGCCTTAACAAATAGAAATAAAGTCTCCATCCAGGTCATTGAGTTCATATGTTTTCTTACCAAGATGATAAAGGTAAGGCCAACCTGTTGGAAAAAGTTGGACAGATTTCTTTCTATAAGATTGTGGCTTTTCTAAGTTTGAGTTCCTTAGCTACTACAGAGATCATCAATCCACTGTGTAAGCATCATTCATCTAGGCCTGTGCAATGTCACCTGAAGAGGTTTGGGAGTCTTGCATGATACTACCACATCCATGGTGCTCACATCTTATGAGATTTGGGAACAAAGGACAGTGCTAGGAACATGAAGCTCATACTGCCTGCTGAGTCACGAATATAAAACTATTGAACTCCATTGGCTCATCATGTCCTTATTGGCAAAATATAAGGATGCTGATCTTGCAGCTACAGGCAGCATTGCTGTTTAAGAGCTACATGACCGCTAGACACATACTTGCCTCACAGTCTATGCTCCAATTTGTAGTATCCATAACATGGTACACTTCTATTCTTTTCTTCATTCACCTCCTATTATATCTGCTTGGTTTTGTCATTATCTCTAAGAGTAAACTTTATCATATTGTCTACTCTCTGTGAAAATGTTTCTGATTTTTCCAGGCACCAGGCCTTATCCAAGTCATGAATTCATACTGTTTCTTTTAGCAAATTATTTTATTTTCATTATTTGCATGTAGGTATCATGTCTATATCAAAACTATCATGGAACTTCTATGTGCCAATCAGTATCAGTCACTGGGGAAATGTTGATAAGGAATAGAGATACAGTTCATGATCTCTGGAATTTAACAGAGTATTGGGAAAAAATAAACATTATAAATGAACAATGATAAAATTTGTGATCAGCTCATAAGGCTAGATATAGAAATATGTGGCAGGGAGATCAAAGTGAGGGCAAGGCCCCGTCTGGAATAGATGCCCTAGTCTATTCCACTTCTGTCTGGAATAGATGCTTCAGTTATAGTCTAAAGGGAAAGTGTCAGTAATTCATAGAAAGATCTGTCAGATAATCACTCACTGTAGTTCACTGTTTAAAAAAGTGCTGCATCTGCTTGGTACTCAGTAAACAAATCCCATAAAAGCAAAATAAATTCTCCATCTGCCCCTGCCTACAGGAAACCACTTGTGCTGTCTTCTTATTAGACATAAAGAACCTGAACATCAACTACCTGCAAGATTTATCATCTATCTTATCATCTGTGTGGTAAGATTTTTTAAAAAAATTTTCCCAGTGACAGACAGCTTTTTTCTGTCAGTCTGTTGAGGAAAATTGAACCATGCTGTTTAAGAGAATTAAGTTGCACTCACAGAAAGTGCTTGGAGAATTATCTAGCCTCATGTTAAATAATTTGATTACAGTCTGGCCCTTGCCAGCCAATTTTTAAGCACTGGTTCAGTAAAAGTATATAATCTTTCAGAAAGAAACAGGAAAATAATTAGTTTTATTATTCACATTTGCAAAAATGACTTGCAATATGTGTCTATACTAAATGAAACTATTGTGCAGTATATGATGAATAGCTTTTTTGAAATGTAATAAATAACTGGGTCAAGGAACTTGTGATGAACTTCTGAATTTTATATTCAGAACAATGACTTCTACTGCATTTCAGTTTGCAATTAAACAAATGTCGACATCTCACCTTTGATGAGGACAAAGATCTATACCATGTGCCACAGACTTTAAAATTTATCCACCCCATACTTTCTAGCTTTCTTCAGCAAGTCTAATTCATTGGACCTGAGATGAATATGTGTATAAGGACAAAAAAAATTACAGTGGTTAAAATGTTCATTTAACTGATTCAGCCAACACTTACTATTTTTATTTTGATACAATATTTTTTTCAGTGTAACAAAATTTCCAAAAAAGTAATATCTGGCAAAACAAAATGCCTGACTCCAAACTTCTATATGTTTCTGAACTTTCTTAATCCATGTAAGACACATATTTCATGTCCAAGAAACATAATCAAAGTTCCCTTGGGTAACACATAAAAGGGAATATATTGCAGGAAAGGCCAATTCAACTCACTATTGCAAGCAACTTTTGATTTTATCAGATCAGTGCATTCAGTGGACACACCAGGGTACATACAGTATCTCTTGGTATCTACCACAAGGGATTGGTTCCAAGACCTTCCCTAACTCCTCAGGTACTAAAATCTGCAGATGCTCAAGTCTCTTATAAAAAATGGCATGGTATTTGCATAACCTACACACATCCTCTGTACACAGTAAACCATCTCTAGATTACTTATGATTCCTAATAAAATATAACTGCTATGTGAATTATTATTATGCTGTATTTTTTACTTATATTGTTTTTATTATTTTTTTCCAAATATTTTTTCTTTTCTGCAATTGGTTGAATCTATAGACATAGAATCTGTGGATAGAGTGCCAATTGTACTGTATATCACAGGCAATCACAGTGAGAGGCATCTGCTCGTAGAGGGTTGCTCTGACAATCACTTATAGGGGATCAAATATAAAATGATCAGACTGGAGCCAAATTGATGAGAGCACTAGTTTTTCATCACATGCCTTTTTCTTTTAGCTGTGCACATATAAGCAAGTCAATTATGACTCACCCAGAGAACACAGCCCTGTTTTTGGACAAAACCTCCTGTTTTATACTAAAAGGAATCACTTGAAAATCTTCTCAGAAACCACAGACACAAAGCATTGATGGGAATTTCTTTTGGGTTTTGTAATAAGAGCAATCAACAAAATGAGTGCTTGATAAATATTAAGCATGCTAATTGAGAACATCTTTAAATGAAATGGGAGACAGTATGTGGATGGTCTCATCAGGAAAATACTGTTTAAATATCAAATACGTGATCAGCACACTTAATTCAAAACTAAAACCAAAGGTATTTTACCATGAATCAAAAAATACAAGTGATCTCTAGAACAAAAAGAGTAAGGAAAGAGAATACCTCTTAGACAAAACAGAAGGAATGCAAATTTTCTTACCCCTTTATTTTATCATTTCAGAATTCTGACCTCCAGAACTATAAAATAATAATTTTGTGTTGCTTCAAGCCACTAAAATTAGTAGTACTTGTTACAGTTCCAAAAGGAATCTAATGCACCAACCTTTGTCGTCTTCTCATTCCTATCTTACTAAAGAAATACAGAATTGTTATCAAATTGTGGCCAAAATACCATCCCCAAACAACTCAACCTGTGGAAGCCTTAATAGATATCAATAAATTGTGTGAGCATTTTTCCTGGTTCATTATCACTGTTGACAAATTTATTCTTTGAGATTTTCAAGCTAATTTTGTTAGATGATAATAATGACAAAAAAGATTCATCAAATAAGCCACAGTAAATAAAGCAATAAAGTAGTAAAATTAAATGTAACTCTAATTTTAAAACATTGCTTTTTTTAAGGCATCTTGTTAATGTTAGTTACAAAATAGTAGCTTGGAGCCAATTTGTCAGTTTCTGCATGTAAATTGTCCTACTTAGACTTAAATCACATAATAAGTTCTTATCCTAATTACTGTATGCTAAGGTACATTAGAAATAAAATTCTTTTATTTTTAACTTATAAACATAGATCCATAGAACTTACAAATTGGAGGACACCTCAAACCCAATAGGGGTAAATATTCACTCAAGCTAGGTCTTCATTGTACATTATGCAGTGTCTCTACATAGTCCCACTGAAGCTTCCTAATTTCAGTGGCAAGAAAATAGGCAGCTAGAAGACATGGAAACATGTCCAAGACTAAGTAGAAGCCAGTGAAGTACCTAGGATGAAATTTAGGGAGGCATCACAGGTAGGCTTATACCAGCTTCAAATAGACAAATGAATGAGTATGTGACTATCTCAGCAAAAGTGTTTGTGCAAGTTTCAAACAGGCTAATGAATGGATTTCTGACTGTTTAAGTAAAAGTTTATTTCCCCAAAACACGAAAACTGATGGCAATTGGTCCTCGAGCTGGTTTGCCAATTTTTTGTTTGTTTGTTTGCTTTATTTCCGAATATTATAGAGGTGCACACATTTTGGTTACAGAATTTGGTTTTGTACAGTTTGAGGCAAAGTTATAAGTGTGCCCTTCACCTAGGTAGTGTGCATTGCACCCATTAGGAATGAATTTACCCCTCCTTCCTCCCCCCCACACTTGGCTGATTTCTGTTGAGTTTCACTTCCCGTATGTGCAAGTGTTGATCAATTAAGTACATGCGGTGTTTGTTTCTTCATTCTTGTGATACTTCACTTAGAAGAATGGTCTCCAGTTACATCCAGTTTGGCTGAGTAGTATTCCATGGTATACATAGACCACATTTTATTAATTGTATTAATAATTTAACTATGTATTAAATTATTAATTGTTTTAAATAAGTGTGTATTAAATATAACACATTATGTAATAAATATACATATATTTCATTATGTGGTAAATATAATATAAATAAATAATTCTGTATTAAAATGTTATTAATTTTTAAAAGTTAATAATTTAATTAATGTATGCATTGGTAGGCTCTTGGGTTGTTTTCACATCATTACAATTGAGACTATGCTGCCATAAAGGTTCAAGCATAAGTTTTTATCTTTTTTTCAATAAAATGTCTTTTTTTTTCCTTTGGGTAAATACCTCATCATGGGACTGCTGAATCAAACAGTATGTCTACTGTTAGTTCTTTCAGGTATCTTCTTACCACTTTCCACAGAGGTGCACCAGTTTGTAGTCCCACCAGCAGTGAATGAGACTTTCTTTCTCTCTGCGTCCATGCCAGCATCTGTTGTTTGGGAGCTTTTTCATAACAGCCCTGCTCACTGGAGTTAGGTGATATCTCTTTGTGGTTTGTATTTTCATTTCCATGATGACTGCAAACATGGAACATTTTTTCATTTTTTTGTTGTTGTTGTTGGCTATTGTATATATTCCTTTAAAAGTTTCTGTCCATATCTTTTGCCTACTTTTTAATGAGGATGTTTGATATTTTTCTTGCTGATTTGCTTCAGTGCTTTATTGATTCTGTTTATTATCCCTTTATCAGATGAGCAAATATTTCTGACCATTCTATAAGCTGTCTATCCACTCTGTTGATTATGCCTGTTGATGATTGGCTGTGCAGAAGCTTTTTAATTTAATCAGATCTCATTTATTTATTTTTGTTGTTGCTATAATTGCTTTTGGGGTCTTCTTTATAAATTCTTTCCCTAGGCTGATATCTATAAGTGTTTTTCCATCCCTTTCTTCTAGAGTCCTTATAGTATAATGCCTTAGGTTTAAGTCTATTATCCATCATGAACTGAATCTTGCGAGTGGTGAAAGGTGCAGATCCTGTTTCAGTCTTCTCCATGTGGCTGTCTAGTTTTCCCAGCCCCATTTATTGAATAGGGATTCTTTTCCCCAGTGTATGTTATGGCCTGCTTTTTAAATGTGTAGCTGTAATTTATTGGCTAAGATTATATTGAGTATTTTCGCTAATATTCATTAGTGAAATTGGTCTGTAGTTCTTTTTAGATGAGTCCTTTCCTGGTTTGGGTATTAGGGTGATGTTTGCTTCAAAGAATGTGTTTGGGAAGGTTCCTTTCTTCTCAATGCTTTGGAATAGGTTCTGCAGAATAAGTACAAGCTCATCTTTGAAAGTTTGAGAGAATTCTGCTGTGAAGCTTTGTGGTCTATGGCGTTTGTTTGTTTGTTTGTTTGCTTTGGAAGCCTTTTTATTGTTTTTTCAATCTCAGTGCTTAATATTGGTCTTTGCAAGAGATCTATTTCTTCTTGGTTAAGTCTAAGAAAATGATGTGACTCCAGGTATTGGTCCTGCACATTGACAAATGTCTGGGCATAGAGTTTCTTGTAGTTGTCAGAGAGAGTCTCTTATATCTCTGTGATATGTGTTGTTAATTCCCTTTTCTTTAAGGAAAGGTTATTAGATATTTTACTAATAACCGGGTTAAGGTTATTAGATATTTTACTTTTCTGTTTCCAGTTAATCTGGCCAATGGGTTATCAATTTTATTCATCTTTTCAAAGAACTTTTTGTTTTATTCATTTTCTGAATGATTCTTTTGTTTTCAATTTCATTAAATTCTGACTTAATTTTGGTTATTTATTTTCTTCTGCTAGGTTTGGGATTAGATTGCTCTTCCTTTTCAATTTCCTTCAGATGATTCATTAGCTTGTTTATCTGCCCCCTTTCTGTTTTTCTGATATAGGCATCTGATGTGATAAATGTCCCTCTTAGGATTTCTTTTGCAGTATCCCGTAGATTTTGGTAACTTGTGGCTTCATTGTGGTAATGTTCAAGGAATTTAACAATTTCTTCCTTTAGCTATTCTTTAACCTACTGTCATTCAACATAGGTTGTTTAATTTCCATGTTTTTGTGTGAGGATGAAAATTTAGTTGGAATTGAATTCTACCTTTATTATTTTGTGGTCTCAGAAGATACAAGAATAATTTCCATTTTTTAAAATTTTCTCCATACATATACATGTGTTTATTTGGTTTCCACTTTTTGCCTTCACAAGATTGAAAAGGCTTCAAATTTAATAGCCATAACAATGTTTAAGATAAGGACTAGAAACAAAAACCTTGTAAAGAATGAATGAAGATAAACACATGCAGAAAAGAAATCAGACAATAACTGCAACACAATATTGAGCAATAATAATAATAATGCAAAAAAAGTAACATTCACATTGTCAGATAAAAGTATGTCTATCATAGAATGCTTTGACTCTGAGGTTCAGTATGGAATAATCAGTTACTTCTTGCTATTTTTTTTTATTGCATCCTCATTTATAAGTGAAATATGTTTGTAATTCCCCTTTATAATCATATATTTTTTCCAATTTTAATATTAGGTATATCCAGATGAAGTAGAATGATTTTGAAGTATTTTTTCTATTTCTATTGTCTATAACATTTGGCATGATCTGTTTTTTGAAATTATCTTCTATTTTTATTTATAAATATTAGTTGTCTAATTTGAGACTTTGGAAAAAAATAATTTCAATTATTTCAATTTCATTGAGATTTGATTTGTGTCCTAGGACATGATCTATTGTGGAGTATGTTCCATAGACTGATGAGAAAATATACTTCTTAGCTTTGTGATGGTATGTTCTGTACATATCTATTAAGCCTATTAGTTCCAGAGTCACATTTTAGTGCCTTGTATCTTTGTTTAGTTTCTGTTTAGCTCTACAAGAGGGGTGTTAAAGTCTCCAGCAATTATAGTGTTATGGGATATCATATTGCTCAGGTCAATCAAGGTCTTTTTCATAAATCTGGGAGCATTTATGTTGGGTCCATAAATATTTAGAATTGAAATGTCCTCTTGTTGTATTGTTCCCTTGACCAGCATGAAGTGAACATCTCAGTATTTCTTAATTTTAGTTGCTTTAAATCCATATGTATTTGAACAATGATGTTACCTCTCCTTTTTTCTGATTTTCACTTGCTGAAATATTGTTTTCCATTCCCGTACCCTGAGTCTTGTTTTGTCCTTCAGGTTAGATGTTTCTTGGAGACAATATATGGATAACTTGTGTCCAGTTTGTGTCTCTTCAGTGGTGAATTCAAGCCATTAACATTTATTGAGGAAATTGATAAGTGTGGCGGAGTTCTATTCATCTTATCTTATGAGAATCAGTTGCTTAGTTTTATCCTTGTAACATTTCCTCTGCCTGTTCTCAAGCACTTGGCTTCTGTGCTGGTTTTCCTCAGCTCCAGACCTCCTCACTGGCTCCTGGAGTCCACCTCTGCTTCACTGTGCCCCTAGAGTGATGTCCATGGGAAGGTGCCTCCAACCAAATTTGCCTGTAGTTTTCTTTCCCCTACCTTGCTACAAGCAGCTAATAAAGAGAAGTTTCTTGTCTGCCATCTTGCTCTGCCCTCTCTTTCTTATTCTTATTTCTTTATCATCTTCCTCACTCTAGGATTTAGGAAACAAGAAAATCAAGGTAACATTCAATAGCAATGAAAAAGCTGCAGCATCTGCACAGAAATGATCATGATAAAATTTAATTTTTATATTAAATTTCATTCTGCACTACATTGAAATATAATGATATTCAAAAGTGTATATCAGTAGCTGCATGGGTTCAGAGGTTCTCTGTGGGAGAACAGTAATAAAACATCTGGGAAGTTGATTAAAGGCAGAAGTTGAGGTAGTAGAATGATCTTGGGCAAAAAGTGGAAAAGTCTGCTCAGGTTTGCCTAATATATGCAATAGCCTTGGCAATCGAAATTCTTAAAAACTAGGTGTTAATTCATTTACCATTATTGAAAGAAATAAGGTTGGGAGAGAGATGCTATATATAAAACTTTTTCATTTACGTGAGCACTACCCCAAGTACTGAGCTCAAGTTGCCATGAAATTCTTACAAATTAAATAAAGATATCTCTAGATGTTCTGTAAAAGAGTCCAGAAAACCTTACAAACAATGATCTTTTGTTTTTCATTAGGTTTACCATAGTGGATGTAACTTGGTTGCTAGAAAGTACATTACTATGTTTAGCTGATGTCCTCTGGAATTCCCAAATTCCTCTTCTAACTTGTAGGAAATGTAGAGTAGTTGGTTATAGAAAGGTCATTATAAAGGAATCATACAGCAATAAAATTTCATCCAGAAAATGGATTAGAAGATGTCTAGCTGTATAAACTGTTTACTGAACTAAGAGAATGGTTAAGTCTTATGTTTTAGAATATATGGCACAAAAAGGACCTACAGCCAAACTCCAAAGATTATGTTTATAAATAAAGATCTAACATAGTGAAGTAGTGAAACAAATGGATGTATACCAAAAATGTATACAGAAAAAGAGAACTTCGGAGTTGTGATTGGACAAGGGATTCTAAATAATGAAAGCAGGACTTTGGAAGACAAACACAATTCTGAAGAAGCTATCAAAAATATGAAGAGCAATAAATACTACTTAGATGCCAATCAATATTTATGATATATTTAATAATAAGTGCTGAATAAATAGCAGCAAAAAATTCAATCTTCTGGATTTTAGCATATGCCTTAAATGACTTTGTGGCTGAGACAAGTGAAGGACATTTACTTTTGAGGGTACAATCCCTGACAAAACTGCATATTTGGGAAAATACATACACGTAAAACTGCCAGATGTTTACTAGGTTAAAGTAAAAATGATGCTTCTTCTATGAAAATCATGTTGATAATTTCTTCAGTCCATAGACTAAGACCATTTAAAGAAAAACTTAAAATTACTCTGCGGCAATTCTTCACATCTTCAAATTGTAAGATGTTGATCCTTAACTAAAGAGTATAGTTAACAAAGGGTACAATTAACAAAGGGCATTCCAGATAATTAGATGGTGTTTATATTAATATTACGTTTTGTTAATAAATGTCATAAATAATAAGAAAGACATAAAAGTGTATCTAACTGTCAAGTTGAGAACAATTTAAGAAAATGAAAGTCTTGTTTTACTGCCTTCTTTCAGGAATATAGATTATCTGTATTAGTGAAAGACTAATCTGTTCATAAATTTTGCCTACATGTAGCTACCGAGCCACACACAACTGTTTCTAAGGGGAAGCTGCTACTCAGAGGATCCCAAAATAATCACCAAACAGTTTATAATTTTTAATAACACACATCTAGTGGCATGTCACAAACTCCCACAGCTTTCTAGTTATAGAATCATCACCCTATGTGATGTGTCAATAATTAAACCTGTAATTGCCAAGATTGTACTCTAGTCTATAAAATTCTTATAAGAGAGAGAAGAGAGCTGTTAAAGTCTTTTTTTTTTTTTTTTCAGAGTTTCACTCTCACCCAGGCTAGAGTGTCAGGCGATCAACCTAGCTCACTGACACCTCAAACTCATGGATTCAAGTGATCCTTCTGCCTCAGCCTCCCAAACATTTGGGACTACAGGACCCTTCCACCATTCATGGCTATTTTTTTTTTTTCTATTTTTAGTAGAAATGGAGTCTCTCTCTTGCTCAGGCTGGTCTTGAACTCCTGAGCTCAAGCAATCCTTCCACCAAAGCCTCCCAGGGTGCTAGCATTATAAACATGAGCCATGGCACCCACACAAATTCTTATTCTCCTAATACACATTTTTCTCATTTGTAAAAAGAAATAAAAATGTATTAGATGATGCTGTCCTCTAATAACATTGAAAGGACTATTATAGTCCTGCAGTTTGTATTATGTCTAGGTAAACAATTTGGATGGAAATCTACTTTCCCAGGCAGGGGACTCAGTAATGACAGGGCAAAAAGAAAAATGATTATTTTTTCTTCACTAAATCACTCTATCTTTGCTTCACTTTCTGGATCCCATCCTCACTAGGTTTCTGACCTACACTTCCTTCTGACTATTTTTTCTCAATATCCTTTGCTCGTTCTTCCTTTCATTTTTGACATCTAAAAATTTCAGTTCCTGGACACTTTTATTTATTCCATATACATAAGTACCTTTGATGGTATAATTTAATTTTCTACTTGAGTACCACCTCTAAACTAATGAATTCAAATATATAATTTAAGTAAGCCCTTTTCTCCTCCTTGAATTCTAAGCACATGTCCACTTGGCTAAGCTGGGATAATATTTCCCCAAATTACCTTCCCTGTGTATTTCCAAATTAGGGTTGACCACAGGAAAAAACAAGGATCATTAAGCACTGAACATTGATGCAGGATGCCAGGTGCTGCTGCCGCTCACACGCAGCTTTCACTTACCGTGCTCACTTTGTTAATGAAGAAAGCCTTGGTACCCAGTCCTCAGTGACTGCCATTGCATTTGCTCTTTCAGCTTCTCTGTTTGGGGCCCAAGATATGGCAAAGGAATGCAGCTTCTTCTGCAGTCCTATTACTGAGGTTAGAAAGAATGAGAGATAGACAGAGTCCTAGTTTGTTCTCACAGGTTCCACTTTGTCATACTTCATCATTCCACATTTTCTTCGTGGATTCCTTTTCTGTTGCTGACTCTATTTGCACTGTCTTTTTTCTCCCTAGTCACCAGCCTTGCTAATAGTGATTTCATGACCGTCATCAGATGCAAAGGAACAACCTCCCAAAGAATTCTTCACCGATTCCAACAATTTTGAAGGCCTAGTCTCTACCATAAACCCCTTCAACCACATCAGTTTCAGTGGTTCTGCTTCCTTGGTAGAATCATAACTGATGTTGGCCTGTCAAATATTTGGGAAGCCCTGAATTCCCGATCTTACTTCTACCACAGACTTACGCTTCCCTCGTTCTTCAGCATATTAATACCAAATTTCTCTTTTCTCCTATTTAAGCCAAACATCCTGGAATTATTTTTGACAGCTCTTTTTAACCCACACTCATATTTCTATTTAGAAAATTCGCTCAACCCCTCCTTTCCATCTTCTCCCTGGTACCTCACATTATCCCAAGAAAGCCATATTTTGTTGGCATGATGACATTAGCCGTGCTATTTGTCTTCTGGTTTCTACACCTGCTCCTAAATCTGTTCATAGTGAATCTGATAGATTGAGTCCGTTGGAAGGTAAAAAAAAAAAAAAAAAGTAATATTTCATCTTTGTTCAAAAACTACTAAGGTATCCTATGTCACTTGGAGTAAAATCATTACACTAATTCTATCACACTAGTCCTGCCACAATTGTAATAAAATCATTACACCATTTCAAAAGGCCATATCCTCACCTGGTGCCACTATCATGTTTTTCTCAATGCCTCTCCCACTCTCCCTGCGAATCACCTCTGCGATCCATATTGATCTCCTCCTCACACCAGGGATTCTCTCTCCTCAGGATGATCACGCTTGCTTTGCCCTCTGCCAAACATGTTTTTCTATAGGCAACCATATCACTTACCCTCCCTTTCATCCTAGACTTTAATTTTTTAAAGGCTCACAGACCACCTGCTTTAAAATTACAATTTCTGTTCACCTACAACATATTGTTCTTCCTTAATATATAGTTGTTGTCCTTAGCACTCAGTTCCGATTAAACTATTAGATATAGATACTATATATGCACCCATAATAATGATTAATATGTTATTTGTTCATTTTGCATGTCATCTACTAGATTATAAAGTTGAGGAGGGTAATTATATTGGCTATTCAATCCAATAGTATAGTGTTACTCCACAGTACCATGCCTGGAAAATGGCAGGCCCTTAACAAATACATTTGGATAATGTATTCGGATACATTACGTATCCAATTCTCATTACAATGGATAATGAGAATTAACACATTGGTCTAAATCTATTAGGTCCTGAAAGAATGGCTGCTATTCTGGCACCACTCCTTGAAAAGATCTCTGTCATTTCATCTGTCCCATTAAACCACATAAAATTTCTAGGGCTATACTCTTTTTGATATATGCACATAAAATCTCATTTGGTTCAACCTGTAAAATGAAATGAAATTCTAAAAAATGCACAGCAATCTGGGTTAATCAATTTTTTATAAATAATATTAGTCATTTTTCTTTTATTCTCAATGCTGATTGCTTCTCACCTCTGACAGTTTACTAATATATTTCCCAAGTTCAGAAAAGTACATATATACTAAGTACCTATCAGTAACATTAGTGATGAATGGGTGGCCAATTATTAAGAACACAACAATTGAGATTCAATGGCACTTCTACAATTGCTTTCAGGTTAAATGTTGGCATTGATATCTTAGTAGGGCAAACCTTAATTCTTAGAATCTATGTGCTATGTCAAAATGATGAAAAATGATCATTAAATGCCTGCTATTATTTAATTGTATAAATAGAAAAAATGGATATTACCTAGTACATATTTTGAAATACAAGCACAGCTCGTTTTATTGCATTTCACCTTACTGTGCTTTGAAAGTATTGTATGTTTTACAAATTAAAGATTTGTGTCAACTCTGCATTGAACAACTATTTTTCCAACAGCAAATGCTCACTTCATTTCTCGTGTCACATTTTGGTAATACTCACAATATTTTGAACTTTTTCATTATTACAGCTGTTATGGTGTTTTGTCCTCAGGGATTTTTGATATTATTATTGTAATTAGTTTGGGGCACCATGAAATGTGCCAGTAAAGGACTAAAAACTGAATTGGATAATCTTTTTTGTGTTGTGTCTCCTCTACTTGTCCATCATTTCCCTGTCTTTTTCACTCTCCTCAGGCCTGCCTCTTCCCTAAGATACAGTAAAACAGAAATTTGGCCAATGAATAGTCCTACAATGACCCCTAAGTATTTAAGTGATAGGAAGAGTTGCACATATTTCACTTTAAAGCAAAAGCTTGAAATGAGTAAACTATGTTGAAAGTTAAGAGAAGCTGAAAGATAAATAAATATTATGTGTGGAGCAAATATTCTTGAAAAAAATTAGCAATCCTACTCTAGGAAACATGTGAATGCTAAGAAAGCAGTACAGTCTTAATAGTGATAGTGGAGAAATTTTAGTCACCTGGATAGAATATAAAATCAGCCACAACATTCTCTTAAGCCAATTTCTTATTTGGAGAAAGGCCTTAACTTTCTTCAAGTCTAAGAAGTCTAAGAGAAGTGATAGAGTTGAAGAAAAAAAATTTGAAGCTAACAGAGAGATTGGTTCATGAGGTAGAAGTAAAGAAGTTATCTCTCTAAGACAAAAGTATATGATGAAGCAGCAAGAGCTGTAGATATGAAATATGTAGCTAAGGTAATTAATGATGATGGCTACAATACAAATATGTAGCTAAGGTAACTGATGATGATGGCTACAATAAGCAACATATTCTCAATGTAAATGAAACAGATATTCTGTCCTAAAGAAGATGCCATGTATGAAGCCAGATCAATGCCTACCTTCACAGCTTCAGAGGACAGGCTGACTCACTTGTGTATTGGGGTCTAATATAGTGGTTACTTTAAGATAATGCTCATTAGATAAGCCAATGCTCATTCTAAAACTATTGGGGTTCTTAAAAATTATGCTAAATCGACACTGTCTATACCCCAGAAATGAAACCAGAAAGCCTGCAAGACGACACATGTTTACAACATGATTTACTCAATATTTTAAGGCCAATAGTTTAGACCTACTGCTTAGAAAAATGAAAAAAAAAATTCTTTCACAATGTTACTGGTCATTGACAATCCACTTGCTCACTCAAGAGTTCTGATGGAGAAGTACAAGGAAATTAGTGTTATTGTTATGCCTGATAACATAGCATCCATTCTGTAGGTCCTATATCGAGGATTAATTTGGACTTTCAAGTCTTCTTATTTCAGAAATACATTTCTTAAGGCTAACCCTACAATGGGTGATTATTTCTTTGATGGATTTGGAAAAAGACAAGTGAAAATTTTCTGAAAAGGACTCACCATTCTAGATGCCATTAAGGATATTCGTAATTTATGGGAGGAAGTCAAGATCTCAACATCAATAGGAGTGTGGAAGAAGTTGGTTCCAACCCTCATAGATGACTTTGAGGAGTTTAATACTTCAGAGAAGGAGGTAACTGCAGGTCTGATAGACATAGAAAAAGAACTAGAATTAGAACTGGAGCTTGAAAACATGACGGGGTTGCTGCAATGTCATGGATAAACTTTAATGAAGCAGCAGTTACTTCTTATGGATGAACAAAAAAGGTGGATGGAATCTACCCCTGGTGAAATTGCAGTGAACATTATTGCAGTGACCAGGACAGATTTAGAGTGTTCCATAGATTTAGGGTTTTAGAAGGATCGACTCTAACTTTGACAGAAGTTCTAGTATGGGGTAAATGCTGGCAAACAGTGCAGCGTGCTACAGAGAAATCTCTTGCCAAAGAAGAGTCTATCCATGTAGCAAACTTCATTGTTCCCCTATTTCGAGAAATTTCCACAGTCATTTCAGCCTTCAGCAACCATCATCCTGTTCAGACTCAGTCGGCAGCCATCAATATCAGGGCAAAATCTTTCACCAACAAAATGATTATGAGTCACTGAAGGCTTAAACGATACCCAGCATCTTTAGTAATAAAGCATTATTTAATTAAGGAAGGAATGTATATTTTTATGTATGAATGCTAATGCACAGTTAATAGTTTATGCTATAGTGTAAACATGACTTCTATTCGCATTGGAAACCTTGGAATTAGTGGGACTCACTTCATTGACTTTATACTTTATGGTGGTGATCTGGAATAAAACCTGCCATATCTTTTTACATCTGTCTATATAGGGTTCAGTTCTTATTTTTCCTTTATAACTAACTGTAAAATAATATTCCATTGAGCAAGTCTGACTATTTTGTGTTAAACAAAACTCTACAGCTTGTCTTGTTTATACTAATAGGAAAGGAAAGGAAAAAAAAGAAAGGGAAGGGAAAGGAAGGGAAGGGAAGGGAAGGGAAGAGAATGAGAGTTATCTCCTTTGACTTCCAATGGATAATGATTCCCAGGGAATTTTATATTTATTAAAATATTTTAATAATAATAGACGAATACTAATCCTACATCTTCATTATTTATTCCCAGCCCACAATGCTGCCATTATAACCAGTGTAGTTTTAACAGGAAAGGAAAAGGCTTTCAGTAATATAAAAGATAAGAATGCAATGGAGCATCCCCTTCACTCAATCAGGCATGAGACAAGAGGAAGAGGGCCCTTGTGATTTGGGGAGATAGTTCTAGATGCAGTGTTAAATTGGTAGTGGAAAATAGATGCTAAACGAATTTGTAGCTTAAAAAACAAGAAAAGAGAAAGAAAAGGAGATACATATTGATTTCCTCTGACAGGGTCAGCTGAGTATTTGTCTCTTTGTTCCACTCATTCCTTAGCATCTGTGAGGTAAGACGTTTCTTTCCCCCATTATTTACCTGAAAAAACTAAAGTAGTAAAGCTATCTGAGTTAGTATGTGTTATTAATTCAGTAAGTTATACATAGTATCACAAAAATAATTTCAGTAATTTTAAGATCTTTCAACTGATGAGCAATGAGGTGAATCCTGAACACACACCTGTGTTTTGTTTTTTTGAGACAGAGCCTCAAGCATTAGCCCTGAGTAGAGTGCTTTGGCATCACAGCTCACAGCAACTTCCAACTCCTGGGCTAAAGCAATTCTCCTACCTCTGTCTCCCAAGTATCTGGGACTATGGGTGCCTGCCACAATGCCCAGCTATTTTTTGGTTGCAGCAATCATTGTTGTTTGGTGGGCTCATGCTGGATTCAAACCCCCTAGCTTAGTCAGTTGAGCCACAGGCGCTGAGAGCCCACACACTTGTTTGATACAAAACTTTTTTCTGTCAGTGAAACCATGCTATAATTCCTTAGGCAGCCAAAGGGTGTTAATGTCTAGCTAAATTGATTTCTCACAGATTCTTCTTTTCTCTATCCAAAAGAATTTAAAGTTACTAGTTTATAATTAAAGTCAAATTATTAAAGCTGATTTTTATCTACCTTCCATGAGTAACTAAAATTAATGTGTGTCATTAAGCTTTTTGCCTATCCTAAGACAAGTCATGGAAATTTCAGGATGACACAAGTACATCTATTAAAACTCTTAACTTCACAGAGAAATATTTGGCCTCAGCATCATAGTCCATTCCGTGGCCACTCCAATAGCTCATGAACTTCTGAAATTTTTGTTTCAGTGATATTTTGATGGAAATTTCTAGCCATACTTGTTCCAGTTACCACAAAAGACATTGCAAAATCACGTCTAAAAGAAAATCACCTTCTCTCAAGTTTTTGCCACCATAGTCCAAGGCTAACAACAGGTATTTTTTAAAAAAAAAAAAAAAAAACTTTTTAAATAACACTTTTAAATTCAAGTACTTGCTCTGCATATTTATTTCAAAAAATCTTATTTCCCTTATCTAGATTTAGAAGAGCGAGAGTCTCATGTTTAAATCTTCCAGTGAAATATGCCCACAGTGAATGGGTCCATAACTAGAATGCACTAAGAGAGGTGTCCAACCTGTGGCTCCCAGGCCACATGCAAAATTATATGAGGGATATTTTGCTTATCTGTGGTATCAGGTATTTTGAGAAGTATGTAGGTATATACAAACTTTTTTTTTTTTTTTTTTTTTGCTCATCAGATTCCTTTAGTGTTTGTGTATTTAATCTGTGACCCAAGACAATTCTTCCAATGCATGGCAGGAAAGGAAAAAAAAAAAGGTTGGACAAGTATAAGTTTTCCCAGAAGTCTTAAACCATTATCTATGAGAGGCTGGTACATAAATAGCCAAGCTCATACACACTTTAATGGTTTTCATTATTTTCTTAGTAGAATTAAGCTTCATTTACCTCTATTGCTTGTGTGAACACTTACCCTTTATAAGCTACTATCCTTATCTTTCCTCATATCCTCATTCATTTATTGGAACTTCCTCATTCTCCCATGTATCCTGCTTCCATTCAAAGCTTCCTTAGGATCTGTTTCTGAGAGTACCCTAACTAAGATTTATATTTGGCAAGACGATCTCAATATTGATAACCAGCACTATTTGTAAATGACTAAATATCTCAAGAGACTGCGTAACAACCTCAGGCCACATGGCTATTACTTATAATGTGAATAAGCGATACTTTAATGGTATACCAAAAAGGCTTTGAATAGAGAGAGCGTGATCTGTGAAACAAAGGCACTTCTGTTTTTAGAATAGAACATAACACCCCCTATTACTTTTATTTAAACTCTAGATATATCTGGAAATTCTCTCATCATTGCCTTTGATATGGCAGGACATACTGATATACTTCCTTGGGATACATCAACCCTCAGAAAATACTTTATTATAAATAAAATTATTTTTGCAAATTTAAATGCTGGACTCAAGCATTTTAATAATAGAAACAAAAACATTTTTCATTGTGTAGTATGAAACAAGGAAGTGTTTTTTTTAATTTCAAATTAATAAGAGGTTACATATGATCGGGCTACATTATTTGTGTTTGCAAGGTAAGTCCAAATTATAGTTGTAACCTTCACCCAGGAAGTATGCCATTTACCCATACATTGTACCCATTAGGTGGGAACTTAGCAAACTCCATTCCCTACCCCTTCTTGAATTTGAGTTTTTCTCTCATTTGTACACATTGTTGTTAATCTACAAGTTTCAACTTAGTATTGAGTACATAGGATTTTACATTCTTGTGATAGTTTACTTAAGAGAATTTTCTCGAAATCTATCCAAGTTATAAAAAAAGATGCAAAGTCTCCATCTTTCTAATTGGCAAAATAATATTCCATGGTATACATACACCACAGTTTATTAATCAATTTATGAATTCATGTGTTGAAAGAAACTTGTGCTATTTCCACGTCTTTGCAATTGTAAACTGGCCTGCTATGAGTAAACATTTGTGCAAATGCCCTTATGGTAAAATGATTTTATTTATTTACTTATTTATTTATTGCTTCTGGATAGATATCTAATAAGAGATTGCAGGATCAAATGGAAATCTACTTTTAGTTCTTTGAGGACTCTCTATGCTTCTTTCCATAGTGTATGACCTTGCAGTCCTACCAAGAGTGGAGGAGTGTTCCCTTCTCTCCGTACCTACACTAGCATCTGTTGCTTTGGGACCTTGTGATGCTGGGTGTTCTCACTGGACTAAGTGATACCTCAAAGTGATTTTGATTTGCATTTCCCCAATAATTAGAGACAACAATCAGTTTTCATGAGTTTGGTTTTGTTTTGTTTTTTTTTTTTTTTGCCATTTTCCTTCATGAGAAAAGATTCTGTTCATATCTTTTGCCCAGATTTTAATGGGGTTGTTTGCTCTTGTTGATTTGCTTGAGTTCTTTGTAGATTATGGTTATTGGCCTTTTGTTAGATTTGTAGCATGCAAATATCTTCTCCCACTCTGAAGGTTGTCTCTTTGCTTTGCTGATTGTGTCCTTAGGTGTGAAGAAACTTTTAAACTTGATCAGGTACCATTTATTTATTTTTGTTGTTGCTGTAATTAATTGCCCTTGGGGTCTTCTTCATAAATTCTTTCCCTAGGTCAACACTGTTAAGAGTTTTTTCCATACTTTCTTCTAGAGTTTTGTAGTTTTGTGTCTTAGACTTAAGTGTTATATCCATTGTATGTTGACTTTTGTAAGTGGGTACAAATAAATTACCCATCTGTACCTATGATGTACAGATTCAGTACCAGCCTTTTACATGTGGCTGACCAGTTCTCCCAGCATCATTCATTAAATAGAGGCCCTTTCCTCCAGTGTATGTTTTTGTTTGCTTTATTGAACATCAGATGGAAATATGAGCCTGGTTTCATCTCTAGATTCTCTGTTCCCTATGTCTTTATTTTTATAACAGCACCATGCTGTTTCAGTCACTATAGACTTTAGGTTATCCTACAAAGGAAGTGTTATTAAGGTTAGAAGTGTTCTGCATTTTTGCTATTAATCTTTTTTTTTTCAGTTGGAAAATTCAGATAGAATTCATAAGAAATTTTCAGCGATTCATTTGACACTGCTGTACTCATAGAATGAGTGTGAACAAAGCAAAAATTCCATTTATAGAACTGTCCTTCCAGAGGAGAGTTTGGGGTGGTATGTTAAGAATAGCAGACTTGACTTCGAATAGAAATTGGTTCAGAAAAGACATTGTCTTTTTTGTTTATTGTGTGCTCTGAAAACATCACAAAAAGTCCCTGTAAAATTTACAGATGTTTCACAGCTGTCTGAAACTGAAGACAGCTGTCCTATCTGAGGCTATTCATGAATAATGAATGGGGATGACTAATACAATCAAGAATGTAAATGACAGTTTTCCATAAGTTGCTGCTAGGTAGAATGTGCATGTAATGTGGGTAGGTCCAACACACGTACATTTCTTCTCAGAGCAATCAGTGCCTCTCGACTAGACTGTTGCCTTAAATCTCACCCACTCATCAGATTTTGATGGTATCCTAAGGTCTTGGACCTGCTTGTTTTTGTTAATTCAAATGAACTTGAACTTGACATGTGGCAAATACCACAGTACAGAGTAATGTGACACAAGGTCAAAAATGCTTGGTGCTTCACTGCTCTTTCACAGAATTGCAAAGCAACACTCACTGGGAATTCTACAAGAGAAAAAAATGATTTCTATTAACTTCAAGGCTCCATATGTTTGTGTGGAGAAGATTTGGGAGAGAGAGAGAGTTAAACTGTTATTATTATTATTATCTTTTATCCCTGGGCAAATAAATTACTTCCTTTAACCAAAAAATGATATGGTTGAATAGAGAGCAGATATGGCATAAAGAAGGCAAAAAGGAAGAGGAGGGGTGTTCTGAAGTACAATGAAGGATCCCATAAATCTGCATTTCTCTGTTCTATTATATGGTTTTTACATTGTTGTTTATTAGCTAAATTAGACCTAAAAGACTGATACTACACATGGACAATATCTGGAGCATAAGGAAATATAGAACTCTCACCTACAATCTGCAGTCGCCATTAGTCCAGGAAGACAAACAACATTGGAAGCCACCCACCCAAAGTGGACACAACTTGGTCAGTAAGTGCCGGCTTCCCTAAATGGTGCTGCTGCTTCAAACTCAGAATGAGATAAATATCCTCCCAAACAATCATATGTCATTGTCATCACTGCCACATGAAGTTAACTCCAACATCATGATGCAAATAAAACCTCTGCTCAGCACATATCTGAAGCCTTCCCCTTTTTTCCACTGTAAAATTTTACAATTCCCCTGCCTGTTTCTGAACTTCTGCCAAGCAATGGTGCATGACTCCCTCTCTAATCAAACCCTGAATAAATACTCTTTGTTTCCACTTATTTCTAGATTTAGGTGGTATTCAATTATTTCTACAACACTTTTATTGAGAACTCTCTTTGATTGGAGTAATCAACAAGATTATGCAAGGGCTTAGATTGTAGAAAACACTAAATTGCTTTATTTAAAAAAAACAAAAACAAAAACAATGTTAATATTATTTGGAAATAATAATATAGATATTATTTACCCCATTTTACATACGAAGAAACTGAGACTTAGAATGTAAAGTAACCCTATAATAATTGTGTTTTTTAAAAGTTGGCATTTGGCATAGTTAACTTTTAAACCCACTTTCAACTACTCTATCTGGAGCCAAGCATTAAATTACTCCAAGAAGGGATATAATGCTGTGATTGGAAAACAAACTCTGGAGACAGAGGGCCTAGAAGAAATTTGCTAGCTGTAGATACTCACACAAATTGCTGCCTGTACTTTTGCCCCACTTTTATCTGTAAAATTAGAAAATAATTTCTAAGACATAGAAATGTTGTGATAAGTAAGTGGCCACATATAAAGCATCATCAAGAATAAGTCTGGAATATAGAAAATACTTAGTAATTATGAAAAGACAGGAGGAGAAATTGATGAGGAGAATGAGGCGTGCAGGAAGAAAGAGTGTTCTGCTCTCACTCTGTTCCCATGAGGTAAGCTTTCACCTTTGGTGCCAGTTGTACTCCAAGTTAAAAATGCATGACACTTGGGGCAGCACCTGTGGCTCAAAGGAGTAGGGCGCTGGCCTCATATGCCAGAGGTGGTAGGTTCAAACCCAGCACCAGCAAAAAAAAAAAAAAAAAAATGCATAACACCTAAACATCTCAGCAACATAGTTCTGTTCATGCTGGGAAGGGAAGCTTCAACCTATAGATTTGTATTTCATGCACTGGTCCTAATGCTTCTTACCACCTTGGGTTACCATCTTCTGTGGGTTTTTTCCTATGGGAAATGCTGTTTCTCCAGCCTACTCCCACGTCTCTAGGCAGAGAGAATTTCTTCATTTTTTGGAGGGAAGTGAGACTTGGCATTGGGACATTACCCAACAGAAGTACAGTAGTGCTTTACATACTTACACAGGTTGTTAAAAGCCTGAAGGGAAGGCTATTCTTTTTTTTTTGGTAATTTTTGGCCATGGCTGGGTTTGAACCCTCCACCTCCAGCATATGAGGCCCATGCCCTACTCCTTTGAGCTACAGGCACCACTGGAAGGCTTGTGCTTTTTATCCTACTTTTCCAAATTGATTCTCTGTGCATTTTTCTTAAATTGATCATCGAGTAAATGATGATTTAGAGGCATCTCCCCGAACTCCTAACACTGTGTTGTGTTTTGGAGTCTTTGCAAATTAAATTAAATTTAATCTCTCTATTTATGGTAAGAACATTTGAGCTTCAAAGAGATAATCTCACAAAATACTTAGATTTTTAAAAATGTGTTTCAGTCTGAAACTCCTTTGCATTTCAGAAGGCATCAGTGTCAAGAAAGAATAATATAGAAAATATTCCTTAGGGCTTATTGCATTGAAGAAATTTGTCTTTTTTCCTTACTTTGGGTCTGTCTTAATACCATGTCAGTGATGACCCTTCAAGATTTCTCTTTCCAAGTAATGAAGCCTTTAAAATATTCTTTAAGAAAGAAAGTGATAACATGCATAATTTAAAAGCAAGTTTAAAATTTTAATCCAAAACCCTCTTTAGTGTCTTTTCAGCAGATGTTTTAAGAGGACTTAATCAATAAATACAACTCACGAGTTATATCAGAATGTTTCGTGGATTTCCTGTGGTAAGTATGGGCGATGGCTAATACCTTGGCTCTTGGAAATCAGAACAGTCGTGAATGAATGTTTTTATCCCGAGTGATTGAACTTGGAGTAAACTATGGATAGTGAGCACTCTCGCTGTACACAGTTGAGAGAAGGAGAAGAGCTGGGGAACTGAACTTTAATTATGCTGTTTGCTTGCCTTTCATCTTTGAGGGAAATATTTAAACTTCCTCTTTGTAAGTGGGGGAGAGTAATAATTAGGTTGAAATAAGTTGCCTAAGAAAGTATTATGGCCATTCTCATCACCATCATCATCATCATCACCACCCTCTCTGGTTCCTAGAATCTCCAAGTGCCTTGGATTGATAAATCGAATCATAAATACTGAGACATACCATATTCTAGCTAGAGAGAAGAATTAGGCATCTCTGATAACCAGAAGAGCACTTCTGCTAATTTGCATTATGGAAATCTACTCGGAGAAGAAGATGCATTAGCATTTATCACGGCTCCTTTGTTAGGAAATGCCATAATGTACTTTGGGGGATTTGAGCTCTCACAACAGCTCAGTGTCAGTCCCTAATCCCCAAAGTAAATATAAAATCAAGGGCATAGCAGCAATTTTAAGGAAAAATGCATATGCCACCTTCCAATCAGATTGTTTTCGGCACATTCCATACATTTAGAAATCTGGAATCCATTCTGCTAGATATTAGATATTTTATCCACAGTATTTAGTTTAACACTTACAACACTTACTGAGTAGATAATAGTCTACCCTGTAGAAAAGAAAATAACATTCAAAGATAAGAACTAACTTTCCATGAGCTATCAAGCTAAAAGGGGTTAGAGGGTCACCACTGATGAAACCATGAAGGTAGGTGCTATGGCTTGAATTGTTCCCAAAAGATCACGTTTTGGAAATGTGGTTGCCTTAGTGGCAGTGTTAGTAAACGGGGCTTTGGAGAGGTAATTGGCTCAACGGATTAATGCAAGAGTGGCTTAGTTATCTCCACTGTTTGGCCCCTTTTATGTCTCCTATATTCCTTCTTGCCTTCCCCTTTCTGCCATGGGATGACCCTCCCTGGGTGCTGGCCACATGATTTCTCAGCCTCCAGACTGTAGGCCAAATAAGCTATCATTTATAATTTACCCTGGCTATGGTATTCTGTCATAGCAGCAGAAAATGAAATAAGGAATATGCAAACTTATATTTAGTTGTAGAGTTATATGCATGGCACAAATTAATATAATAAAATTAGCTTTTCTATGAGACAATTAGAAATTGAAATAACAATGATATCTTGGTCATGGGCTATAGTACAAACCAATATGATAACTCAGAATTCTTCATTAACATTTATTTGTGAATCCTATCTATTTTGTGAATAAATGCTGATGAAGAATTATAAAAGAATTATAGAAGTAAATTATGAATCAACTCTTAGTGCTGGGCACTGCTAAGTGTTTTAACATATTGATTAATTTACTTCTCATACATGTCCTATGCATTTTGTACTGTTCCTATCTCCTCCTTTATTCATAATAAAATTGAGGCAGAGAAAAGAACTGTCCAAGGAAACAAAACTAGTGAGAGGTGGAGCCTGATTTGAACACAGATGATCTAATTAAAATCCTGAAACTCTATTGACCATGTGATGCTGCCTCCAAACATGTCCCTGCTTCACAGAAAAAATGGTTTACCTAGAGAGATGAGACGTGAATATGTAGATGGATTCAGCTGTTTGTGGGTGGGCTTATCCACGTAACTGTGCTATTTATTAATTGAGCTTTCCTAAGTGGGTACTTACAACAAGCTAAAACAACTGCCATCTAAATATATAAGGAACAAAATAAATAAATATATATATAAAAAGAACAGTATTTACATGCAAGAACTATTAGAGAGACCTGAATTTCTGTCACAGTTTATAAGTGGGTGAAGTTTACTTGAAAATAAAGAATTCCAAGCCCTTACATGTCACCAACGTCCTATTAGGGCTGACTAGTATTTATACCTCTGTCTCTCCCTTACAATATATTTGGCAATATTTTTCTATATATATTTTTTCTTTCATAGCATACACAGACATATGCATACCTGCACTCACATATATGTTTATTATTCTAAAATCAAATATTATATTAGCTTGTTACCTTTTCACAAATAATTATTTTTTTACAAACAATTTTAAAATAAATGATGAATGATTTATGAAATCAATCAATATAAATTTATGAATAAATTATGAATGATTATGAAATCAATAATGAATGTTATGCTATAAAAAAAGATTATATTATGTCTTTGTACTGGGTTTCTGGCACAGAGCTTTAAAAACCCTTGCAATATTCTAAATGATAAGAGTGTCTTTAGTTATTTACATGAAACCCCCTTTGACCTCACCTGAGTTTATACTAACTGAATGACTCAAGATGGGCCATTTTGAGGAAGGGGCTGGCCACACTTGCAAGACCAAATATATGACTGAAGGATTGGAGCTTAAGCCTAACCCCTCTCCTGCTCTCACCTGAGAAAGGAGAGGATGGAAAACTAAGATCCCTCACTTGACAAATCACATAAGAAGACCTGAACAAAACTCTGGACATCCAATGCTCAAAGAGCTTTCTGGCTGGTGAACAGGAAGCTGGAGGACACACCCTGACTCCATGGGGGGAGCACAGAAGCTCTGCATGCAGTGAATCTCCAGAACTGGCCCCTATGTGTTCCTTCCATTTGGGGGTTCCTGAGTTGTAGACTTTATAGGGGGGGAAAAAAAGCTATAATTGCCATTCAGTATAGCACTTTCCTTAGTTCTGTGGTTCCTTCTAGCATAGTACTAAAATTACTGGAATCAATTGAATTCATAGCTGGTTGGAGTAGAGGAACAAGTGGCCCAATGACTTGCAACTGGCCTTTTAAGAGAGAGCAGTTGAGGACTGAGCTTATAAGCCTTTGGAGACTGTGTCAAACATTGGTGCCAAAGCTGTAGCTAACACTAAAATAATGATATGACTGCCTCTCCAAGTAAGTTTGAGTGTGAGAAAACATGACTAAAAAAAAACATTGGAATCAGTTTGCTGAAAAAGTCAAATCACTGTGACTTTGGAGTAATGCTATTTGGTTACAAATAAAACTACCGCTAAGAAATGTGATCAATTTTATGTATCAGAATTTACTCTAAATGAATTGTAATACTTTTTTCCAAAATCGAACTGGTATTTTAAGTGCAAAATTGTGTCATATTTGAAGAAATTCACAATAATTGGCTTACAGAAAACTAAAAGGTTAGGGAAGAGAATGAATCTCCTGAGCTCCTCCAAGACAGCCGAAAATGGAACACGTACCATTAACCACTCACAGTTAATGAGGACAAAGCCGTAGACATTGCACCCAAGTGCTCTCTGCAGCTACTAGGGTTGTGTGAGTGTGTGCGTGAAATTCATACAATTCAGAGAAATTGTATCTCTTAGTGGAGGTAATAGAGGTACTGTGAGTTCATTTAATCTCAATACTGTATAATCTAGTTTATAGCTTTTTAATCTCAAGGTCTTACATCAAAATTACTCAAGCAACTGTACGGATAAGAGGAAGAAAATGGCAAATGACTCAGATATTGAGAAAACTACTGTAACCCTGGTCTGTACTCAGGCTTCAGAATCGGAAGATGTGGTTACATGCCACTGCCACTTACAGTGCATGTACTTTCTGTCACTATAATTATACCATGCCTGTGGTCTAAAATCAAAATTCATGAGATAGCTCTTATGTCGTCTGTAAAGAAGAATCACTGATGAGAGTAAATTAGACTTAGAACTCAGAGAAATAAATGTTAACACTACTTTGGAGGTTATATTTGATAATATTTAATTTTCCTCTGCTCAATGATTCATCTAAAATATGAGATAATTATCCATAGTGAATTTATCCCAAAGCACTTAATTCTTTAAAATTTTGTGATATTTACAATTTGCTTCTGGAATGTACAATCCCCAAGTCGTGTTTATTCTCCCATTTTATTAACAACGTAACATGTTAACTTTGACCTGCACTTTCATAGTCACATTTCATTTGATCCTTGAATAAAAGGGATTTCATCCAGAATGGTATTTGTTTAAATGTATGTGGGTCCTTAGTTAAACTAAGTAGAACAAAATGGCCAGGAATCAAGGATTAGGGTTTTGATTTTGACTAAATCTGGTAATTTATTTTGTTTTCTCAGCCATTCTGAATAAACAAACTATCAGGTATCATCGACATCCTGTGAATTTTTAAAAATGAAAAAGTATATTCTCATCATTCACTTTCATAAAATAGACTCAGAAAGCACACCATGGCAGATTTGAAAATTCACGTGTTCACATAATAATGCAAGCATCTATCTCACTTTGACTTCTGCTGAGCCTGATTTAATGCACTGTCTTCTCAAGTTACTCTGTATGACAACGAAGGAGAATTCAACAAGGCTCACAGGGCCAGACCTTGGGTTAGACTCTTAACCTTCTACCTGGGCTCCAATGGAGAACTTGACATTTTAAAAGCACCCTTTTCAGTAAAGGTTACTGGAAATGAAAAATTCAAGACCAGGGTTAATGAAAATAGATTCCCCTTTCCTCTCCAACGCAGTGTTAGAAAGACTGTATGTTTCTCTCCCTTCTAAAATAAATGATTAATGATACCTGACCACAAAAGAAAAAGGAGAAATGTTAGCAAATGTAATTCACCATGACAATGTAGGAAACGGCCTCAGCATCTCAAGGACTCTAACAAAAGTGTGTTAGAACATCTGTTGCTATTTTTTATTTTTCATGGGGGCAAATTAGCATCAGGGCAATCCATAAAATTCTTTCAACTCCACCAACCCACAGGCATTTGCAGACAGGCAACATCAGCAGCTCATATTTCTGTGTCCGGGCAATGCCCCGCGGCACACATGTAGCCCCTCAGGGTTATTATTACTGGTAACGGTGCTGCAAAAAAATTGTTTAGCAACAAATCAGAACAGAAAATTATAAAGAAAATCAATATAAAATAAAGATGCTACAAAGCAGAATGGCTCTCTAACTTAAAGGCTGAACCATGAGTAAAGAACATATTCTCAAGAGTTATATTGTGAACAACAATGTAAACAAAACAAACTGGCCTGGTCTAGGTGGATGTTGTGAGATTTCGATTAACACTGAAACTCAAAACCTCTTCAGAGTGAAGTGAAAAAGAAATGACTCATTAACAACGAGTGTGTTGCCGAGGTAAAAATCCAAAATTAGGTTCTTAGGACTGCAAAGTCTAAACTGTTATTGCCCCAGTAGTTTGCTTACACCCCGGTTATTGAGGAGAGAACAGAAAGATAGAAATTTAAAGTACAATCAGAGAAAGGACATAGCAGAAACAGCAATTCTCAGGATTGCAAAGGAACCCAGGAGCCAACAACACAAGGAAAGACAGTGAATCCAAAGTGGGTCCAGCAGTCCTGACAGGTAGAGGTTCTCCAGTGCCATGACTATGCAAATGAAGAGGAAATACCGCCCATAGTTCTTGATTTGAGGGCAGCTTCAGCTGGGCCACATCTTTTACTGGATAAATTACCAAGGCTCCTACTGAGATACAGGCAGGTGGAGCAGAATGCAGTGGGCTGAGAAGAACAGTCACAGTGTTAGGGTAGGGTTGAAAGGTAAGCTATGGAAATAAAGGCAGAATCTTTGAATTTTCATATTAGTAGGAAAGGAGACTGCTGCTTACTGAAAAGAGTGCATTTCTTGAGATGGACATACCTTGGTTTGAAGTCTCTGCAACTTTTTATGTGAACGTGAACAAGTTAATGTCTCTGAATTTCTTTATATATACATATATATTTTTTTCTACCTGTGACTCAGAGACCAAGATACATACTTAGCTAGACTGTTATACAGATTAAAGATAATAAAAGGAAAATGCCCAATTCAGTATCCCACACACAGGAGGTACCCAATCAATGGTAAGAGTATATGTTTCTGTTAAGTCATTATTACTAGCTGCCTATAAATTTGCTTGATCTTGAAAATGGAGGAGCTCAGAACATTAAATCCTGAGAGCTAAACAAACACTTTTATGTGGAGGAAAAGAGATTGAATAAGGTTAAAACAAATGGATGAATCAGAAGAGGCAGGTTCCATTTTGCAGCACTTAAGTAATTAGAGGTTAGCAAAAAAGGTTAAAGGAAGAAATTCTATTTAGTTTTGAGTGAAAAATGGGGCACTAACTTGGAAAAGGATCCAAGATGTAAGTGATGATCTCTGAAATTTATATCACAAATTGTATTATTTTGTTTTCACATTTTAAAATTTGAATCACAAAGAAGGAAGGACTCTTGAACTGTGATTCAGGTGACCAAAAGGTTTAAGTACCTAATTACCCAAAGATATAATTTTGAAACACTAGAGTAAAAATGAATCAATATTTTTTGCTTTTCTGAAAAAGAATGGCTTACATGTTTTTTAATTAAAATAAATCTGGGGCTAATTTTACCTGATGGCTACTAAAAATTTAGCTAGTAATTACTACAATTTCTGAAGGGCAGAGTCCTGATTTGCTAGTTATTCCTTGTTTCTCATGGACAGACCACAGTGCACTGAGCTTTGGGTGGCAGGCAGATAAAGTATTGAACGGACTTGTGAGTTCACCATAAAAGAGACATAATAGAAGTACATTCTTTCTAAAAAATAAAGATAGTCAAAGATTTATTTTTATAGGATAGACTACAATTTTTTAAAGCCCATAGTAAAATGTTTATGCTTTTGTTATACTAATATAATTTTACCCAGATATATAAAATATGATAGGTGACAAATTGAATATGGTGGAGATGTTAGCTTTGATCTCTGAGCTGTAGGAAAAGATGGATTATAAAGAGCTTCCTGAATATTGTGCCAAAATAGTGTTTAAATATATTTACAGGATTATTCATGCTATAATATATATATGTATATATACATATATACATATATGTACACACAAATATAAACACACATATATACAGTGTGTCCATAAAGTTTGTGTGCAATTTAAAATAATAGACAACTATTTTAAATTACACACAGACTTTATGCACACTCTCTCTATATAAGTTCTATAGAAACTTCAGTGTCCTACTCAACAATCTTCCTATGTTCTTTTAAAATATGATTTTTGGGGTTTTCTTGTTGTTGTTATTGTTTGTTTGTTTGTTTTGAGACAGAGTCTCACTTTGTCACTCTTGGTAGAGTGCCGTGGCTCACCGCTCACAGCAAACTCCTGGACTCAGGTGATTTTCTTGCCTCAGCCTCCCGAGTTGCTGAGACAATAGCCTCCCCTGCCCACCAATATCTAGCTATTTTTTGAGATGGAGTCTCTCTCTAGCTCAGGCCCACAAACTCCGAAACTCAAGTTATCTGCCCGCCTTGGCCTTCCAGAGTGCTAGGATTACAGGTGTGAGCCATCAAGCCTGACCTTTGAAATACAGTTTTAAAAGTTAAATTTGAATTCAAAATTAAAAACATAGTATGGTTCTTGAACTGTAGTAACCTGTAATAGAGAATAGATTCATGTCACCTCGAAGAGGCACCTATAATACTGCATTAGAGAAAATGCTATAAAAACTTTCAGATAAAAGAACTAAATTACTATGCTCTGAATGCCTCTCCAAAATTCTTATGTTGTAATCCAAGCTTCATTGTGATAGTGTTACTTCCGTAGGGCTTTCAGAAGATGATTAGGTCAGGAGGGCTTTGCCTTCAAGAATGGGATTGGTGATGGTATTTAAAAAAATAAAAATAAAAAATAAAAAAGCCTAAGGGAGTTTATTGGGGTTTGGTTTCTTTTTCTTTCTTTCTTTTTTTCCCTCCTTTTTAACATGTGAGGACACCAATAGGCACCATCTATGAAGAAGATCCACTCACCAGACACTGATCACACTGGCTACTTTATCTTGTACTTACCAGCTCCCAGAACTGTGAGCAATACATTTCTGTTTATAAATGGCCCTGTCTAAAGTATTTCTTTATAACAGGCCAAATTAAATAAGATAGAATTATAAGAAAAATTTTGCTGGTCAAGATAAGCAAGAAGTCAAGCTAAGCAAAACCGGCTCTATCAAAACCAGGCTAAAAAAGTGAAAAATAAAATATTGGTAAACAATTGGTAAAAGTTCTTGGCACAAAGACAACAGTTAGCAGGCATTAGATCTTGTCTGGGATATATGGAAAAGTATACCGGTTAGTAGAAAAGCAGAAAGATTTTAAGTTTTAGTTATAATATTGTTTAACATACATCTCAATATGTGGATATGCCTAAACTATGAATATAGGAAATTGGATTGGATTGTCAGTTTAATGACTGAATATTTTTAGGGAGACATTGGTAAAAGAGAACACAGCATGAGAAAGTTCAGATATTATTATCAATGATTTATTCTTTCAGAAAAATCATAAAGCACCATTTTGCAAATTAGATAAGAAACTTTGTTTTACTTTGATCTAAATTACAAAATAAAACATTAATCTTAAGTTTTTGTTTTATATGTAGCATCTAGCTGTTAGAAACAATGCTTCTTTGAATTATTGTTATGTATTAATATATAATAATAAATCACAAAGATATATTTCCTTTTATAGCATTCCATTCTACTTTCTGTTTAAATAACTCCTTTATTAATGGGTTAAGTTGTGGCAATACAATACAGTGAATCCCTGAACTGTACAATGTTGTGGTTAAATATGTAATGCCTAGAAATCAAGTAGTTAAGTGTTTAAATTATGGTTCTTATACATACTCTATTGTAACTTTGAAAAGTTAATTAAGCTTCTGAGCTTCAATTTTCTTATATTAAAAAGGAGTATAATAAAATTCCTTGTGTAGGGTTGTCAGGAAAATTAAATAACTTAGAGATTCAAGGTTCAGCTTAATATGTGGCACATGGTAAATAGTCTTTAAACAGTTTCATAGCAACTGGTCTTATAACTATGATCGATGACTTTGAACAACTATACCATTAATTCTGCTAGCATTCCATTTTCCTGTTATTGCTATTGATATCATAATTATTGGGATTTACTTCATCAAACTGAATCATTTTTATGTTCAATTTACCCAACTAGGTATATGAATGAGTAGTGTTGAAATTCGATTGAAGTATACTTACCATAGGAAAAATAAATATGGAAAAAAAAGTAAATGAGCTGGGTATGATGGCTCATGCCTGTAATCCTAGAATTCTGGGAGGCCCAGGCCAGTGAAATGCCTGAGCTTAGTAGTTCCAGACTGGCTTGAGCAAGAGTGACACTCCTTCTCCACTAAAAATAGAAAACTAGCTGATCATTGTGGTGAGTGCCTGTGGTCTCAGCTACTTGGGAGGCTAAGGGAAAAGGATTGCTCAAACCAGAGAATTTGAGGTTGTTATGAGTTATGATGCCACAGTACTCTACCCAGGCAGACAGAGTGAGATTCTATCTCAAAAGAAAAAAAAAAGGAAAGGAAAAGAAAAGAAAAGAATAAGAAAAAAGAAAGCAAGAACAAAAGAAATAAAAAAAAAAGAGAGAGATAAGTGAATTACATGACTTCAGATTATTACTGAACTTATCTTTCACTATTATCAATTGAACTGAAGTTGATTTTCCATAGAATAAGATCAATAATTTCTTATTGTTATCAAATGTTCATAATTTTTTTTAATTTTTAAAAATGTGACTGTATATTTGACCATATTATTTTTTCCCTATGCTATTACCATAAACTATGTGATATAATAGAGATATCTTCTGATGATACTGAATGTGATATTAACTTGCACTCTCAGCTTTAACACAATATTTAACTCCTGGTCATATACAATTTCTATGCCAGCTCACACTCCAAGACTCTTCTAATCCCTTATTTCAATTAGAATTTTCTCGAGGGAATATAGGATTAGTGGCAAAGAGATAACCATGGTTAATTGTGATTTTTTGTTTATTGTCTTACAAAGAGTCAAAGTAAAATACATCACTATCATTAAAAAAATCTATGTAGCCAACTATATACTTGTATAATACATATGCCATATACAAGTACATATAACATATGCATATAAAATGTATATATACACATATAGAATTATAAATCAAAATACAGAGACATTTAAAAGGAAGATTGATTTTTGCATCACAAAATTAAACTGCAGTTTTCAAAATAGAATAGAATTAGACAACACAAAGCTCTAACAGCAAATGATAGAGGGCTTTCTCAGACTTCAGGCATTTTGACCTTTACTCCAGAAGCCATGGTGGGGTTTTGAGGTGAGAAGTGACACATATATCTTACATTTCAGTAGAGATTTTCTAGCTTCTATGCTAAGAAGGGATAGAGTAAATTCAGGGAAACCAATAAAGATGTCCTTTTAATAATACAGAAACAAGGATGGTGGCTGGCTCTGCATGGTAGTGTTAAAGGAATGGATGGGATTGCCTGTAGTCTCAGCTACTTGGGTGGCTGAGGCAAAAGGATTGCTCAAACCAGAGAGTTTGAGGTTGTTATCAGCTATGATGCCACATACTCTGTAATGGACACATTACAGGATATGAGACAAAAAGAAGCATGAGAGATGCTTGGTTCTGTTTGGTTTTATCTGAGTAACTCATGGATGTGGAACCCTTGGGAAAAATGTGTTAGAGGATTATCATTGATTTTGGTGTTCTGATGTAATTGTGGGAAGTGGCCTTGAGCAAGGAGGATGAAGGAAGAAATGTTTCTCCACTAAAGTGAGTTTCCAGTCACAGCATCCTTCTTTGAATGAAGCTTTGTATACACAGCAGGTATAAGCAGTGATGATGGTAATTGTACTAATGCCTTAGCAGGACCACAGTCAAGTGTGTTGCTCTGAGGAACTAATTTGATGAGCAGAAAAGGCAATTATACACAAAGCCTTACTTTTTCTATCTCATGATGACATTTAAAAATCTAATATCCAACAAAAAAATTAGAAAAAATAAAGAAGAAAATTCCCAAACTCTGGTTACAAGTAAATTAAAACAACTGATTTAGATCAAGTTATTATATGATCTAGCACTTCTCTCTCTCTCTTTTTTTTTTTTGCAATTTTTGGCCAGGGCTACTGGGTTTGAACCTGTCACCTCCAGCATATGGGGCTGTCACCCTACTACTTTGAGCTACAGGCACCACCCAACTTCTCACCATTCTTTTAACAGATATAAATGAAGGAGCATTTGATGACAAGGTTTTTTTCTTGTTGTTATTTTTAGTTTCATATTAGGTGAAAATAAGAAAACATTAATGATTGTAAATACAGCTAATATGAATAGATGCTGATCATGTCCTTGATCTCTTCTAGGTAGATTCCACATACGTCTTTTCCCCTTCTTTATAATAAACTCGAGGTGAAGAGTATGATTTTGCAGATAAAAGAATGGAGGCAAAGAATTCCCCACCAGCTGAAATACTAAATCTACTAAAATCAGTAGATGTTCAAATCAGTATTCTCGCACTGCAGAGGTTGAGTCCATCATAATGACAATTGATCCTAAAATGGTGAGCTCAAGAACCTCGAAAACTCCTAAATTTTCAGAGAGTTTAATGTTAAGGAAAAGTAATCATCAAGGGCTTTGGAAAGATTGCAACTTTTAACTATAAAGAGAATGAAGTCTTTTTTATTATTAATTTTTTCATACAGGATGGAAAGGGGAAAATGGGTTAAACTTATGTTACTTGTGTTAATAAGGACCCTTGAGTGACCTAAATATTGACTTCAAAACCTCTGATGAATTTGGAATGCAAATCTATCAACCTATTTGTAATTTAGTAACATGTAAGGTTTCTTGAGTATTTAAATTCTCTCAAGAATTGTAAAGAACTGTTAGTATTTTTTAATCAATATTGTGTTTACTTTTTAGAAATTCAATTTGTCCCAAAATAATTATAAGAAAATATAGGTAAATAACATATGTAAATATTTAATAAATAATTGGATTAAGTACTTTAGTGTTCATTAGTCACAGAAAGAAGCCATAAATAATTGGTTTTAATATATTTTGGTAATAGAAATCTTCATTTCGTGCCTACTCCCAAAAAAATGGCTACAGAAAAATATCCAGTAAACTTCAGATAATGACACAAATAAGCAGCTATTTATAGGAAATTTACTAAAAATATTTGAACAAAATAGATACAAATTGTTTATGGTGGGATTGTAATCATATTTTTTAAATACATTGCATAAAATATGACAATATATTTTAAGTGATTCTTTGTGTGATGAGAAAAGGTATTATATTGTTTACAATTTTCTTTCTTTCTATATTTTGTTCCTATTGGGACATGTTTTGCAACTATAATTGGCAAAATAAGTTGCTCCTTAAAGTAACTTACTAAATATTTTGAAACAATATCTAATAATAAAATACATGATATGCTGCTTTCTTTAGGTGTCCACAGTGAGAAATACATTAACAATCTCTTCATAGTCGTGAGAAATCTGTGTGAGTTTATATTGAATATAGAATCATTTCCCATGTGTTAGTTGGTGACAGATGATTTCTGCAATCAAATCTAAATTACATGAAAGATGTGTTCTGTGCCCCAAGTCACACCATTACCTTAAGACTCAAAACAAAATATTTAAAGCACAACTCAAGTAACTACATCTGGAGAATACTTAAAAGAAGTCATAAGTATTGTTTCTGTGGTTTATAGCTAGTGCCAAATTGAAATAAAGTGCTTAGAGACATAAATCCAGCTCTCTTGAAAAGAGAGCTTAACCTCTTTAAGCCTGGGGCTTCCTGTCTGTAACAAAAGGTTGGACGAGATGTGGTCTGAGTCTGACAATTTAGATACCATCAATTAATTAGAATCCTCACTACATTTTTATTGTCAAACATAATGAGAAGTTCATTTCAAGTGAGTTATTTTGCCTTCATTATACTCATTATAATAGCAAATTATGAAGGGAAAAAGACACCAAAGTCAGAATGCCAAGCTCACTAAACTTCCTAATGAAATGTCAGACTCTTCCATGGATCTGTCATCAACAAACTTAAGTAAATAACATCCTTTCTAGCTCATGGACTATCTAACTAATTTGATTATACATTTCCAAACAAGGGTAGCCTTTTTTGATAGTTTGTATTTTGATAAGTAAGTTGTGATTACTCATTAAAATACAATTTTTACACACTATCCTGTCTATACATTAAGTCTAAATTATTTTCTTCTTTCATTGTGTTCTTCCTTCATCTCTTCTTTCTTTATATATTACTGTATTATATATGTGATGTAATTCATACTTATTTTACCTATGCATATAAGTCTACTACATATTAAATTTTTCATTTCATAATATTAAGGGAGTGCAAGTGTTTTGCTACCTAGATGAATTGTATAATACTGAAATCAGGACTTTTTGTGTGCCTGTCACCAGAATAGCATACATCACCCACATGGATAAGTTCTTATCCCTCACTTCCCTCCCATCCTTCTCCTTTTTAGTTTCCAATGTACTTTACACTACTAGACGACTGTGTGTACCCATCATTAGGTTTCAATTTATTAGTGAGATTCTGTGGTGCTCTTTTTCCAGTGTTGAGATATCTTGCTAAGGATAACGTTCTTCCGTTCCATCCAAATTGCTGGAAAAGACATTATTTCAATCATTGTAATGGAGTTTGAGATCCACCTTAATTACCTTGTACTCTGGGAAGATACAAGGTATAATTTCAATTCTTTTAATTTTGTTGAGGTTTGATTTGTATTCTGGGATGTGATCTACTTTGGAGTATGTTCTGTGGACTGATGAGAAGAATGTATATTCCTTAGTTTTGGGGTGATGTATTTTGTGTGTGTCTATTAAGATCATTTGTTCTAGGGTCACATTTAAGTACCTTGAATCTTTGCTTAGTTTCTGTTTAGAGGATCTGTCCAGCTCTGCCAGAAAGGTATTAAAGTCCCCAATATTATGGTGTTATAGGATATGATATTGCTCAAACCAATCAAGATCTGTTTCATAAATCTGGAAGCCCTTAAGTTTATTGCATAAAAAATTAGAATTGAAATGTCTTCTTGTTGTATTTTTCCCTTGATCAGAACAAAGATCTGACCATCTTAGTCTTTCCTGGTTTTAGTTGCTTTAAATCCACTTGTATCTGAAAATATGATTGTGACCCTTCCTTTCTTCTGATTTCCATTTGCCCAAAATACTGTTTGCCATCTCTTTACTCTGAGTCTTGTTTTGTCCTTCAAGGTTAGGTGTATTTCCTAGAGACAGCATAAGGCTGGCTTGTGCTTTCTTTATCCATTTGGCCAGCCTTTGCCTCATAGGAAATTAAAGCCATTAACATTTATTGAGAGAATTGATCAGTGTGGTGGAGTTTTATTCACCTTATTTTGTGAAAGGCCATTGCTTAGTTTTGTCCTTTCCACCATTGTAGAATCTGGGTTTTGTCTTTAGTTTGTGGATGTTTACTTTGCTGATGGCCCACTGTGATGTTCAGAGAGGACAATAGGTGTAAGTATTTTCTGTAGATCTGGTCTTGTAGCAAATTTCTTCAGTGTATGCATAGCAGCAAAGGGTTTGATTTCTCCATTGATTTTGAAGCTTGGTTTAGCAGGATACAGAATTCTGGGCTGAAAATTATTTATTTAAGAAAATTAAAGATAGATGACCTGTCTTTCCTCACTTGGAAATTTTCGGCTGATCCAGGTCAATTGGCATTTACTCCTGGCTATTTGCAGAACTTTTTCTTCGTCTCGACTTCAGACAGGTTCATGACAATATGTCTTGAAGGTGTTCTGTCTGTGTTGAGATGACCCTGGGTTCAATATTCCTCTAAATTGAGTGTTTCAAAATCTTTAGTGAAACTTGAGCAATTTTTATTGATGATATCCTTCAGTATAGCTTCCTTTTCTTTGGGACATTCTTCTTACACATCAGAGATACCTATATTTTGTACATTTGAATGCATTGCTAAGTCCCATTATTAGCTAAGTGAATGTTTTGCTTTCTCTCTCTCCTTTTCTGACTTTTTTACTACCTGGGTTAGCTCAGGAGTTTTATTTTTTAGCTCTCACATTCTATCTTCTTTATGGTCCAATCTGTTTTTTATACTTTCTACTGCATCTTTAAGTACTCTGATTAACTTTTCAGTTCCTTAAACTCTGCCATATATTTTCTATATTCTTCATATCTTTCATCCATTTTTTGGTTCTGTTTTTCTACTTACTCATCAATTCTCTTTATTATACCATCCATATTTTTAATTCCCTTTCTCTCATTTCCACTAATTCTTTATAGGTTAAATGCTCTGCATTAGGTTCCTCATGATCTTTTAAGGCAGGTGTCCTCAAACTACGGCCTACGGCCTGCCGAGGATATTTATCAGACCCACTGGGTGTTTTTGCCACTGCTGCCTGTCCTGCTTAGCAACTAACTCATCCCAGGGCCTGCAGTCTGGCCCTCCAATGGTCTGAGGGACAGTAAACTGGCTCCCTGTTTAAAAAGTTTGAGTATCCCTTGCCCTTTTGGTTTTTCATGTTGCCAGAATTTATCTGTTTGCTCCTCCTCATGTGTGTTTTTTTCTTCTCCACCTCTTTTCCCTACTTTTTCTTTCTCACTACCTCCTTCACTTTGAATTACCTATCTCAGAGCTTAGGTGTTGAAGTGGACTTTTGCTATAAGGACAAAAGGAAGAGAAGGGTAAAAAGCAAGAAGGGAGAAAGAAAAGAAAAAGAGAAGAAAAAAAAAGAAGGAAGCTGAGAAAAAAGTATTTAGAATGACAGAAGAGGGATAGACACAAAGATAGCAATAGGAGAAATAGTGGTGGTAACCATGGTGCTATGACCACACCTGCAAGTCTAGGCCTTTGGGGGCCCAAGCTGGGAAAGTCCCTCAAAATCAGGTATGTCTTACCAGCCTAGGCTAAAACAAGACCCCACCTGCACAAAATATAGAAGAAAAGAAAGGAAAGAAAATCAGCAGTATTTCAGGGTTGGGATGATGGACACTATCTTTCCAAAGACCAAAGCTAGGTAGACACCCTAGACTGTGACCTTGTGACCTTGTTGAATCAAAATTAATGCCATGACCCTGTAGCACTCAGAGATAAGGAACAAAAATAACAAATAATAAAAATAAAATTAGGTAAAGAAAATTTAAAATATAATTATAAAAGATAAAGGGGAAAAAAGTTTTATTTTGTATAATTTGAATCTAATAATTTTAATACTCTTCTGTAGAACCTGGTATAGCACTAGAAAATATATTAGGGATTCAATATACATGTGATCAACATGTCTGGATAAATTAACCTATGACATATGTGTGTTATGCTGAATTCCATAAACATTCTCTTACCTAATAAACTATTTCTTCTTCATCTATTTTTTGCAATTGCTAAGAAATGTTTCTGAAATACAAGATAAAAATGTGTGTACCATATATGTAATTAGCCAAAGCAATAAATTAAACAGAACTTCTCAAAATTTACCACTTAAGACTAGAAAAAAGAAATAAAGCAAATCACAGTGATAAAATCATTCAAAAACATTTTGGACATATCTCGGATTCAGTGCATATGTGACTTAAACCTCTACCCCTGTTTCATTTGCTGGTAGGCATAAGAATCAATTTCCAAAGATAACCTAAAGATATCACACGATGAAACAGCCTATCATCTTCACTTCATTGTACTTAATGAGGCAGGAAGATGGAATAATTTATCGTGGAGAGATTTATGGCCACAAGAACTGAACCAAAATTGGTTTTCTTCTTAAAAACTACTCAAGTTCTCTCGAGATCACCATGGTTAACAGCTTTTTATTTTTATTTGTTCACCTATCTTTCCTTGGGAATCTCATGAAAGTCCATAGATTCCCTCACAGAAAAATACACAAATACAAATACAACTTTGTACCATTTAGGAGGTTTAGTGCTCCTTTTACATACATCCTTATTCTGCTTATGCTACCAAGAAACTTAGTCATGTACTATAACAAAGGAGAATCAGCCTGGCTCTTTAACTTAGACATAGAGATTCATGATTTCTTGGTTCATTTAAACATGAAGAGAAGGTGTTTCTGCCATCTGGTGCAAAAAGGGATCTTAGTTGTCTCAGTTTATGCATAGAGCTCAGGCCTTGTGTTATGTTTCTGTAAGGATTGAGAATGATGAAATCCTTGGATAGCAAGATCTTCAATGGTTATTATCTTGGATAAGTGAGTTCCTATAGTATACACTGCCTTACAAACATTGGATATTTCTTCCAAATTTAACAGTTCCCACAGTGTTAATCCAATGTCCCCAGTGAAAAATTAAAACAAATCACACTCTCTCCCTCTTTTCGAAGTCTCTTGAAACTGTAGAACAGACATAATATTGGCTTAGAACAGAAGTTTTGCAGTATACCCAATCTTCTCTGCCCAGGTCTCTGTTGGCTCAGAGCAGGGAGGGAGAAGTACCCAGCGTTTGGTTTGTGCCAGTAGGTTCCCAGTGTGGTGTTGCTGGCTATTTTGTTCAACTGGAACTCAGACCCTGGGAGGGTGTTCAGGTGCCAGTGTGATGGACTAAGTTAGGTAATCCCCGGTCCTGGTCCTTAATCCCTTGGAATGTTTGCTTAAGTCTTTCTCCAGAAAAATGCTCTGGCAGGAGAGGTATGCATGCACCATGAGCTTGTAGCACTTCTTTCTGCATCTCTCCACTCCCCTCCCTGTGGTCATCACAGTTCAAGCAGGTGCTAGGGATGCTCATGTGGAGGAGGGGACTGGTCCTCAGGCTGTGGAAGCTTGGGCAGAGGTAGGTTGGGTTTCTCTCTGTGGTAACAGTAGAGTTGATCATCCATGGGAGTATATGGGTGCCAGAATTTCACAAAAGTAGCAGCAGCAGCAGCAGCAGCTCAGGGGGGCAGAGCTTTGGCAGTGGCAGTGGGGGCCAAAAGCCACATGTGCTCTCCTATCCAGAAGGCTCAGTGGCAGCAACAGCAGTAGCAGTGGGCCTAGGACCCCTTGAGGTACACATATAATTGCTATCAATTTTACCCCTGTTATTACTAATCTGTCTTTCCTGAACAATATTGATTTCATATATCAAGATTTTATAATTTCTTATTCAAAATTGTATAGAGAACTTAAATTATATATTTGTTAAATATTCACATTTAATTACCAGCACAAATTTCTCTACCAAAATTCCTATATTAATGAAACTATAACATTTATTCATACAATTTCATTACAAAGTAATTTTTTAAAAGTTTATGAAAAGGAACTGTGAGAATCACATCACTATTTAGTTCTCAGAATCAATAAGGCTATTTTATTTATTTGATTCTCTGATTTGTTTTTGTTTCTTAAAAGCATTTTCTCTACTGACTTTAGTGTATGTTGAAAGAAATATTAAAAAATGCATCTCCAGAGATAATCAAAAGATTTAATCATGGGTTTAGCTTTCGGCATTTTGGAGAATATTGAATTGGATTTCCTAGGACCCCAACATTTGCCCTTAGTGAGCATTTTAAAAAATTATCAGTAATAAATTGTGTTTGCCTCAATAATAAACACTACCCATTCCAGTGGGGCTAAATAAACAAGAATAAAGAGAGAAAGTAAGCCTGTTCTCTGCTTCTAGGATATTCTTGCTTTCTGAACAGCCTTAAGCAGCTTATGACATCTCACTTAATGAAAGGACAGATGAGTTTGGTTTTCATTTTTCAGACCTCTCAGCCTCTGCTTAGTTCAGTGAATCTCCTTCCTGCAGAGCCAATATAGCTCTGGGTTCATAGTTTACAGGTGCGTGATGCTCTGTATATTATTAAAACAATTTGGAAAAAAAAAAGGTTTTATAATGAGCTGGAAGTAATAGCTATTTCCAACTTAGACCAAGTATCAAATAGATGCACAGAGTATGAACCTGTACTATTTGACCTTTTTAGGAGATATACACAATATCTTTGTAACTGTGCAAGTTTTTTTAAAAAAGGTTTTATGTAGGTCTGCAATAAAAGGGAGGCTATGTTGGATTCTCTATTCGGGAATGGAGTTGGATTCATACTGATGCATCTGTTACACACTTCAGTTGTGTAAGATAATGATAGAATATTATCATATCTAATAATATTGTGTCTAATTCTGCCATTTACTAATTATGTAACACCAGACAATTAAAATATTCTGAGCTCCTTCTCTATGTAGCAAAGGAGTAAAATTATTCTAATATGACAGCCTTTCAATGAAAATTGGAGATAATTTTGTGAAGCCACATAACCACCAAACAGAGCTCATGGTATAAATGTGCACTGCCAGCAGTAATCAAAATGATTGGGACAAGAGCCTTTCTTCAAGGCTTTCTTTTCTTCGATTTATGGTGATTAGATCATTTTATACAGCTTTTCTTTTATGAGCTGTGGCATTGTATTACAAAAATACTTTATCATAGAGATACTTTGAAGATGAAATATTAGAGTCCATCAAGGTATATCTGTATTAAGTGGAAAATAATAGTTTTAAGGCCTTAAATTTTAAGGCCTTAAATTACATACACACATGAACACACACACACACACACACACACATATATATATACATATGTTTGTCTCAAAATATTGCAGGGGTACCAATGTTTTGTTTATACATATTGCTTTTGTACTGCTTGAGTCAGGGTTGTAAGTGTGCCCATCACCCAGAGAATGTTCATTGTACCCATGAGGTAAGATTTCACCCAATCTCTCCCCTCTCCACCTGCTTGACTTCCATGGGTTTTACTGCCATCCATGCATAGGAATGCTGATCCATTAGTTCCCATTTAATTGCAAGTACACATAGTGTTTATTTTTTCCATTCTTTTTTTTTTTTTTTTGAGTTTTTGGCAGGGTCTGGGTTTGAACCCGCCAATTCCGACATAAGGGGCTGATGCCCCACTTCTTTGAGCCACAGGTGCCGCTGGCATCCCACTTCTTTGAGCCACAGGTGCCGCCCTTTCCCATTCTTTAGATACTTCACTTGGGAGAATGGTTTCCACTTCCTTCCAATTATTGAAAAAGGGACTAAGTTACATTTCTTCATGGCTGAGTAGTATCCCATGGCATGTATGTGCATGAATACATATATGTGCTCATATATATATATATACATATCATATTTTATTAATACACTCATGAATTTATGGGCACATCTATGAATTTGTGAATTGTACTATAATAAACATTTGAGTGTTGGCATGCAAGTGTTTTTTTGATAAAATGACTTATTTTCCTTTGTGTAAATATTCAGTAGTGGGATTTCTGAATCAAAGGGTAGCTCTACTTTTAGTACTTTAAGGCATCTCCATGTTGTTTTCCATAGAGGTTGTAGTAGTTCGTGATTCCACCAACAGTGAATCAATGTTCCTTTCTCTCTGCATTCATACCAGCACCCGTTGTATTGGGACTTTTTGATAAAAACTATTCTCACAGATCTCATTGGAGTTAGGTGGTATTTCTTTGTGGTTTTGATTTCAATTTCCCAGATGATTAGTGACTCTGAGTCTTTAATCATATGTCTAATGGCCATTAGTTTTACCTTCTTTTGAAAAGTTTTTGTTCATGTCTTTTACCCTTTTTCAATGGGGTTTTCTGATTTTTTTTTTTCTTACTGATTTGCTTGAGTTTTTTGTAGGTTCTGGTTATTAGCCCTTTATCAAATATATAGTATGTGAATGCTTTCTCCCTTTCTATATTTTTCTATTTGCTCTATTGATTGTTTCCTTGGCTGTGAAATAATTTTTCAAATTTAATCAAGTTCCATTTATTTATTTTTATTGCTTCTGGGGTCTTTTTGATAAACTCTTTGCCTAGGTCAATATCTAGAAGAGTTGTTCCAATATTTTATTCTAGAATTTTTATGGTTTCCTGCCTTAGATTTATGTCTGTTGTAAAATTAATTTTTGCAAGTGGTAAGAGATATGCACCCTGTTTCAGTCTTCTGTATGTGACTATCTAATTTTCCAAGCACCATTTTTTTTTCTTTTTTTTGAGACAGAGCCTCAAGCTGTCCCCCTGGGTAGAGTGCCGTGGCAACTCAGCTCACAGCAACCTCCAACTCCTGGGCTCAAGCGAGTCTTCTGCCTCTGCCTCCCAAGTAGCTGGGACCACATGCGCCCGCCACAACGCCCAGCTATTTTTTGGTTGCAGCCGTCATTGTTGTTTGGCAGGCCCGGGCTGGATTCGAACCCGCCACCTTGGGTGTACGTGGCTGGTGCCTTAGCCACTTGAGCCACAGGCGCTGAGCCACCAAGCACCATTTTTTGAATAGGAATTCTTTTCCCCAGTGTATAATGCTGTCTGCTTTGTCAAAGATCAGTTGGAAACATGTGGGAGATTTTATGTCTGGGTTCTCCATTCTCTTCCATTGGTTTATGCCTCTATTTTTGTGTCAGTACCATGATATTTTGGTTACTGTAGCCTTATAATACAACTTAAAGTCTGGTTAAGTGATGCCTCCAGGTTTGTTCTGTTACTTGAAGTTGCTTTGGCTATTCAGGTTCTTTTATGGTTCCAAATGATTCATAGAATTGTTTTCTCTAGATCTATGAAAATTGATATTGGAATTTTAACAGGGATTGTACTGATTCTGTAGATCACTTTGGGTAGTACAGACATTTTAACAATGTTGATTCTTCAGATCCATGAGCACATAATGTTTTCTCACTAAGTTAACCAGAAAAAGAAAAAGGAAGGACACACATAAGCTCAATCCCAATTGAAGGAGATGTTAGAACTGATACCACAAAAATGCAAAATATCATCTATGAAAACTATAAAGATCTCTGTGCACATACACTCAAAAATGTTGTGGAAATGGAAAAATTCCTGGGAATAACAGATCTCAATCAGGAAGAAATAGAACTCCTGGACAGATCAATAACAAGTTCTGAAATTGAAGCAGCAATAAAAAAAATTTTTTTACAGCAACAAAGTGCCTTGTATCAGAGGGTTTCACAGCCAAATTTTATCAGACTTGCAAAGAAGACTTGACACCCATACTGCAGAAATTATTTCATAACATTGTGAAAGAAGGAATCCTCCTCATTCAGTCTATGAAACCAGTGTCACCTTAAATTATATTTTAAAAATACATCCAAAAATGTTGTCAGGCTTACTCCAAGGGAAGAAATCCAAGAAAATGTTTGGTTTTTACTATCTTCTTACACCTAAAAAAATATTTATCTCATTTAACCACTCTATGTATAATTTTTAAATTCAGCTTAAATATGAAAATATAGAAATCATGAGTTATTATTATGTTTTTAAATAATGTGAATTTAGCTGGGACACCAATGTGAAGGTTTCAAAGCCTACAAGAAGATCTATTTCAATCTGTCTTTGATATCAGAAATCAATAGTGGTCAGACATGAGTAAAAACTAAGGCAGAATCACAATTCAACATGGAATTTAATCACATTGTTCTTTACTTCCAAGAACTTATGATTAAACTAAAACAAAATACAATCCCTAAACACAATAAAATGTGCTATGAATGCCAATCTGGACCCAGAGCCTTGCTTCACTATCCAGTACACTGATGAATAATATCACCACTCCGATGATCATGTCCTCTTTGTGCCAAAGAATGAGATAGTAATAGGATCGATTTCACAGACGATTACATTACTTATTTGTATGTGGTAACACACTAAAAAATTTAGTGGTTTGAAATAACAACAATATAACTGTGTTTATGAAGCTGCAATTTGATCGTGGCTCCATGAGAACAGGTTGTATCTGCACCCACTGACCCATCACGGAGTGTCTCTAATCAGTTAACTGAATATTTTTTCACTCACATGTCTAGCAGGTGATTCTTGCTGTTGGCTGTGGTGTTAGCTGGAACATAGAAATGTGGCCTCTTCATGTGTTCTGGACTTCCTCAATACCTGGTAACTGAGTTGCAAGGATGGCTATCCTAAGAGAGAGGGGTGTACCCCAGAGAAGCTTAGGTAGCATGACCGAGCATTGAAAGTCATGAGCATCACTCCAGCTATATTTTATTTATTGGGGCAATCAAGAAATCCTGCCCAGTTAAAAAAAAAAGAAAGAAAGAAAGAAAGAAAGAAAGAAAATATAGACTACATAGCTTGGTGATGAATTGGAATTCTGTGGAAGAACTTGCAAGACAAAAAAATCTTGGTTTCCTATTTTTGACCCCCCCCCCCCAAAATATCTGTCAGGTTACGCTGATTTGTGATCACTGAAGAAGTAATTAACATTATGAGCTGTGGTATCTACCCAGATATTTAACACAGAACACAAAGACAGGTAGTGGGGCTATTTCCTCTGAAGTTTCCATACATGCAAAGCTAAACTTCACATTACATTTAAATGTAATTCATATCCCCAGTTCATATATAAGGAAACAGTTTTAGAGGTATTAACTAAACAAAGGAAAACTATATACCTAACAAGTAGAATATTTAGAACTTGAAATAAAGTCTTTCTAGATACAGAGAATATATGCTGTAGAACCCTTGTAAGTTGACTATCCAAGGGATTATAACAAACTGTTCAACATACAGAAGTGGTCAACATGAGGAGATAGGCCTCCTGTTCAGACACATACATGTGGCCCATGCCCAGTCTATGAGAATTAGGTCAACTCAAGGAGGTGGTCAATGCAGGGAAGCAGCCAACTATGGTGATTCTATTGTATTTCCTAACTTAATTCAGGAGGATTTTGTAATAAAGTTTTTTGAAAATCAAATCCTACTTCTCCAAACTCTGGAATGACATCATGAATCACTATGAAGGAATTACTTTGGTTTGCAAATGATATGTGCACATATTTGCTATTTTATTTGCTCACATTCTATTTTGTAGGCAAATTATTGATGGCTTTCTAAAATCTGTTAACTAAGTGACCCTGCTGTTACCTGAGACAGAGAGACATTATGATCTAAAAATCACTGAAAGTAAAAATGAGAAAGTAAAGACATTAGTCCTTCCTGAGTTACCGAAAATAGAGTTGAAAAAAAAACCTGGCACCCTAATATTACCACTGAGTAGCTGAATGAATACTAACAATTTCCATTCAGACTTCTTGCCATGTGAGAAAACTAATCCTCTCTGTTTAAGCTACTGGAATGATACTTTTGATTTCTTGCAGCTCAATTCAATTCCTAACCAGTGCAGGTTCTATTTCTTCATTGTCAAAACAGACTCCTCCAAGAAATCTAATTTTCCACCACAGTTCACAAAGATGTTCCTGTTCTCAACTCCCACCATTAAAGAAAACACATTTCCCTGTTTCACAGGGAAGTGCCAAGCTTATTTAACTTTATCTTAGTAATAAAGGTAAATTATTTAATATGGAGGCAAAGTGGGTAGGTTACATGTCCTCTTAAGACTTCTCAAATAATACATCTATATGTCAAGAGAAAGTCCTGAGAGCAATTCCTCTTTTTTAGTTTCATGCTATTTTGTTCCTTGAGCATTTCGTATTTTATCTTTTTATTGCTATCAATTCATAATTATTGTCAAAGTTTAATTCTCCCAAGATTTTAAATATAGGGTTCTATAACTACATTTGGGGAAAGCTACATATAATGCCTCCCTTTTGGAGATTGATGAAGCATATTAATATATCCAGGATTTGAGACCTTCTGCAGGTTAAGCAGGGATGCCACATTATTGAATCACATTCCTATATTGCTGCTGCCACTGCTGCTGCTGTCCCTGCTGCTGGGCATATTTATTAACAATTTGAGGAATCAACTTTAGAAATGCTGAACTTCATTATTCTATTTTGAATAGAAGACTTTACTATATATTTTCTCTAACTTTCTAAGTTTTGACTGCATATAAAAATGCAACTAATAAACAGTGTATCTATGTAATGCATCAATCCCCTTTACTTGTTCTCAAATACACATCAACCTACCCTTCATAAATTATTCACCTAAAACTGAAGTGTAACTGTTGATATTAAGTTGGAATAATTTTCTAGAATATATGCACAACAAGAAAAACTATATATAGAGGAAAATCTTCATGATATCAGTAAATGGTAATTTTATTCTCTAAGTTGTTAAAAAAAAATCCTATGGAGGGTGGCGCCTATGGCTCAGTGAATAGGGTGTTGGCCCCATGTACCAAGGGTGGCAAGTTCAAACCTGGCCTCAGCCAAACTGCAGCAAAAAGAAAAAATAAAAATCCCATGGAGTAATTCTTAATACCTTTCTTTTTCTCATATCCCATATCTAATGTCTTCATATTCTGTTGACTCTACCATTTAAATGCATTCAAAAGCCAGATTCATCCAAGTATATTCAGATTTTTACCTTTTGTTGACACATTGCTACAACCCATATATATATATATATATGTTAGCCACCATAGGCACCAACACCTTTCACCTGGACAGTTGTCATAGCTAGTTGACCCATATCACTGCTTTTATGACCATCTAATCTATAAAATATTCCAACAGAACATCTAGAGTCACCATTTTATAATAGAATTCCGCTTATAAACACCCTTCCACTTGAAGCCTTTAATGTCATCCTAACTCAAAGTAAAAGACAAATTCCTTAGCGGGAATTACAGGGGTCCCTCCAGATCCCCCTCAGAGCTCATCTCCTTTAACTCCTGGGTTGCAGTCACCTTGGCTGCCTGTGGTGCTGTCCACATATGATGGACACCTTCCTATTGGAGCATCTGCATTCATTCTTTCTTCTTACTGGGGGTGTTTTTCACCCAATTATTCACAGGACACACTATTCTTGAAATATTGTTATTCAAAAGGCTGTTTTCAATGAGGTTTCCCGTCTGGTGTATTAAAGCATTCTACCCTCTGACACTCGCTGACCTCACCTTCCCTTCTTCATTGTTCTTTTTGGCACTTATCAACATTCCAGTTCCTATGCATTTGCCCTGAGTATTTACTTTCTCTAAATTTAGAATGTAATCTTCATTACTACAGGAATTCTTGAGTTTTATTTTTCTGTTCTATCCTAAGAATCTAGAAGAATCTATGGTCATCATTTATAATTAATATTTTCTTAATACCTGAATAAACTGTATGTTTGCAATCCATGCCCCGACTAGTCTGTTTGGCCCACCATAACAAAGCATCACAGGCTGGGAAGCTTATATAACAAACTTTGGTTTACAGTTCTGGAGGCTAAAAGTCCAAGATAGTCCATAGGGTTCTAGTATGATATTGATCAATCGAAATTATATCTTCTTAAAGGTTTTATCTCTAAACATTGTTGAACTGGGTTTAGGGATTTAACATATGAATTTGGGAGGGAGCATAATTCAGTTCATAAAACCTATTTTGGAAACTATTGTTCTTAACACAGAATGTAGTATAATTTTACTGCTTATTTCTGCACATAGTAAACACATATTGGCATCATTATATAGGATTTTAAATCAGAGAGACTAAGAGCAGAAAGCTGTAGAGCTACACAAATAAACTGTTCCCATGTAAAGTGTGTACCTAGAATTTGAGAGTGTGCTAAATATGGGGGAAAAATCTCTCTAGAAATATAATTGAAGAAGACTATGTTCAGACTAAAATTCTGAACTTCATACTGAAAGATTTAAAATTTTCTGCAAATTTTATTAGTGGCCCCAATACTAAGAAACAATAATTGCCTTATAACACACTATCAGATGACCATGGTCAGGTCTTGCAGTAAAAAGGTCCATGTGCCATGTCGTTCTGAATGACAGAAGAAATACAGGGGAAAAGATTATAAACTATGTCTTCACTGCATCTGCTAAGCTTTTATTTTATCACTACTGTTATCTGTGTTTGTGCACATGTGTATGAGGAGTTAATAAGTGATATTTATTTCTAAGGGATTAGGAAGGGTTTAGTTTTCTATTTGTGTCATAACTAATAGCCACAAACGTAGTGGCCTACAAAACCTCACACTATTCTGTAGGTCAGAAGTCCAGGTAGCCTCACCTGGTCCCACAAAGCTGAACCCAAGTTGTGAATAAGACTGTTTTTCTTGCTGGAGCATGTGAAGAAAAATTAACTCCCAGGGTCATTCAGATTGTTGGCTGAATTCCATTCCTAAGATCACAGAGCGGAGGTGCCTATGTTCTCTTGCTAGCTGGGAGCCGCGGGGAGCCCGATTCTACACTTGAAGGCTGCTCCTTGCCTTTCTGATGCTTTTCATGTAGCACCTCTAGCAAAGTTAGCAAGTTCTTTTCACACTTCAAATATCCCCAACTTCTCCTTCCGCCCCAGCACTGATTCCAGCTGGAAAAAGTTATTTATTTGCTTTAAAGAGTTCACATATGTAATTAGATCAGGGCGCCTAGGCAATCCATAATAATTCCCTATTTTGAGAAATACAACCCTACTGTCATTTTCGAAGTCCCTATTTCATTTTATGTAACAAATTCATAGACCGTAAGAATTAAGATGTGGACCTTTTGAGGAGGCCCTTCTGCTTACTACAAGCTTAAAGGAATTATAATAACAAAAATTAAACTGATCTGTGCCTAGCTAAGCAACACTCCATAATGGGATATTCCCATGCTAAGAATGGTTACTAACCATACTATGTGGCAGAATATTAACTTTCTTGAATTTACGCTAAGGAATTTGCACTAAATCTCTTTTTAAAAATTAACTTGGCATTTTAAAATTGTTTTAGAAGTTTTAAACTTGTGAAAGAACTACAGACAGTTTTGGAATATCCCATAACCAGTTTGCCCTCTTATTAATATTTTACATTGCTACAATATATTTACCACAATTAATGAACAAACTTTGATACCTTATTAGTAAGTAAAGTCTATATTTTATTCAGCTCCTACCTCTTGTCTCCTGGACATCCTCTCTGGAAGGCCTGAGTCAGGATACACAAAGTTAATACACTGATGGAGAAGCATGGCTGAGCACACTGGTGACTGGATTCATTTTAATCCCACTTCCAGGCACACTTTGCAAGGTTTCATATTTATAAATAAATATATTTCAAACTCTTTAAGACTGGGCTACTCACCAGCTGAATCCTACAAATGAACTTAGTCAATGCTGTATGGAGAAGTTAGCCTAACTGAAAAGTGCCAGAATGGCTTAGCTATAAAAGTATAAGGTCTAATAAAATAGCATTGATTTGGGGAAAATTTTAAACAGTCAATAGATAAAAAGAATAATCACCTTCTCAAAAATGGTAGGGTCCAAACAAAAACCAACCATAGTTAATGCAAAATTCTTAATTCCTTTCATATACTAGGACATTTGTAAATGTTTTAAGTTCTGAGTTTTCCAGAATCAAATCTATTCTTTTCCTTGTAAAATGCCAAGGCTCCTTCTCCTGTTTCTGGCAGGGGTGATGTTAGGTCAGTCATAGATGGAACACCTTCTTCTACTGGCATATTGGAAGCTGCAGGTTGTAGGGAAAGTTAAGAAACTGGGAACTCCAGAAAATCAGGGCAGCCATGAGTCACAGAGTCACACAGGTGACAATTAGGAAATAGCTAGCACTGGTGGGAAGGCCAATTTGGAGACACATATATGCCTGAAAGAGACTTTATAAAGGTGGAAGAAACCAGGTAAGGTAAAGAAACTGTGGCCATAGAACATGACCTTGACACGTGGTTGCAATCTGAGCATGATAGGCATTTTTCTGTCAGGGACAGTAAAATTTTAGGGTGTTAACTGAATACAGATCTCCAGGGTTGTACACTAGATACATCTTCACGAAGAACAAGATAGAAGATAAAAGAAGTGGAGCTGCTTTTTAAGTACCTGGGCAATGTTACTCTTTATAGAACCGTAACATTCAGTTACATCAGAAGTTTGCTTTCCAGAACAAAGAAGAAAACAATGAAGCAAAACCATCACAATATATTTTGCTAAAAGTTAACAGTCCTAGTAAGACATGTTTTTAAAACATGTTAGGCTTTCAGAGAGGTCTAAATGCCAAGTCCACTTACATTTTATGACAGATCTCTGTGCAATTTTATAAACCTCTTCTGGCATGAAGGAGTTTCTGCTAAACCACCTGATATGCAGGCTCACCTGTCGTGCTTCACATATTTCTTTTTATTCAAAGCAATATTTGTGAAAACAGCACAGTACACCCCTTGGCTTTGTGGTTTCCTCCTGTGCTGCTACAAAGAATTCCTTCAGCATCACAGGCTCTCCACAGAGCCTGCATGCACAATAGTAAGAATATCCATAAGGAAAGTGCATATATTCACAAGATGTGAAGCCACCGAGGAAAGAAAGTCCACAAGAGGTTGTAGGGCTTAACGTTGAGTGATACCTTTTACATCAAAAGTGTTATTCCAGTTGATAGAAATGTTATTAATGATAAATAGAAATGCAAAAAGATTGGGGTTTCTAGTATGGAGTTGCTTAAAGGAGTCAGTGCTCTAAAAAAAAAAAAAAAAAAAGAAAGAGAAAAAGAAAAACCCTTTTCTTATCCTAGCATTATTGACAGTTTGAGGGGATGAATCTCTTTTGTGCAGCATCCCTAGCTTCTCCTCACTAGATGGCAGAAAACAGGTTAAGTTCTGGCTATCAAAACCTGCCTCCAGACTTTGCCAATATCCCCTAGGGCAAAGCAATCATTCCCAGGTGAGAACCACTTCCCTAAAGATTAAGAAAATTGTTCCTGAATCAGGCAGATCTTAGTCCCCTTTCAAACTCTATCACTCTGACATCCAACTTAAGCTAGCAGTTCTTTATGTTTCATTTATTAGTGTGTAAGATGTGAACTGTAGGGAAAATTGTAAAATAATTTTAAGTGGACAAAAAGATTACATGGTGTCTTCAGTAGAAAACAACTCCTGTGCAGCATAGACTTCTAGATTATTTGATTTTCAGGGTACCTCACTTTTCATTGTCTATGAGACACTTTACAATTTTGTAACTTGAAGAAAACTGATAACAATGTAAATAATTCTTAAGGATAGAAATTAAATTGTATCTGCTGGTATTCAAATGATTTTTTGGTTTTGCATTTATTTGACTAAATATGTGTGCCATTGTGAATTCTCCTTCAAATCTACTATAACTCCTTAATTAATGAATACAATGGAATCTTCAACTTGTGTATTTTTTATACCTGTATGACACACATACCTATACCTGTATGTGTATATGTATACATATATATATATATATATATTTCTTAATTTATTTGAAAGATTACAGGTGGGGTGTGGTGGCTTTCTCTTGTAATCTTTGCATTCCGGGAGGTTGAGACAGGTAGATTGCTCGAGACCAGCGTGTGAAAGAGTGAGACTCTCTATTTAAAAAATAGCTGGGCATTGTGGTAGGCACCTGTAGTCTCAGCTACTTGGCTACTCAGGAGGCTGAAGCAACAAAGTTGCTCAGAGTGAGTCTTTGCAAGCAAGAAAGAAAGGAAGGAAGGAAAGAAGGAAGGAAGGAAGGAAAAAGGAAAGAAAGAAAGAAAAGAAAAAATGTTGTAGGTGAAATCTACATAAATCTGCATAAATCTACATAAATCTGCTCTTTCTCTTAAACTGTCAAAAATCTTAATTTTACCTCGTTTCCCTATGGAACTATTTTTCCATTTTTTAATATTTTGAAATAATTATGTTAAAAATAAACCTTTCCACTCATAAATCACTTAATATTTCTTCCTTTATTCTAAATTAAAATAAATAATAACTACACATTGAGGGCTAGCATATGCCCAGTAGTATGTGACATCACTAACTACAGAGCTAATAATAATTAATCTACTTATATTTTACTGTGTGCCAAAGTGTCAGCTCTTTTACATGTATCATTTCATATAATCCTCAGGACAAATATTATATATTATTTTCATCATCTCTCTTCTTCACACAAGAGGAAAGTGAGGTGACAAGGTAGTCACAGAATCAGTGAGGGACAGAGACAGGACTACACAGTCCAGGCCCCAGTCTTCAGAACCAGCACTGCTACCCAATCACATGCTACCTCTTTCATTACCTATTTTATTTCCCATAACATTCTTCTCATGTGTGCATTACCCCACTCAGACATAGGCATAAATGAGTTCAGAGAGGTAAATTACACGGGAGTAAGTAGCTTACTGCAACATTTCAATGGCTTCTCTTCTACTCTCTCTGCCCTTTATGTACAATGTTTTTAAAATTTATGTAAATGCCCCTGCTTCTTCCCTCAGTCTTAATGAGAGCATTCTTAATAGATCCATGCTTGATCTTTTCTTTTCCTTTACATATAGTTACTTCTGGGGATGCTATTTGAATTGTCACTTCATCTAACAAATTTCAAAAATTAAAATTTTAGTCAAACTGTCTTGTCCAATTTCTATTCCCAAAGATCCAAATGCAGAATGAACAACTCCCATCTAAAACCATGTTTGTGGAGGAGGGAGGCAAGGTGGCTGACTGAAGCCAGCTTTTGGCAGAGGCTCCCATTCAGAGGGAGAAATGATGGCTGGAAATAACCCAATCAAGCAGAAGATCGGGAGCTGAGCTGAGAGAGAGGATCGATAGGTTTACATCACCCCTGCTGCAACAAGCTGGACTCCAAGGAAACAAATTTCAGGTACAAAACTCATCACAAAGAGGACAGGAATCCTTCCCCTCCCCCAACCAGGAGAGCAGCTTGAGGCAAGTAGAGAACAGAGGACCTTTAGTTTCACCAAAGGGGAGAAAATGACTGAGGGCTGGGACTCCATCCATGGAGAGATACTGCTACAAGCCCGGGAGTCTCTTGCCTGGGCCAAAAGTTGATCTAATATTCTCCCTACCTTCCTGAACTCCCAATCCACCCCTCGCCCCTCTCCTGGCTGTCTGGAAGACTACCCCCTGCAAAATCAGAGCATTTGGCAGATTTTTGCTAGGGCAGGGCACCTCATGAGCTGTGGGGCAGTTGTGCTGAAAGTATAACTTTAATAGAGAGGGAGTCACAAGGGGAGAGAGACTTGCCCTGTGTTAGAAAGACCATAGCTCAGGACCCATGCTACTGACCACTGCGGACTGCAGCCCACCAGTGCACTGACTCTTCTGCCCCCGTGGGAAGCTCAGCTCCCCACTGGGCTCCTGCAACCAGTAGGCACAGCAGCAACTCCCACCTGGCTATTGTGACCCATGTGGCCTATGGCTGGTGACTCCTGCAGGACTCCTGTGACCTGTGGCCCATGGCCAGTGACTCCTGCTGGGCTCCTGTGACCCATGTGGTCCATGGCCAGCAACTCTGCCCTCTGGCCCCCAACACCTGAGGCACTTCCTGCTGCTGGCAACTTCTGCCTAGGACCTGCGACCCAAGGTCTGCAGCCAGCAACTCCTCCCAGCTCCAGCTCCTGCAACCTATGTGGCCCACAGCCAGTGACTCCACCCTACAGCTCCCTGCCTGGCTCCTGTGGCCAGCAGTCCACAGCCAGCTACTCCTGTCCAGCTCCTGTGACATCTGAGGACCCTGAGGTTGGTGACTTCACCCTCAGCTTCCCACCTGGCTTCTGTGATCGAAGGCCAGGGGTCAGTGGCTCTTCCTTCTGGTTCCCCACTAGGCTCCTGTTACCCTTGAGGCTGGTGGCAATGCCCTCCAGCTCCCTGCTGCTCCTGCAACCTGGACACAGCAGTATCCCAGACCTGGGTACCACACCTGACAGTGGCAGCGGCTCCACGGTCACTCCCACTGGGGCCAAATTGAGCTGCCAGTGAACCCCCACTGCCTAGAGGTCAAAGACCTTTTAAACTCTCTCACCTGATTAGTGTTTGTGTTGAGCAGGACAATTGGTTTGGAACTCTTGACCAAGTCGATCACCCAGGGACCCACCAAGGTTGTACCCTGGTTGTGTTGTTGTGGGACTGTGGGATTCTCCCCTTCCAGTTGTCACCTATGTGTTTGGGGGAGAGGGGTGTTTTAGTTGCTTATATATCTCCACAGCTGAGATTTCAGCCCAAAGCCACTGAATCACTAGGATTGGACAGAGACTAGCTGAATACCAGAGAGTGCCATCTAGCCCCACTACATCAAGCAGGTCCCCAGAGTTTCAGGCTTTAGTCCTGAATGGGACCTTTGTAAATCTCTAAGGGAAAAGTCCCAATCACCAGTCTGAGTTCTTTGGTAAATGGCTGGTTAATTACAACTCCAGGAACCCTCAATTCAATTTCACCTTGACGGCTTCCCTAGCCAAATGGTGAAAAATAATCATGAGGTGGAATAAGCAGAAAAACTCTAGCAACATGAATAATTAGAGTAGATCAACTCTCCCCAGCAATGACAAAGAAGACACAATAGAAGATCTCATTCATAAACAAATGGCTGAGATGTCAGAAATCAAATTCAGAATTTGGGTTGCAAATAAGAGTAACAGAATGTAGGTAAGGATGCAAGTAGAAATTCAAGGAACAATTCAAAAGTTGTTTCAAGAATTTAATGAATTCAAAGACAAAATCACCAAAGATTTTGACACATTGAGGCAAAAACTTGCAGCCCTCAAAGATCTGAGAAATACTGTAGAGTCCCTCAGTAACAGAATGGAGCAGGCAGAAGAAAGGATCTCTCATGGAAAACAAAGCTTTTGAATGCTCCCAAATGCTCAAAGTGGAATGAAAAGTGGAGATCAAAAATGGATCATTCTCTGAGAGAATTGTGGGACTACTCCAAAAGAGCAAACATTCATCTCATTGGAATTCCTGAAGGAAAAGAGGATGTTCTGAAATGCACCGATACTCCAGTCCAAGAGATAATTGAGGAGAACTCCTCAAGCATGGCAAGAGATACTGAAATTCAGATAGCAGACAGTTTCAGAACCCCAGTATGACTCAACCCAAATAGAACATCTTCTTGACATATTGTAATTAACTTTGCCAAAGTTAATATGAAGGAAAAAATCCTGTAAGCAGCCAGACATAAGAAAAGCATAACCTACAAGGGAAAGAATGTTAGAATGACTATAGATCTCTCTGCTGAAACTTTGAAACTTTTTTTTTCTTTGCAGTTTTTAGCCAGGGCTGTGTTTGAACCCACCACCTTTGGCATATGGGGCTGGTGCCCTACTCCTTTGAGCCACAGGCACCACCCTGCTGAAACTTTTCAAGCCAGAAGAGGATGATCATTGACCTTCAATCGCCTAAAACAAAACAACTTTCAGCTGAGGATCCTATATTCAGCTAAATTGAGCTTCATTTATGATGGAGAAGTTAAATACTATAATGACATAAACACGTTGAAGAAATTGGCCATAACCAGACCAGCTATTCAGGATATCCTCAGACCCATCCTCCCCATAATGACCAACACAATGCTCTACCACCAAATTAAACTCACTCTGAAATTCTTGACCAAAACTCAATTTCCACAGTGGTGAAAAGATTCATAATGTCCACTGGACTTTTGAAAAACTTGACACCTAAAATACTACCAGGGATATTAATCCTCTCAATTAATGTGAATGGCTTAAACTGTCCCCTTAAGAGACACAGTTTGGTTGACTAGATACAAAAACTCAGGCCAGATATCTGCTACATACAAGAATCTCATCTTAACTTAAAGGATAAATATAGACTCAGGGTGAAGGAATGGGAATCTGTAATCCAGGCAAATGGAAATCAGAAAAAAGCAAGTGTTTTAATTTTATTCACAGATACACTAGGTTTTAAACCAATAAAAGTAAGGAAAGACAAGGATCGTCACTTCATATTTGTTAAGAGAAGCAGTCAACATGATGAGATGCCCAATTATTAACATTTAAGCACCCAACCAGAATGCTCCTCAATTTATAGGGGGTACCCTTACAGACATGAGCAATTTAATATCTTCTAGCACCATAATAGTTGGAAATTTCAACACCCTTTGGCATTGTTGCATAGACCCTCTAATAAGAAACTAAGCAAATAAATTTTGGACTTGAACTTCAGCATACTACAATTGAATTTAACAGACATCTGCAGAACCTTTCATCCTAACAAAACTGAATACACATTCTTCTTATCAGCCCATGGAACATCCTCCAAAATTGATCACATATTAGGTCATAAGTCTAACCTCAGCAAATTTAAAGTATAGAAATTATTCCTTGTATTTTCTCAGATCATCACACAATAAAAGTTTGGCTCACCAATAACAGGTATCTGCATACTCATACAAAGACATGGAAACTAAATAACTTGATGCTGAATGATAACTGGGTTATATATGCAATTAAAAAGGAAATTGCCAAATTTTTGGAACAAAACAATAATGAAGACACAAATTATCAGAACCTTGGGATACCGCAAAAGCAGTCCCAAGAGGGAAATTTATAGCATTGCAAGCCTTCCTCAAGAAAACAGAAAGAGAGGAAGTCTATAACTTCATGGGACATCTTAAGCAACTAGAAAAGGAAGAACATTCTAACCCCAAACCCAGCAGAAGATAAGAAATCACTAAAATTAGAGAAGAATTAAAGGAAATCAAAAACAAAAGAATTATTCAAAAGATTGATAAATCAAAAAGTTGGTTTTTTGAAAAATTCAACAAAATTGATCAATCTTTGGCCAACCTAACCAAAAATAGAAAATTTAAGTCTATAACATCATCGATCAGAAATGACAAAGGTGAAATAACAACAGACACCTCAGAACTCAAAAAATCCTTAACGAATACTACAAAAAACTTTATTCTCGGAAATATGAAAATCTGAAAGAAATTGACCAATACTTAGAGGCATGCCAACTTCCTAAACTTAATCAGAAAGAATTGGAAATGATGAACAGACCTATATCAAGTAGTGAAATGGAATCACCTATATGAAATCAACCAAAAAAGAAGAGTCCAGGACCAGATGGCTTCACTTCAGAATTCTACCAAAACTTTAAAGAGGAACTAGTATCTATATTACTTAATCTTCTCCCAAACATTGCTGGGATTTAAGCTTATCTTTACCTAGGTCTCAATATTTTTATAGTGGCACCATACTCTTAGAATAAGAGTATGAAATTTGCCATGAAGCAATTCCAGACAAAAGTACACACATCAAAATTGAAAAGAGAATAGGCCTTTCCCTCCCAAATATAAGATTAAATACTGTTCATTCTACTGGTGCCACAGATACCTCAACAGTTCTCTGGCTAACCATTTAATCATTCTGTGATATTTAGAAAAGTGTATAAATAGCTAACTGGCTATCAGATCAATTATTCTTTCAAGATAACACATAACATGGCTGAATACATGATGACAAGGAAACTACCAGTGGACTGTACACAGTGTGGCTTTGGTATAGAGCAGGTCTGAAATTTAAATTTTAACTATATCACTTAACTCAGTCAATTTTTTTAAATTTATTTTTATTTTTATTTATATATATTTTTTTAGTTTTTGGCCAAGGCTGGATTTGAACCCACCACCTCTGGCATATGGGGCTGGCACCTTACTCCTTTGAGCCACAGGTGCCACCCAGTCAATTTGTTTACTTTGCTTAACTTCCTTTTCAGTCTGTGCAAAGACAATGTTAAGCCCTACCTCCAATTGCTATTGTGAGTACAGAATAAAAGGTCTCGTGCAATGAAAGCTTAGTACTTAATAAGTTCTTTCAAAGCAAAAGTAATAATATCTGATTAAAAAATGTTTACATAATACATTTTTATCTCCATATAATTTAATGCAAGTTTAAATTTGACATAGAACATCTGGGCTATTGATGAGTGAGGGGTTTTGGTTAAATCTTGGTTTTGCATTGTTGGTATGAATCCTTTGCAAGGAGTCTTTCTATGTTAAAATCTATTATATGTCAAGTTGTTATTTGGAAAGCACAGACCATAAAGGAGCAGAATACTAAAATGCATTATAGAAGATAGTTTTCTCAGTGTTGCCAAACTCCAATAAAATTAACTCTAAGCTTCATTTATAAAAACAAACATGTGTGGGTGGTGCCTGTGGCTCAAAGGAGTAGGGCGCTGGCCCCATATGCCGGAGGTGGTAGGTTCAAATCTAGCCCCAGCCAAAAAAAGAAAACTGCAAAAAAATTAAATAAATGAAATAAATATTTTGTGAAATTTGTGAAGGCAGATATTAAAAATTTCTCCATTGTTGAATACTTACTTTAAAAATAAAAATTGTAGTCAATTTGAAAGTTCTAGACATAAATGGCAATGTTATTTTTCTTAGTTGTTTTCTAAAATAAAATGCTATCTAGGGCATATATATAGTTTGCTTCTGCAGATGCACTTTCTGTCCTTTCTTCATTCATTTATCTTTTACCTATTCAAGGCTGCCCCAGTTACAGAGGGAAGGCTGCAATAGACTCAATGTACTTGACTTTTAAAGTATTTAGGCTGCCTGACCCAAGAAATTGACTGAAGTGAAACAACCATGAGTGTTCCTTCAGTGCACAATTTAACCTGATGGGACCTTTCAAGTAAACATTACGGGCACTTATAAATCACTGACCTGAAAGGAAACACTCCAGCCTTGTGAAGGTCAAGGGCCTGGCATGTTAAAGTTAGTTCACCAGATGGCTGAATTCCACAGAGTAAATCACAGGTCAGGGGTTGGAAATTCCTTCATGAATTTACAGCCTTCAGAGTGCCTTATTAGCATTGCCTAAAAATACTGATCATGCACACAAAAGGCTTATATTTTCATCTTGTACCACATTTGACAGAAACAACTATTGTGGCCCTCAGTGTTTACCTGATCAGCATCTAACAAAGATGATGGAACGCGTAAATGAGCAGTTTCTGTCAGACGCCTTGTCCAGGCAGCTTAGATAAATCAGGCAATAGCATGCCAGAGATTTGCTATCAAGGGTATCAGTTGTCATGGCTAGTCTTGTCCTCTTTAAATTCTGCTTTATGATCTGTAATTTCATTGATTCTTCTATTACTTCTACAAAGCCATATACAAAGTGCTGTGCCAGGTACTTGGCAATATAAATGACGAATACGGCTCGGCTTCCCTCTGCCGACGTTCACAGGTACCCATGGCAGTCTCTTACGCAGTTTCTGCCTTCCTTCCCTTGGACACTGAGCCAGGTCTGTAAAGAAGCCAGACTTTCATACAGAAGATTAAGTATTCTGAGTAAGACCGAGGCCCTTGAATGAAAGTCAAGACCAGCTGTTAGCATATGTGAGGCCACCTTGGACTTTCTGTCTGAGGCTGTTATCCAACAGGATATAACTCTACTAATGGGCTCAAGTGAAAGCAGCTAAGCATGTGAAACCAGCCAAAGCACAGAATGGGAAAAACTGAATTATTATTTTAAGTCACCAGATTTTAAGAATAGTTCTGTGTCACAGGTCACTGATAATATATCACTTTATTATCTATGGTATCTTCTGTGTCACGGATCAGCAAATGTTTCCTGTAAAAAGCCTGATACTAAATACCTTAGGGCCATACGGTTTCTGTCATTGTAGTGCAAAAACAGTTGTAGGTAGTAGGTAAACAAAGGGCAAGTGGTTTGTACCCCAATAAAACTTTATTTACAAAATAGGCAGACGGATAGATTTGGCTTATAGGCCATAGTTTTAGACCACTGTTATAAGTTAACAGCTTCACAAATGTATATAATCCTCATTTTGAAGTATAAATTGAATTATTAAGTTATTCTCTTTGCTATCTTCAGAATCTCACACATTGAAAGAAATCTTACAGATGACATATTTTATGCATGCATCAAAACATAACATGTACCCATCCCAAATATGTATAACTATGAAATACAAATAAAAAATACAATAGGAAACAAAAAGTAAAAAAACAAAATTTGATGATATCTTTTCTTTGATGATTGTGCAACTGTTATTTTATCATAACATGGCTATTTGAAATATAAGTACATAGCAGTTTGAAGACAATGAAACAAATATTGTAATCGATCAGATATTCTGCTCTCTTAAAATTAGTAAAGCAAACACAAGTATGAAATTAAAAAAAAACAACAAACTATTTCCGATAGTATGTTCATGTCTGAGGAAATAGTGCGTAAATTATGTTAGCAATTTATATAAATAAAAATAAAAAGATCTTTGGAGATACATCCTATTTCTTTCACCCTTGAAGTACTATCTGATGTAATTTTGATGCAAAATATTGTAATCTATTTATTCATCATTCAGATTATATCTATCAAAAAATAAATCAAGGCAAATAATATTAGAAAGTCAAGTCAATTCTACTTTCAAAATAGCATAGACAGTACAGTTATTGAAAAAGACAGGCTAATTAATGTGAACTGAAAAATTATTCCTGTAAGTATCATTTTCTAGGGATTCCAGTGGTCTCTCTTTTGGTATTTAGGTGATTGACATAAATAAATGTACTTGCAATTTTTTTTTCTTTTTCTTTTGGCTGGGGCCGGGTTTGAACCCACTAAATCTAGTATATGGGGCCAGTGCCTTACTCCTTCAAGCCACAGGCACTGCCTCTGTACTGGTAATTTTAATAGTCATTGAGTAATTGATGAAAACTATTTCACTTTTGATACCAGCAGATGAATAAATAACTGAATCAATAGAACAAAGAAAGGAAGTTCAGAAATACACTGATATACATATGGAAATCTAGGATATTAAAACATCTCAAGTCACTGAGGAAAAATTGACTTTTTTTTCAATTAAATCATATCTGTGTATATTAATGCTATCATGATGTACAGAGTGCTGTTGCTATATACAATTTGAAATACTTTCATCCAACTGGTTAACATAGCCTTTATGTCATTATCTTAGTTATTGTGTTAAGATATTTATATTCTACATTTAGAGAAATTCACATGTACCCTTATAGGATAAACCATAGGCATAATCCCACCAATCACCCTCCCTCCACCCATCCTCCCCCCTCTTCTTCCCTCCTTTCCCTCTTTCCCCATATTATTGGGCTAAAATTGGGTTATAGTTTTCCTATGAAAGCTATAAATTAGTTTCATAGTAGGGCTGAGTACATTGGATACTTTTTCTTCCATTCTTGGGATACTTTGCTAAGAATATTTTCCAGCTCCATCCATGTGAACATGAAGGAGGTAAAGTCTTCATCTTTCTTTATGACTGCATAGTATTCTATGGTATACATATACTACAATTTATTGATCCATTCGTGGGTTGATAGGCACTTGGGCTTCTTCCATGACCTAGCAATCATGAATTGGGTTGCAATGAACATTCTGATACAAATATCTTTATTGTACTGTGATTTTTGGTCTTCTGGATATATACCTAGTAGAGGAATTATCTGAAAAATATGGTAGAATCCCTCAGTAATAGAACAGAAAAATTGACTTTTTAATAACCTAGGTTAGGCAATCTGATAGAAATTTGGAAAGAGGCAAAACTGAACCAATATCTTGCACAACACAGAAAAGCAAACTTCAAACAGATTAGAGCTTTTAAAAATAACAAAAATAAATGACATAAACCATATAAATACTACAGAAAACATATGTTAATTATTTTGTAACCTATAGATGTGAAAAATACATTTTCAACTGTGACTCAAAAAATAAAAAACAATAAAAGATATGAAATAAAGTCAACTACATCAAAATAATTTTGCAAGGTGAAGAAGACTACATAATATAAAAAATAAAATTGGGGGACTGTTTCAAACATATACCAATGATAGCATGATAATGTCTTTAGCATAAAAAGACATTGTGCCACTTAAGAAAAAAAAATCAGAAGTACATTTCTTAAATGAGCAACACTATAAGTGGCAATTTATAAAATAGGAAAAATGGCCCTTAAACTTTTAAAAGGATCCTCAGCTGTCCTACCAAATTACACACCAATGCACAATTAATTCACCCATTCAACTTGTAAGAATTTACCCTGAAGTTTCATTTCTGGGGGCATAAAAATATGCATATTTTTATTTGTTGAAGTCATTTGTCACAGAAAAATACTAAAAATAAAATTAATGCTAAATGCAGTGTATTCACACATCCCTACTGTAGGGAACTGTTAATATAGAGTTTTCAAAAAAGAATGAAGATCTCTGATCGACTTGGTGCAACTTCCAAGATATAACATTAAATGGAAAAACCAAATTGTAAATGGTACTACCTTTTATGGAAGACAGAAGAGGAGAAAAAATGATTTGTTTGTGTGTATACAAATAAAGTATATGTAAACATATACATATAGGAATGTTTGGTGCCTATGTGTGTGTTGCATATGTACATATATGTAACTACCTATCTATATCTATATCTACATCTGAAGGATCCAAGAAAATTTCCCCCAAAATATGACTCCCTGGTATAAAGAATAGTTTGAATTAAATGCCATTCATGATCAGAAACCATTACAAGAGGTCTTCCCTCTATTTGCTTAAAACCCTACTTAACCTGGGGTGGTGCCTGTGGCTCAGAGGAGTAGGGCACAAGCCCCACATCCCAGAGGTGGTGGGTTTAAACCCAGGCCCCACCAAAAACTGCAAAAAAACAAAACAAACAAACAAAAAAACCCCTACCTACCCCAGATCAAAAGGGGCAGCTGATTTGCTTTTGTTGTGACCAGCTTCCCAGCTCATTTCCCTCCTCCTCTCCCCTTCTACCCCCAGAGTCAACTCCAGGAACAAGGCAAGTCCCTCCTCCCCCCAGGGTGGCTGAGAACGTGCTTCCCAGGCCCCCTCCTTTCCTGTAGGGTTGCCAAGAACAAGCTTCAGGTACAAAGAAGAAAAGTCTCAAGTTTCACAAAACCCCCAAGTTCTCAGTAGATGAACAATTGTGGAAAACTCACTGAGGCTTGCTCAGTAGATAAACAATGGTGGAAAACTCACCGAGACTTGATTAATTACTGTTATAACCGTAACCATTGTGATATGAGATGTATCCATTGTGAACCAAAGCTGTATTAATTATTATTACATTACTGTAACCATTGCTGTATCCATGACTGCCCGAGCTGTAACCCCCCTTAACCAGTCACGTTTTGCTTCTGTAACACACTTGCACAAAACCTATAAAAGGCAACTTGCCCCCCTACTTGGTGCTAACTGTCTCTTGAAGCAGCAGCTCCTGCAGCAGGTAAAATAAATTACCAATTAATTACATCTAAGTGAGGGTCTAACTCTTATCTTTTCAGGTCATGGGGGTACCATACTTTCCTTTTCCTGAATGCTAGCAGACTGGCCAAAATCATTTAAAACACAATACTTGTCTCTCAGGTTAACTTACAAATCAACCTGTTTCTCCCCATCTTTCCATCCCCCCTAGCAACCACCTGCTGCACCTATACTCCACACACACACTTCTAAAAGGTATCCATTAATTTTTTTTTTCCAGTTCTGGTCATCACTGGCCACTCTTACCTATCTTCATTGCATTATTCCCATATATTTGGACTAACATATCCCTGATTTCACTACTACTCTTGCCAAGTTAAATAAAAAATTTACAAATGTTTGCCCGTTGCTCTAATTTAATAATGAATGCCACTCAGCAAGACAATGCCACACAACAACACAGACACAACAGTGAGACACTGATATACAGAGGTTATGAAACCTTCCTGAGTTGTTGGTACAGTGCTGCCAACCTAAGTGCACACTGGCAAGTTTACAAACTTGTTAGATGGGTACACTTGATTTGTCATTAATACTTGAACTCTAGACTATAGATGAATCACCAGTGGAATACGTTTCATGTACAGATTCCCAGACTTCCATATATTTATATTCTTACACAGCATATTTTTTTTTTGCTGGGCCCCCACATTTTACTAGGGAGGCGGCAGAAGCAGAGGCAGCAGCAGAGCAGCCGCGTTAACAACAGATAAATTAATGGCAGTGCAGGGATGGGGCAGGGACTGGCCAGGCACTTTAATATAAAAAAAGTACAATGAAAAAAAAAATTGGGGGGGCACAGGGTGGGTAAAAGGATCGATTTAATGAGAAACTACAAACAGACTGGGCCATATTTCACAGTGACAGGAGGCCATGCAGTGGCAGTGCAAGACCAGGAATGGGACCGGAGCAGGATAGAGCAGTCCAGGTGATCAAGTTCACAAACAAACCATTCAGGAAGTAAAGACATGTTTGGGCTCAGGCTCAGGCCCAGGGCAGGGCTGGTGTCCACCAGCACGCATCGTACTGGTGGTTTCTCCTTCCTCCAGTCAGTGTCCAGCCCGGTGCAGCAGTGTGTCCTGCTGAGGCCCAGCAGCAGAAGGCAGCTGTGCAGATCCAGGCACACGCACAAGGGGGCGCTCCTCTCTGCCATCTCCGAGCCCAGCTGGGACACACCAGTCTAGCGGCAGAGGAGGGAGGGAGAATGCAGTGCAGATGGAACAGGACGGGCTCGTGGGCATTTATTCCTTCGGGCCCCAGCAATGCAAGATTCACAGAGCTGTGGCCTGAAAAGGAGGTCTGCACTCTGACTCAAAGGAGGTGGGGGAGGGGTAAGGTCCTTCCTCCTTGGCTACTCCTTACACCAGGCAATTCTTGGGTACCAGACAGGGTTTTATGGGTCCTGGGTGTCTATACCTGAGAATTCTAAGTGCCATAGCTGGCAATTATCACTAAAATATATGCAATTCAGATAAAAATACCTCTGGAATATTTTAAAGCTAGTTTTCCAAGAACCACATTTCAGATCATCTCTTAGACCAGCTAACAGACTAACCTAATAGACTAACACTATGCTTGTGTGTGTGTGTTTCAGTTTTGTTTTCTTTTTTTTTGTTTTTTTAAGCATCTAGATCTCTCAGCTGCCCCAAGCCCTGTTAGATAAGACTTCAGAATGATAACCATGATTTATGTTTTAAAATCTCTAAAGAAACAAAACAACAACAAAACAAATAAACCCCCAATTCTCCACGAGATTCTGATTTTTGGAATCAGTAATAGGTAATGTTCTATTCTCATTAAAATTCCTCCTTGTTTCCTGTCCAACAAAGCACGATGTGTTTTGAGAGAAGTTAGAAATCCCTGCAAGTCACTTTAAATTGTATTTTCAGGAACAAAAGATAAATTAAGTCTACAAAATGCAGTTGAGCCTCTGTTTTAACCAATACTTCAACTTCACTTTATTGGTTCCCACATAGATTTTTTTATTAATAGGAGGAGTACAGCAATCCTCTTGCCCTTTGTAAATCAAGCAAATAAGCATGAAGGAATCTATATGTGAATGGGACACATAACATGGGTAAATACCGTGTGAAGAAAAAAAGGGAGTTTTTTCTCTTTTCTTCTTACAAAAAAAAAGTGAACTATGGTGAAAGAGTGAAAAACAAAAAAACCCACAGCATCTGGCTAGAAGACACGCTACTTTTTCAAGTGAGTGTTTTCATAGCTTTTAGATGCAAAAAAAAAAAAAAAAAAAAAAACACTTCAGTGACAATTCCTCCTAGACTATCTGAGGTACTGTCGCCCAGAGGCTTGTTTAAACTGGAACTGTTTCACCACATCGACAGGTGGGAGCCCAGTGGAAGAAACAGCAAGCAATTCAGTAAGTGAAGGGTGGTGATAGTCGACCCCAGGAGGGGGAATTTCGCTTGAGAGCACACCGTATGAAATATTCAAGGCCACTTGAATTAATTTGAATCTGATTCCAATAGCAGTGATGAAATCCAAAAGAAGCTTCAAACTCCATTATCCTGTTAGGTATGACTAGTATCATTTCTCTCACAGCTAAGGATTTCAAGCATCTTTTCATGAGCTTGTTAGTTATTGTCTATCTTCTCGGAGAACTGTCAATTCAGATAATTTTCTTATTTTAATTGGGCTATCTTTTCCTTATTAAGTTTTAAGACTTCAATGAACATTTTTTATGTATTTTGGATGAAAGTCCCTTATCTAATATCTCATTTACAAATACAGCAGTTTTTTTTGTTTTTTTTTTTTTTTAAGCTGGGGAATGTGTCTGATGGCCAGTGGAGTCATCACCTAGAAAAGTAACCTTGCGGTTAATTGGAATTTGGTTAATATTGATTATATTTAGGGGGAGAATTATAGGGGGAGATTATAGGGGGAGAATTATAACAGCACTTCTAGAGCAATGTTTAAGATTCCAAAATTAATCACCAGTATAAGAATTTAGGTGTAAGTACGAGAAGCATTTTCTCTTTCAGGCCTATAACACACAAGCTCTCTCCCTGTCTAAACTAGAGCTTTTGTCCACTTATATTTCAGAAGTGTGTTTTATTAAATAGATCAGAACAGTTAATACAGGAAATCAGAGGTGAGCAATTTTTTTCTATGCACACTGCTGCCATTTGAAATCTTACATATTATTTCCCAAGGCCAATTCCTGCCTCATGTAGGATTGTTTTTTTCAGTTCTGTGGAAACATATTGGTCTTTTGAGGGCCTTTCTTGCTGGCTTCCCTAATCTGATGATGACGTTGAATCTGACAGATAACTTTTATGAGAGGACTTGATGGACACATTTGAGGTCCAAGGGAATCTCACACAAGCTTTGCCTCTGGTTTAAAGTAAATTCTGGAGAATGTTGTGGCCAAGGGAACTATTATGCTGCTATCACACCTTAAGGATATTTGAGGCCTGACTCGTATTATTTACTCAGATGGCCAGAATGTTTTAGCTAAGAAATCTGAAATAAAACTAAGGTATACTTAAAGAAAATATTTTAGTAAAGCCTTATTCCAACACTTTATGTCTCTAAAGACCCATTTCAATGAAAAAAAAAATCTCACAGATACTTTACGGAACTGAAGAACATTAGAAGAATGTGCATTGTAGGAACTATAGAAAATTTCTAGCAAATACAGATTTCAGCAGCCACATATTGGGCAGCTTTGAGATGGCCCCATCTTCATACAGCATTTTGTTTTACCAAATGCAATTTACCAACCTAAATGGGTTTCTCTAAACAGCCATCTCAAGAGAAGCACTGGTTTAGTTAAAAATGTGACCACCTGCATCGTTAGCCACAGCTTACTCTAAATACAGTAGTTATTCTCATGCTCTTTTTATCATACGTACAGGCACAGTCTCAATGTTGAATGTTACAGGTAGTCTATACATTTTTAACACAATAATAATTATTGGGCAACTTCATCTCAGGTGTTTTTCTAAGAATTGTAATTTTATGAAGTTATTTTCATGACTATTACTACCTGACTTTACAGTTGAGGAAATTGAAGTGCTGAAAGGTACATGTAATTTCCTAAGATTACAGAGAGATTAAATACATTTGACAGACTCAAAACTAAAATTTGTACTCCAGAGTTCACGATCTTTATGATGAGAAACTAAAATGTCCAGTGCCTTATTTCCTGAACCAAGTCAGTTTATTTTATTGTGTTTATTCTCTGACTAACAATTTATCTAAAGAGAAACATATCTTGAGCCTGAATGTTTGAACTATGGACAATTAGGGGCACTCATCATTTATTCAATCAATATTTAGTATCTATCCCTAACCAAGGACAACTTTTAAGGCTCTGACTGAGGCATACTGAAGACAGGCTTTTAAGGGAGCTCAAACTGTAGGACAAAGTACAATGAAAAGGGAAACAAGAGCAATCATTTAACTTCAGTGTCAGACTAATTGATATTATGACAGAAAATGGTGGAGTGGAGCAGATGATTCATGTAGGGGGTGTCAGCAAGGTCTTTTGGAAAAGGGGCCATTTGACTTGAGAACTTGTTGGTGAAAAGGGGCCAGACAGGGACTAACCTGGTGGAAGGAAGTTTTCCAGGCAGAGAGAATTGCAAACACAGAGGAAGGAACAGCAAGAACTAAAGAACAGCACCATAGACACTGCAGACCAGTGAAAACTCAGCTTGAGGCTTTATCTCAAAAAAAAGAATGTTCTTGGATTTGTTAAAATTCTCCCCATCCAGAGTTCCCATTTCCAGGGTCCTTTGCTGGCAGCTGCCATCATTTCCATCATGTCTACGTTATCTGAAGCCCAGTTCTCTTCCACACATAACTTCCCCTGGGCTTAGCTACCTACCTACAGTCCTTGGGCCAATAATGTAGGGTCTTCTATGAACCTCTTATCAAAGCCAGGGTCAGACTTCAACACTGACTTGTCCTCTTTCTGGTATGTCCTTGTTTACTTGCACATACAGCTTTCTCTTTTGGGGACATAATTTTCCACCATTTTTTAACCAATGAAGTTTTATTTATTCTTTATAATTCAGCTCTAATACCACGTTGTCTGGAAAGATTCTCCACTTTATATCCTAGCAATATGTTTTGATCTTTCAATGACCATATTTCCTAAGCTGAGAAATATGTTCTGAAAGTGAAAAACTGAATATTTAAGAAAATATAAAAATAGATTTGCCTACACCAAGCAGGTGGCACCATTCTCTATTATAGCAGTGGTTGCAAAATATTCATGCAACTCATGACATTTTAATTTTTGTATTTTTCTTGGCTGTTGCATCTAGCCCCAATTCTGACATTTTAAAATTGACCTATAAATGTCTACTGAATTTAATCTGACTGGAACCCTGTTGGGTGGAACTTGGCAAGGTACTTCACCGAATTTTATCTGCACTCATTATCAGATGCTTTGTTAATGAGCCTAATTAAATGTTCCATATGATTGCTTAAAATATCCGGTTCATCTACAAATAGCATAAAAGCATAATTGTCTTAATCCATTTTCCACTGCTATAACATCATACCTGAGACCGGGTAATTTATGATAAATAGAAATTTATGGGCGCACAGTTCTGGAGCCTGGGACAGTCAAGATCAAGATGGTAGCATCTAGTAAAGACTATCTTGCCATGTTATCATATGGCAGAAAGCAGATGGGCAGGACCTCAAGGGAATAAGAAGGGGGTCAAACTCATGCATTTCATGAAGGCATTATTCCTACCCGTGAGGACATAACTTTCATGGCCTAATAACCTTCTCAAGGTCCCATCTCTTAATACTATTATAACAGCAATTAAATTTCAACATGAATATCAGAGGGGCAAACATCAACAGTATATACACATCTAGAATCTGAGTAATTTTGGTCTATTATTAACTCCACAATATCACACATTTCTTTTTTTTTTTTTTTTGAGACGGAGCCTCAAGCTATCGCCCTGGGCAGAGTGCCATGGCATCACGCTCACAGCAACCTCCAACTCCTGGGCTCAAGCGAGTCTCCTGCCTCTGCCTCCCAAGTAGCTGGGACTACAGGCGCCTGCCACAACGCCTGGCCATTTTTTGGTTGCAGCCATCATTGTTGTTTGGCGGGTCCGGGCTGGGGATTCGAACCTGCCACCTTAGGTGTATGTGGCTGGCGCCTTAGCCGTTTGAGCCACAGGCGCCGAGCCAATATCACACATTTCTATAGCTCTTATGTAAATGTTGAAATGTTATTCTAAAAACTACTTTTTTAGTTGCTGATTTAGAAGCTATTTGCCTGACTCCAATTAGGTGGATAGTCCACTCCTGCTGCTGGGATATTGTTGCGTTTTCCTCTGCTTCACCTTTCACAGAAGATACTGGCAGAGCATCTAAAAGGACAGAATATTGGGAACCCATCAAACTTGCAGAAGCTGAATGACTGGTTTGTGTCATTTTTTTAATAAATGTGTGTGTATAGCAGTTTATTGGAGATTTGATTTACTGTTAGGTTGGAGTAAGGATGTGGGGAGGAAGCTACAGTATTCCCTGAACTTTACTTGTTAAAGGCTTTTGTATTTACTATAAAGCCTAATGGTAGGACATGACCCAAAAGACTTACATGATTTTTCTACAAAAGAGAACTCTCATTTACTTACTGGGTCTATTTGACCTTATTTAGGGCTTAGAGTAAATGTGTTTTTTACTTTAAAATGCTCAACCACAATGAAAAATGCTGTATTTTAAAATCACAGCTTTGATCACATGAAAAAATCCTGGGTAAGTTATTTTCATTAATAGGAAAAAAATCTAAACTGCTTATTTGGGCATTTGTTAATAAATACCAACACATATTGACCTAACTTTACCATCTACTCTGATCTTTCATGATCTATGTCAGCCCACAGTTCGGCTCCTTCACCTTTTCCCTCAGATACGATGGAAGAGCAATTGGTTGAGCAGCTACCAGGGCCAGGTGTGGCTTCAGGTAAATCAGAAGGGCTCCCTCTCTGAAGCACCTTGGAATCCCATACAGGGAGTTAGTGGATAGGTGAACAAACTGCCATAAACATTCACATGAATCATTGAGTAACTCTGGGGGGCTCTGGAGCATTTCACAGGTAAATTTCTGCTTCCCAGCCATCCTGCTCTGTTGTCACCTGGAGTTACTCATGTCACTCCGTTTGCCTAGAATGTCCCTCTCCATTTCTGTTTTTAATTTCTGGCAAAATTCTTATTCTTAAAACATAAGTTCAAACAGCCATTTCTACCTTTTGTGAAACCACTGTCCTGTATTTCTGGCAGAATATATTACTACTTCTTTCTGACCCTACACACACTATTCATGAGAGTACTCTAGCAATAAATGCATTGCCCTGCAATTGTATATATACAGAGCTGTGCTCCCCCACTAGATTTTTATTTTATTTTTTTTTTAATTTTGGTAGACTTAGGGGATATTAGATGTTTTGGTGTTACATGGATAAATTGTATAGCAGTGAGGTCAGAAATTTTAGTCTAACCGTCACCAAAATAATGTACATTGTACCCTAACTCCCCTCCATCTTTCCCCCTTTTGAGTCTCCAAGTGCATTATACCACTCTGTATGGCTATGTATGGCCACTGTTTAGTTCCTACTTATAACTGAGTACATGCAGTGTTTGTTTTTTGATTCCTGAGATACTGCATCTAGGATAGTTGCTGCCAGCTCCAGTCAAGTTCCTGTGAAAGATGTTATTTCATTCTTCTTTATGACTGAGTAATATTCCACACCACTTGTTCTTTATCCAATCATCAGTTGATGGGCACTTAGGTGGATTCCTTATCTTTGCAATTGTGAATTGTGCTGCACTGGCCTTTGTATGGCCTGGGTCTTTTGGATGTGAATTCTTTTCCTTTGGGTAGGTACCCAGGAGTGAATTGCTGGATCCCGTGGTAGGTCTACTTTTAGTTCTGTTAGGAATCTAGATTTGGAACACTTTGAAGTCTAGACTATTGCCTAACATACAGAATTTATACAGGTTTGTCTAAAAATATGAGAATTATCTACAGTAAATAATTATAATTTTTAAGATTCTTCCTGATCATGGGAAAACTGAAGAGACACTTTTAAGAAATTTTATTTGCTCTCTGTTTCACCTGAATCAAACAAATTATAATAGTGGACTAAACAGCAATACTGATGAGATCCCTTTTTGAAACAGTTCCTCAGGAACTAGTTTGGTTTCCTTCTATTCCTTGACTACAGGTTGCATCTTACCTGACCCCATGAGGTCATTTTTAAAATGAATATTAATGGAAAAAGAGAGAACAGAAACATTTTGATAATTCAGCCTACCTAAATTCATTGCCGCAAGCCTGTTGGGTGTGCTATTGTTGAGCGTTCTTTCTGTTTCATAAGCTGTATTTGCAAATACTCAGAGCCACAAATAAAAACATAACTCATCAAACCAATTCTATAGATAAAGAAATGAAACCCAGAGAGATTAAAAGATTTATCTATATAATACATCAGAGGCAGTTTAAAGTGGGGTCTACCTATGTCTGTCTCCTATTCTATTACTAACTCCGCAATATCACAGATTTGTATAGCTCTTGTCTAACTGTTGAAATGTTATCCTAAAAAGAGACTTAAAATCTAGTACAAAAAAATATTGTTACTATGTACCCAGTGTACTCATGTATCCATAAAATTCATCAACTTTATTTTCTTGGGTTTCAATACCTTTGAAAACTCTTAAAGTTCACTGTCATTTTGCAATTTACTGCAGCCTAGCATCGACTAACATAAATTACACATTGTGACCAAGGACAAGAGTTCTCAAAAGAATAGTGTTTTACCCTTAGCTTATCTCTATTCATCAATGGGTACATAGTCACACAAATGAAAAATAGAATTCCTGTGAAAAACGGCTATGGAAAATTAGAAAATTTAAAATCCAACTACTAATATGTGATTGGAAGAAAAAGTGGGAATGGAGGTAACAAATTATTATTTTTAGGAAATTGAAAGTTTATAAAAATAAAAATTGGTGGCTTGGTGCCCGTGGCTCAAGTGGCTAAGGCGCCAGCCACATACACCTAAGGTGGTGGGTTCGAATCCAGCCCAGGCCTACCAAAACAACAATAATGGCTGCAACCAAAAAATAACCGGGTGCTGTGGCGGGTGCCTGTGGTCCCAGCTACTTGGGAGGCTGAGGCAGGTTGCTGTGAGCTGTGATGCCACGGCACTCTATCCAGGGCGACAGCTTGAGGCTCTATCTCAAATAAAATAAAATAAAAATAAAGAAGAGCAGTGCTGGCCAACCAACCACAGTTTCCGGTTATATAAAGTACTTTGACCTTTCCCTTTTTATTGTAGGGTAGATAGGAGAGAAAGCCTGTTATAACATATTTAATGAGTGTGAATATGTGACCTTAATCATTTTTCCCAATGGCCTTTTTTTTTTTTT
>NW_003852396.1:53643168-53651383 GCF_000181295.1 Otolemur garnettii
AAAAAAAAGAGGCTCAGCGCCTGTGGCTTAAGTGGCTAAGGTGCCAGGCACATACACCTAAGGTGGCAGGTTCGAATCCAGCCCGGGCCACCAAACAACAATGACAGCTGCAACCAAAAAATAGCTGGGGGTTGTGGCGGGTGCCTGTGGTCCCAGCTACTTGGGAGGCTGAGGCAGGTTGCTGTGAGCTGTGATGCCACGGCACTCTACTCAGAAGGATAGCTTGAGGCACTGTCTCAAAATAAAATAAAATAAAAATTGGATGGTCAATCCAGGGTTGACTTATTATCTAAACAATATGTCATATTTGTTAAACCGTTTCAATGAGAGTCTTAAGACCATGTAAAATCTTCCCAAAAAGTGACGAGTAAATTATAGATGAAAGTTAAAAAGACAGATGACTCCTAGTTTTAGCATAAGGCATCAGATATATGACTTTTGGTGGAGTTATACTTCAGAGAAAATTCACTGGCCTTTGAAGTTATTTCTGCATTCATGGTTAAGGGAATTCCCTCAGGTTTGTGTATGCCTTATGAATACTAAGCATTTGCACTCTCATTTATATTTATCTGGGTATATATACTCTCTCTACATAAAACTATGTATTTATATTGTGTGTATATTCTCTCTCTCTCTACATATATATACATATATACTCTATGTAAAAACTGTGTTTATATTCACATGTATATATGTTCTGCTTTTATATACATATACACAAATGTAAGTATACTTAAGACAATTGGGAATTTCCTTCATGAAAGAATTTTGTAGACTGTTTAATCCTTTATGAATTATTTAAGCAATCTGTACTTAAAATTTCGTGGACTATTAAAGCTTCAGGAGGAGCATCTTTTCATTCCAGCATTCCTTGTGTATATCTTACCAAATATCTGCTGTTGAACAGGAATTCTCCTATGCCCTGGTCTAAAGCATGAACCACAGGCCAGGCCCACCCACATGACACTTTCTGGAAAGCTAATGGCGTTTGTCATCATTTGTTTAACATCTATATTTCTTGCTGCTTATTATTAAGTCAGGGTACTGAAGTCAGGAATTCTCCTTTGCCTTTTCTCCATATGTCTACTACGCCATGCCTTTCATAAATAGTTGTTTATTAACTATTAGTATTTCATAGTGAGACTATGAAAAAAGTCTCCTCTCTTCACCATCTCTGAGAACAGAGGCCATATTCCTGTCACCTTTAAGTTAATTCAACATCTTGTATAATGTCTCACACCTAGCAGGGACTCGACTATTCATTGGATTTATAAATAATATACTGTAAAGATTTTGAAGTTTTCTTCATCAGCCTTACAAGCTTTCATTATTATTTTTTATTATTTATTTTGTTCATAAATAAGCAGAGTCTTGTTCTGTTGCTTGGGCTACAGGGCAGAGGCAGCGTCATAGCTCACTGCAACCTTGAACTCCTAGGCTCAAGCAATCCTCCTACCTCAGCCCCCTGCATAGCTGGGACTTCAGGAGTAAGCCATTCCACCCAGCCAAGTTTTTCTTCTTCTCTTCCTTGTTCTGTGATAATGTGTTTACTTTCAAGTCTAATTTTAACTATTTGGGGGATTAATTTCATGGATAGCATAGATAATTATCCTATTATATTGTGTGGTCTAGCTCTAGAGTGTCTAAAGTGAGTGCTTAAAAGCAATGTAGAGTTCGTCCCTAAGAAAGACCTGCTGGGTAAACAAAAAACTTACTGGCAAGTGCAGAAAACCCCCAGCTGACCTTTAAAGGTCATTAAGTGGACTCCCCCACACCACTGTGGCAGACATTCCACAAACAGCCTGCTGGAATTAGGAAGAGGAGTTCCTTTCTACATCTATGTCCTTGTACAGTGTTTCCCAAAAAAAAAAACCACTGTCTTATATTTATTTTTTCTCAAGAAGACACACTAGGGCTTATTTTCAGGGGATGTCTTCCTCTCTGCACCAAAATGCATGGCATGGCTATGCAGATATGCTGCATAGCCACACCCATCACTAGGTCTTATTATCAGGGTAGGGCTTATATTTAACAAATGCATAGAAATCCCGCTAGGGCTTATTTTGGGGGTAGGTCTTATTTTTGGGGAAACACAAGTAGTTCTCTCATTGCTCTCTGAGCAACGCTAAACATCTAGCCAACAGGCAAAAGAGGAATGTTTGCAAGGTCCAAATCTAATATTACGAGACAGTCAAGGCAAAGAAATATGGATTTGTACCCAAGAGCAATGTATTCACAGCTGTGTTTTGACAGACTTAGAAGTCTCCCCTTCAGTGTAGGAGAGGAAACCTCTGAGTGAAGCAGCCATTTTTACTGCACTCTCCCAACTAGTCTTCCCTGACTGTGATACTATTGATGATTTCCTCATTTTGTGTGGAATTGTGTTTCTGAACAACTGTTGGATATCCTTAATATTTACTCTTTAAACTATTTACCTGTCAGTAATGACAAACTATGGTCTTTCCTTGTTTTCAATAAATGAATTAAACCCCATCACAATGACATGGAACATAATTTGTTTTTCATTAAAAAAATCAAAAGGTAAAAGTTCTTTGCTCTTTCATCAGGATGGGTGACTCTGACCATAGTTCAAGATCCCTTTAGGAGCCGAATGAGAGATGTTATGCTGCAAAGTCTATTCACTAGTACACAGTCTTCTGGTTATATCAGAAATATTTCCAATGGCATCATCTGAGTTCTCCCCTGGTGCTCCTCTGAATAATGGAGGCATAAAGTTATCCTACATTTCTACCTGGAATGCCACATTCTTTTCAATTTCCTTGACTACAGAAAGGAGAAAATCAGAATTATGTAGAAAGATTATAAGACACTTAAGAACAGATGGTGTGTTAAACCTGTTTGTATTTTCTCCTCTAGCCAAACCAAATCCTGGTCACCCTGCAGACACCTTGAGAATTCTAGCAATGAGGAATTCTTCTGTAAGCTTAAAGTGATTCACCAAAAATCGTAATTATTCTTCATTAATTCTTTACAGAGTAACTATTTACACCCTGGAATTTCACCACTGATTAAGAAAACACTGGTTTTCTAAACCACAGAAATCTTTCTTTGATATTCTGATTAATCTATCATGCAGCATGGAACACTGTGTTTAAAAGGGTCCTGAAGTCATGTTTACTCTTACGAGCAAAGAGAATAGGAAAAGGTTAATTATGTCATCATGGATATAGGGGAGGATATTTGTAATTTTCATACCAGCTATTTTACCACAATTCACTTCAGTTTTATATTAGGCAAAGAATATCTCTATCTAATGAAAAGTAATTTTTATGAGATATGTTTCCAAAAAGGTCTATTAGCACCACAATTCAGTCCCTGATGTCTTATGGCAATGGAAAACAGCATTGATTTAAATCAACCCGCATCAAAATAAATGAAATTAACATGCAAAGCAGAGTCAAGGAAAATTCTTTATTATGTCCCATTTGACTTCTGTTCCCCACATATGTTATTTTCAAATTTTGACAATATGGTAGACAAACAATAAAAACTAAGGTTATGTCTCCCCATAGTGGACACAAATAGTCGACAACTGAATTATTTAATATGTGGAAAAGAGCTAGGTATTGAGAAACCTCTCATTTGCATGAATTCATACCATCAGTATTTGGGCCTCAGTTTTCAAAGCAAAGAGTGTACATTAGGAAATCAAAAAGACGGTTGAAATGTCAGTTTTACTGTTTCTTGAAAACATGACCTTTAGCACATTCATTACTTCTCTCAGCTTTCATTTCTTCTTCTGTAAAGCACAGATAATGACAATGTAGTAATTCAGGAAATGGGGATGATGAAAAGAATTAGTGTGTGTACATATGCGTATTTCCTTTATTAAAAAGCATTAGTTCCCTGCTTGTTGCTCAGTGTTCCTGCTTGAGGATTAATAATCATAACATCATCGAAACGAGCAATATCTAGTGTTTTCTCCCCGTCTTTGAAGCATGCAGTTCTGTTTGCCAGAAAGCTTTTCTATTCTTTTTGTTGCCAGGTCCACCTCTTTTTGTTCTCTGGAGCTCCGTTAAAACCCTTCTTCCGGAAAATCTCCTAGTACTCCTGGACTTATTAACTTTTTCCCTTTCTGCTTTTCCAGAGCATACTGTACCTACCTCTGTTTACTCCTTAACTACTGCTATGTCCTTTTTTTCCACTCATCAAATTATAAGCTTCTTTGTATAGTGAACCACATCTCAGAGTAATTTGTGTCCATGTCCTCATTGTCAAGGATAGTGACTTAAGCTTCCTCCCTCCCTCCCTCCCTTCCTTCCTTCCTCCTTCTCTCTTTCCTTCCTTCCCTCTCCCCCCTCTTCTGTTCTTTCTCTTTCTCTCTCCCTCTCTCTCTTTCTTTCCTTCTTTCTTTCTGTCTTTCTCCCCTTAATTCCTCCCTCCCTCCCTCTCTTCCTCCCTCCCTCCCCCACTCTCATTCTTTTTCTCTCTTTCTCTCCATACACTATATACAGCCTCTAATATTGTTTTTGATTCTACATAAAAAATACAAATATTCAATTTGGGGGAACTGAAATGTCCACATACTGAACTTTCTCTTTTTATTTTATCTTTATATTTATTTATTTGTTTGTTTGTATGTTTTATGATCATCCAACCCTTTAGAGCAGGTAGAATACCTGCAACCTGGAATCTCAGGCCCTGGGCACCTTTGCTTCTGTGCCTTTACTGCCATCTTCTGACATGATCTATATCTGTCGTGGGGATAATCTGTCACTTCTCTCAGCCTTTTCTCTTTACTACCTACAGGCTGAGTGTCTAGGCAGTGCTGAGGAATTTGAGTCAAAGCTCACATTGACGAATTCGTTGCTGTTGTTGTCAAAGAAGAAATTACACTTTCTTTTTACCTGCAATTCTGTGCTTTCTCTGATTCATTTTCCTGGTGAGCAAGGCTAGGTGATACTGTCAAAATTAATTCTAGGAACGTCGTTTTGAGACCAAAGCTAGTAAAATAAAAATATACCACATTATTCAATGTAGCAGTTGTTGCCTTGGTGATGATGTTTTAAGTGTTGCCTTAGGAATCAAGGGTCACAGATCATAGTTCAATTTAAACTTGAAAAAGCCACTAGTTCTCACATCTATAAACCGGTAAGATTGAGAGGGATGGGGTTCTATGTCTTTTAGAGGGGTCACATTTTTAAATTCGCTTTCATTTCATGGAAGATTTCATTTTCACCTGGTGTAGTGCATGATGCAGAACTTTTACTTTACAAGTACACATCAATGGCAAAGCGTGTTCACATGGCTGATCTCACAGACTTTTAACTAGCCAGGGAAGTAAGCAATTGCTTTTTCTGTTTTATAGTTGAGACAACATGCACACAAATTCAAAACTAACAGTAAATTCTGCCTACAAGCCTGTGTTCTCCTTTCCTTAGGACAAATTATTTTTGCCTACTATGACTATTTCAAAAATATAGAAAGATAAAATTGTATATAAATGGTAAAGCTTAAGGATATGTAAGAAAAGACACAAGATTTTGAGTCCATTTCAAACCAATGACTGTAAGCATTTTCTTAAATTTAAAATGATTTACTAAAGGACTATTAATGTATATAAATCACTTTTTTTATTAAATCATAGCTGTGTACATTAATGCAATCATGGGGTACAATGTGCTGGTTTTATATATAATTTGAAATGTTTTCATCAAACTGGTTAACATAGCCTTCACAGTATTAATTATTGTGTTAAGACATTTATATTCTACACCTAGTAAATTTCACATGTACCCTTGTAAGACGCACCGAAGGTGTGGTCCCACCAATTACTCTCCCTCTACCTATCCTTTACTAGGTATATATCCAGAAGACCAAAAATCACATTATAACAAAGATATATGTACCAGAATGTTTATTCCAGCCCAATTCATCATTGCTTAGTCATGGAAGAAGCCCAAGTGCCCATTGCCACGAATGGATCAATAAATTGTGGTATATGTACACCACGGAATATTATGCAGCCTTAAAGAAAGATGGAGACTTTATCTCTTACATGTTTACATAGATGGAGCTGGAACATATTCTTCTTAGCAAAGTATAAATTACTTTCAATATTATCTCTTTATAGATGAAAAGAAACAGCAGTAGTGTTTCCTAAAAGTGCAAGATGCAGAATATGTGATGTTAACCAGATAATTCTTAATTGTAAATTCTTGTAGAGATAGCAAGGTAAGTCTATGGTAAGTGTTCCATATAACTAGTTAAAACTGAGGTAATAAATGAGTTATAGGACATTCTCTATAAACTAGTCATTATATTTTCATATCTAAAATGTTTAATTGATTTTCCTTAAAAGATGTTATCATTTTCATCACAGATATGTGGAAAATCTTGATTAGAGTGCTTGGTAAAAAAGAGGGTGTAAAGCCTGTACATTTTCACATTATGGTCAGGTTAAGTGGCAACTTTTCTTTTTTTGTCTTATTTCAATATTTGCTGTGTAGGGTGCAATGAACATAATTTATTTCTGAATAATTAAAGACAATGAACTAAGAGTAAATTCTGCCTACAAGTCTCCTTTTCTTAGTACAAATTATTGTTGCCTACTATGACTATTTCAAAACTATAGAAAGATAAAATTTTATATAAATGGCTTTACCATTTATATTAAATCTGGTCTCTGTTACTAGTAACTGTCTCATACATAAGGCCTCTTTCTCTAGTATATTTAGGTTTAAGTATAAAAGATAAGATGCAGGTAGATTTATCACAGATCATATATGTCAATTTTTTATTAAAATAAATCCATGTTCTCATTATTATTAATCTTATGTGTGATAATAGAAATGCAGATATTTTAAGGAGATTACCCTTTTTAAACATAAACACCATTAGTTTCCTATTGCTCTAGAGCAACTCAAACTACAAAACGTGTGTCATTTTTATCTTTTATACTTCTGGAGGTTGAGCAGACTCAGCTAAGGATTTTTGACAGTCATTTTTGTGTGTGTGTGTGTGAGAGACAGTCTCACTTTGTCGGCCTTGGTAGAGTGCTGTAGCATCACAGCTCACAGCAACCTCCAGCTGTTGGGCTTAGGTGATTCTCTTGTCTCAGCCTCCCGAGTAGCTGGGACCACAGGAGCCTGCCACAAAGGGCAGCTATTATTTTGTTGCAGTTTGGCTGGGGCCGGGTTTGAACCTGCCACCCTCGGTATATGGGACCGGCGTCCTACTCACTGAGCCACAGGCGCTGCCCCTCAGCTAAGGATTTTTAATTAAAGGTTTTTATTTTAAAATCACCTAAGACCTCAAGTGTGGTTTCAGGACAATACTCATACCTGGTCTCCACATACAGTCCCGCCTTCCTCCCAGCCTAGTGACTGAGTTTAGAGGCCACCTCACAAGAAAGAAAACAAGTAAATTATGGGCAGCGCCTATGGCTCAAAGGAGTAGGACGCCTGCCCCATATACCGGAGGTGGCAGGTTCAAACCCAGCCCTGGTCAAAAATGGCAAAAAAAAAAAAGAAAAGAAAAGAAAACAAGTAAGTTACCAGTCTGAAGCTCTGGCTCTAGAAACTGTTCACGTGCCACATAACGATTCCATTGTATTTTATTCTTCAAACAATGAAAGAGTTCATCTTCAAGAGGAGGAGGTGAAGACTCTACTTCCCAATAGAAGAAAATGCCAATTAATTTAGTGACCACGTTTTAAAACTACCAAAGTTGTTCTGGTCACAAACAATTTACACACAAACTATGTGCAGGAAAAATATTCACCCATTTCTAGTGACCCCTACTCCAAAGTAACATCTCTTTATGAATTAGGTTCAAGCTGGAGTCCTGGAGACTGTTACCTGTTGTATATCTGGTCTACATCTAGATGAACTCTGCAGAGATGGTTCCTATTATTTTTTCAATATAGTTCCTCTTGATATAAAGAACGGTGAACTAAAGAGATGGTTGTACCCCCCACCACCAAACCAATATCCAATGTTGAGAAAAGTACAAAATGACTTCCACTTAACAAGGGGAAAAATATCTTCACACAGTAGTCCTTGGTTCCCAGAAAGTCTGAAATCAGCTGGGTATGAGTTTTCAACATCTCTATTATGACTCTGTGCCTCCTACATGCAGTTTGCTTCTGTCCTTTGATTCATCTTTCCTTTTTCATGAGAAATTACTGATGTTTGCTGCAAGACTATTTTTTTTTACAACTTTCTTACTGTATCAGACCAAGGGATAAAGATGT
>NW_003852396.1:53651615-53688271 GCF_000181295.1 Otolemur garnettii
GTCATTGTTGTTTGGCGGGTCCGGGCTGGGGATTCGAACCCGCCACCTTAGGTGTACATGGCTGGCGCCTTAGCCGGTTGAGCTATAGGTGCCGAGCCAAGCTGGTAGTACTTTTACCAGACTTAACAATAAAAAAATCCTTATAAAAGTATGTATGATTTCTATAAATTGAATTTGTGTTACTAGGTTAGACAAACGTTGCACTCACAAATCTTTTTTTATGATAGGTCCTGCTCTGTCTCCAGTGCCCTCTGCAGCCTCTGTGCGACTGCACCCCCATGACTGTGTGAGACGTTTATGGTGTAATAGAGATCCATGAAGCATGCCCCAGAGACACTGAGAGGATTCTTGTCACTCCACATGGTCCTGTGAGTGGTTGCATCAGATATTTCTGATATCTTTTTTAAAAGTCATCCTAGATCTCCCTTGGATTTACTTCTTGGTCTCAAACACTTCTGCCTTCAGGGATACTGCGAATGAGGAACTTTAGTAAGATGCAGTATATTTGAGCTATTTTACGCAGCAGCTCATCTTCTATCTAGCTCCTCTTTCTTGTCTCATAGTTTATCACTCAGTAGGAGAAAGCCAAGTGGCACTTCCAATTATGCAGCCTAGAAATCCTTTATCTAGATCACCATGTCCACTAGGAACATTTTCTATGTTCCGTATTACCTCTTATGACACCGTTGTCAATTTTTTGCTATTAGATCACAAAGGTCCATTTTTCTCTAACTTTGTAACATTTTCCTCTCTTTCAGCGCTCACTGATGCCTTCAACGTCATTGCTCTTTACTCTTTTTCAGTAGCCTTGAGGCTCTCCTGACCTCATTCTGTCACTGGGTCTCCAAACCAGTGCCATTATATTTTGGGTTGTTATGGTAGCACAAACTTTTAGGTACCAAAATCTATTTGAATTATCATTTGCTGCATAATAAGTCACCACAAACATTTGTGAACTGAAATTTATGTATTTATGAAATTATGAAAATTATTTTAATTAATTCCCTGCAGTTCTGCAGTATAACTGGACTAATCAAAGTCTTTCAGATAGTTTCATTCAAATGGTGGGTGGGATTAAATGAGTCTCGAAGATTCACTCCTTTGTATAGTGCCTGATGTTGACTGATGCCTTGAACCACATCTAGGGTTGCTGCCTGGAAACCATACATGTAGATAGAGATGTAGATGTAAATACAGACTTAGACACGCATGCTCATATCTACACACCATGTGTATGTATATATACACACATACACAAATCCTATGGATATAACGTATAGATATGATCTGTTTTTTTCTCATACTCTAGTGCTTTTAGTGCAAGAGCAAATCTATCAAGAGACAGACGGTGGAAACTAACAGTTTATTAAAGCCTGAGGCTGGAAAGTGGAAAACCTAACTTCTGCTATATTTTACTGATAAAGCAGTTTACAAACTCATAGGGAGGATCCATAAATCCTAACTCTTGAAGGAAGAAATGACAAAAATTTGGGACAGTAACTTTAAAACCACCATCAATACCAAAAGATTCATGGTTGAAATCATTTGTAACATAGATTTACTTCAATTTGTTTAGGATAGGGTAAAAGAAAGCCAGATGCAAGAGGTAAAAAGATTACCCGTAAGTTAATAATTATTGAAAGTGGATGATAAGCATGTAGGAAGGTAATTTTGTAATTCTCCCAACTTCCTAGTTCTCTAAAGTTTTCTGTATTATGATATTTCAATTAAATTTATTTTCTCGATTGATTTTATATCATTTGCCTGGTTTGCCTCAAGTATCCAAACTATAATTAAGTCAAAGTATTGATTACATTAAGATTGAATGGATTATAATTATTATTTTATGGTCAGTGAGTATGTATCTTATCTTAAAATATTCCCAATTTATTTCCAAATCTATTCTATAAACAGCAATATTTAATGCTCAGTTTTATTGAATAAAAAGCTTTCAATGTAGGCTGGGCACAGTGACTCACACCTGTAATCCTAGCACTCTGGGAGGCCAAGACTGGTGACTTGCTTGAGCTCAGGAGTTCCAAAACAGCCTGAGCAAGAGCAAGATCCTGTCTCTACTTAAAACAGAAAAAGTAGCTGGGACATTTTGTTGGGTGCCTGTAGTCCCAGCTACTCGGGAGTATAAGGCAGGAGGAGCTCATGAGCCAAATAGTTTAAGATTGCTGTGAGCTATGTACAATAATGGCACTCAGGGCAACTGAGTGAGATTCCATCTTAAAAAAAAAAAAAAATAGCTTTCAATGTTGAATTGATGTGCATTGATAAATTTTTTCTACAGTCCAATTAAAATTGAATTACAATTTAAAAGTCTTGATCATATGGCAAATGACTAAGACACTGAAACTTCCAGGCATCTCTCAGAAGACTTTCTTCAGCAAGTACATAAAGATATTTTCGCAATAACCAGAGAGTACAAATGAAACTTCAAAGGAGAGAGTAAGAGGGGTCAGGACATCAGAGTTCATGGAAATTGTCCTGAGAAAATCCTCGCTAACCACTATAATCATCTTTCCCTTCTTTTGGAACATGGCTAGATTCCTGAACTCTGTGGAAATTAGGTGCTTTAATTCTTGTGAGTAGGAAAGATTAATACTCCTTCGAAGCTTGGCCCACAGAAATGTCAAGGGATGCCTCCTAATTCACAGCCTGCTTCCAGTTTTTCAAATCTTTTCCATAACCTCTGTATCTTTCCCAAATAGTCTGAGATAAAAAATGAGACTTCAAAAAATATTTGTTGGATTTAAATATTAATGTGATAGATCACATGAGACAATTTGGTTTGTTTGATTTGTGAACTACACATATATGTGTTAATATGTCTCTTGATACCAATGATGACAGTAAGACACCTTAGAAATTGTTTCCATGAATTAAAGAACATAGAAAAAGAAAAAAGAAAAATGGAACACAAGGGAAGCTTTTCCATTTCAAAATGGAAAAGTTATAGAAGTAATACCATTTCATAAATTATGATAGAAGGGAAAGTTCCTATGACAAAGTAGAGTAGTACTCTTAGCTTGTACATCAGACAGGCTATAATTGTGGCATCACAAAGACTTTTTAAGGAGTGAAAAAATAATAGAGAATCACACATTAACACTGTTCTATTTTGCAACAAAATAAAATAAAAGTTGCATTCAATTTAGACGTACTCAACATATACAAGGCATGGCAAAAAATATTGATGAAAAAGTAAACACATTTACAGATTGGAAGGCATCCACATCAATGGATAGCGCACATTCAGGGTAGCAGTACTGTCAGGATTCATTACTTTACAATGACGTACAGAGAAGGTGAGACACAACTAGAGAGTCTGACACCTGGCCACGTGTGCTAAGGGTAGAAATGGCTGCATTCATATAAGGGTGCAGAGGGAAAGGGAAGGCATGACTATTAACCAGGACTGGGAGGCCTCTTCCTAAAGAAAAGAGAATTAATCAGTGACATCTTTATCCAAAGTAGCACTAGGAATTTAAAGGTCCTAAAAGTCAGCTTTGTAAAGAAGAAAGGCCTTTGTTTAAGGATAACTCAAATTTTCATTTTTTCATTGTGCTACTGGTGACCTTATTTGGCTTATTCAAACTTTCTCTTTAATTGTGCTATTGGGCAAGCAAGTGTAAAGAAATATCCTAATACACCTGTTGTGTTCCCTACAGTCATGTTTGACCCCATTTCTGGAAAAAAAAAACCAAAGTCTGCTCTATGATCAGTCAATCAATGGTTCTGGCCAGTACCATTAGCACCATTTTTGATTCTTGGTTTACACACACACAGGCAACCCACATGACCACAACTGTTTTTAAAGGACACAGTATTTCCTTGGTACTTAGGGGCAAGGATCAAAAGTTCCTTAAGTTAATATTAGGTGAAATAGTTGTAGGGTTCATTCTCTATTCTACCTCTTACTTCTTGAACATGTGTGTTACAGCCATGGGAAAATGGCATGATAAGTTCTTCACATGACGTTGGGCATCACTCCAATGTTGCTGGATGTTTTCTCCCAGCTGACACTCCCATGGAGCCGTGAATTGGCCTTCACACGATTCTTTCAAGACCTCTCCTCCATGATAATGAAGATGAGATGATAGTGTGATTGTGATTTCACGTATTCAAGCAACATTGCATTTGGGATGATGAATTTAACCTATAATAAATTCAGCCTAATCTTATTTATCCTTTGAATATACATCCTTATAATCCACTCACATACATTTTCCTCTAGAGGGGGCGGAAGGAGGGGGATTGGCAGGATCTCACCTAAAGTGCACAATGTGAATTCAGCACACCCCTGGGTGAAGGGCTCAATTACAACTCGAACTTTACCTTAGAAATGAAAACAAGGTAACCTAAACATTTGTACCTTCATATTCATCTGAAATTAAAAAAAAATAACTAAATCCCTAACCTCTTTGTTTTATACAGTGACTATGACTGATTCAGGCCTGGATTTCTGCTATGAGTTACACTGGTGTCTAACTCTCATTATGGCCCTAGAAATCATTGTGGCAGCATGTGCTTACAGGCAAACAAATTTCATAAGGAATTGGGGATTCAATATTTTTGGCCTTGTGTGCCACAGCCAAATGTCCTCATTCCTTGTCTCAGGATCTTCCCCTCACACTACTGGCGTCATTACTTTAGTGCAGACGTTAGCAAACTTGTTCTGTAAAAAGCCATATAGTAAATATTCTAAGATTTCCAGGCCCATGTTCTCTGTTGCAAATCCTCAATTTTGCCATTAGATAGTAGCCATGGGTGATACGCAAATGAATGTGATGAAACCTTGTTCCAAACCCTTTCTTTACAAACGCTAGTGGTGGGCCAGGTTTGGGCAGCAGTTTGTCTGCTTCTGCTTTAGTGTAACAAATGCAGCAGGCTGAACGCTTAATTGGTGCTGCAATTTAAAAACTTATCTTCAGGTTGGGATTGATTTTCAGCCATATCTACTATTGGAGATAAAGCTCTTTAAAAAATTATTATAAAAGCTTTCCAATTTTCCTCGTGTGCTATTAGCTAGGCATTCAAAGGCTTTTCCTTGTTCTTTTCTTTGTGTACACTCCCTAGATTTGTCAGGAATTACAGGACTCCTTCAATTGTTTTCAAACATCATTATTAACCAGATTAACTGTGTGTGCTACAGACAGTTGCCTTCTCAAAATCTTGCCCTTCACTAGCCTTACATTCAGGACTGGCTATATAATTTGTGGGGCCTAGTGCAAAATAAAAATTCAAGCCACGGTTCAAAAAGCTGGGAAAAAGTTTGACCTTTTTTTATGGTCTCTTGTTCAACTATCAGGGAGTTGTTTGTTTTTTTAATCTGTTAATAACTAACATATTTGCTCAGCCATAGAGAAAGTTGGGGCACAAATGCACACTCTCCCAGGTGCCCAGGGCCCTTCTCTAAGACAAAGTGTTACGGAGTATACAGGTCTGATTTCAGTTCTCACTGTGCCAGCACCTAGGTCCTCGCTGGGGGCATAGGTTGACAGCTGTCACTGCACAGGGGCAGGGAACATGGCAAAGAGCCCATCATAGGTATGTGGAAGAGCAGGGGGAGGTGGAACTGCAGGGGAGCTGAAGGTCCTAGCCCCTAGCATATGTTCCCTTGTCCCATAGGACATCATTTACATAATGGAAATTTGAAAATAAAATTATTAAGGATTTTAAGACAGAAAATACAGAGCATGAGACTTCAAGCCTATAGCTTTTGAAACTGTACCAGTTTTATCTCCATAGAGTTGGTAGTGATTACGATAATTTGAACAACTATGATTCCACGGAAATCATGAATGACTATGATTCTCATGAAAACCATTTTCTCATTTTTCCCTGGTTAGAAAGATAAAGCTTTCTTTAAATACATGAGCAACTCATTCACAGATTCCCATTTTTGAATCTCATTTGTTTCATGGTAGCCTTCAGTTACTATATGAATGAGGATCCCGGATGGAAAATAGATCATCCTCTCAAAAGAGGTGATTAAATAAGTTCAAGAAGAGTTCTGTTTACAAAACCATTGGGCAAGATTAATAAACACAGTATGGGGAGCTAAGTATCCTGCAGGTAACTGGACAAGAAAACAAAGCATCTTTTAAATCTGAAGGGATAGAGACAGGGAGGTGTTTTGAGGGGATCTGCTGTGCCTGTCTGTCTTAGAACATGTGGGATCAGGGAACATTAGGCTAATCAAGGTTTCCAAACACAGAAAACACTGAAATTATACATCATAAACTCCAGATCACAATAGCCATCAAGTAGAGTGAGGACTGTTGTAATGATCACTACCAGAAAAGATAGATTTAGACCCCACTTAGATGCAATCAATTGGTGATTTTACTGCACCTGAGCAGGGACCCACTGCTCTGAGAGACAGGTGGCCTTGAAGTGCAGGGCAAGTTGTTTTATATATATATATTTCTTTTTTTTTTCTTTGCATAGCTTAAGCAAGCAGGTGGTACAAAAGTGGAACATAGTGGTTAGCTTGGGGCAGAGTTACAGCTTGGTTGACAATGGGTACATCTTAAGTAACAATGGTTATAGTTATGTAATAATTGTTATTGCTTGGGCAGCACAGCTTAGGTAGGTTTCCACTATTGTTCATCCACTGGGAACTTGGGGGTTTTTTTTGTGAAACTTGGGACTTCCCGTGCTTCTATGTTCTGAAGGCTTTTCTCAGAATTGACCCGGGGGGCAGGGAGCATGGGAATGGGCTGGGAACTTACTCATAGAAGGACATAATAGATGCGTCTAATGACAAAATTTTATGACATGATTTGGAAATATTTACTTGACAGTCTTGAGTCTACATAAAAATCAGTCTATACTATACAAATTGGACACTAAGAATTCTTGGTATACCAATTATTTTTATGATGATGGAGATAATCATATCTTCGTAATTGCTTAGATAGTTCATAAATTTACCCACACCACATTTTTTTCCCTGACTCCAGACTTCTTAATCCATGAACAGGATCCTGCAGTAAAGACGGCTTTCTTTTTGTTTTGTTTTGCCTCTAGGTTTTTCAAAGAAAGCCAGTGGATGTGATTTGGAAGAGTGAAGCAATGCATTATTACTTTGAATAGAAGCAAAAGGGAAACAAAGAAAATGTTTGAAAATAAGGTAAAAATGTTTTTCCATTAAGACTTTTTTGAGGACTATTGTTTCTTGAGACAACAAAGGAATACAAGACCTATTGAAGAGGAAGAGGGGGTACAGTGCTCTTCAAAAGTATCTGGCCACCATTTTCTGGAACTTCCTTGGTTTTTGCTCTTACCAAAACGCATTTTGGCAGAATTTATTTTTTTTATTTTTTTTGCTACATGCTGTGAAATACTTCAACAATCCTAAAAGAATGATCTTTCAGCTCGGTGCCTGTGGCTCAAGTGGCTAAAGCTCCAGCCACATACACCTAAGGTGGTGGGTTCGAATCCAGCCTGGCTGGCCAACCAACAATGATGGCTGCAACCAAAAAATAGTCAGGCGTTGTGGTGGGCACCTGTGGTACCAGCTACTTGGGAGGCTGAGGCAGGAGACTCTCTTGAGCCCAGGAGTTGGAGGTTGCTGTGATGCCTGACACTGCAGCACTCTACCCGGCGCAACAGCTTGAGGCTCTGTTTTAAAAAAAAAAAATGATCTTTTTAAATAATTATGCAAAAATGTTATGTCAAAGTTTGAGTTTTTGTTGTGGTTGTTTGCTGTAACTAGATGAATTAAGAAAGTGAAACATAATAAAAACCTATACCATTTGACTTAGGTAGCTCAATGGACAGGAACCCTGCATGTGGATTTCACGTCAATATATGAAAGAACTTTCTCTTACTCAGAGAAGTCCAAATATAAGGTGAATTGCCTCAAAAAAATAGGTATCAACCATGAACTGTCTGTCCATAGCATACTGAAGTTGTAGTTGTAGGGGACGTTCAGCTTATGTTGTAAGATTTTACATGCTTCTAATGGTGTTTATGACAAGCTAGATAGGATAGAAATAATTTGGTATTTAGATGGTAAAGAGATAAATTTATGAGCATTGCCATGTGACAAATATATTTCTTTTTAAAATAGAAAAATTGTGGATTCAAAAGCCCCTTCAGTTCCAAAACAATATGTTCAGCTTCAACCATCAGGAGCTATCCATAAGATCTGTAGCATGTAAGTGTTTATAATTTTGCTGAGTCATGAACATAAGTAATGCGCCAAAGGAGGCAGATTGACAAGAAGCCTGTTTGTCTCACCCAATCTATATGGATTCTTCCTATGTTTACTTTCTATTTTGTTTGTTTGTTTGAGACAGTTTTACTATGTTGCCCTCAGTAGAATCACAGCTCACAGGAACCTCAAACTCTTGGTCTTAAGAGATTCTCTTGCCTCAGGCTCCCAAGTAGCTGGGACTACAGGTGCCCACCACAACGCCCGGCTATTTTTTTGTCACAGTTCTCGTTGTTTAGCCAGCCAGGGCCAGGTTCAAACCCACCAGACCTAGTGTATATGGCCAGTGCCCTAACCACAGAGTTACGAGCTCCAATCCACTTCTTTTGTTTCCTATATTGCAATAATTCTCTGATGTATCTAAATGTTTCATTTCTTTTTTTATTAAAATTTACATTCATTTAAGAAAAAATATATATTTTAATGGTTTGGAGGAATTTATTAGTGTTTCTTAAATTGCTTCCCCTTAGTATCAGGAGATATTCTATTTGATGACACTTTAAGAACAATTGGAACAACAGTTTGAGGAAGGTAACTTCCCATACTATCGAGCAAAGGACAGGCGAGCATGAGAGGAAGTGGTAGAGGGAAATGAGTGTTGTTCCAAAGTAAATGAAGTAAACTCTGCTGTGTTTGAATCTGGCTTTCACTCTCTCTGCCTTGGGAACCACAGACAGGTGACTTCACCTCTCAACCACCATTTCCTCCCATGTCCAGGCAGCATAACCACCAGTAAAGATGTTGTTAAATTTGTAACCAATGTTTGAGAAAAAACGCATCACACACCAGCAAATTATGAGCAAATGTTAGTTACTTTAGTTAGATTAATAGTGATGTTACATCTCTTGAGTAGCACAGGAATTTCTGGTAATACGTCAGTGTGAAATATTCTCACGCCCTCCTTCTGTCTTTTAGGATTTAGAGGAAATTGTTTTTAAACTCTATGGGACACCCCTTGTTCTAGACACGTCTGTTTATTGAGTCACTAATTTTATCCTGGAATATTTACTGAGCTGTCTTAATCACAGACAGAGCAAAGGAAGACAATAAAATATCTAAACCATATGGATGGAGAGAGAACCAAGGGAATGGAGTGGTAATTAATGTCTTAAAAAATTCTGAGAGCCTCCCCATATCATCATTCTCCATGTTCCTGCTCTCAGTATATATATATATATATATTTATTTTTTTTTTTTTGGCAGTCTGATAATGCTTGTGTTTTTTCTTCCAGTCCCGCTTCTAATTCTCTCCTTCTCCTGGAGGGCTCATTCTGGCTCTGCTGCTGTCCACCCTGCCCTTACCTGTTTGGTCATTCACGGTTTTGAACACTCTCTCAGGAATCCCTCCTCATCCATTATTTAATAAACTGTTTGGAACTTCCTGGTTATTTCTACTTTAATGTTGTCATTTGTTTGAGCTTCTCTTTATAGAGCTGCTGGGACTTTGTGTTTTGTTTTATTCTCTTTATTTCTTTTTCAGATTGTTTTATTGCTCTGGATATAGCACAAAACAAAATACAATTGTAAATGTTTCAAATGACTCATTGAACGTTTTGACATCCGTGATATAAATTTCCTTGGTTGTCTCCAGTGACAGGTTTCCGTCTAGAATCAACAATTATTCAAGTCGAAGTTTTTCTTCATGATTTAGTTTCCATATGTAAAAATAAGTGTATAATTCTGAAAAATATTACTGCTTATGAGAGGAGAAAAAAACTTTCATAAATCTCATTTTAACATGTTACGATGGCAATTTAGGAATATCTAATTAGCCTATGGGTGGCTGAAACTCTTCTTAGACGACACAATAACTTCTCCCCAGTGGGAGCCATTGCTAGGCTAAGTTTAACAATAATTAGTTAATCTTGTCAGCTACATGGAGAATTTCCAAGTTATTTGCAAAATTATGTGCAATAATCTGTTGGCTGAAACTGTCAGACTTGAAGCAGATAGGCAAAGAAAAAATTTTACTAAATAAAATTAAAATATAGAGAATATATTTCTGGGAAGAAAGCTCACAGAGACATCTGCTTATTTCCACTTAATCAGTTCCAACAACTTCAGTTTGGGTTTAAGAAAATAATTGTGTTTTTGATTTTGTTTTTTGCTTATTTATGAGACAATTAGTTTTAGCTTTAAGTTAAGCCAGAAGTGTCTCTTAGGTTCCCTCATTCTTCACCTTTCAAGACCAGTCAAGCTTAGATATTTTATTAAGGAATGAATATTTCTGTGTTTAATATTTTTAATAATCATTCTCACTCAAATGCTTATACATTTAGCAATTTTAAGTATTTCGCTGGAGAAACAACATATAGGAACAACTGTAAAAGGACTTAATATTGGTTTGGAATTTAAAAGAGAAAAGTATGGAAAATTTAGCCTTTAATTTATGAATAGCACAGCTACCAACCACCTGATAATCTGTCTAGAATTTAAGATATGTTGATTCTCCTAATTTCTTACTTCATTCAATATCATCACTTCTCTTTTGTGCAATCCATTTTTCCTTTCCCCAAGAGAGGTGAATGTGAGATTTGATAATAGTAAGGAATTGTTAAATGTAGGTGACTTTGATCTCCATTCATTTATTTAATAAATACATGTTTGACACCTTCTGTATATTAGGCACAGAAATTATGTAGTTATAGTGTATCATGCTCAAATTTACTCTTCTTTTTCAAATTTGTTTCAGGTAGTCTAGAACAAATAAATTTTCAAATACATTTTATAAGGGTTTTGTGAATTTCTATAAAAGTTCCTCCAGAATGTTGATTGAGGTTGAATTAAATCTATAATGACTTTGAGGAAAGTGTTCATGTCAGCAATATTGGATGTTTCAATTCATGGTCATGGCTACACATTTTGTTTAAGTATATTTTACTTTCATATAAACATACTAAATATAGTAAACTTATTTGTTAGTTCTATAGGCTTTATAAAAATTATTTCTTAGGATTTTCTACATGAAATACCACAGCATTTGCAAAGAGAAATCTCTTCCTTTGTGAAAGACCGTGTCAAGTGGAAATAGAACCTTTTTTTTTTATTATTTCCTGTATGACTTTTGTTTTTCTTCTTTTGGTTCTTTAGCAAGGATGCTTAACACAATATTGAATAGAAGTGGAGGGATGTGAATTTGCTCCCCCCCAACACCTGTACAATGCACCCTAACTAGGTGAAGGGCACACACACACTGAGCTTTGACTCAGTCTGTGCAAAAACAAATTATGTAACCAGAACATGTGTGCCCTCATAAAATTCTTGAATAAAAAGAAATGGTGAGATGTTCTTGTCTTATTCTAGATCTTAGAACAAGAGCATTCAGTCTCATCCCAATAGTTACAATGCTTAGAAAGTTTCCTTCCCCTGTTTTGCTGAGAATTATGAGACCTTGAATTGGAGCAAACATAAAAAACAGGATAAAAACTGTGAGTTAGGGACTACGGAACTGAAGCCTGTTACCTTGTGGTTGTAGTGACTATAGTTTGAAAACAATTACCTTCAATAATGTGGCTGAACCATCATTCCCCTGTTTAAAGCCTTTCAACCATGCACCACCATCTGTAGGATAAAATTGCTTCAGCTAGTTGATTCTCCTCCATGGTTTTCCAGACTTTTGATACTTGAACTATGAGCATAAACATTTCCTGCAGCATATTACAACAATCACCCATGCTTTGTAACTATTATTCTTTTCATCTGGAATGGCTTTTTATTCTGTGCTATGGAAAAACTTCCAGTCAATTAATTTGAACCACCTCCACGCACCAGTCCCGAATCTTCCAAACCTCATTAAAAACAATTTTCTTAGCACACGGTGTACACTGACTACTTGTTCTCTTCCTTGACACTCCCACTGGATCATGAAGATCAGTTTCTAAAAGCACGGGCCCTGGGTGTTATGTTTGTATTCTGAAGGCTTCATTTGCTGGTATATAACAAGTGGTTACACACTGACAGTCTAAAATGAATTTTTGAAGGAAGCAGTTTACCTGAATTTGCCAACTGCCAGGCATTAGCAGCTTGACAGAAAGAATAAAACAGGGTAGGCTTATCTTAGTATTTACATATGGCAATACCTGAAGGGATTCTTAACTTTAAGATTTATAGATATAATAAATATAATTATTGATGTCTGATTATTAATTTGGGAACAAGTATAAAATATGCTTTATAACACATTATTAAGACAGAAAGTCATTTATACAGGGACTGTGAAATAACTTTTATCTCTTCCTCCCCAAAGCTTTCACTAGATAAAATAAATAATTTCTTTTTTTGTTTTTTTAAATTCATAAACATTTATTTATATGTTCATAAAAATGTACACATTTATAAGGTTATATATTATCTATAGTGCATACAAAACTTTATATATTTTGAATATAATATAGTTTTTTTTTTATTAAATCATAGCTGTGTACATTAATGCAGTCATGGAGTACAATGTGCTGGTTTTATATACAATTTGAAATATTTTTATCAAACTGGTTAACATAGCCTTCATGGCATTTTCTTAGTTATTGTGTTAAGACATTTATATTCTACATACCCACAGTGCATCTTACAAGGGTACGTGTGAATTTTTTTTTTTTTTTTTTTTTTTTTAAGATAGAGATAGAGTCTCACTCTATAGCCCTGGGTAGAGTCCTATGGTGTCATAGCTCACAGCAACCTCAAACTTTTGGGCTCCTGAGTAGCTGGGTCTACAAGTGTGTACCACTATGCCTTAGTAGTTTTTCGATTTTTAATAGAGATAGTGTCTCACTCTTGCTCAGGCTGGTCTAAAACCTCTGAGCTCAGAAATCCACCTGCCTCAGCCTCCCAGTGTGTTAGGATCACAGGCATGAGCCGCTGCACCCGACCAGTAAATTCTAATTGAAACTGGGTTTTCAGCTGTGTGAATTCCAAGTATAAAGTTAATTCTTGGTCGTACCTAGAGGATGTATATTCTTGTATGCCTGTTCCTTAGCAGGAAGTTGACTTCATTTTACTCTGCTTTCTCTGTCATTATGCATCCTAAGGAACACATTTTCTGATCGGGTTTTAAACCAAAAATAGTCATTTGTAATCTGTGCAGATAAGTGTGCAGAGGCAAATCAACTCCAGAGTAGGTTGAAGACAATGAAAACCGAGAAATGCCTGAACTTGTTTTATCATGTCAATAACAAGTGACCCACAGTAAGTGTATAGAGAGGTTGGCAGATAGAAGGGGGAAAGGGGACTGAAATACGTCAGATGGGTATGTCGGGTTGAAAGGCTGAGTTTCCTGACACGCAAAAAATAAGCCACTGCTTCCTTCACTGATGTGTTCAATAAGAACCTGCATGAATTTCAGTCATGACGTCCCGTCTAAGCTTGTAATTCCACCCTGTTTGAGGTTGCTCTTTCTGGCATAGCTGCTGAGCTAACTGAGTTTGCTAAGGCTCTTGGCACATCTGTGGCACATTTCACATATCAATAATTTGGAAAATTCAAATTTGCTGGGGTCTTTAGTTCAATTTTGCTATAGTTTATTAGAAAGAGCGACTAGGGAGCAAAAAAGACTTCGTCCTCAGCGCTGCCACTTTATTTTAATGAGAGACCAGGGTTGATCGTGTAGGAAGCCCAGGACAGAATGTTAGAGTAATGAGATACTCTGGTGATACAGCAGGCATTTCTCTTACACGTGGCTCCCATTAGTACATACTTGCAGAGAGTCGTAGAGAAATCTCTCTCCAAGTACGGAGATTCGGATTGCTATGACACGAATCACATTTTTACTCATTTTTTTTTTCTCTCATATACTTAATTATCTCCTTTAAATTTTAATCAAGCAACCTTGGCACATATAAGTCAAAAATGAATCCGTATGCAGGAATACCTGAACAGAACTTTATTCCTCTCCTTTAGTGTCTTGTTATTTTCTTAAGTAATAATTAGGATTAAAAATTGGATGATAAATCATAAACAAATAGCAGGCATTAGAAAACAGAAAACCCTATTTTGAATCTAATGAGACAATTTATATCCACGAAGCAAGCTTACAAACATTTTTGAAGAAATAAAGCAATGTAAAATAAAAATGATTCCAATGTATATATGATCAAAACATGAATATTTTTCTCTCAACAAACGAAAATTTCTAAATACTGCAAAGAATATTGTTTCTTTTCACCTTCTATAAATACCAGGAGGCCAGCCACAGTGGCTCACACCTGTAATCCTAGCACTCTGGGAGGCTGAGACTGGTGGATCTGCTGAGCTCAGGAGTTCAAGACCATACTGACCAAGAATGAGATCCCATTCGCTACTGAAAATAGAAACTAACTATGCATTATGGCAGGTTCCCGTAATCTCAGCTGCTTAGAAGGCTAAGGCAAGAAGGATCACTTGAGCCCAGGAGTTTGAGGTTGCCATGGCACTTTACCCAGGGTGATAGAGTGAGATTTGTCTATCACAAACAAACAAACAGGAAAATGTGTGGATAAAAGAATAGCCACTATTTTATTTGAATATTGAGAGAAGGAAAGTAGTTTACATTTTTGTTTAGAGCCAATCACTTACATACTTTATAATTATGCTTTTTTTTTTTTTTTTTTTTTGCAGGTTTTTTTTGGCCGGGGCTGGGTTTGAACCCACCACCTCCTGTTTATGGGGCAGGCGCCCCATTCCTTTGAGCCACAGGCGCCGTCCCATTTGCTATGCTTTTAACGATCTTTCATGAACTACAAAATTTGTTCACACACATTAGCAAGATTCCAAACTCTGAAACAGCAACAATGATAGTGGTTCAGCCTTGCCCTTATTAACTGCTCTGTACAGATTTTAACGCCAGACTGTAACATGGTTTTAATACAGTTGAACTCTAGGGGGCACCATTTCTCAAAGGTTTACTTCAAAATGGTCTGAGGCAGAATCAACTAAAATGCAGTTTTCCAAGCCCTACTGTAGAATGCTCCCCCTCCACCAAAATTTCTTGAAACAGTGCAATGGATAGGAAATATGTATTTAAAAGTAGCTCTTCCAAAAAAATTTCTTCACTTTCAAGTTTGAGAAACCTCGTTTAGAATTCTGTTATGTCAGGGGAGTAATGCAAATTATTTTGGAATTTTCTCATAAGCCCTCATTGCCTCTGACTTAATCTGTCAAAAATTAGATTGACTGCAGCACTCGAAAGTCACTGACACTCTTTATTATCGACACAAACAGCATTTTGTAACCCAGGTTCTTTTCTTTTCTAAGTGACTATTCCTATACTGCCTAACACAATGGTCACTAGCCACGTGTGACTATGGCGTACTTGAAATGTGGCTAATCTAACTGAGACATCAATTTGTCACTTTAGAGCAGTGCTTCTGCCTTAAAGGAGTAGGGTACTGGTCCCATCCACCAGAGATGGTGGGTTTAAACTCAGGCCCAGCCAAAAACTGCAAAAAAAAAAAAAAAAAAATATTTAAATTAATTTAATTATAATTTTACTAATGAATGTTCACTTCATATTTGGTAAGTTTAAGTACATGTAAACCAATATGGAATCATGGATCTAATTTTTAATTAACAATTTGATTTAATCTCAGTCCAAATCAAGTATTTATGATGAAAATTTAGCATCCACATTGTGATGTTCTGTTAAATTAAAACATAACGCCATTCTGTGATTTATGTACAGGAGCTAAAAGAGTTTAATGTATAGAAGTAAAGAGGAGAGGGATAGTGGGGGGAAAAGAGGGGTTGGTTCATGGGTACAAGCCTACGGTTAGAACTAATTTTTGATGTGTAATAGCAGAGTAAGGTGACTATAGTTAACAACCATGAACTGTATACTTAAAGTAGCTAGAAGAGAGAACTTACAGTGTTCCCAACATATAGAAATGATAAATACTCAAGAATGCCCTAAACATACTGCCTTGATCCTAGACATTACACACAGTATGCCTGGAACAGAATATTACATGTACCCCATACATCTGTACAAATGTTATGTACCAATATAAAAGCAGCAGATCTTAGAAGAGTTAATGTTTTAAAAAGGAATGGACAATTGATTAATAACTTTATATTGCTTATGCCAAAATAATAATTTATATACTGGGTTAAGATGTATATATTAACTCAATTTTATGTGCTTATTTTTTGTTTTGAATGTGGCTACCCCAAAATTTCAAATTGTGTGCGTGGCTTTCATGGCATTTCTGTTGGTGAGCACCGTCCCAGATTAAAGTGAAGAAGTATCAGGCATCCTCAAACTATGGCCCGTGGGCCACATGCAGCCTGCCTAGGACATTTATCTGGCCTGCCGGGTGTTTTTGCCGCCGCTGCCTGTCCTGCTTAGCAGCTGACTCGTCCCAGGGCCTGCAGTCCAGCCCTCCAATGGTCTGAGGGACAGTGAACTGGCCCCCTGTTCAAAAAGTTTGAGGATCCCTGATCAGTTAAGTGTGAGCAGGACCCTCTTTACCTTAGGGAAGAGGCATGCTTTCAGAGAAGCCTAGAAGGTATGAAGTAATAAAAAGAAGAGACAGAGAGCAGCATGGGGTCGGTAGGCAGGAAACATAAAATTAGAGATTTTCACCTACTTCACATAGGAACCGAGAAGCAAACACGAATACCAATGTGTTTTGCTTTGTTACCAATCTCTTAAGAGTGTTTGTTCAGGATGGAGATTCTTCTCTCCACCAAAGGCTGACACTCAGCAAAAAGAAAGAATTAAGAAGTGCAACTGAGGGCGGTGCCTATGGCTCAAAAGGGTAGGGCGCCCGTCCCATATGCTGGAGGTGGTGGGTTCAAACCCAGCCCCGGCCAAAAAAAAAAAAAAGTTCAACCAAAACATTTGTACTTCCTCAATATTCTGAAATTTAAATGTAAAATGGGAATGACTTTGTTTATAGAATAAGATATATGCAATGCTTCAAAGCATTCAATTTCATAATTAACACTGTCATTACAAATTCTGCTCAAGAAGTAGCATCATAATTGTCCTTCAATTTCATGCAATAATCATCTCAGGCAGACTGAAAGAGGTTAAGAAGTTGAGAGGGTGGCCAAGGCACGGTACGTCCAGTAAACCAATCTCAATTTGTGTTAAAATCAGGAGAGTTGCCCTTTCCCTTCTTCCTACCCTGCTCCTTCTCTTCCCCTCTTTTCCTACTATTTCCATCTCTTCCTTTCCCTTGGGGAACAATCCTATTTTAGACTATTAGATAGGGCTGAGCAAGGTAGCGGTTTGCCCTAAGTAAGAAAGGAGCCACGGTGACCAAAGCAAGGTGTTAGAGCCTGGGGATGTGAGAAAAGTTTTCACATAGTGAGAATTGGAAGCAGAGCCACATAGGTATAGCAGTGCAGTGTGGGACACTGAGCCCAAATGAGGTAAGGCTGGGGTCTTCTCGGGGTAAAACCCGCAGCCCTTTGCAGGGTAGTAGAGCCTCCGTTGGTGAGAAGGGGTTCTGTGCTATGAAGGTTTGGGACACAGGTGTGGGAAGCCTGGGCAGAGGAAGAAGGAACTACACAGCAGGTGTTAAGGCTGAAGGGGAAGAGAACGCACACCCGGGGAAAGAGTGCCGTGACTAGAGCACATTAGTTAAAGAAGCATGTTCAGGGACACCAAGCTGGTGTCAGAGAGCGGAGTGACAAGCATGGAGGAGAGAAAAGGGGAGAAAGAGAATATTGTTTGACTGAATTTGAAAGTATTAACAGAAACTCATGGTTATACATATGCCTGCCTCTGAGATTTTAGCTGGTATTCAGCTGGGAGACTAGTGATTCTTTGGAAAATGACTGAATCCAAGGATAGGACTGGTAGATAAACCTGGGACTGCTTATGACAAAAAGTAAGAGATGGCCAAAGAATAATGTGTGAAGGACCAAAAGCCGTCTTGCTCTGGGGTCATTTGAACACACAAATTAACCTGATAGGAATGGATTATTTTCTACCGAAAAATAAATAAACGAAAGAAGAGAAATCAATAACTCTACTAATAAAAAATACACGAATAAATTAAAAGTTTGACAAGGAACAGAATATTATATAGTTTCAAAACACCTCTGTACCAAATACTTCCAAATGACAAAGAATTGTATTTTTAAGAGGGATGTACGGAAGTAATCCATATCAAGATATCACACATCGTTTGTAATGGGATGATTTGAAATCATGTGCCCCTGTTAAGATACAATGAGGAAAACACAGTATTTCTTTCATATCTAGCCAAAAATATATAACCTGTGTAGGAGACACCAAGAGCCAGATGACATCCGAGCAAGATGATCTGCAGCTGAAGTGTGGACCTCTGGCCATTGGTCCACAGGAGGTCCTTGTGGAAGAAGAGCTGGTGCCCTCAGCACGTAGTCATTGTTAATTACTCCCCTCACCTGTGTTGTTCTGGCTCAATAAAAGGCTAGTGCGGAGGTTGCTCAGGGCTACCCAGAAAGTAAGGGCTAGCCCGCCTTCCACAAGCTTGTACTTCTAATCCGCCTCTCGCCTGGTTCCTTCCTGAGCTAACCAAGACTAGGGCCACAGGAACCCAACGGTTCGCGACAACCTGACTCTACTTAGAAGGAAATATCAGAACAACCTTATAGGACAGCAGTGGGCCTTCTCCCTTCAGAAGTATCAAGGTCATGAAAATTAAGGACAGATCAGGGAACTGTTTCATCTTAAAAATGGCTAACGAAACATGACAAGTAAAGGTAAGCAAGATTCTGAAATGTTTGGAGGACTTTAAAGGGTGTTTTTGACAATGTTAGTTTTTGCTGGGGTCTCAGACCAAGTTTGGTAATAACTCAGGGCTAATTTTCTGATTGCAGGGTTTTATCCTTTGGAAATGGGTCCTCAACTTACTGAAAAATAGTTCATGTCATAATAGGGTATTTTTACCATTCTTGAAACTTTCTATGCATTGTTGAGTTCCCAAAACAAATTGAACAAAAACTCAGGAGAAACAAATTTATCTTTTTTTAAAATCTATGATTCATTACATGAATATCTTCACATCTCAATCCTATCTATTGAGTCCTCTTCCCTCCCCCAATAACATGTTCTATGGAATCCTTGGACGTAAAGCAAATGAAGCTCCTTCTCCGTCCCTGTAAGATGCTGTGAGACCTTCTTTCTGGGACATACGAAACAAAAGAACAACGATACAGTGGTCACCTGGTTAATTTTGTACATAATTATTAGGGAGATAAATAAATCAGGGAAGAGAGATGGGGGTACACATCCTACATACGGAGTGTAAGAATTACAGACAGAGACGGTGTTAGAATCATACACTTCATTTCTAAGTTATTGTGCTTTTCTCAAGGAAATCAGAACCAAGATCATCAGCTGAGAGAGTGAATGGGTGAGGGGTTTTGGAAATTTGAAAAGAAAGGAGATAATTTATCTATATAGGAAAAAAAGGAGAGAGAAGATTTATATATATATATATAAAATATTATATAAATATATAATATATATGAGGGGCTCACCTGAGGGTTCATGCCATATAAAGATCAGTACTTTTTTTTCTCAGTTATGTTTATCTGCAAAGGTGCAGGCTAAAATAGAAAAACAATTTGATTTAACTTGAATTATGGTTTTTCCCGAAGTCCATGAATAATCAAAAAAGGAGATGAGCGTTGAGAATGTTTTGACTGCGAGACTCCAAGCTGTGGTAGGTTATAAAGATGATGAACGGTGCTGGGAGTGTGCTGCTTTTCCTGTTTCCAACATATCGGCTCAGGAGCTCCTGAAATTCTTCAGTTCCTCATTGGAGCAAAGAACAGTCTCGCGTTTTGTAACAGATGGAGTGCTATACTCTCCCCTTACTACTCTACTTTATTCTCTGTCTTTACCACTAAGCCACTGCATTATTTAAAAATCCTCTTTCGGTGGGTCTGCCTCCCAAACAACATTGTCAGGTCTGACAGATGAAGGCCGCTCTCTGTCTCTCTGTAAGTGAGTCTGTCTGTCCCTCTCTTGCACTCTATTTACTCTCCATCTGTCTTTAAGTGTCTAGAACAGAGCCTGATACATAATAAGGTATCCATCTTACAGGAAATCATTTATTTGTGGAACAAAATAACCATCTTGTAGTAAAATAGGATACTTGCACTGTGTACTTTAAAAGTGACCTTGTGGCTCGGCACCCATAGCACAGCGCCAGCCCCACACATAGAAGCTGGCAGGTTTGAAACCAGCTAAACAACGACAACTTCAACCAAAAATAGCCAGGTGTTGTGGTAGGCACCCGTAGTCCTAGCTACTTGGGAGGCTGAGGCAAGAGAATCACTTAAGCCCAAGAGTTTGAGGTTGCTGTGAGCTGTGACACCACAGCACCCTACCAAGGGCAAAATAGTGAGACTCTGTATCTAAATAATTAAAAGTGACCTTGTATCTTAGAAATCGTTGACACAATAGGACTATTATTCTTGTACTCCAGGCAAGGTTAAGTAAACAAACAAGATCTTGCTGGAGGGTGCTCAATTTTTACATCTCAACTTTCATCTCTGTCTATATAATTTAAAGGTTTGGTTTTATTAAACTGCACTTTTGTTTGTATGTCTAAAGGGAAAATTTTATTTGCCACAGAGAGAAAGGTATTTATTTACAAGATCTGGGCAAGTTTTCTAGAACCTGAATACAGAAAGTAACGTGAGGCTAGACATCTTTCTCTGTTTGGTTTTGCCTGGGTCAAGTGCAGCAACATCACCATAGAGGACAGCAGCCTCAAATTCTTGGGCTCAAGAGATCCTCCTGCCTCAGCCTCCTGAGTAACTGGGACAACAGGCACCTGCCACAGCGTATGGCTAATTTTTCTATTTTTAGTAGGGATGGTGTCTTGCTCTTACTCGGGGTGAACTCCAACTCTTCAGCTCAAGAAATCCTCTACTTGAGCCTCCTAGCTACAGAGTGCTGGAAGCACAAGCATGAGCCACCATGCCTGGCCATGGCTAGATCCCTTGAACGTGAAAAACCATGAGGAACACAGGCTAGATTCTCCATCCATCATGGTCAGAAATTCTTTCTTGTTCATCTTTTTATTTTATTTCCTTTCTACATATCTTTCAAATGATCTTTCAGCTTGAAAATAGTTCACAATGACTTGCCTTGGCTCCTTATTTCCTGAAATTGTATGCTATGAAATCCACTGGTTCACTAACAGAATCCTTGTGCCCCAATCCTAAAATACGTATACCTTACCTATTTTCTTTCTCAATAGTCTTACTAATAGATGGGCTATTGCTTTGATCAGTTTTCTCTCTTAGTTCATCAATGGTGGTAACAAGACAGGTTAATAATTTCTTGGCCACTGGGAGGGAATCTTGAGCAGGAATACCAGCCAGGGCTCAAACTGAGAAGCAGAGCCAGTGGGAAAGAATGTCAGGAAGAGAGGAACGTGGGACAGGAATTCGACCTGATGCAAGTGGGGAAGAAGTAAGATCCAGAAAGAAGAAAAGAACCACAGAAAAGTCAGGGATCCAGAAGAGATTCCAGGAGAATTTCAAGCATTAAATCTAAAATAATATCACAGAAATACAAATTCGGTCCTAAGGTTCTGCTGGAGAATTTCTATGACCTAGATGACTTGGGGTTGCTATTTTCTGCTATTAACTACTCTTCAAGCAACATGATGTCTTGGATTTGGGGTAGATGTTTGCCTCCTCATAATACAATATTTATTAGCTTTTATGATTTGGTTTGACACTTCTCACAGTGAAGACGTTCATTTCATGAACTTGATGGTAAAAGTAATTTAAAAAATTGCTAGTGAGCTCCACGATGTAAGACAGTTTTTCCAATTTAACATCCTTGAGATTCATTACGTTTGGTTTTAATACCCTCCATTATTTGTGTTTATATGGCCTGTGTCATGCCTAGAATTTCTCATATTTCTAAGAAATACTGTGAGATTTTCATTTGCTTAATCGTTTTTGTATACTAAAGGATATAGATGTGCTGTGTGATGAGTTTGAGGATATCCATAGATGGAATTCTGGCGCTCTCATGGAGATTCATATCCCCAGCCATTGTTTGAAAGCCTAGGATCATCACGGAAGAAAATTCTGAACATCAACTGAATTACTTTCTCAAAACATGATCTTCGAGAAGTATAAATTTGCTCAGATATATTGGAAAGAGATGTTACAAAGAATGACAGTTTAGCTAGAAAAGTTTATGGATGAATTTAAAAACTTTCTGACCAAGAAAACACAGAAGACCAAAAAAGGGGAAAAAAATCAACTAAATTTTACTGCTACTTGTAAAGTTGTAGAGTATTGAGAAAGAAAAACTGTAGACGTCCTTACCCCATAAGCTTCCAATTTGTCATGCTCAACTTTATTTGACTGAAGAGGGCAGGATAGAATGAAACTATTTTTTTTGGCAGTCTCTGGTAAAAAGAACTATCTCCCTAAATCACATAGTGTAAGGGATTAAATGCTCTGGAATGATCAGGTTTGCTTTCTGATATTATAATATTTTCTAAAAATTTGTTCTCAGAATAGAGAAGGTTGCTTTTTTATCTTAGAGCACAGGTCCCCAAGTCAAGTCCTATAACAGTTTATAGGAAACTCATCTCTTTATTATTTTTAATTTATTTTCTTTGAATCTGGATAGAAGCAGGAAATGTACTACAAGCTCATGCTTACGTTAGCACTGGGGGTAAACTACAAAAAAAAAAAAATTCACATATGAATGATGTCTCTGTCTATTCAAGAGATACTTCTGGATATTTGTAATCGAGGCTATGAATATGGAATGTGAACGCATCTGAGAAAGCATGTTAATTGAAATGTGAAGAAAAAAATCCAACACTGATTAAAGTTAGCAATATTTATCATACTAAAGGATTTATAAGGGCTGAAAATATATACCTGTAAAATCTATAGAATCCACAGGTACATGCCAGCTAAGTATAACCTGCAAATACCTGGCATCAAAGGAAAATACTTGTTGCCAAAATAAATGATCTTGTATTAGAACATGCCCCCACCTTACTCTGTAGTATATGAAATTACCTGTCAGCTGTAACAATTCATTGCCCAACCACTTGTGGTTGCCCTGGTCATTCATAAAGGTGTCCCTAGGTCAATCACCGCAAATCATAGGCAATTTCTCAGGACAATCTTCCTCCTCTCAACTCCCATTTTTACTCTTCTACAGTGTCCTGGTCAACTACTATCTCCTACATTCTCCCTTGCAAACCAGTCCTCTTCCAGCTCTGATCAATGATAGCTTAAATCTATCAACAAATGCATTAGCTAAATGGAAGCTCATTATCATCTAAAGTTAGTAATCAGAATACTCCCGGACATCCACCCCCAGATGGTTAGTTATAACTAAAACTTAAAAAAAAAAAAAAAAAAAAAACCTTAACTCTATATGTCAGTTACTACTAAGGAAAAAAAAATTCCATTAATCCCAAACTAAATGCACCTTCTCAACTCATCTTCCCTTTAATCAGTTTCCAAAAATGTCTACTGCTGCACCATAGCCCTTGACATGATGATTATGATGAAAGGGAGGTACAAATAAAGAGACAAAACAATTATAACTGCCTTATTTTGAAAAATTTTTAGGAGCAAATATTAACAAAGCTTCCTTAGAAAAGACCTGATGTGAGTGAGAAGCCCTGACTATCTAATTTCTATTAGCTTCCCATAAATCTGGCTCTGATCTAAGCAAAGTACCTCAATGGGCATCTGGCACATAGGGGTTCCACAAAAATTTGCTGTTATAGGCATGAGTTAACACACTTAAATACAGGGAAAAAGCAACGTAAGATTGGATGTCAGAATCACTGCTACTTGAATCCATATGACATGTTCCTTTAGAGCTAAGAGGTCCTTCTAATCTCCTTTGTCCACCACCACCTTTTATGTACCTTAGTGGGATTTTCCTTCTTTTACTATGAACATCCAGACTCAGAGGGCAGATCCTGATAAGCTGGAGACACTTGAGCTTCACAGTCATCATCATGGTCATCGGGCATCTTCACCACCCCCAGCATCACATCTCAACCTATAATAGGCAAAATACTGGTGCTACTATCTGGGCAAGTTGATTCCTAATGACAAGTTCCCATACCAAAACAGGACACTGGTTTATTTTTACATGTCAAATATCTAATTAAGGGTGGTGCCTGTGGCTCAGAGGAATAGGGCTCCAGCACCATATGCCAGGGGTGGTGGGTTCAAACTCAGCCCCAGCCAAAAACTGAAAAAAAAATCTAATTAGAATATGTTGTTGTACTTCCCTCTATGCCCATTTCTGCTCATAATTTATTTATGATTTAATAGAGAGTAAATGTGGTGTTTATTTTTCCATTCTTTAGATACTTAAAATAATGGTCTACAGTTCCATTCAAATTATTGCAAAAGGCATTAATTCATTCCTTTTTTATGGCTGAGTAGTACTCCCTGGTATACATAGGCCACACTTTGTTAATCCACTTTCACATCTTTGCAACTGTGAATTGTACTGCAAGAAACATTTGAGTATAGGTTTTGTTTGTTTTGGAACAGTGACTTTTTTTCCTTTGAGTAATACCCAGTAGTGGTATTAAAGGATGAAATGGTCAGTCTACTTTTAGTTCTTTGAAGAATACCCATATTATTTTCCATAGGGGTTGGACTACTTTGCAGTTATACCACAAACTCAGTGGAAATTAAGCTTTGGGGAGGGAGAAAAAGGGAATGGGTGAAAACCTACCTAACAGGTACAGTGAACACTATTGGATGAAGGGCACACTTATAGCTGTGACATAAGCATTACAAAAGTGATTGATGTAACCAAAAACACCTGTACCTCCTTCACATTTTGAAATTAAAATAAAAACAACAATTTCTATAATTTCTATAAATAAAATTCGATTTTATTTTATAATAAACAATTTGTTTAAATACACATTTTAATAAGAGAAATAAAGCAGAAATATATGAAAATTAATAACTTTTTGGAATGAATATATTAAGAACACTAGATTCAAGATAAATGTTTACCCTGGGTTGACTGTACTAAATGTTCTAGTCTCACACACAATGGACAGGGAAGCTTTACGTGATGGAAGGAGGAAGGAAAGAAGCTAAGAACCTTAAACATGACAGAAATGGCAGCTCCCGGTCTCAAAGTACCCAATTAATTCATCGCAGAAGGTGCAATGACACAGGCCCCAAAGAGAAATGCTAAACGTAACGTTCAGAGGAGAAAGAATCTACTTACCCTTTTGAAATCAAAGTAAACACATTGATTGCCACTGCAGCTACCAGTAAATATAGAGTTCTACAAATAAGTGAAAGGAAGGCCAATGCCAGAACCCCACGACTTTGAACATCAGCCTAGAAAAGTTGGTGTAGTGGGCGATGGCGGTCACAGAAAGTTTCCATGAATCAAGAAGCTCAGTTCTGAGTGACGGCTGTTATAGAGAAAAGGAAACCACAGAGCTGCTTAAGAGAGAGCTGTCCAGGGAAGCCTGGGGCCAAACAGGAGTAAGAGGCAGGAACAAAGCACAATAGACTTTAGGTTGACTTTTCCCCAGAAGTCTCAGGGAAGGAGGAGGTGCTTGATGGAAAAGGTTAGCGCTGAAGTTACATGAGTGAAAGGAAAGTCACTTCCATATTCCTAGGATCATCATTTGTATGTAACCACCTATAACTACCCAATTTTAGCCACAGTTATATTGACATGCACTTAATCGTTTCAGGGAGTTTGGCTTGTCTTTGCACGGTACCTGTAGTGCAGGTCTGAGCACTGTAATTAGTAGACATCACAGCACAGTGTAAGAGTTAACCTTGGCTCAGTGTGCCAACATGAACTACACAGCAGTCAGTATTTTCTTCAAAGGAGCATACATAGTTATATACAAATTTGAATAAAAATGCAATTTTGAATGAAAGTCATAGAGATTAGTGATTTTATTCAAAGACAGCTGAAGGTCACGGTTAAATTGTAAGAAAGCTTATCTACTCAAAATCTTCTTGGAAGTTAGCTCTGGGAACTTAGAATTTTCATGGGAAAATTATTTTTCTCATTTTCAGAGAATAGAAAGCAAAGCCAGTAAACACTCAGGACTTCTGCCAAAGGAAAATTATCTATGCCTAGAATGGACAAATTCCCAGCACAGGAAGATTTTTTTTTCTTCATCTCCATGGCATGGTCACGTCTTATTCCGAGAGCCTCTGGCAGTTGCTGGACAACTGCTGGACCAATGGGTTGAGCCATGAAGAGCAGCTCCTCCCTTAGAAACAATTGTCCATCCAACCTATAGCAATGGTTCTTACTTAAGGTGACCAGATGTCCCACTTTTGGCGGGACAGTCCCACTTTTCAACAATTTGTCCTGTGTCCCACAGCATTTTAAAAAAGTCCTGATTTTTGGAAAGAATGCACGAATGGGCAGGAGAACAGGAAGGGAATATACGGTTTTCAGCTGCCATGTGGCTATTTCACCAGAATATGAGTTTTATATCATTTTTGTTAATTTTATAATGTTAAACTGTAATAATAACAAATAATTGCTGAGAAGTGATTATCCAGAACTGTTTACCAAAGTTTGCATTGTTGTCAAGCCCTGCCCTGCCCTGTCTCCTGTCCCACCCTCACCCCCCCGCCATGTTGTCCCGCCTTACCGATGTTAAAATCTGGTCACCATATTCTTACTGTGCACCCACAGTGAAATGTATCATGATACCTAATCCCTGAAAATAATTATTCAGAATACAGGAGAGGATAAATGAGTTCCTGTTGAGTTGCTAATGCATGCCAAGGCATGTGCTCTGCCATCCACACCCATGGTCTCACTTAATGCTTCAGACAATGTATGCAATGGCATACACTATCTCTGCTCTGCATGTGAGGGACTGAATTCAAAGGTTCTGAAATTTTCCCAGAATAATAAAGACAACAAATGAAGCAAAGATTCAGATTTGTATCAGTTGGATTATAGCATAAATGCTTCCATAAGAACATAGTATGAAAATCAATGTTTATCAAACACTTCTCAAGATGAAAAACTTCATAGTTAAACATTAGATCAAAGGGACTTTGCATTTGTCTGCTTTCCAGTCTGCTAAAAAATAGCCAAATATGCACAGTGCTATTCAGGAGAATTTTTCCATTGAAGAATTCAACTATATTACATTCTCAAAATTTATTAGATATACTATACTTTCAAGAGCATCTTAATTTCTGTCCATTTTCCCGTTTCACTAATGGCTCATTAAGGTAAACTACCGTCTCTGATCAATAACACATCAAATGTCTCCTAAAATAACCTTCTAATTTCCACTCTTGTCCCTTTATACTCAATTTCCCAAGACCAGTATGAGCAAGATTTTTGAGATGTAAATAAAATCATATAATACTTTACTCAAAATCCTCCCAAACTTTGTTGTTAGTTGTCACTCCTTCCTTACCCTTTACCTTGTCATACATTTCAAGTCAATCAATGATCATGCTTGCCTCAGAACACTTCGTTTCTGCCCCAATGCTTTCCTCATGATTTTCATCCTTTTTCATGCAGGTGCAAAGGTCCTACCTAATTGTTGTATTAAAAAGAGCATTCTCGTGTCTTTCTATCTCTTGGCACTGCTTGATTTACCATTACAGCTCTTAAACAGTCACATAACAAAGGGTGGGGTACGAACCCCACAGCAGCAATTTTTGAACGTCTGGTGAAGATGGCCAACCAAATGTTTTAAAACTAACTGGTGGCGTGGTCAGCCCCCGACCGCTATTGGTATACAACTGAATGGCTATTTCCTGGATGAATAAACAATGGAAAAGAAAGGAGGAACCTTGTTATCACTTCCATTTGACCGCACAGCATTCTGAACCCTATAATCAAACTTAAAAGAATCATTGTAGCCATTTTCCATCAAGAAGCCATGTGCTTGAACACCAGAAGTCCTGGCAGGACTTTTGAAAATGTTTGAATTTAAGTTTTAATAGTTTTGTATTTATGCCTAATTACATCTATTTATCTACCTAAATTTTTTCCACATTTTTCAAGTATAATTGACAAATAAAAATCATATATATTTAAGGTGTACAATGTGATGTTTTGATCCATTTATGTGTCAATATGTGAAGTGGTTAAGAAATTAACATATTCATTACTTCATAAAGCATCTATATATACACACACATACAGTATGCATGGCGAGAACACTCAAGACTCAGACTTTTTTTTTTTTTTTTTTTTTTGGAGACAGAGTTTCACTTGTGGTCCTCAGTAGAGTGCTGTGGCATCACAGCTCATAGTGATACAGAATTTTTGACTTTGGATTTCCAAGCTCTTGGTCTCAAAGATTCAATGAATGAATTGATGGAGCACAGGATGGACAGTAAGTTAGGTTTTATTTACAGAGGTATTATTACAGCTCTTACAAAGAGCCAAACCATGCAGAGCAGGATAAGATAGGTTTTATATAAGTGTCATAGCTCTTACAAAGAGCCAAACCTCGTTGCAGGGCAGGATGCAAGTTTTATAGCTCTTACAAAGAGCCAAGCCTCCTTATAAAGCAGGGTATAAGTGTTACAGCTCTTACAAAGAGCCAAACCTCCTTGCAGAGCAGGATGTGAGTGTTACAGCTCTTACAAAGAGCCAAACTTCCTTGCAGAGCAGGGTATAAGTGTTATAGCTCTTCCTCTTCTGCTCTCCCTTAATCTGCTGAAGTCTTTGCTCTCCCGTTCTCTCTTCCTCAAAGGTCTGCAATGATCTGCTGAAGTCTTGCTCTTCTGCTCTATCTTCCTTGACGATCTGTGATAATCTGTCCCGAGGCTCTCTGCTCAGGGGTTTATATAGAGGCAGTCATCCAAAGAGCTAAAAGCTGAGCTGATTGGTCTATTTTCAGGAGCAAATAGACCAATCAGGAGCAGGATTAAAAATGGACCAATTAGGGATGCTCTGGAGGAATCGCCAGTGTTTTCCCCTGCTGGGCCTGGTCTTTTTGTTACTGGAACCTCCAGTGGGAGAGGAAAGCTCACCCCCTTGCTCCAGCCTGCTGGTTTTTGTGCCAGCTGCCACCAAGGCAGAGGCAGCAGGTCCTCTAACACTGCTCTACTGGAGCCTCTGGTGGGGGAGGGAAGCTCCCCTGCTTGCTCCAGCCTGCCAGTTTCTTTGCCGGCTGCTGCCACCAAGACAGAGGTGGCAGGTCCCCCAGCCCTGCTCAGCTGAGCTGGCTGGGGCGCCACTTTTCTGGTATCAATAGCAACATCAAAATCTTGGGCTCAAGTGATTCTCTTGTCTCAGCCTCCCACAAAGCTGGGACTACAGGAGCCCACCACAATGCTCAACTATTTTTAGAGAATGTGTCTTGACCTTGCTCAGGCTGTCTCAAACCTGTGAGCTCAGGCAATCCACCTGCCTCAGCCTCCCAGAGTGCTAGGATTACAGGTGAGCCAGGGTGCCTGGCAAGACTCAGACTTTTTTAAATAGAGAAATAAATCATCTCTCTTCCTACTTTTCACTAGAATGTTAGCAATGCCAAAGGAGAGGGTCTCCTGACAGAGCCACAGAGAAACGTAGCAAAAATTTGATGATTCCTAACCTCACTACAACTAGTAAAACCACCCAGTCTTATTATTTACATGTTTAACCTTCAAATCTTAAAGTCATTAGGGTTTTTATGCCTTGTAATCCAAAACAGCTTAATTAATACTTTTTACATCATGTCTGGTTAGTTAACAAAATAGTTCCTCATCATAACTACCTTCACTCTGAACAAAACTGTATATATCTGTTATTTAAAAAGGAATAAAGAATTGTTAGCCTGTGTTTCTGTCAATGCCAGAATTCTTTGAAACATTTAGGAACTCAATGGGAGATCAGATCATTAGTTCGACTTTTACAGTAGTTGTTTTTACATTTTTTTCTTGTTTACTTACATATATTTTTAGTTTGTTTCAAGGAAGTCCAGTTCTAAAGATTTTGTTAGCTTTTAGGTGTGACAGTCATCATAGGCTAAATCGATCTCTTAGTTTTATGAGAAATGAGATTGGAATTTCCATCATAAACATACATTCATCTGACTTTCAAAATACAAACGGCATAAGCTACAATAGTGAGCAATGCTTAGAAGCTATTGAAATAAGAGGAAGGTGAAACAAATGTACAAATAATTTCTATAAATGTTTTTTTCTTAAGGGAAGAAATGCAAAAAGTCATCCATTTTCCTGGGAAGCAGATGCTAAATTAGCTTCCTCCTTGGCTTGAATTCTTTTTCAAGTTCAAACAAGTTAATATGCTATAATTTTAGGAAAAAAGACGAAGGAAAGATTTATTCTCATGGAAAAATGACACAAGTTAAAGCAACATGACACATAAAAAAGTAAAGAAAATAATACTTCGCAGGGAGACAAGGAGGAAAAGTTAAAATTCCATTTGTGACTACATAGTACATGAGTTAGCGACAGCATTATATTGTACTCATATACTTGACAAGTATGTAGTAATGATGAAGATATTTGTATGCTATTAAATTCTTCTACAAGCAAAGGTCATAGATTGGCCTAGGGAATAATTACATTTTGATGCTAGAATCTACTTTTCATGAAAGCTGGACGTTGCTTTGATAATTTACATGAATGTTAAACAGCCTGAACTCTAAAAAATTATTATGGTGTCATGACAATTTGTTAAGTGATTTCCTCCTCATAGTTACTTGTAACGTGGAAGACAGCCTGATTTAATGAATTCAGCTTTTCCCACGGTGTTTTATGGTACAAGACGCTAGTCGCTTCTCATCCAAAATAAAGGGAGGAAGAAAGAGTGGATCTGGACCTGTTTTCAAACATACAGATTAGAGAAAACCATTAATGTTAAAGTATTCCTGCAAGGTATTTCAGAAATTTTTGACATTTTTATGGGTTTGTTAATACAGTGAAGGCACTTCTGTTACAAAATAAAAAGAAATTTTCTAACATTTAAAGAAAATTATAAGGAACGTAATTTGAAATCTACTTATATATACATTTTAAAAGAATCAAGGGATAGATCAACGATTTGGGGGTATTTAACATTTCTTTACCTACAAGTCTTAAATTCAGTGCCCTGAAGTTAATGAGGAGATAAAAATTATGAGCCAGTACATAAGGTCTAAGACAGTGGTTCTCCACCTTCCTAATGCCATGGCCCTTTAATACAGTTCCTGTGGATTGCGACCCACAGGTTGAGAACTGCTGCTCTAAGGTCTTTGAAGGCTATGATGAATTTGGAACTGGTCACAGTCCCAGTTGACCTGTTCACAGCAAGATCCTTATTCCTTTAGCAGACTAATACCCTGGATGATTTTAGTGTCACAAAACTTTTGATCTCAAATAAGAAAACTCTCTAGTATACATCACTATGGATTTCAAAATAATTAATAAATATTAAAGCAGGCCAGAAGTACTAGTGAAAATAAAAGTTTGGAACAGAAACAAAAAATAAACGGACAGAGAGGAATCTGTACATTACCAACGTGCTAATGGATTCTGTATATTTTTTGCTTATTTGAGTGATGAAGTTAGCAATTTCTGAAGAGCCTTTCTACAGGAGAAATGAACATTTCCTATTCCCTGCAAAAATCCACTAATATAATATAACAACCACTTACAAAGTATAAATAGTGAATTTGTCTATGTAATCACCAAAGATTTTGAATTATTTTCATCCCTCAGAGGTAAATAAAGCATCTGGTTCCTGCAACACTGCAAGGCTTTAGGCAAATATCACTTCAAAAGCTATTCAACCATCCATCAACCTTTTCATTTATTGGTAATCTAGGATTACCCTGCAATTGCTGAGAAAGTGCCCAAGTTCAATATCCACAGGAAGGATTTGGTCTAACTCATGGCAACTTGGAGTCTGAAGCCTAGAGAGAACTTTTACTTTCCACTCACCTAGCGTCATCCGCCCACTGGACTGTGCTCACCCTCCAGGGTTAACTCACATCCCCTCATCCTCCATTGGCCCACATGCACTTATTTCCTCATCTTCACTCTCCAAAATTTTTCCTTTAGCTGTTCTTGCTATTACTCAGAGAGACACGTCTACCTATCGATCTCTCTTGTTAATATTGAGTCTCTTTCATACCTAGCATGAAAGTGATGGGTCAATCTACTGAAAGACTTTTTTCCTGTCAGGTGAGACAAAGTAGAAAAAATAAATAGACTCCCTTTGGAGCATAGAGACTGCTAATACACACTTTCTCCATCTTCCTTAGTAATTTAACTTGATCGAATGATGTATCTGTGTTAGTCACTTTGCAACTCCTGCGGCCATGCAACTAAGCCTTGATAAATATAACAGGAATTAAACTTTTAAGCAAGGGCAAGAGTTTTTTCCTTAGGAAAAGAAGTTCTAGCGTTACCTTTCTGTGTATTGTTAAGTTGGATGCTGATGTTATGGCTAAAGCTAGTTTCACATCATGACTCCTTTACTATGTGAGTAAACTAGGATTGCAACAGCCTTTCTTTCTCTGCAAAGTAGACATAAAAATACTCCAGTTCTTTGGTGATCATTGTGAGATCGTAAAAGATAATGCTTATCCAAAATATGTTACATTTAACCATATGTCATTACTGTTTAATGGATTAATAATGAGTTCATATGTGAAATAAATGTTCCCAGATATTACCGTGTCAGTCTTGAGATCCCTGCCAAGAAAATCTACTTAATTAATGCAATATATTCTCTACTTTTTATTTTTTTTATTGATGGGGATTCATGGAGGGTACACAGAACCAGGTTACATTGATTGCTTTTGTTAGATAAGGACCGTCTTATATTTGTGTCCTGCTCCCAAAATGTGTACCACACCCCTTGACTCCCCATCTCCTCCCTACTTCCCTTTCTCAGCTCTCCCCATCCCCCACCCCCACTCAACTTTTTAAAATTGTCAGACTCCACTTAACAATATAAATATCCACATTCACAATCCTATAGTGCTGAAGGACTTGGATGACCTCAAAGGAAAAAAAAATCTAAAATGATTAAGGCATGTACAAACTTCTGAAGTATATTTCTCCTTCCTGATATTTGAATAATTAATTAAAAAATGTATTCAACATAAAACTGAAAATGTTCTTCCCACCACTTGGCTCAATATGCTTTGGGTCATAAACTGAGGCTTTATTAAATTGGAAGCAAATAAGAAAAATTCCAACAGAGACATGGTCTTTATTTTTCCTGTGGAAATTTCTTCATGTGAGGTCTTTAATATATTATATGCCAGTTTTATAAGATATTCATGAAGATTAAAGGATTTTTAACAATCACTACTTCAAAAGAATCCAGTTGTTCAAAATTAAGCTGCATTTCAGTGTGATATACACAAACACATAGGAAATATATAAATATTTGGATGTTGAAATTGGTGCACAGTAAGCCAAATTAATATTTTCTGCTGATTTCTATTTCTCCAATTTAATGGATAAACTTTCTGATAATTCTGCCTAAAATCCATTAGATGATTTCATTTTTGAGGCACTTTTTATCTGGGTCTTTCATCTGGATTAGTCCTTTCTGCTGGAGCCTACAATTAGTCTATAGCCAGTGATGTTGTAACTGGCAAGATAGGAACTCATGCTAAAAAGTAGAAGAAGTTCATCAAAAAGGGCATGGAAGATGAACTTAGTAAAGTCATCTTGTCATCATATTTACTGTAGACCTAGGGAGTAAGATAGTCTTAGCAACTCTCTACAGCAACTTTGGGTTGATTGAGACAAAAGACACCTACAATTGTCCAACTTACATCCTACAGGGCAAATTTGCTGTTGATAAGTTTCAAGTTCAAAAATAACAAGCCAATGTAACTACACACGTCTTTACAACACAAATCAAATTTCCTGTCATAGTTATTTGAAATTCATTCATTCCTTTCTTTCACTATGTAACCTAAATGATTGATAACCACCATAAAATGAGAACTTAGAACTGTCATTTTGGAACAACTAATAGAATATGACTCGGTCAATTGATATATGAACATATTTATAGAACTAGATTTTGTACAACATTGGGAATGATTGCTAGTTACTGCAAAATGTTTCTTTTTTTTAAATTAAAGCAATACCAAAAATATTATTGCTTTGAATCTGACAGGTTATTTGCTAAATACAAATTAATCATCAATTAATATTCTACAAATAAATCTTATTTACTTGTAGAGTCTAGAAGTTAAAAGATCTGGCAAGAGTCACACGAAACTGTAAACAAATAAAAATACGCTTTGCATAATATTATCAGTGTAGTAAGACTGTATTTCAGAAATTTAAACTAGAATGTTATTTGCAAAAAAAGCATAGTCTGCTCATAGTATTTTTCATGTTTGCAGCATTTTAAATTTTAAGACTTGCTTATGCATTTTTATTTGATATTTTTATGTTCTAAAATTTTCTGTGAAAACAATTCTCATTCTGTACAAAAGAAAATTTCCCTAGGACTGAAAACTTAACATAATTTCTTAAACAAATAATTTAAAACAGGAAAGTTACTGAAAGGCAGCTTTAAATAGGAGACACTGTGAGTGTATTCCAACCTTTTCACTTCACAGTGTTGATACTATTTCAGCTATTCATCTTAAACATTTGATCAAACTTAAGTAAATTATATACCAAGTGAGTGTCTTTTTCTTTCCTTGCTGTCATTTCTCCATGCCCGTTATTATCATTTCCTCTACTTTTGCTGTAAAACAAAAATGTATTGAACACAGGCTAATGCTCCATGAGCCTCAATGCTGTATTGAACACAGCATTAGTTACTATGCTACATTCAGGTTGCTACAAAGACGAAGCAACCTCTGTTCACTAGTCCTTCATGAACTTAGGAAAAAAGGCTACACAAAAGTAGTAACTCAGAGAAGTGTGACCAGTTCTATGACAGAGAGAGAATTATCGCTACTGGGTGAGTATAGGATGACATCTCGGATGTCGCATTATTTTAAAAGAGCCTTGAAATGGGCCAGAGTTTTATAACTGAAGAAGGAAGGTAGGGTTTTCATATAAAACGCACTCTGTAATAGAGAAATGCAACATGTCTTTAGACTTTAAGGATTTAAGACTATAGGATTTCAGTGAACTAGTACATAAAACTGTTGATCCTACATTGATATAAGAACCTTGTTCTGCCTATCAAGTCTGAACAACCTCCTTCTAGCAATTTTCTCTAGAATGTTCTGAGTGAAAAATGACCAAAAATGGTCTCAAAAGTTCTTAACTTGTATATATAATGTTCAACTATTTCCAATAAAAATTGGATGAAAAATTACCTCTTGAGTGCCATGTTCACTCTTCAGGTGATGGGTACACTGAAAGCCTGGACTTCTCTGCAGTAAAATTAATCAATGTAATAAAAAGCCATGTGTACCTCTGAAATATATTAAAATAAAATATAAAAATTACGAATCTCAAAAAAATTGATAGCCATTTTATCAAAATATTAAAGATAGTTAAGTCTGGAAGGTAATAATCAGGACAGGTAATAATTCTTCCTTGGACTACTTTTTTAAAATTTTAAAATCATCTAAGGTCAACAATTTGCCCACTCTCAAGACAGGAATTATTTAATTGGAAATTTATAAGACAGATTAATGAAATGAAAAATAAGGGCAGTGATTGGGTGCAGGGGTTCATGCCTCTAATCCCAAGACTTTGAGAGGGTGAGGAGGAAGGATTACTTGAGCCCAGGGGTTCAAGGCTGCAGTGAGCTACCATCGCACTCTTGGACTCTAGCCTAAGTGAACAGAGCAAAAGTTTATCTCAAAGAAAAAGTGAGGGGGGGCAGTGAGTGATGCCAGGATACTAGTTAGGAGATGAAATGAAAACAATAATCTGGGTGGTGCCTATGGCTCTGTGAGTAGGGTGCTAGCCTCATATACAGAGGGTGGGGGGTTCAAACCAAGCCCCAGCCAAACTGCAACAACAAAAAAATAGCAAGTCATTGTGGTGGGCACCTGTAGTCCCAGCTACTTGGGAGGCTGAGACAAGAGAATCACCTAAGCCAAGGAGTTGGAGGTTGCCGTGAGCTGTGATGCTAGGACACTCTACCAAGGGCGATAAAGTGAGACTCTGTCTCTACCAAAAAAAAAAAAATGTGACAATCAATCAGGTATAGTGGCTTATGCCTATAATCCTAGCAGTCTGGGAGGCCAAAGCCAGAGGATCCCTTGAGCTTGTTGGAGACCAGCCTGAGCCAGAGCAAGACCCCATCTCTATTAAAAATAGAAAAATTAGCCAGGCGTGGTGGTGGGAGCCTATAGTCCCAGCTACTTGGGAGGCTGAAGCAGAAAGATACCTTGAGCCCAGGAGTTGCTGTGAGCTAAATAACACAGCACTCTAGCCAGGGCAACAGAGTGAGACTCTACCTCAAAAAAATAAAAAAAGTGAAGCAATCAGGTGCTTTGTGCCTCCTGAAGTCATGAACAGGAAAAACACAGCATCCCCCATCTCTATCAAAACTGAACCTGGGCTTGGCGCCTGTGGCTCAAGT
>NW_003852396.1:53688291-53701960 GCF_000181295.1 Otolemur garnettii
AAAAAAAAAAAAAAAAAAAAGAAGAAGAAGAAAGAAAAAGAAAAGAGAACAATAATCCCAGTAAATGGTAAGGAGTTTCTAAATGAACAGATGACAACGGAAGGACATTTACTTATAAACTGGCTGTTGTGTTGTGCAAGAGAAGCAGTCTACACTCTCACTGACTCTTTTCAGTTAAATCCTTTCATGTAACTAGAGCTATTTTTGTATCAAAATTTGTAGTTAAAATTTAACATTGTCTAAATAAAATAGCACATAATAACCATGAATCATATATGAAAACTCTAAATCAACTCCTCAGTTTTTGTTAAGAGCCAATTTACTTGTTTAAAGGATAGATTATGTGTAGAAGCCATAAAGCCAAAAACTGTAAGAAATCAAGCCATCTTTGCAGGACATAATATAAGGGTGTGGTTGGCCTTAATTATTTATGGGGAGAGGGAAGCAGAAAGATTTAGAAAGTCAAGGTCCAGGCGTACAGTTTATGCAGAGTTGAGAAATACACTTCAAATCTCTCAGTGAGTTCTCCAAAATTCTCCAGAATGTATTTCCTACCATATTCCATCTTTCCAAGTGCTGAACCCTGGCTCTACTCTCACCATCTACTCTTCTCTTCATTCTTCCCCATTTTGGGATCTGAGGCAAACTGGAAGGAGAGATTATTCATTCAGTCCCTATCTGGGTACCAGAGGACAGATTTTAACACTTTTTATCTAGATCAATCGGAAGCAGAAAGAATATACAGCATAAACTCAAACTTTAACTTAAAGAATAAAAGAAGTAAGCATCAGGCCCCAGAATGCAGAAATACAGACAGGAGATAAAAGATCCAGAGTTACAGAGTGACAAGTCGTGTGAAAACAATGAGTCAACACGGAGTCACTGGATTCAGGACACGGATTATAAACAAAGCAAAGGAGAACATTTTCACTGAGTGATAATCATCACTCTCATTTTATACAAAAGTGAAATGAGACTCAGATGGTTTACGTGTCTACCTAACTTTACATGAATATGCAGATAAGTAGAAGGATTATTACTCAGATGAAGTCTTTTTGAACGTTGAAGTTCTCCATATTCACCTGTACCTTCTAAATCTTGAGTCTTTTTAAAGTACTTCAAAACAGATTCAGGTTTGTTTTTTGGAAATATCCCTCTGGCATGGTTTCCTGAAAGGGGGCATATTCTGAATCCTTTCTTTAAGTTAAATATTCTCAAATTTTTCATGTGTTAAGCCTTCTGGCTCCTTATGCACCCAGTTGGTCTTTCGGTTTATATTTAAGTTTGATAACAAATGGCATATTAGTTCATTTCCTCCAGAAACATTTTATGAAAAAGGCTTAAGTTTGCAAGAATTTTATTTCAGGGCATTCCTGTTCTAGAGAAAATAGGGACAGAGTCAAGAAAGACTGAGAGATGAAGTTCAGTCCATCTACCCCTTAGGGAAGGAAGGAGGGAGGAAGTTTGGGGAGATTGTCCCAGAAGTCTGGACAGTCTAAAAGAGTCTGGGCAAGGTCAGAATTCAAGTCTTCCTGGAATGGGTCTGCTTTCATGGTCCTGCTGAACTGTCCCCGGCTGGGAGCAGACTGTGGGAAATGGGATGTTGACGCAAACACTGCAACGCGTTTGTGAGAGCATAGCTGGTGCCCTTAGGCAGTTAGTCTGTCTATAATTGATGATCTTGCAAGTACATTCTCATAGCTGCTACAGATGGTTTACAAAGTTTTACACAAAATTTGTAAATTGCCAGAACCACCCTATCAAGGGACACCACCCTATCCCAACTGGGTGGCATCATTTGTGAAGACTTTCCCATACCTCTCCAATATCCTTTATATCACTGGATGAGATTCATGGGAAAATTATTTTAAAGATTATAGAAATGGGAGGAAAAATTGAGATTTGAAAAATCTCAATTTGAATTACAAGAAAATGGAAACTCACAGCATAATCTTTGGCGACATATTTTGCTTCTCAAAATGAAATGAATTGAAAAACCAACCAAGACTTTTAATTGGTCTTTGAAACACTAACTCAAAAATAAACCTATTTTTTTCCCCAAGATATAACGTGTAATGGTTTGATTTATTCTGGCAGATATTGAGATGATGGAATGTGGAAGAGTAACGCCTCTGTGATGGCTTCCATGTCTCCATGGCCATGGTAGAAGATTTATTTTTAATTCATAGAATGAACATATTAGAGATTATTAGCTTCATTTCATAAATAAAGAAAATAAAGCTTCATATCCTTACCCAGGATGATAGAGCTGAAAATGGCAGAGAGCTTATTTCCATTTAAATCTATGTGCCTCTAAATGCTGCAATCTTTCCAAGGGCAGATATTTTAGTTTGTGTATCAAAGATTTTCCAAGTAGCTCTTATATAGCCAAACTCATTTTATATGCTATGGGAGGTTCATTAAAAAAATAGCAAAACTCTGTAACTTCAATCCTTAGGAGTTTATAAGCAAATGATAAGAGACAAATGATATCATAAACAAATAATTAGACAACACAAATCCAGTTGTATGTTGAATGGGTAATAAATACAAGAAATACTCAGCATGAGGTGGAGCAATTGGTGTGAGGTTTCTGGTACATTGAACTCATGTGAAACTGACAGAAAATGGCAGGTTTTTTGGATGTGGCGTAAGTGCTGGATTTAGGATGACTAAGATTGAGTTTCCTTTCTAATACTTAACCTCACAGTTATTTTAAGTTACTCAGTATTGACCTTAGTTCCTATATCTTCAAAAAAGGGACTATAATACCTACTTCACTGGGTTGTTGTCAGGACTAGATAAGAAAATACATGAGAAACCAAACATCGAGTTCATAGCCCAAGTGCAAAAGGCATCATTGTAAGCAATGACGTCTGCGTTTTATTAGAAGGCCAGATTCCAGTCATGTTTAAAGGAGATAAAATCATTAATCCAACTATCAAAAGTTTTCAGAAAGAAAACATCAAATATATTTGTTTTTCAGTTTTAAAATTCTTTGAATTTTATGATTCATCAATCTTTAGAATGTTTGTGTAGCTCACTGATATTCAAGAGATAGCGCAACTCTTAAAAAAGAATTTAGAGTTTTGGAAACAAACAAAATCTAATTCTATCCCCCTCCTACGCTGCCCCCCACACACATAAAATAAAAAAACAAAACAAAACTAGGGAAGAACAGGAAAGGCATATTTCCATATTAAAGAAAGACCACAATTTTCACATAAATAAGATACATTTCAGAATGTTAAATCCAAGAATTCCGTTTATACTGTATTCTTGGGAAATGAATGTTGATTTTCTAATAAAAAGAGCATGGGACTCTATTTGTTATTAAGTTAAAAAATAAAAATGCATTGGTGTTTTCCATGTGGTATGTGGTATCACCTTAATAGTTAACATCTTTAGTTTTTTCACTAGAAGATCTCACTTGAAGATAAAGAAACCTAAACCCGGAAGTTTAAGCAATTTGCTCAAGGTAGACCCAGGGCATGGATCCAGGCCCTTTGACCCTCATCCCCTTGTCCTTGGCTGTCAGTTCACTCTATGCTCTTCATGATTTCACCTCCTGGTTTACATTTTGAGGAGCTCTAGAACCTTGACAGACCCTCCCTGAACATGTGGAGCTCATACCCCATCATGGACTTCTCCCTTCCTGCAGATGCCTCTTCCTCCAAATATCAAATATACACAAAGCACACTCTCTCCTATCTTTTTCAATTTCATGCAGCTGATATTCAAAAAGAATCCTTTTCTGAACGCCCTCTCTAACCTGTCTTCTGTCTTCTAACCTGTTCTCTGTGTATGTGTGTGTTGTTGTTGTTTACAGTTTTTGGCCATAGCTGGGTTAAAACCCACCACCTCCAGCATATGGGGCCAGCACCCTACTCCTTTGAGCCACAGGCTCTGCCCCTGTGTGTGTGTGTTTTAATGACATTTATTGCTCTTCATGTCCCATGATACATTTATTGGCTTTGTTCTATCTTTCCACTGTTTCGGTAAACAATTTTTAAACCGATGACTGGTTAACTGCAGATGTTCAATAAATATGTGTTTAATAAACAGGTAGCTGTGACTCAGGTACTAGGCCAGCAGTTTGAATATGTATTATTTTATTTACTCTTAAAACAGTACTGCGAGGGATGGGTATCAATATCCTATTTCTTATAGCTAGAAAAAGAGATTCAAATAAGTCAAATGTATTTAGCAGATGCACATCAGTACTAAATATGCAAGGCAGGACTTGAATTTAGGTAATCTAGGTCCCTATGGCTTTTTATTTCTCACTTTTTCCATTACAGGGTGCTTCCTTTCCAATCATTTTGAATGAGCATTCAGGAAAATGACAGTTTTATCTCTGCTGCAAGCTATTGTTTTATAGAATAACATGGGATTAAGTGCAAAAGAGTCAAAAAACCATGTTTGGTTTTACAAAGTTGTTTGTTTTTCTCCTCACATACTTCCATAGTAATCTACTGAGATTTGCAATAAGTTATTCGTTAAAACATAATGTTCAATATCTTGAATCTGAGGACTTTGGCCACATGGACCCCTACCCGTATTAGCCTCAGGGGTAAGTACGAATCATAAAGCTCTTCATAGAATTGAAAGTCTGCTCTACAAGTGGCCATGGATAGCTCTGCCCTGTACCATGAAAAATGGATATTTTCTTTTGGTTTTGTTCTTGAAAATTTATTTTATAAAGTCTTTATATTCTTGCAAAATGCAGTCATGATATTGTTTGGGGTCTTTGAGATAAGTACCAGATTGTTTTGTTCTAAAGCTCCTTTTTAAGAACACTCATGTAATCATCTTTCTTGCACTAGAATGCACCTTTGTTTTAAGATCATAGTTATGTAATGAGGTAAGTGCAGATGTGATCTAACAGAAAGGATTTTTGTGGCTTCCATTTGTAGGAAATGGGATGTGCAGCTAATGCGTTCGAATAAATAATCTTTCCATTATTTCTAATATAACTTGTGCTATGTTGAATATTTCTTACTCTAAGTAGAGTTTTTAAAAATACATTGGTTTGTGGGATTGATTCTCAAAGTTATTTTTTTTTTGAAGCTCATTTGAAAGACGTAGGAAGCAAATGCCTAGAGCTTTGGGAATATGCATTACCTATAAATGTAGTTTGATAAGAACACTGTCCCTTTACAGTAGTTATTGGAGTCTTAGATAATGTATTTGGATGTATCAATTGATTGATTATACAATTTGGAGCGATTTGTAATCAATGCACAAATTTGTTATATGTGAGGTATTATATAAAATGATATCTGGAAGATATCCTTGGTGGGTTAAAATGACAAATCAATAGATTTTTTTTATAAGCCATGATAAGATAAAATAACATTCAATAGAGTTAAAGTTATATAACAAGTAAAATAGTTCTGTCTAAGCCTGTTATTGATTTTTTTCTGGCTATAAATACATTAAAAGCTTCAAGATTCAACCTGGAGTCTGCATGGGTTTTGTTTTTCATAATTCATTCCAGATGTTTAGATGAATCAGTTAATTGCCATGGACTTCAACTATAGAATAAATAAAATTGAAGGTCATATTGGGGCAGGATGTATACTTAGTACTCTAAGACATATAAGCCAGAATTGTGGGACCCGTGTTTAAGAAATATATTTTGATATCATAAACATCAATCAGTCCACCCTGCCAGGCTCTGTTGGAGACATTTTTACATGTGTATTCTTAGATATCTAATTAATAAGACTTTAGCAACCACATGAAATTTCAGCTGACCTACATGATGCAAAGAGGTAGAAAGTAAGATGTAGGAAGGAACTTTTGAAAAGGAGAGGGATCTTTCAGAAATCCCAAAGGGCTTGAATATGAAAGATCAACCCAACTGACTGAAAACAGTAACAAACTTAGAAAACAGACTGATAGAAATAAATCACTGTTTCAAGACCAGATGAAAAACAAGGGACCTGAAATTTCCTTCAAAATCTTCAAAAGACATAAATCTTTAAACTTTTTTGGCATTTTGGTGACTTCTCTGTCACCAGCAAAAATGTAAGAACAAAACAAGTGGTGAGGCACTAGTGAGGGGAAGCTTCCCAAACCCACGTGGCAACTCCCAAGCAGCACTCAATGCTGGTATCCACTTGGTAGAAAGTGGAGTAGATGGTAGAAAGATGATATTTCACCTCCATAGGACTTCAGGCTGGGGCTCTAAAATGTGGCCCATATATGTCACTAAATATATTATCCTCTGCATTATAAAGAAACTATAACTGAAAATGTGCTGTAAAGAAATTTTAGAAACAATGAATAATTTTACAGTCCTGTTAAGCATGGATTTTCATGAACTCTCATGAAATCAGAATACAAGGTCATGCAGAATGACCAAATTATTCCATCTTCACATTCATGATATTTCTTTCCTCTCCATCTCCAAGTATCTTAGCACAGAGCCTGGCCTGAAACTTTTGTTTTTCAATAAAATTAATGAAATTTACTGGAAGAACACTCATACGATTAAAATTTTTACGTGTCTACAAGTTAATAGCACGTTTGATGACACTGAGGATGAGAAAAGTTATGTGGATGCTGTGGGTTTCACAGGGAGTTAGAAATTGAGACTAAAACTCATCCATGAGTCTGTACTAAGGGTCTGATGAGCTGTACAGCATCTTTGGAAAATATATGAGTGATTCAAGAAACAAATATTATAGTAATTTATAAAGATCCACCCTTTACCCAAATCGTTTCTACAGTGGTTTACAAGAATGCAAAAGTGCACAAAATGTTATGAAGATTATTTTGAGAAAAAACAGTAATCACAATGATTTTATATTTCTTAATTTTTGTGTATGTCAAAACTTTCCTAGTGCCCTTCATGTATCACTGAATTTAGGTGTACACATAGAGGAGTGTTTAAAATTCTTATGACAAGATAAAATCACACGGATATACAACTGTTACCAATTTTCATGCACTCTAATAGTATAACATCAGATTATTAATATATAAAGCAGCTGTGACAGAAGTTAAAGGAAACAGTAAATTCATGTTCAGAGTGGAAGAGTTTAACAGAACTTTCTCAACTATTCAGGAAACAGACAAAAATTACCAAGTAAATAGAAGTTTAAAATGAGATAATCATAGAAGGCTTATGCTGGATTGTAAATACTTCCATAAAAGTTCAAAGATTGACAATAACTTACAGTGACTAATAACAATATATTGTATATTGGTTAATCATACAATTATATTAAATTTTTTAAGCCTATTGTAAGTGTCCTCAGTACAAAAATAATAGCATGTGAGGTAGTGAAAATATTAGTTTGATTTAGTCATTTCACAATTATTGCATATGTGAAAATATTATTCTATTTAGCATGAAATATATACAATTTCTCTTTGTTAATTAAAAAAGTCCAAAGATAGAAATGATATCAACTAGGGCTTCTGACCTTGATGGAACCCAAGCAGGTATCAAGAAAAACAATGTACAAAGGAGAGAAAATAAAAAAGAAGGAAGGAAGAGAGGGAAGTGGGCAAAGAGAAGGAAGAAGGAAATGTTCTCTGTAAATTTTTTAATTTACAAATTAAAAACAAATTAAACATTTGTAAATTAAAAAATTACTAAGTAGCTAATGATTAAGAGAAGAAATACCAATATAAATTATAAGGTAATTTGAACTTAATATAATGATAATAATATAATTCTAGGAATAAACTAAATAAAACTGCAGTAGAAACTGTTGAAATTGTGTTTGAAGAAAAATTAATGGGTTTAAATACATATCATAAAGAAGAAATACTGAAAATCTATGTTCTATGTATTCTTTATAGGAATCTAGAAAACAGAAGCAAATTAAACCCAAAGGCAGTGGGTGGAAGAAATTTTAAAAATAAGAATAAAAACCAATGTTATTAAAAATATATGAGAAAAATAATCCACATAAATTATTGACAATTTGAAGAAATTAATAGAATTAATAAACCCTGGGAAAGACTTATCAAATCAAAGGAGAGAAGGCATAAATTAACAATAGCCAAGATTGAACACTGGATATAACTTTAAGTCCAACAAACATTAGAAAGAAATTGAGGGGATATTATGAAAACAATTTATAGAATATCCTGTAATAGAATTTAAAAATTAGATAAAAAGAGAAAATTGCTTGGACAAGACAGCATTCCACAAATAACTTAGAAAAAAAAAACAAATAGATCTCTATTACATAAATTAAGTCATTACTTAAGAATGTTTAAACTAGGTTCTAAACTCAGATGTTTTCCCTGTTAATTTTATCAACATTTAAGAAAGAAATAACAACAGTATTTTAATTATCATTTCAGAGGGGCGGTGCCTACGGCTCAGTGAGTAGGGTGCCAGCTCCATATACCAAGGGTGGCGGGTTCAAAACCAGCCTCGGCTAAACTGCAACAAAAAGTAGCCAGGAGGCATTGTGGTGGCCACCTGTAGTCCCAGCTACTCAGGAGGCTGAGGCTAGAGAATTGCCTAAGCCCAAGAGCTGGAGGTTGCTGTGAGCTGTGATGCCACGGCACTCTACCCAGGGTGACAAAGTGAGACTCTGTCTCTAAAAATTAAAAAAAATTAAAAAATCATTTCTGAGACCAAGAAAATTAATAGTTTCTAATTACTTCTTACTAGGATAACATAATTTTTAATACCATACCTTACCAGGATGACAAGAAAGAAAATTAAATGCTGATTTATCTCATAAACATAGATAAAATAATACCACCTAAATTCAGTGATACATGAAGGGCACTAGGAAAGTTTTGACATACACAAAAATTAAGAAATATAAAATCATTGTGATTACCGTTTTTTCTCAAAATAATCTTCAAAACATTTTGTGCCCTTTTGCATTCTTGTAAACCATTTTCTTTTAATTGTTTGGGATTCATTGAGGGTACAGTTAGGTTACACTAATTGGATTTGTTAGGCAAAGTTCCTCTTATAACTGTGTCCAGACCCCAAGACGTGTGCCATACACCGTGATCCCCCATCCCCTTCCCGCCTCCCCCTCCCTCACTTCCCTACCCCAGACCTTGTATTAGAGCATTTTACTGCTATTTGAAAACACTCTTTTCACTCATTTTTTTCAAGTGCTGTAAGCTCGTTTTTGTAAATGTGAACAGCTTATTCAGGGCTGCAGAACCTTTTTCCACACATGCGATTTTTTACTGTAGGGAACAGAAAATAATTTCGTGGGACTAAGTCAGGACTGTAGGGTGGATGGGTCATAAGTTTAACCTTATGTTAAAGGAACTGAGTGGAGATGTTGGCTGTGTGGGTGGACACAGGTCAGGGTACTAGACGGTCCCCACTGTCCTGTCCTGGGCTGCTGTTCTTGACGTTCTCCAAAACTTTTTGTTTTCTTTGTTCCTGCAAAGGAACAGTTACAACATGCTGCTTTTGGAAATGAAAATTGCCACCATTTTCTTTCCGACACTTTAGGCCTCTTCACTTTTGTTTGTGTATTTTTGTCGGGGAAAAAAAACCTCCAGACTGTCCACTGACATTCATTTTCTGAATCAACTAGTAAATCCAAGTTTTATACCTAGTGAGCACGCCAAGAACGTGTTTGGATGAGCTAGCTTCCATTTAATCTGACCAGCATTTCCTTACCCCATTCAATAGGGATGGACGCACTTTCCTGACTCAAAGATAATCCAGCAGGATTTGGGACCCTGCTGGTGATCCAAACTGCAGTGCAGCTTCAATGTCCTTGAAGGTCACTCAATTGTTTCCGCCAACCATTTTTCCACAGCTGTAATGTTTTCCCCAGTCACCGCGATGGCAGGACACTGCTCCTCCCCTTGTATTTCATGGAGTTCAGCTTCTTCTATTCCTAAAGTCACTGAAAAGGTGTCATGAGAGGAATAAGGTCCCTGAGAGCCGGTTGCAAATACTCAAGGCTTTGAGACTTAGGTAACCTACTTTCAAAATCAGAGAAAATCACTGGGTGAAAGTGCTTTTCCCAGCTCCATGGCTGACACGGACTGAGTACTGTGTAGATGGGAACAAATGAGGTCCTCCCAGAAACAAGCTAAGAAAGTGTCCACAGTGCATCAGAAAAGGCCCTACTATTGACCCAATTTCTTGGAAGTGAAGTAATAGACCGCCACAGTCTGCTCAAAACTTTTCAAGTGGCCTTCGTGTGAGAAGAATCATCACATTGAGACCAAGTGGGATTTACAATCAGAATAGCTATTAATTTTAAGTTTTACCATCACCTTATCACTGTAGAAATGAATTACTGCTCATCTCAGTACACATAGAATACGCTTTTGTAAAAGTCAACTTACATTTTTTTATCTATAAAAACAATCAATTCCTACCCAATTATGAATAAAAGGAAATGACCTTAATCTGACAAAAAGTATTTATACAAAATCTACAAATACCTGCATACTTAGTGAAGTACTGAAATGTTTCTGTGAGATTCAGAAAAAAATGATAATACCTATTATTGCCATTACACTCAACATCATACTAGATTTACTAGCTAAGGAAGAGAGACCAATCAAAATATACGTATTTGGAAATATAAGTATTAAAATATTTCCACCTAGATATCTACAATTATTTTATTGTCTTAATGCTGACCTAGGAGTCACTGTATCTCCTTAACCATTATATATTATATCAGCTTTGACTTACACCTTTTTCAATATGAGACAATCTATTTTTCATAAATAATCAATAATATTTCCACCTGGAATTTTCTTCTTTACAATTATTGTTTCAGGTTAATTGAGGGCACAAAGAATCAGGTTACAAAGTTCGCACTTGTTAGGTAAAGTCCCTCTTATAATTGTGTCCTGCCCCCAGGAGGTGTGTCATACCCCCTCCACCTGATATTCATAATGCATATTAGGCGGGGGAGAGGGGAAAAAGAGGAAGCAGCGAAATTCTGAGCCCTTACTAGTTTAATATGATCATTTACCCCAGTTTTATTGTGATTTTTCTTATTCGTTGCCATTTTCATCATCCTTTTTATTGATTTCTTATAATTAATCGCTCTTTTATTTTCTTGATTGATAATATTTGCTTTGTTTATCCTAAATTTTGTGGGAATAGTTATCGGAATTTTTATGTCATGAAATACTCTTCTATTTGCATTATTACAGAACTGAATTTTCAACAATTATTTACTCATGAATAAGTGTCTTACCAGATTATTTTAGCTTACCATTTGTCATAATTGGTTTTATTTTTGAATCCCTTATTCTGATTAATTTGTTTGTTTTCCCTTTTGGCCAAAGTACTTCCTCAAATAATGTTTTCAGAAATAACTCTTAGGTCATATATTTTTGAATCCTGCCTGTCTTACGTTCTATTGTTGGCATGCTTTTTTTTTTTTAATATAACATTTTTAAAAGACATAGTCTTTTAAATCAGATACTTATAAACTTTACTGTTTTGTTTATCACCTAGGAAATCCTCCCAACTACCTATCCAAAGTTTTTAGAGGTCGGTTTGAAATTTGGAATTCAGATCATATCAGGATATGTTTTCCGTCAAGATATGTTTCTTCTTTAACTATTGCTACCTTCACCTGTCATTAATATAATTCTTTTAATTTGAAGAATCAACACTTACTTTCTCACAATAAACCCATTAGTTTTCATTATCTCGCATTTCATCATAGTCTCTTTCTTTCTTTCAAGCTTCTGTCTTATATCTACTGTATTTTCTATGTTCTCTGTCATGTTTTCCAATTTTTTAATTATTACTCCGTCTTCAAAATAATTTTTCTGTTTGATTTTCTAATCAATCAAGGTATGTTTTAGCCATGATTCACCAGTTCTCCAATTTCTCTACTGAGTTAGCTTTTAAAAGTGTGATTTGTATTCACTTTCACAACTTCCTCTGCTTTGATTGCTTCCTATCCCCAGCAGCATATTTTTATTACATATATAATATTCTCTAAAATTTCATTGAAACTAAGAAGCAAAATGATCTTCTATTTCAGGTATTTACTATGATATAGTGAAGTTTGTTTGCTCTGATTGCTGATAGCTCCATTTGGTTTCTGAACTGTTTCTCTCTCTCTCTCTCTCTCTCTCTCTTTTTCTTGTCCCTATTCATCACTAGAGGATTAGAGGTCTGGTCTTGATGTTGAAAGCAGTGTGAGGTGTGAGTTTTGTATATCCATCATTCGTGTTACTCTTAGCTGGGATCTCTAGCCTGCTTTCACATAGGAAGAGGTGAGTAAATCAGGATGGGTCAGAATGAAAGATTCCCTTCAGAATGCCTAGGCTGGAAATCAAACTATCAGAACATGGCAGTTTAAGTGAAGCTGGATGACTCTTGGCAGGCAATGACCTACATTTTAATCAACACATGATCTGTGTCAACTGCTGCTTCTAGAGGGTGTGTATGTAGGATTTTGTTAAAAATCTGGTGTGAAATCCAGGTAGAATTTTGTTTTGACATAAAATAGATCAACTCTTGTGGCTTACTAACTGGCTTGGTTTCTGCTTCCACCACTACTGTACAGATTTTAGTGCAAAGGTTGCTGTGAATTAGGGAAGGAGATTTGGGGAAGGCTTGAATTTGTGCTGTAATTTCACCACTAAGAAGACCAACTTTCCTCAGTTTCTCGGGACACTCTGTGGTTCACTGGGGAATATACCCTTCACTGTTTGGCTCTGACACCTAATTAAGGCAATGGTTGTTCACTGATCTCTCATCCTCTTGTTGCAGGGTCAGAATCAAATGCAGTAGATGACCAATAAGCACATGAAAAAATGTTCAACATAATTAGCCACCATGAAAATTCAAATTAAAACCACAATGAGGTATGATCACATACCTATCAGAATGGTTAAAATTTAAAAAAGTACGGACAACTCTAAATGCTAGTAGGGTGCAGGGGAACAAGATCACTCATACATTGTTGGGAGGTATATAAGACAGCAGAGGCCCTCTGCAAAAGAGTTTGGCAATGTCCGAGAAGAGTAAATATGCATTTACTATACAATCTAGCAATTGCACTCTTGAGTATCTATCCCTTAGAAATAAAAGCTTATATTCACACACAAAAAATAAAATAAAGTAAAAAAAAGAATCAAATGCAGTTCAGAGACAACACAACACATCCTGCTCTATCCTTCTGTCTCTCCTGCTCTGTCCTAGGTCTGGGCCTAGGAAACCCATCCATGGCTGTGCTGAATAAAATCCTTCACTTCTGCCCTATTTCCTTTTTGCTTTCATGGAATCTCTATTAATCTGTTCAGTAATCACCTCTACCATATATTCCAGAATTTCACCAAATTTTTTGAGACTCTGCTATTTCACGATGCTTCATTTTTAAAACTTTCTTTAGTTAGTTCAAGGATATTCTGAGGGAAAAGATGGGGATAAAATTGCAAGTTCAAAGAGTCATTCTAAAACCAGAAAAAATAATAAACATGTCTAGTAAATTGTTTCACACAATTTGGGGGAGAACAAAATATCTGAGATAATGAGAATATATTATCTGAATTACATTTCTAAAAACTGTTCAGAAACAGGACTATTTTTCCTGTGTAAAAATGTGTTGCTATCTTCCAGTTAATATTGCAATTATTAACAATAAGTTGGGGGGGCGGAGCCAAGATGGCGAACTGCAGCCAGCTTTTTACAGAAGCTCCCGTCCAGAAGGAGGCTGAAAGGACAGAA